>NC_135059.1:9375000-10000000 GCF_051014685.1 Ptiloglossa arizonensis | reverse complement strand
TGGAATTTCAGATATTATTATGGTACTTGCGTATAAGAAATCTTTTTCCAACTATTCCTTCTTCCGTTGAAAGAATTTACTCTCTATATAACGAGATTTAATCCCCCATTTTGATTTCAGTTTACTAATAAATTTCTGTAAAGCTATTTTCAATATGTCTGAATTTTCAGAAAAAATATCTTATGGTATAAAAATAAATAATTATTCATGTCCTTAGAAGAATTTCTCAATATTAGTAACAAATCCTTACTGATACGCAAACTAGCCATTATTGTTAAATAAGTAATATCTGAATGAAAAAAAAAATGTGCATCCACAGCATCGGCAAGTGTTTTCGTACTTACCAAAAATACGTAGAAAATGAAATGTAATATAAACAAAAAAAAGCAGAATATGAATGTACAGTATACTGATCACTTAACTGAACATAAAATGTACAACACACACTGAATAACCGAATACAAACAAACACTGACTAACAACGAAAACTAAACGACTTTGTCAATCTTATCGACATTATAGTATAAATATTTAAAATATAAGAGTATAATTTAAACAACTTCTTCTCAGTTCCCTCTTAACTCGTCATGGAGTTCCTCGAAACGCAAATACAAACGTTCACTCATAAAATGATATTACGCTGACGTCATTAAAAATAATAATTTCCAAAGAAAAAGGAAGTAGGAAATGATTCTTGTACAATTATATAATGGAAAATATGCTGAAAGTGTTCCAATGTGTAAAAACTGAGGACTACTTGAGATATTGCTGATAAAATTTAAGAATTTTTGGGAATTTTCTTCGTTTCGTTCGATTTTGCTTTTTCAATATATTTTATACATTACTATAATTATTAATGTAAGGTACGATTTGTTATTGTGAAATAATGCTCTTTACATTAGAAAAAAAAAGAAGGAAATCAAAATAGAAATATTCAACTGAATTGTCAGGATAACTCGTAGAAAGAAACGAATCTTTTCGGGTGAAAACTACTATCTTTAAAATGTTTAATTTCACCTATTTGCTTTAACTAAAGTTTATGTTAAGTTGCATTAGTTTTTCCATTTTCAAGATCTACGAATACTGAAAAAACAATATACATTAACCAAAGAGAGATAAGAGAAAGTTGATTTTTTGCCAAAATGTCGTTGAATTTTTCGATTCGGCGCACTGTGCGCCGCCAGTCATTGTGTCGTAACAATTTTCCTAATTAGTCGCGTCGCGAATAGGTGTCAGGCCTGTCGAACAATTCTAGCGCCTTTTACGATCGCATCGCGCAAAACAGAGATGAGACTTTCTTTCATCTATGTATATATTTATGGCATTAAGTCGAAAGCAGATTTTCAAACCAAAGAAACTGATCCGTTTTACTCCCCCGATGAGTTTCAAATTAACTGCGACGCTTGTACAACCGACAGTTCTATCTTTTTGCTCCACGAACGACACAGTCACTTACATTCGAATAATATTCCAGTCAGGTTTCAAGTACTTCTCTCAAAGCTCCGCGACGAGAGCGAGAACGCGTAAAAATTGTTTCGTTTCGCCCGGCGAAATACGTTTAAAATTCTTGTCCGTACGAGAGGTTTCAATCCACGAGCGAACCAACACGACACGAGCACTTGAATCGACACTCGACAGAGAAGTGTCCGCTGTCGCGTAAATTAGCGTGACTCTGAAGCGCAACTGACCATCAGTGCTGCTACTAGCGAATGGAATCGTCTTAGATACGCGTAGAATAATGTCGATATTTTCGTACTATCAACGCGGTCTTCGGGCAGAACTTTTTATCATAAACCGTGAACGATTGTGATGCTCCGCGAGGTCACGTAACATCAGCGTTAGAATTTCTTATCGGACCCTACTTTTCGCCAATTGTTTCGCTTCTCATTGGATAATTGGTAGAGTTCGCGCAATACTATTCAAGGATCACTGTCTGCAGTCTTTTTTCAATGAATTGCATACCCCGAAGTACGGAGAATGAATACGGAAGTTACGCATAATAAATACGTAACGTGATACACGTCCGTGCACAATAATTTTTGATTCCCGTGAACAAATATTTCACAAATCGTGTAGATAATCGAACAATTTGAATAATTTCAGTGACGTTCGTCCGTATCCGTTTTTAAAATTTCATCGGAACTACGATTTTGTACTTTAGACCTCGAATGGCTAACGCTTTTAACCGCCAAGTGGCGACCGTCACTGGGTCACCGTAGACCCATACCTGTCTTCCCTTGTTTTTATCACTTAGAATCGTGATTCTTTTGTTATAGTAATTAATACTTCGGAATTTAACGCTAGTTTTCTCAATAATACACGTAAATAATAAAATAGAAAAAATGTACTTCGAGATATGGATTAGCTCTAACATAAACAATTGTTAACTTAACCAAATTATTGCCAGACTCGAGAAATTTGGTGAGGCTCTTGAGAACATGGGTCAGAATGTGTAAACCCCGGCCAAAGTGCTTTTGTTGGAAAATTTATTTCTGAACATTTATCCAGAATTTTTTTGCGATTAGCTCTATACATATATGTTATAATATGTATACAAAACAATTGAAAAAATAAAACGTACAAATTCATATGCGCTAGTATCCTTGAAAAGGTTAAAACAGTGATAAGGGATGATAACATATCAAAAACAAACTCTGTGTAAACGAGTCGACTATGTACAATGCCGAAAAATAGTATCTATTCAATATTGATCACACGATTAACTGTCTCACTTGAAAGGGTTAAAATACTGATATTTCCTGTTATCGCATTTTCAACATTTACAATGAAGTAAGTGTTGCGTAAGGTCCTTCCGTCGATATTAGTTTCTTAAATGTTCCGAAAGAAATTAATCTTAATGACAGAATCAGAAGGTTATCGGTGATTAGAATTTAAATATGACGTTCATGAAGCATATTTCTATACTCGAGAAAACGTTGAAATTTATTCAAGTAGACGATATAATACTCGGTATTACATCACTAATTGATCACGTATCGGGTCACCTCCTATTCCTTTACCGAGGGAAGATAACGCTTCTTTTCTAGAAATCGTATTGTTTTATCTCGGGTTGAGGCCAAGACAACAATCATGAAGATAACACCAATTTAGTTACCAAGCAAAAATTTCGATCACTTAATGAGGTAATACTGCATCGTATTGTCACAATCATGTCACAACACAGTGTAAATAAAAAGATATAAGATGTACAAATGGTTCATAGTACATTTGTAGTACAAGTGGACGCAGATAATTCTCTTGAAAGAATATATAAAAAATGTTAAAAAAAAAAAAAAGCGCGATGCGCGATACACAGAGATATAAGTTCAATAAAATGTAACCTAATATTTAATTTTGTTTTCAATTTTTAATTGACAATGTATTGATAATATTAACAAGTTAAGGACGTTTGATGTTTTGCTGACGAACTAGTCTTTTTCTGGAAAGAGTTCTGTTGTAATTATAAGTCTCTATGTGCCTTTATAGTTTATACATAAACATGATTGTGGAACACCTTATATAATTTCTCTGCGCGCGCGTGTGTATGTAAGAGAAATGCTGAATTTTTGAGAATATAATCGGAATATTTGTTCGAAGGCGAAACAATAATTCCTTTGTATCAACAGCAATAACGAATCGCATTCAAAACAATTGATTTATATGCTCTATATACCGAGGGCTCGAACCACTGATGTCAGTTTTATAATCATTTCCTCATATCTTTCATCTATAAGCTAAACGTTACGTGAATTCATGCATACGAATAATAGACAGAAATACACGTATGCACGTATGTGTGTCGCACTAATGTTTGCAAACGTAAACTCCGCATCTTCAACAGTCAAATGAAGTGTAACCGCAGACTATCTGTCCCACATAATCTTACGTAATAAATTAATAAACGTCCTATGAGGAGAAGTACTGCTCTATTCCTTTGACAGAGTTGGAGCACGAAGTTTTCTATTAGGGAAACAATCAAGATGGATTTCTTTATCAAAATAATTTCTTATCAATGAAACTAAAATTTGGGAGCAAATGTAATTTTCCTTTTCGTTATAAATTTTTGATACTTTATATTTAATCATTTTCACACGAATTTATGTGAAATTCATATTTTTTTAAAGTAATTGTCGTTCCGTGTTATTCTTTTTCTTATGATGCAATATATTTTGTACTAAAGATTGATAAACGTTACAATTTTTTAACAAAAACTTTAAATAGTTGTATGCTATTTATTGTCATTGTGATTTCATTACGAGTTGTGGAATACAATGATTATCTATCTATAATGTTATATGAAAACTTGAAGATACAGTTGTTCGAAAACCAAAATTTCGTAACGACACACGTAGGAAGTAAAAGAGAAGAAAACATTGTCATTCGTATAAAATACTGAATACTACAAAATGATTTTAAAACGTTATTTGTTGGTATTTTATCGTATCACGCATTCTTTCGACATGGAAACTAAATTTCGTATATTTCGTGATGACGCAATAGAACAAATGATAATATACTATACTATCAAAATAATACTTAACGTATACTTTTTACTTCCTACAAACATTTTTCGTGCAATGGTACTTAATTACTAAATTATTTTTAATAAAAAATAAAAACTAAAATAAATTTTCCAGTATAATATTTAATATATCACGAAATTATAAAAAACAAATTACAAATAAGTAGATGTTATTTATAATATATTATGACGTAAAAACACTCTGTTTAGTTAAAACCGCATATATTGAAAATATTGAAATCCATGGGCATGTGAAGTCAATAAATCTTCGACAATGACTTACCCTTATCATCGACAATAAATAAATTAGTATAATGTGAACAACTGTAAATATAACATTGAAAGTAATAGACCTAATTCATTTATGATTGTATTATAATATGTTATGTATTACGTATGTATTGATGTATATTCATATCATTTTAGTGTTTGAATTAATTACAATACACTGTACAATTGTAACTAACCTTTTTTGTTAAAATATTATATGCATATATTATTCAACACGATAATTCGCACATTTACTTATTTACGATTCCTCCAAGACTATTATTTAATATTTGCATAATTACATATCTATACTTTACCATGTGAAACATCATAAAAAATCATTCAAGGACAACAATTTAAATTTCAAAAAAGTAATGATATTATTTAGATAGCATAAAATTAAATCAAAGGAAACGATAATTATAATAAATAAACAAATTTTCGCAGTAACAAGCAATGTTGTTCACGAAAGAATAGATAACCTCAAAACATACCCAAAATAAATTTTATAAGTATGAGGACAAGGTGACACGAGGAATATATTAATCACAGCAACCTAACAATATTTTATATACGTAAAAAAATACGAAAACGACACAAATTAAGATCGAATAACGATAAAAATGGAAAATTACTACGGAACTATTATTCGTTTCTGCTAATGTGTAAGGATAAAATGGAGGGGATAGGAAGTGAATTAATGTTTTACCTTTCTGTCATCTACTTGCAGCATTGTTATTAACCGCTTAGCCCAGCAGAAGTTGCCTTCTAACGTTCGTCTTTTGTAATCTCACAAAGGTTACACATATAAAAAGCTTTGGATCCAAGCCACTGTATTTGGATTTCGTGTATATCTATATGTGGCAGTTGTACTCAATCTGCGGATCCTGTAGTTCCTTTAATTATGTACATATATACATGTGCATATAATGTGTATAGATACACAACATGCGCGCGCGCACACACACGCACGCACAATACATGAATATTAGCAACCGTATTAGATTAAACAAACTGTTACTATTTTTACTTTTCTTATATAACCTAAGAAAAAAATTGTAAATAACTTAAAAATTATTAGGAAAAAGCAGCAAATTTAATCTATAATTATATAATTTATTACATTAGAAAAAATAAAAGAATAATAAATAGGATAATTTTATTTATAATATTTTTAATTCAATACTGCACTACTGTCCGTTTAAGTTAAAGACGAAGTGGATGTAAACAACAAATTCTCACGCGATAGGAATCCCACAGTACAGGCGTGTCATTTTGCCCATGGATGTATTGTAGTCTCGCATAATGGGTGATAACATAAGAAGCATGAAAAATCGATGGCAATGCTTCCGTTAAAAAATTATTTTATTGTACAAATTGCAAATCTCAAAAGAAATAAACATCACTACTATTTATATACATAAATAGTAACTTGTATAAATCTTTTATATATGTACCTATTCAAGGAACAGCACCCTATCAATACGGCCTTGGCACAGTCACGTGGTTTTATTTACCGGTACTTCATCTTTATGTTAAACTGACAATAATCATATAGCAAGTAGAGAATTGTTGTTTCAAAGGAATGTCATCAAAGATGGCGGAAGTACCTTTAAGTAACGATGGGGATGAATGTTCTCCGGCAAAAAAAATCAAAATAGAAGCAGAAAATGCAGTTGAAAATGTTAACGACGTACATGAAACAGAAATTAATTTGTCCACATTTGAGATAACAAGAATATTGCAAAACAATTGCTTGAAAAAGCAAGTATGCGTTGAAGGTATCTTTAAGGGACATGAAGGTTCGAGTGTTATTTTATTTGAAAAGCAGAATTTCTCAGATGATATACCATCTTTGAAAAAAGAACTTTTTAATACAGACACAATATTACAAAAACGTTATAGTAATGATATTTATGGGAATTATGATTGTTTTCCAAACAAAGAGTACAGTGGTATGTTATAACAAATTGAACTTTATATTATACACTTCTTTTATGTAATTATTGAAGATTTTCATATAATTCAAGGTATAAATGTAATGGTAATACATCCAGCAACACCAAAACATATTGAAAAGTTTAAAAGAAAGGAACTTTATATCGTAGATGAAACCTACGAACTTTATAAAAAAATTACTCTTCCATACATAGAATCAAATAGCTTATCCTTACAGGTATGTATAATTTATGTATTAAAATTATAGAAAAATTATATTTATTTTCAGGTTATAGAAATACTCATTTATAATTGATATCATTTATAAATAACTCATTTATAATATTATGTTCTATGTGAAATATAATTCACATTTTAAGTAAAGATTATGGAACCAAATATAAAAATTTTTATGCAAAACAATGTACCTAAATATTCAATTAAACCATGAAATTCATGTAATTCAAAATTAGTAAAGTAATATAAAATTTAATATTGATTTATTGTAATTTAATAAATTCTTTTATGTTCATATATTAAATGTTTGTTTTTCATACTTCTTTCAGTGGGTATATAACATTTTGGAACAAAAAGCAGAACAGAAAAAGATAGTATATGAAGATAGAGACGAAAATATTGGATTTGTATTAGTAAATGATTTAAAATGGGACGGCATACCAAACACATTAAAATTAATAGCACTTCCTTTCCAAAAAATTCGATCAATAAGAGAGTTAAATGCATCTCATATTCCACTTTTAAAAAATATAAGGGATGCTGGAACAGCAGAAATTGCTAAAAAATTTGATGTACCTGCTTCCCGGCTTAGAATATATTTGCATTACCAACCATCCTATTACTATCTTCATGTACATTTTGCATATCTCATGTTCGAAACTGCAGGTAAATTTGAAATACATTAAATTAAATATTCCAATTACAGTTAATGAAGTATTGAAAATATGTTTTAAAGTAATAATTAAATCCATTACTTTATAACATTTTAATTACTTCTAGTATTTTAAAATTTGTTACAAAATAATTACTAACTGCTTGATTAGAATAATAAAATAGTAAATACAACATAATTATATGGTTTCTTAAAGTAAATTGTTTTATGTATTATTATACAAGTATTCATATTTAAAATAATTCTTTAATGCAGGTATATATGTGGAAAAAGCACACCTTTTGTCTATGGTTATAAGAAATCTTGAATTAATGCCTGACTATTATACAAAAGCTGTGCTTTCGTATGTGGTTGCAACAGCAGATCCATTGTGCATTAAATTTCAAGAAGAAGGAATTTTGCCTAAAATAAAGTCTGAATCTAATGAAGTTTAAAAACAGTACAACTAGGAAGGTATATGTATTAAAACAATATATTTTGTACAAGTTAATATATGAGAAGAAGTACATTACATACAGTACATATTAACATTTTAAAAATAGAAAACAATGGATATTATTTATAATTGTACCCTATCATTCTAAACTATTACAATTTCATGTTTTATTATACTAACATAAATAAGTAGCATGGCAATACATTTTTCATTATAAATATAAATAGTTTTTTAATACACAAAAATTCATTTTAATTTTTGTACATAAATTAAATAGATAACAATGTACAATTTTTCCTAAAAAGTTGTCACAAACTCCAGATTGAGCACTAATCATTTCTCAGACAAGTAAATCGAAATTAGTCACTTTTATCTCTCCAGTTTGTTAACCTTCATATATGTTACAGTTAAAGCTTAAAATGCACTTACTACATATTTTATTGAAAATATACATAAAAACATATGATAATATATACAAAGTCACTAAGAAACGTATATACCGGCTGATACTCTTTAATAAAAGTATAGTAGTAGTTACATAATAAAAATGTATACATTCCATAGAGGTTTTATGCAATTTTATAAAGAAATGATTTTTTTACTTATTTGCAATATGCACATAAACAATAATTGGGTAATATAGTGGTACGCTTTGATGGAAATCAGAGAAACGAGCCAGTCACAAGTTACTAAATGACTCAATGTATATTTCAGAACTTTCCAAATGTAATGTCGCGCAGATTTTTGCTAATCAAAAGGTAAATGACCTATTCTTAGCACTTTATATTTAATCAATTGATAAAAACCAACGAGAAAGGAGTCAAACGAATAAATATTCATTAAACCGTCACATGATGCAAAATGTATCTGTGCTACGTTTGTGAATTTTATTGTTGCATTTTACTTTTTTGTGTGTTGTTTTGACGCGGTCCCCGTCGCACGGTGGACTTCTACATGTGCCGAAATTAATCAATAATGACAATGATTTGCGTAAGGTTGTAACCTTAGTGTGATTTGTCGTCACACTAATGCGAGTGGACGACTCCCTTTTCTCTATACCGTTTTAGTTTAGAAGATTCCCACCAATTTCTTGTTCGCCAACAGTAGGTACCAAGAATGCCAGATTCTCTGCTACCATTTTAATTCAATATTACGCCATTGACTGAAAGAGTAATAAAGAGGGAATCAAACCAAAAGGCTCTTTCTTACTCGGTGATATAAGAGTTCCAACCAATCACCGTGCGGTAGCAAGGAAACTGGTATCTCTGATAAAGTTCTTCTGAATTAAGAAGCGAAAGTGCAAGCCGATAAATACACTACCACCTTTGAGCTAGTTTACATTGAGCATTTAATATACATACTAAGAACTTAATTTGGATTAAATATTTTTTATGTAAATGATCATATCAAGTTATTTAATATGATGTGTCTAGCATATCATCAAATGTCGCGTTATTATGATTCTCTAGTCATAAATGTTGTTTTATAAGTCATGATTCATAATTTCTGTGACTTTACATTATGTGAAAATGTACCTTCATTTTGCTACTATTTGATCATCAAAGCGACTAACTGCGATCAATTATTCGTGATGAACTGTGCAATGTATAACATAATGTTACTTTAATGTGCAGATATTTTTCAAATTTGATATGAAATTTGAACATGAACGAATACCTAATTGGAAATAATGATTATTACAAAGAAAAATCATACAATTTTTAAATGATTAAATTGAATTTTTAAGAAATTAAATTCCTTTTATTAATAAATATTTTTTGAGGTATTCGTATTTAATTAAAAGAATATGTTAAAGAGAATGTGTAAATGTATTATTGTGTAATTGAATTATTCACACATGCGCGCGCGCACACACACACGCACAACCAATATTTTAAAACTTGAGAAATTTATAATACTAAATAATATATTTGTAACAATAATTGCAAAATATGTAAAATATTTTTAAAAATACATATTATTTTACAAAAAATGTAAAAAATTTCGATTGTTGTACAATTAACATTTATATTTTTGTCAAGTTAATTATATGAATACATATTATGAAAATAAAAATTGTAAAAACATAAAACATATATAAATTAAGAAAAAGATCATAACTGAAATATATGATACATACCTAATATATGATATTAAGAATTTTACATTCTTAAACACCTGAATGAACCAAAAATTACTTTTTAAAATAAATTGTACAGGAAAGAAATCAACCAAGATGCTATAAAATAACAACTTTATAGATTTTTATAGTTTTAAAAACACCAAATTCAGTGTTGCAAAGAGTAATATTTCTAGAAATCTTAATACTTTTAATGTCTCAGATTACTTTATTATTTTTGTCTTGCACATTTAAACCCTATTATTCTTCTACATCTACTATAATGTTATCTTTAATACTAGTAGAATAAATAATTACACATTAATTTATTTTTATTCTTTTCAATAATAAAATAAGTGAAAAGGAAAATTGATGAAATAATAATAATAATAATAATCATATATATATGTGATAATTTAATCATATTAATCCTAAATATTATAAGTATTAATTAAACACATATCGTTGTACAATATTTTATTTTAATAAATATTTCTATTGTATAAATTGTGGTACACAGTACACAATGCAAAGTCATTAAGTACTAATACCAAGAAGTACGTTTTTCTTTAAATCGTATAGCATAAACGAAAGTTTATTTACAAAAATGTAACAAGATTGGGATAATACTTTTTATGCATACTAAAATATTATATTTATCATGTATGAAAATATTATGAAGTATTTGAGTTTTTAAATATGCACGAATATTCGAATTGTAGTTCACTGTATTGCAATTACAAGAAGATTGAAGTTTTTGCATAGAAGAGTAGCATCTTATTGATTTCATAAGTTTTATTGTTATATAACAAAAATTCTCGAATGAGAAGATAAAAAAAAAATAGGAATTTAATTAAAATATTTTTGAAAATAACATAATGTAAATTATACTAATAATATTCTTAATTTGTATTCTGAAAATAACTTAAAATCTAGAACAATGTAAGTGCTATTTAAAAACTCAATTAATATATTCAAAATATATTTATGATATCTTAACTAGGAGCATGAAAATGATCTTGTAACTTCTATATAACAACACAGTAGATTAATACACATCCTGTAAAAATGTCATATGTATATGTACCCTAAACATGAAAATAAAGTCTTGTTCACAGTGCAATGAACAAACAGATGTAAAAAAAGTTGTTATAAATGCAAGGTTTTCATACCTTACATATTTCCAATATCAGAAGAGATAATTAGAAATAAGTATATGTATAAAGAAACAAATAAATTAATTTATGTACTTACATGTATACATATATGAATGTATTCATGCATGCATGTGCATTTGCACATATATATTATAAAAACTATACAAATTGAGTTTTACTTTCAAAATTATATTTCGAGAACTAAGAATTACTTATGTTCTGTACAAAAATTGTTTGTCCTTAGTCTTCTATAAGAGAATTTAGAGGGTTAATGAATACATCTTGATCTTATTTTTTCATAAAAATTTGTTCAATCAAATATTACAAGAAGCTATAAAGAATGTCCCTGAGTGATGTTCGAAGAATTTGTCTATTTATCTACAAAATGCGTTTTTATGATAGTAACGCTATTTGTCATTAGTTCATATGATATGAAATCCTGATTAATAATGAAATAACCATTTTTAAAAATTTTGATTATTAAATCCAAATTGCATCCAGGGATATTCTTTCCAGTTCTCCAGTATAGGAAAACTTTGATTTAAATTATGTTTAACAAACTGTGCACATTTATATATTATATAAAAAATTATGCAACAAAGTGAAATATATAAATTTTTTCATCTTAGAAGACATTGAAAATTTTTTTACGATTTTACAATCTTAGAGTTCGTTTTATTTATGTATTATTATGTATATATAAGCAATTCAAATTTGAAAAATTTGATTCTCGACGTGCGTTGTTTAGATACTAATTGTAAATGTTACGCACGCACTTTCACATATGAAATAGTTTTAATTCCATTTACTTCTGTAATTTTAAAGGTATTTAGTATCCAAGTTTGTAAATCGCCTCTAGAACCATAGCAGATAAAGCCTTTTATGTAATTTTATACCAATGGAGACATTTACAATCATATGTCAACGAATTTTAGCGTTCTATTATGTTCAAATAATACAGAAGCTATGAATATTCCTCTTTAAACATACAATAGAATGCGATAAGCTAATCATTTTAAGAAAATAAATTTTATTTTACGAATACAACACTCAAGCTTTATTTTATAAATAGTACTTGTTGCATTCTGTAATAAAGATAATAATAAAGGAAATAAACACGTAGAATATATTAATTCACTGATATATCAACGGAAGTATCCTTTTTTATGTCAAATTATACAAAATAGAACTTTCTGTACTATGGTTGAAAGAGAGAATGTTTGACATAATTGCACACTAAATATGCTTAAATTCATAAAAGTAAAAGGAGTTTGTATCGTTAACATATAAAACATTGTTAAGACCGCGAAGTCTTTATTTTATTAAAAATGTATTACAGTACTTAATATTAACAATAGAGTGTATGTAAATGAGCACTTACTGTAAATTTGAAATGATTTGAAATTTTAATTGCTTATTCAATAATTTTCACATTCAAAAAACAAAATTGAGACCGTCAATTCGCTTCAAAGCGGGGTAGGTAGCGATCTCGCGGGATCTCGAGCCGAGGTCTAACATAAACTAGTGAAAGTGATCCCGACTTTTGGATTTTGAAAGCGGAAATTACTGTTTTTAAAAAACGAAGCCTGAGATTGTATAAATTGATAAAATATTATTCGATTCCGTTTGGCATGAAAAATTTGCATATTTCGGCTTGACTTAAAATTGTTGGACACCTTGTATGAACTAAACAAATTTTAGGAACGCCAACCGTTTTATTTAATTGTAAAGAATTTTGAAAATCTAATGGATTGTAAAAAACTATGTATTATAACATTAGGATTAAACTTACTTTCAAACAAAGAAAGAAGGGCATTTGCGTGCATTGTCATTACATTGCAAGATCAAAAATATTAAGTTTCTATTAAGTTATGTATTATTAATATTTCTAAGATGATCTTATTGTTAAATTAAAAACAGGCAAAGTAAGTACGTAGTTAAACTTTGGAAGCATAATGTCAATCCGTAAAGTAACGCGATGAATACTTATAAAACTACTTAAAATGAAAACGTTAAAACATACTTTCTACCAATTGAAGGCAATTACTATTCGTAACGATTGTCAACTTATATATAACGTAAGCGTATATAATCAATATAGATACAAGATGTAAAGAGAAAAGAAAGTGCCTTCATAGTTGTAATTCTAGAAATACTTTGTACACTAAAAACCGTGTGTTTGTACATTAAACGCTATAAAATATCTTTAATAGTTTATTCAAATCATCTATGAAATTGTTTTTAATTTCTTCTTCATAACGATACTATATATACACATACATATCAAGATCTCTCTTTCTTTATATTTCAATTATAAAAAATAATTATTTGTGCATACTTTCGAAAAATTCTATCATTTTTTATAATACATAAAAACGTTTTTGAAGGACTTTATCATGTTTTTCATTAAATCATTGTGTGAATGTACTTGCATCAAAGTTATTTTGAATATAATTATACTGTTGATAAAGTAACAAATATTTTGTTTTTACAAATTGTCACTAAATTCTCTTTGTAACTTATATAATTAAATGTTTTTTTCTATGAAATGAAAAAATAGTTTATTGTCCTTCGGAATACAAATTACAAGTCATTAAAAATTGTTCCCAAAGTGAAAAGCAAATAATCGTCTTCGAACTTTATTCATCTTCCACTTTACGTATTTAATAATGTTAATAAATCCAAAAGAAAGATTTAAATGTTCATAACTATGAGAACGATTATTGTTCTACCTTGAAATATTACGTTCATCTTGGCACCAAAACCGTGCAGTTATGATGTTTCTCAACAACATTGTTATTAATTTATTACAAGAAAAATCGTATAATGCTATAAAAACATAAATACATTAATATATATGTAGGTGCACATACAAGTACATCGCATAACTATATACATTTTTAAAAAAGCACAATAAACTATATATCTAATGTTTTTAGGTTTGGAATTATTTTCCTAACCCGCAATTTATTTATAAAATCTTTATAAGTATAACAAAACAAATACTTTTTGTTACATCATTTCATTACAAAATTTTTAGCCAAGAATCACGAGAATTTAAATGTTATTATTATGTATATATATGAGTATGCTTTAAAACGTACCAATTAAAATTAAAATTTTAATAACTTTTTCCATTCTCAATTTCATTTTAAAATTATATACATATTACTGAAAATACATAAACAATTTCCCACTTCATTAATGTTTAGATTACGCTTCTTACTATTTAGTGAAAAAAAAAATAATACAATATTATATACGCATATTTTCATACATAGATATTTTAAGATGTGTTCATCAAAGTATGTTAAATATCATTTTACTTCTTTACACTTGTCTGTTGTTTCACTGTACCATTTTACAGAACTTTTAACTATGAACATAGATATATATCCATAATATACATAAATACGTGTAGTGAAAAACAATATTATCTATCTAAAATTAATGTCACTTTATTTTATAAATCCTCTTTATTATCTTGAAAGAATGTTTTGAAAGACAATTATTAACTACAATCATCTCTTCTTCAGTTCAAAAATTTACCTAACTAATTTAATATTCCATTATAAATAAAATTTAAATTTTCATTATGAAATTAGAAATAATTTTCATTTTATTTCTTTTCAATGTTTTTTCCAAATAAACTAAAATAAAAAAATACATTTTAAATCTGATCATTTCTGGATTCACAACAATCTGTTATAATTTATTTTTTATTTGAAACATTTAATTCTGCAACAAAAAGTAATAATCCTTATTGTCCTCAGAGTATGCCTTTTCCAATACAATTCAGATTATTAATAATTTCAATACAAAGTATTATGGATTGTTCGATTTTTTGTAGATTCTAGGACATAATTGCAATGCAATCACGTTACAAATATAAAAAGCACCTTCTCATATAATTTGCATTATATGATGAAAAGTAAATACCTATTTCAGATTGTTCTTGCAAAGAATTAAATGTACATGTATATGCTAGAGAGAAATTAGATGAACATATACAGTGTAAATGTGTGCATTATGTGCCCCGCGCGCGCGCGTTGTGTGTGTGTGTGTGTTTCGATATATCACATTAATTAAATATAAACAATATGAATTAATTAAATAGTAAAAGTAATCGTTTATGAAACCAGCCTTACAGTGGAATTAAATCCAAGATAAGTATATAGAGTAGTCCACTAAAAATAGAACACTTAGATAACTCAAATTTTTGCAGATATGAAACATTGATTATGATATAATTTAAATTCTTTTAAGGAGCAAATGTGGTATATAGAATTTCTTTTTCATAGTCACTTTTTCGACGTTTTCCAATGTTCATTGTTTCTTTGTTCAATAGAAAGACATGTAATAGATGATGTTAAGACAAGTTGATTGATATATCATGTGTTTTTGAGATGACTGAGATTAAAAATTCAGTAAGAAGATAAAGATTATGAAGTTACATTATTCAGTTAATAAATGTTCAAAATGATGCCCTCTAGCATTTACACATTTCATGAGATGTATAATAATATAATAATTATGTTGCTGTTTTAATCATTTCTAGCATAATCATAACACAAGTTTACTATTTGACGGTTTGTGCTTGTTTAATTTCAACTGACAACAATACACATGTCTGTTGAAATTTTTACTATGAACCTCTTGGTGAAGTAAAATATGAAATTTATTCATATTTGAATAAAAAATCTGCTATACTTATACTAATATAAAAATCTTAAATATCTGTCATTAGAATATTGATTGTGTTAGTTTCGTATATCATGGTTTCAAGTTACACAATTATTTTATTATGAATATTATTATTTTCTAGAACTTATTTACTCAAATAAGAATACATAAAGCAGCAATCAATTGCTACATTCTGGACATTTGTCTGTATACAATTATATTGCTTTAAGTATTTTCATTAAGACCATATTATATTTCTCTTTTTTTTAGTAACATGTTATGAAACCTCCATTACTAAACTTAGACACATGTATTCATATTTACAACATAAATAAATGATGTTATTACTGAAATCTAAAAGCAGCAACATTTTTCTTGAATTTCAGGTTTCCAAACATAAAGTCATTTCAAAAATTTATCATAGTACATCAATAAACACATTTTAACACCGTGATAACTGTGAGTGTTTTGTGAAATAAATAATTTTGAGAAACAAAAAATTCTTTGTGTACCATACTTATCCTTTAAAACATTGCAAATTATGTCTGTCATATTATTTCTATATCTTTAAAATTAAGAGAGTTAGTTAGATGTCCTGTTTTTGGAGAATCACTCTGTATTAGCCGCGAACACTACGACGCTCCCTGATCAGGTACTTAACGTGCACTTGATAACACGATGCTTTAGGAAGAAAGCATTCGTTTCAAAGCAATATCTTCATATAAATGTTCTACATTTTTCTTGTTAAATTAACTCATTTATATTTCGCATTCGAAATATTGTTTAATTTTTTTCTTACAATACGTTATACTCAACCGTCTGTATATTACACAAAATAGTACATGGTAACTAATGGAATTTAACACATTTTAAACTTGTTGCACACGTTATTTTGTTCGTACAAACAGAACATTTTACTGTAGAAGACTTCCATTTTATTTTTGCTTACAAGCTACCATATTTTATTTGACACGAGCATAGTGCAATAACGTATCCAGGTTGTTTATGCTTTCTCATTATAATACTGTTTCTATTTCACTATTATTTCAAAATAGTACTATATTTTTAAAATGGTCAGTTTTAACTTAATTTTATTTCTGTTTAAAAAATTGTAATCAAGAAGAAACTAAATAAATAAGATCATTTTATTGTGTTACTTTGAATCATGTTGCAGAATTATTTGTATGGAAAATCATAAATGAGTTAAAACAGCACATTTTCTTTTAAACTAACAACTTTTATATAGCATTTTGACTATGCTACGCAAGTGCCCAAACAATTTCAATAATTTTTTGCGTTTGGTCTATTTTAAGTAATTATTTACATTGTTTCATTACATTATAAGGACTTATAGATATAATGATACAAGTTGACATAGATAGAAGTTCATTCGACTTCAACTAAAAAAAAATTAAACTTAAAGATAAAACTAATTTCCATACCAGTTGGATAATAATCAATAAGGGAACAGTCTCACGTGTATGATTAATAATTGTTTCCTTCCTTTTGTAAAGCTAATATCAAGGTGCACTAACATATTGAAGTAAGCACATTAACCCTCAACAGTTTAATTGCCAACGTCAGTGAATTGTTTAATTTTCAAATATACTTATATGCACTCGAAAAATGAAAACTTAGCACTGTTAAATAGTAAAACACAAAGTAAAGTAGATGTTTCCTCAAAATTACACGACCTTTGTATTGATATGCTTTTAATTTTTTTAACAGAAAGTGTTATATTCTTTTGCACATTTGTATATTACTGAGATCTTAAAATAAAAATAACTTTGTAAACAAATGATAATGTAGGCAAATTTAGCTTCTAATGTTATAATATCATACAAATATTTTCATTAAATTGCGCTTCAAGTACAATTATCGTGTAAATTGAAAAACACCTGTAAAGTATCCATTGTGCATTAATATTCTGCAATTACAGTTAGTATGTGGATCATCCAAGAAACATGAAATTAATTAATAATTGTGAATATTGTATATGTCTTGTAACATAATAAAAGAAAACACGTAATAATTGTTATTGCTTTTCAATGTAAGGGCAGAAATATCAAATGAATATTAGATATCTAATAAATATTTGTGCTTATAGAAATCCATTTGACTAGTTGGTCATGATCCACTATGCTATTAAATTGTCATGACAGTGCCTTATATATACAATCATGGAAGAATGACTTTTATGATATCAACCAGTCGTTAATTGTTCATTGAAGTAAGTAGGTACTGGCTTTCTTGCGGATTAAAAGCATAAGTAAAATTCATATTTTTAATCAAGACCTTTTATATGTAATGCCATTTTGTTCTATAAATTTTCTTGAATTATTTATTACATATGAAATTAATTCACCGTTTTTTAAAGGAACAACATAGCAGTTTATTTTGTACCATTATTATTAGCTTTTCAAAGCTTTATAAAAAAAAAAGAAAAAAGAAAATAACATCTAATACCTTTACAAAAAATAAGCATTAAGCATTAATTGTTATACACGCACATGCATCAATATTAAATAATATTAATCTTAAAATTTAAAAAAAGAATCAGTGTAATACTATCAAATATTAAGACTAAAAATTATTTTAAAAAAGTCGTATAAAATTAATATGTACGAAATAATACATTGGATATGTGGTATATAGCATATACCTTTTGTGGTGATTAAATTTTATTAAATTACATCAACCTTTGTTGATGTAATGCTATATATTGTATTAAACAAACATGAAAAGAGGACATTTACAAAGAAGTTGTTTTACAAATAAACTCTTTGATTCATTGTTTCATCCGGACTATTGAACGACATTATCAGCTAACCAACAAAATCACGAATTTGTAATTTACAAAAACGATATATATGCCTAAAGATTACAAAATTCTAATGGTCAATATATTATACATGTGGCATTACACAATTTCATGTTCTGAAATTTATTTAATGAGTCAAATCTCCAAATTAAAACAGATTTATCTCCTCATTGTAAACAAATTAGAATGTATATCTAACTTAAAATTTCTACGAATCATCTATTTATCATATTAAAACTGTACATATTTTAAAAACTGTTACAAAATATTTAACACTTATTTTACACCGTTCGAAAGCCAATACACAAACGTATCACTAAACTAACAAATTACAAGCATTTAAAAATATAAAAAACGTACAGAAATGAGAGTATCAATACAATGATGACCATTTAAAATGAATTTGGCATTTTGACATTTATATCAATCTTCTTGAATGATGAACGGCAGGTTTTTCAATGTATATTAATGGCTGGTTTTGGATGATCACATGACTTAAAATGGCTTCACTTGCCAAAGACATTAAATACAGTTTGTATGCTGGACTAGCTTCGTATTACGACTTGAGTAAGATTTGTGCCTATAACAAGTCGTCATAGATTTAGGCATATGCTGTAGGAGGATCAAAAACAGACTAAATTTTTAATCTTTTTATCTTTCTAATAAATAAAACATATGATACCATTAAGTTTCTGATTTCTTTTATACTTTTTCATATTCCTTCATTTATACAGTATTGCATATTCAACTATAAAAGTGAAGTATAATTAAAGAAATTAGGAAAATGTAAGTTTCAATAGTGAAATAATGAAACATGTACAGTGATATTGAATGTAATGTTAAACCTAACTTTATCAAATATTAAAATCTATACAGATATACTAAATTGAATATAAAGTTTAATAATTATCTGAGATACTGAGAATATTAATCTTGCTCCAGTTTTAGTTTTTAACTTTTTAATATTTTTTAAGAATGTGTCAGAAAGTCAATGAAGATAAGATCAACCTACAGCATGTTTAACAGGACGCAACTAGTTTTCAAATATTCTTCAACCCAATAGTAGTCACGTCCTATGGTCATACGTAGTTAATGATATTGTATCATTTTAGGTAATAAATATGATGCAAAACATGTTTCTAGAAGTCTCTCATGGAAGACATTTCTCTTTTTCAAACTTGAGAAACTTATAATACAAGTTGAAGTTTTAAGAAAACAATTACATAATTATTTTAGATAGATCTTGAAAGAATTACATGCTTTAAGTTCTATAAATTTATTTGATTTCTAAAATTTTTATTTTAATAAAATAAATTATTTGTGTCTAAATTCCAAGCTCATATGTAAATTTCCATTGATAAAAACACATTTTTTGTGAAAAAATATTGCATAAATTCTTTGTGTAAATTTTAAGATAATTAAATGTTTTAACATCCTACACATTTAAATAATAAAATTTTTATTTGGGTAAAATATTTGCATTCCTTTGTAAAATTCAAGCTCGTATTTAAATTTCCATTGAGAAACATACTTGAAACATGTTTATGTAATTTATAACCAATTTCCGTGAAGCCTTAATTGTGGCCAAAATTGTAGTTTTTAAGCTTCGGTAGACGCTATTAGGGAATTCTTAGGTGTATATGCTGTCGCATTTGGATCCAAGTTCGACACTGTACACCCTGGGCAGGGACTTTCATTAGAACGTATTTTTGTACCTGCAACTCGCACTTCATTATTTAATCGAAGCTTAGATGTCGCGCAGGTTGGTGCAGGACCAAATGTGTCTTGTGGCATCACAGCTAAATCTTGGGCTATTTTTGCTTTTAGCGTTTCCATTTCCTTTTCTTGAGATCTAATTACATCTGATTCAACATAAAATACATTATGTATAACATACCCTACATTCTTAAATTTAAATACTGAATAATATGCATTAATTCATATAATTTTAAACTATATTTAATCGAATATTTAATTAACCATTAAATACTATTAATCAACTTATTTATCATTCACTCAGTTATATTGAAATATATACATTATTGATCAATTAATATTTTCTACATTCTGTAGAATCAAAACTGTCAAGTATATACAAGATTTACTTACTTTCTCTGATTTCTAATTGTCGCTTGGCTTCCCCAAGTGCAGAAAATAAATCAAGTTTTATACGCGTTTCTGCACTCAAACTGTCTTCTAAATGAGCAGTTTTGTCTTGTAGCGCATTAAGTGCTCCAAGTAGAATTTCAGATTCTTTGTGATTCTCCTTACATCTTGTTACATCTTTTTCTAGTGCACTGCACCTAATTTCAAAACCATTATGTTGTATAGACTACTTTATCAAACCCACAATGCAGGGAATAGCCAATTACCATCTATTTACAGTAAATGTTTTTTTAAAAATAGAAAAAGTATAACTTATATCTTTTGGAAAAATCGCAATAATGGATTTAATCATTAATTCGAAATTTTTACCTTTCATCTTTTGTTTTAAGTTCTCGCCGTAAATTTTTAAGATCTTGCTCCATTTGCGTTCTACGAGTTTTACACGTATCCGTGCATTCTTGTCTAATAAGTGGTGGAGGAGGAGGTGGAACTGTAGAACGTGCTTCTTCTGCAGCTCGTCGCGCTCGTCTCTCGGAAACTAGTGATGCTTCACAAGAAGTTCGTTGTTTCCGTTC
The DNA here is from genome assembly GCF_051014685.1 of Ptiloglossa arizonensis. Taxonomy (NCBI): domain Eukaryota; kingdom Metazoa; phylum Arthropoda; class Insecta; order Hymenoptera; family Colletidae; genus Ptiloglossa; species Ptiloglossa arizonensis. The sequence continues at coordinate 9,978,463 of NC_135059.1, read as the reverse complement.
TTCTGCGATTCTTTTTTCCAGTGAAGACATAGTTTGTTTATCTAATTGACGAGCTGTTACTAATCCATGTAACCTATTAAAAACAAGTATCAAAAATAAGTATTTAAAAAATAAAAACATTCTAAAGTAACTGAATTCTAAAATACAGTTTCATGTAATTTAAAACTACATGCTATCTTTTACTCACTTGCTTTGCAATTGATCATTATCATGTTGCAGTTGCTGTATATCACCCTTAGTTTGACGTTCCCCATTTTGTAGAGTATTTATCTGAGAACGAAGTTCTTGTTCCACTTGTCGACTGGATTGTAAGTCTGACTTCAAGCGTTTTATGTCAGCCTCAAGCCTGCGACACACCAGTAACCTATTTAAATGATATCGAATTACACTAAAGAAAAATATGATAACTTTATACTTCATTATTTCATAAAATACATTTCAAGAAATATATCCATAAAACAGAAAATAAGAATATATATATGCATTTAGTACTTATAAAAATACAAATATTTTAACTTCAGATCTTTATTGTAACAGTTTCATTACTGTACAAAAAATGAATATAGTTTTTCTGATATAAGGGACCAAACTTTGGGAGCATATTCTACTTATTGTAAGAATTTGATAAGTATTGTTATTATTGTTTTATTAGAAATAAATAGTAATAGTATGTGTGACTAGACAGTTAACTTAACACTAAATATACATTGATTTATATACAATAGAGTTCAAATACATTTACTTATTTACTACACTTGCCCTTAATTTAAATCCTCTATATGTTTATGTATGGAGATATCTGAGGTCTTTTTTTAATACACCTGTTGTGAAAATACTCAATAATCATTTTGTTGCTTTGTGCGGAAAAATTCGAAATACTCCATCAAAATCATTTAAAATTATTTCCAGTATTTTCTAAAGAAAGCGTTCGTATATAACTTTGTCATAAATAAAGAGTAGTTATGACTTGAAAAGAAAATGTTTCCAAACTCATATTTGTATCACTTTTTTTTCATCCTTATAATGAATAAAGTATGCTTTTCATGTTTGGTCACCTATTTCAGAAACACTCTGCACAAACAACAAAATCATATAATTAATGTACCTTTGACAATAATCATCTTGCTGTTTTTGTTGTTCACTTATATTATCAACCGAGGCTTTAACTTGACGAGTTTTACGTTCACGTTGAGTATTAACGGTGGACGATGATTCTCGACTTTCTTTTATATTATTCCACTTGCCTGTTACAGAACCATTACTCTGAGATTTCATTGTAGTGTGACCACAGTTCCCACCCTTCACAAATTTGTCCTTCTCTATTTCATTTGCATCAAAATCATTCACAGATCTGGATTTCACATTTTGAATTTTAGTAAATTTCTTGATCACTATAAAAAGTGCACGCATGTGCGCATTACTTACCCGACCCTCTCAATGAATTGTATATCATTGTGAGTGACTGTACTTCCATTGGTATGTATAAACCTTTTATCATTTTTATCAGATTGTGATATATTTGTTATATTGTGTTTATTATGTTGTTCTTCTTGCTTTTCACCTTTGTCTAAGGACTTTCTGTGATTATTTTTTGTTGTAACGTTTTGCGCTTGGGTTGTAATTTGTGTACCTATATGTAAACTACCATTTTGTATACCTACTTCTGCAGAGTTATTATTGCTTCCTATAATATATTTAATTATCAAATTATACAATCTTTCATCATATGCAGCATCATGTACATATAGTTATAATATTGAAAAATGAAAATAAATACAAACTACCTCTGCTTTTTTCAGGACTTGGATTGTACTGTGGACATAATTTATTAGATTGTGTTTTAACATGTTGCTCTAACGATGCAGTAATATGGGCTTGTGATTGAACTTGCTGAATCTGTTGCAGTGTAGTTTGTTGTTCTAGAGGCAGTGCTTGCTGCAATAATTGTAGATAGAATTCATTTTCTTTTGCTACGTCTTTTTGTTTTCTCTGGTGAACAAAGTATATATATATATACATATATATATATAAATATAAAATCTGGAAAAATTGTTTTTTGAAATATTATATCTACTTTAGATTTACCTGTCTCATTCTGTAGCCTATGTAGCTTTTGAAACCAAAACCTAATGTAACTACAGGATAACCAATGCTGAAAAGAAACAATATATTACTATTTACATTAATACCATTAAAAAAAAGTTTACTACCATTAGTATATTTTTTACATTATTATTTAGAATATAAATTTTTTGTTATGCATACACTTCACTTTTAAAAATTCTTTTTGTTATTATCTATATAAACAATGAAAGAGTGAGTAATAAAAATGATGAAATATATACCAATGTGCTGCAAATGGTCGACAGAGGTCCAAGTGAAAAGGCATATGCCTTAAATCTCTTAACCGAATTGCTGCTTCTATGTATAGAAATAATAACCATAGCATCACAGTTGGTAGGCACACACCTTTGTCTGTTTAATATTAGTATTAATTACATTATTTTTTTTGTTTGAACATAATTATAACTTTCCCTAAAAAATTTAATATAAATATCTTATATTTACCTGTATGCCAAACATATTGTACCCAAACATAGGTGCTAGCAGCAAAAAATAACCAATGTACTGGTATGAAGAAGAAACAAATCATATCTGATGTAAGTGCAATACAAATAAAAAATACAGAGAAGGCCTGAAAAATAATAGATTGTGTTATTCTAAACATTGGTACAATTTATTGTGTTGAGAGCTTGCTAAAGAAAAATTTAGCAAGCTAAAGTATAATACTTACCAAACCTTGATATTTACAAGAATCGTAAACACTTCTGAGAAGTAACCAAAATGGCCACAAAAATTCAAAACGGAATTCTAAAATGAAGTCTGCCAAAATTACCGTGGCCCATAGTAGAAGAAATTTTAGATAAAGTAATGTACTGAAATAAAAGATAACACTGTATTATTATTGTATTAAAAATGTATACATTGTTAATTTGAATACATAATATAAAAACTAATGCTTTTTATGTACTCATATCGTATTTCAATCGGTTAACAATAACAAATATAAAATTAATTTTCATGTGCAAAACTTTGAATAGTTAATTAAAAATCATATTGATACAATATATTTTTTGCACATACAATGGATAAAAACAAACGATATTTGTAGACAGAAGTTAATTGTACTTGCAAAGAAATTACAGAATTTATACCATTATTATTTTACACACACGCACACATGCATACGCTGATGCACAGCACGTGCACACACACATACTTTCTGCTTAATTTATAAAAAATGTCAGAAAAATATCATATTAAAATTAAGTTCTTAAACTAAATATTTCTGAAGTAACAAAGTACTAAAAATATAAAGTATGAAGAAAAATAATAGATCGAGTGTGAAGTTACATTAATAAAATCTTTATTACATAATTATACAATGTAAACCGGTAATGATTAAAAAACTAAAACAAATTATCCTTTTTTGAATTTCTGATTTTTTGTGATCTTCGTATTAAAATTGTTTAGCACTTCATCGCGTTTTAAATAACAAAGATTATAAAAAAGTAATTTAATGCACATTTCTATAAAAACAGGCACACATGGTCAAGGTTTTGGCAAATGTCAAGTTATATCACGCAGCTTCTGGAAAGCGGCCGACAATCTCGCACTGGCACAGTGCATTGCGGAGTCTTGTACGTCTCACGGAAAATCGGAAAATACAAAAGTATTTGATTAGTAAATTGAAAGTATTCCAAAGAAAGATCTATTGAATTTTTGGTTATTTTTAAAATTAGCCATTCCAATGAGACATATGGCGGCGAAAATTTACCTTCCGTAGATTCCCTCGGTGAGCTTGTTGCGTTTCAAGGGCCTCCGAAGCTTACCGCACTCGACATTTCTTCTCTTCATATTCCTCGACACTTTCACCACGACTAAAGCGACGTTATTCGCGGCGAGTAACAGAACGGAAAAAACCGCAAATCTTCTGCGGAGTCGTGAAAAAATCCACTGTCTCGCGCGCGACTTCTATTAGACTCTTTTGTTGTCATTCGTCTGCGAACAGATTCGAGGTTCTACGGCGGTTTACCAAGCAGCTGATTGGTCCATTGTGGGACATGGCGCTAATCAACAGCAAAAATCACCTGCTGGAATATTTATTCCTCAATGTACTTTGAATAGAGTAGGTATGTTTGTTTATACTTTTGAAGAAATAAATCCGTGTGTCAAAGTGTAAATTTTTGCACAAGACAAGTTCGGATTATAGGTTTTATCGATCGTACGTGCTTTCGATTGTACCGTAGGTCAATCGACTTGTTTCACTTACGTTAACAGCGCTCTGACCTGGCAATATGTGATCTCTCTCTTTCTCTTCCACCATCTCTTTCTATCATCCACTATTTCCATTATCTTTTATTCTTCTATTTTTTATTACATGTTATATATATCTTTTGCAATTTTTGTTCTTCGTTGTTATTTTATAACAATTTACAAGAACTACTAATAAAGTTACAAATCTTTTGTAATTGCACAATTTTTTATAATCTTTTAGATATACAAATCTTTTTATTTTATATATTACTAATTTTTAAATAATTGTCAAAAATAATTAATATATGTAGTATGTACATGTATACGATATGTAATTATCTTAAAAAAAAAATATATTTCATTTATCAGTAATCTGCAAAATATTTACACGTATCATAGAATCAGTTCATATCAACCACGAAGTATCGAACCGAATAAGTTTCGCATGAGGCAATTTTATTACAAATAATTTATCGTTGTTTAATTTATTACTTGAAGTATTACATTAATAACACCAATGTATTAATATAAAAAGAAAGAAATCTGATACAAATGTAATATAACTCAAAACTGTAAATAAGACTTGAAAAATAATAGGTTACGTTACTCTAATAAAACATGGGTATAATTTACTATATAAAAGAAAATTTTATAATGTATATATAATAATATAAAAAAAAATGAATACCTACACGAATAATAAACTAAGGTTATATGTGACGAGTTGCATTGGTGTTGTAATTCTTTTAATAGGGATGTGTATACAAGTGACAGATAATGACAATAATCCAATTTTTATCAAATATCTATTACTTATTGTATTTGTTTTCAATATAGTGCTTATGATTGATATTTTAATACAATTTTGTCAATATGTAATGCACTTATTGTTTACAAATTGTTACAATATAAACACCATGACTGCAACAAAAAGTAGTTTTCGGTTCGATGAAACTACATCAGTTCTCAGTATTTATTTAATAATTTTTATCAGTCTAACTATTGGTAAAAGTGATCAAGAGATAAAAGTTAATCTTTTAAACAGAAAGATACAAAACATTGTATTATTATGTACACCTTGGATTTTATTTTTATGGATGTTCTTGAAAATTATTGATTTTAATAATCAATGTGAAGAAAATATCTCCACTATTAATTTAATGCAAGGTTTAGATTATGGAACTGGTATGGCATATAATTATTATTATGGGTACTTAAGACTTATACTTCCTTCAACAGGTACCTTTAATAAAGGTCTGATTGAAAAAATAGAAAATATTGAGGACAGTCATAATATAACAATAGCTACTCATAAACTATTCATTTTGATTCCCTCATCATCACACATTCCACCAGATTTAAAGGAAGTTGCTTATCAATGGATGGAAAGTGCAATTGATTTAGAGGAAGAAATACGTGATCGAGCAGGAATAAAAAGACGATCGTATCATAACAATGTATATAAAATTTATCCTGGTGGAAAAAAATTAAATTCAAAAGTCGTATATGTAGTGGTTGAAGGTGCCACACCATTATTAACTTTCTTTGAAGTTCAGAAACATGCCCATCCTGAGACTACAGTTTACCAGAAATATCGCAAAGATATTATAAACAAATTTTATAACAAATTGAAAGAATTAATAAACAATGACCCTGAATGTGCTAATTTATGCGAATTAATTTATTATGATGATTATGATAATGATGGTATTAAAACTAATGTTGCAAAAGTTATTCTCCAGAAGTTGTCTGAAATTTGTGATTCAAAATCTGGTTAAAATTGCGGATCTCCGATTAACGATTAATATTTGTTTATACTGATTAAGAAAAGGTACAATATAAATAAGATTGTCCAAGATTCTATAACTACAACTTATATAGATGCACAATTGATACTTGTGCTCAGTATTGAATATTAATAGCTGAAAATGCATTGATGTATTTGAAATACAAAGAATAAACTAAGTAAATGTTATATGCATTTTTTTGGGTTTAAATATATATCAAAGTTAATTCATACAGAATTAATTACTCAAAGTATTTTATTCAAAAAAAATTAAATTAAACTTCCGGTAGAGTAATATCATGTAAATATGTTAAACTTTTATATTGTGATCTTATACATTTTATATGTAATTTTATCTAACACAATAAACAATGAAAAACATACAAAGAAGTTTTTAGGAATGATCTTTTACAATTCAAGGAGGGTATAAAAAAAATATTTAATGTAGAAAAAAGTATATATTTCTATTCTTAAATTTTAGTTTATGAAAATTTTACAAATACTTAGTTTTTACATTATTTGTATTAGAGTAACAAGTATCATTTATTTATTAGTATTCAACAAATATAATATTCAATCAATCAAAATCAATAAAAACCAACTTAAGTTTAATTTAATTAAAATAAATATAACAAATATTTTTGTCTATAAATCTCTGATGCAGAAATTTCTTCTTTGTTTTGAAAAGTGTGAAAGCATCCATATAAAATGATGATTTGTTAATGTAATTATTTATTAAAAGTTGTATATTATGGATTTTTGTGCATATATTGTGATATTTATAATTTATTTGTGAAATAAATATGACGAATCAATACAATTATATCATTATATTTAATATTTCTGAATGAAATTGTACAAAGACTTATATCTATAAGATCTCCGGTAATATATTTATACAAAAAGATACATTACTAATACGTTTTCCTGTATTACACTGATTAGTACTATTCATATAAATGGCTGTTGCAATGTGAACACATTGTAATCACAGATTGTTTTACATATCCATCTCAAATTGTTCTGCAGATTCTTCAATTATTGGTGTATCTGTAATGTATTTATATACAAAAATTATATTACGTACTCTTGTTATTATTTCTTTTGTTAATACAATTGCCATTCAAAAAAATTGTGTTTACTAGTACTTATTAGTATATTTGATACTTTGTGTTTTCTTTGTTCTATTATTAATCATAATAGTGATCAGACAGAAAATATTATAAATATTTTACTTAAAGGTAGCTATGTTGACTATTGAATATTAAGCAATGTGATAGCAAATGGGTTAAAATATGTTCTTTATGATTAATACATTTATCAAATAAAAACAAAGAAACAAATAAGTAGAAAATATTGTCAATGAAGCAAGTACTGACCTCTATTAATTTGAATTTTTGCAGGCACTGTGTTAATTATGGATGTATTCTTCAATAATTCCGTTGGTATGGATGATATATTTTGTGGTGGTGTTCGAGATATAGGAGAATTTTGTAAATTCATCAAGAAATCACGTTCATAAACTATACGGGTACCTGTACAATTTATATAAGTTGTGTTGATAATTGATTTATTTTTATAATGATATACAATTTATAATATAATTATTAGAATTGTATATATTTTTTCTATATATGAATTTCTCAACAGCGTTTGTTTGTCAAATTGTTTATTTACAATTATATTGACAGTAATGGTAATTTGTTATGTGTTTTAATACATTTACATGTTTAAATAATATTATAAATCTTTGGAATCTTCCACATTTTTCTGCATATTATTATAGTTTTTGAAACATTTTAATATCAATAATATACACTGACCATTAGAAAACTTGTCTATACTACACAAATGCACGAAAGGCAGAAAGTTTCCAATTGGTATAAAATTGACAACATGTATTCTACAAATTGGGGGTAAGAAATTGCTTTCCATTTTACATGTCTAGTCCAGACCTACAGTAGTATGAACAAATTTCTTAGCACCCTATGCACATATACTTCCCAGGATGTAACATAAATCATACTAGAATTTAAAAGACATATAAAAAGAATTCTTACTTACAGTATTTCAACTATTATACTGCTGATACTTTTTACTATTGCGATTACACAATAAAATTTAGAAATTTATTTACAGGCAACTGAAATTATTTAAAGTTAAATGTATGAAATCAATATTGAAAAATAAAAACCACTAGAGTCTGGTTTATACTTCATAGGCTAAGGTCATAAATTTGTAGTTTTAAATAAAATTTAATTGTAAAGCTGTAATTGTGATAATACCTTTTACAACACATACTTCAACAATGCATTTTTAAATAAATTTGAAGTAATGTAGATAAATGATTAGATCTATTGAAAATGATTTTATTTGCTTTAGATAATTAAAAAATTATTACAGTAATGAGTGCAGAAATCTATACAAGTGCATTTCTGTACTAATGTACCTATATCTAAAAGTGGAATGTGTACTTACCAACACAAATCAATATGTGATTTCATTAGAAGTTTCCTTATCTCCTTTTGTCTGCAGCTTTTATGAAATTATTGTAATAATAATTATAAAATGCGTAACTAATATTTTACTAAAATTTAACCTTATTATGGCACAATTCTAAATATATTGTACTTTTTTCATAAAAAAAACCTTTATAATTTTTGTTTTCAAATCAACATTGAAAATCTATGAATATTTAATAAAATTTTGAATAATAACAAATTGTAAGACCTACTGAAATTATAGTTCAAACTATTAGAATTTTGGGCATACCAATTTCATATCTGATATAAATACATACAGAATCAATATGCTAGATGCAATGTTTGCAAAATATTGACGTTGTCTATAACAGTTTTAATTACAAGAACCCAAGTCATAAATGTTTTCAAGAACTTGATAAAGAAATCACTTACTTAAACTTATAAGATACAAATTATATATTCATGTAATTATTTAAAAATTATTCTTTAATTTTTTCGATTATACTTTACAATATTAGAACACAAAAATACAAACAGAAGGATTAATTAATATTGTTTGTTATTTAAATTTCAATCATGATATGAACATTTAAGTAATGTAAATTATTTATGTCACTTTTAGTTGCAGTTACTGGATACTATTACTTCTTTTACAAAGGAATTTTTAATTAAATACTTAACGATATATATAAATTAAATTTTGTTATTTCTTATAATTGAGTGTTAGAAATTGTAATCATTTTATTAATTTAATTATAATTTTTCTGAATTAATTTTGGAAAATTTATTATAAGCTATTTATGAAATGAATTAAGTTTTTTGCAGAGCAAAAAATTTTAATAATCATGTATGTTCACTAGTAGTCATTGTCTAAATCTTGTTTCTGAACTATAATAATTAAAAAAAGGCATATCAATTTATGATATAGCTTTTTACTATAAAGATAAATAAACTTGAATGTATTCAAATTTTCGAATAACTATGAAATTACTTAAGAACTGGTAACTCCATGCATATGTTACCTATATGTTATCATTTCAGACAGACAATTTAAATAATCACCTCAAGTATCTTTTATATTATATATTATTATATAAACAATTGTTATATATATAGTAATATGTTAATAAAATAAGAGATATAGAAAATATTCACATAACATTTTATAAACTTTATTGAATAAAAAGTTCTTTTGAATGAAATAATGGGTAAAACCTTATATTGTATGAAAAATACGTTTATGTTTAAATACTCAAAAGATTTGTTAATTTCATAGTAAATAATTTTGAAATAAAACAATTTTACAATTTCCTGCAAAATTAAATATACAGAACAATATACGTCTACTATACTCATGATATTAAATTTTAGTTCTATGATGACTGGATTAATTAAAATTTATAGATACATCTTTCTCAAATGATATATACATAGGATATAATTAATTGTCAAAATATTTTCACAATAAACTTACAATTATATTAATTTTAATCAATTAGTAGTAGATTATTATGTCGATTGGAATAGGTTGTATATAAATAACCTATGGTATATTTTCTATGAAAACTAAAATTTCATGCTGATTATACCACTGAAAAAAGTTGTTATTAAAACAAAGCACTGACCTCCGGGTGTAGTTGAAAAAAGGGTTCCACCAGGAGTGGATGAATAATCTGCAGGTAACTGACTGGGATCATTGAATACGATTTTCTTCAAAGGTATACTTTGGCTTTGAGTAGCTTGCCTTGCAATTGGTGATGCAGACATGCTTGGTCTTCCGGTTTCTTTGCAAATAAAAAGAATTTCTATTTAATATAACCAGTGCATATGAACGATATGTAAACGATTCGCGCTTCTTGTTGACACTAAATTTTACTGCGTAATTGATGAAAAGCAGCACGTTTTATGTTTGGATTTTATAATTAAGAGAAATGCAATCGTTAAATAAAAAGTAAACATAAAATCCTATCTTTATAATTCTACATAGATTTGATGCCTGTGATTTGCATTTAAATATTATAATATTATACATTTACGGTAACCTTGATCATAAACATACGCGTAACCTAAGAAAACGAACCTCAACTGAGCTCGACAACTCACAAAGTCATACCATGCGATAAGTAATTGTTTTATGTAAGTCACAAGTCCCTCCCCCCCCTGCCGCTCTTTCGTGCTCTACACACTTCTAACGAATTACAGAAATGTTTCTCAAAGAGTTTTTAGCGACGTCTATGAAACATGGAACATGTACCAGGCGATAGTGATTTGTCTGAGAGGGGAAGTTACCAGCTTCAGTTACACTTTCTTCTTCACTAACTTTTCTAGTTGTCGTTTGGCTAAAACACTAGATGGTGTTAGTGTCTCTATTGTGGCGATCCTTGAATCAAAAGTAACGTTCAGGTATATATGTTTTTTTTAGGGAAAAGCTAGGGACAAGAAGAGACTCCAACACAGACAATATATGTATAGATATTAGTGTTTCTATAATAATTTATTCTATCATATGGATTGGAGGCTCATAATTTGCTTTACTTTGTCGTATTACTTCCAACATTATTAAATTCACTAAGAATCCTAATGGCTGTATAGCAATGGCATAGTAACTAAACCATAGACTACACAAACTGCTGTATAATGGGCATAAAAAATGAAAACGTTTATACCATTTGTGGGCTGACTCATAAGTAAAGTGTACTTCTACTTTTTGGTGAAAGTTCCAGGGTCTGCTTTCAAATATCTACAAGGCCTTCTTGTTAAGTAGAAATTTTAGTAGAAAAAGGAACATGAATTTTTGTATTGTATTTATGTAATGCAATTAAAATATGATAATTTGGTTAATATTTACTTAATCAGAGTGAATATAACACCAAAATTTTATTAAAGAATTGTAACAAAAAGTTCTATACATGGAAAATTTACTTTATTTCTCTTTCAAGCGTTGGTAAGCCGTCTATCGATTCTCCCCACGCACACATCACCTCTTCAGTCATCGATTGCACTTTTTGCACCTGCCATTTTTTTCCAGAGTAATGGGAGCCTCATCTCAAATCACTAGCACGAGGGTGGATTAAAACAGGCTATCCTAACCTGCGAAGCCACCCTCACCCTCTTCGTCTCAATGAATCTTCCATATTCATTATTTTTCAAAAATTCTTAAAGTGTCTCCTGCAAGAGAAAAGAGAAAGATACACTCGAGAAGTCAAAGTGTGTGACGAAGAAAGAACAGCGTTGCCGCCAGTAAGAAAGAGAAAGAGGGAGAAGGATAGAAATAGAAGAAGGTGAAAGTAAAAGAGAGACGGCAGAGGGTGGGTGGTGGGGGGCTCTCAGCTTAAGAGTGAGGGAGACAGAGGAGGTCGAAGGGAGTCGAGCGAGGAGAATGACGGATAGCCAGCAGCAGTTTTGCTTGCGTTGGAACAACTTTCAAGCTAATATCACCAGCCAATTCGAGGCCCTCAGGGATGACGAGGACTTTGTTGATGTCACCTTCGCCTGCGATGGTAGGCGTCTCCAGGCGCACAAGGTTGTCCTCTCCGCGTGCAGCCCTTACTTCAAGGAGTTGTTCAAGGTTAGAAAACCTTCCCCGCCTTGCTTCTCTCTTTAGTGTTACTTGCTTGATATTCCCCCCTCCCCCCTCTCTTTTCCCCTCAACCGTTCATTGTTACATTCTTTGAGAATCATGCTTTGGTTTAGATACAGACAAAATTACAGTATTTATTCAAAATTCTCATGTATATGTGTATATATGCGTGACTCCATGTATGTGTATGTGTAATGTCCCCTGATGCCTCATATATGTTTTGCATAAGAATACTAGCTTTTACACTTTATTTGTTTATTTATCAATAATTATTGGTAGTTTAGATTACTTCCATAATGGTGAATTGTTATAGATTTTAACTATTAATAATCTTTAACATATTATTTCCACTTAACTTATATAAATTCAATAAATATACAAAAAATTGTGAAACTTAAAACAAAAATCGAGATAGTGAAAAAATCTTTTTTCAGTTGTATACAACGTATATTTTTTGACAATATAAATGTATTTATAATCTTTATGAAATACCTTCTTTTCTTAAAATAAACTTGTTAATCAAAGGATTAGAAACACTCATTGTGTAAAACAGTTTTAAATACTTCATTATAAAAATGAAAATATAAAATTATTTTACATTTTATTTTCTATCTTGTACTTTTAAATGTATTAAATTGTACTGTATAATTTTCTATTTGATATAAATATTTAAATACAAAATAAAGTAAACCATTTTCATATAATTTAAAATCTCTTCTTATTTTAATAATGATCTGTATTAGTTCGTTAGGTTGCTTTAAACTTTAATCAAGTAATTAATCTTATTATTCTAAGTTTCAAGTATCCAAGTAAAATAGCTATCTTTACTTTAAAAGATTAATTGAAAAGACATTACTAAAATTTAAATTAATAGCTTGATACACAATACGCGCGCACGCGTGCGCGCGCGCGTGTGTGTAGTAGAGAGAGAGAGTTGCCTCAGAAAGTAAGTATAATATACATGGTAAATAATGATGATTGATTTTTCATTAGCATATGTATTTATGTAATAATATAATGAAACGTAAATTATAAAGAATCTGAACAAATGATAACAAATAACAATTGTTATAAAAATAAAATATATGATTTCATAATTAGAATATCATTGAAAAGTATATTAAACATTTTTTATTTTTTTAAATTCCATCATAGGTTTGCTTAAATTAATTGGTAAAATGAAAAGTAATTTTTTAATGGCTTCTGATGTTTTATCATTTCCTTTTTGAGCATTAACAAAAATTATGTTGTTCTTTTCTTATCATTTATAGACAAATTTTTCTATAAAATTCAAATTCAGATGTAGTAAGGATTTTTACAGTATTGACCTGGACATTATTTTCTGTACAAAATTCTGGTATTGTTTTTGTTTCGTGCTTTGGATTGTTGGTTTTTTGTATAAATTTTGGCTTATTTCGAACAAACCAAAATAAATTAATTTTTAATTAATTTATGTATTCCCTTGATATAAATATATTGTTAATTGGCTACCAATAAGAAGTTTCTTAATAAATAAGTTAAATTTCTTATGATTAAGATAAAATTTGCTTTTACTTTCGAGCATTGAAACATGTGCAGGTTATAACTGAATTAGTTCAAAATTATTTATCACTTGTCATAAATGTTTTGCCAGCTAATTCTTAAATTTACTGTTCTACATTATATTTATTCATTTTTCTTGGTGTCATTAAGGACTTTTTTTCACTTTACAAAAAATTAAATTTTCTTAATGCTTTGTTGCATATCACTTTTTTTTCAGTACTGGCTTACTTTCAGTAATTCTTGTCTTTTTAATTTTGTTATGTATTTTTTTAATTTCTTCTTTAGATGAAGTTATTTTTCGTTGAAATATCATGAACCTTTCTTTGGCAAATTGTTCTCTTTTTCTTATCACTTTGTAATAAAATCACAATTTGACATTTTTACATATAACAAAGAGAATTCTTACCTTATAGTCCTTTACAGAGAACATTTAAAATGAACAAAATAATATGTAGTTATTAAATAAATTGATTTATATTATGGAAAGACCTACATTACTTGAGTTTTCTTTTTGTTAAATAAATGTAATATAAAATGGAAAGTTAACAAAATTCAGGACTATGTTATTATTATACTTTGACTTACAGAGAAATGTAGTTAAAAAATTGTTCATTAGTGGTTTAAAAAACACAAATAATATATTTATATCATAGCATATATTTATATTTCTTTTCTATTTTTTCTTCATTTATGTAGATTATAAGTTGATTATAAATGCTCAAAATATTTTTTTTTATTTCTACAATAAGGCATTTTGAGTAAGATTTCAAGGTATAAGAGTTTTTCCTAATTGAACACTATACATTTAATAATACATCAAAATTCTCAGTTTCAAATTTTTTAAGAATTTATTTAAAAATATTAATTTGTGTATATGTTTTATACATTCATTAATATATACTATTATAATAATTTATTCAATTCTTTAAAATTAGTATTGCTAATAAAATTTGCAATAATATATAAATTATTAATCTTAGTCTTAGTTAATATATGAATTTTGTTAAATTCAACCAATTTTGTTATTAAAATAAATATTAAATTTAAATATTGTGAAAGAAACTTATCTTTATTTACAGTGTGTTCTTGAAATAAGAAAACCAAACTTTAGGAGTATTCTACTTAATATAACGGTAGAAATCTGTTATATGAGAATATGTTCATAAAGACTTTAATACCGTGTTACAAATTTTCAAAGTTTTATATTAGAAAAGAAGTTTAAATAAAATGTCAGGCATATGAATATGACCTAATTCACTTGAACATGATAGCATAACATGAACAATTGTAGTTAAGTACCAGATAACATTTAATGTGATACTACAATTAGTGATTAGTCTCAGCATTATGACACATATTTTCGTTAGAAAATATTCCATTAAGTGTACATAAAAACATGCAATTTGTGTTCATTGGAAATCCAATATATTTCAACCATACTTTTTAAATTATTCATAATAATAAATATTCTAATTCTTGGATTGGTAGACAAGAGTCAATTGTATATCTTGTATGCTCATTGGATATTAATTCAAATTTTTTCATTTGAGAATATCTCAAACATTTTGTCATAAAAAACTGATTTTTAATTTAGTAGATCGCCACATTTATATTGTGAAAATTTATTGAGTTAATTTGAAACACTGAAAAATACTTTTTTTAATGCAATATTTTGAAAGATTAAAACGTGGTACTGAAGCATTTATGAATTTATTAAAGTATTTATATTCATTTAACATTTTTTTATTAACACTATAAGTAGAATATACTCATATAGTTTGGTTTCATATTTTAGGGACAATCTGTAATATAAGTGAAATGAAAAAAGTTCCACTTTTTACTTGTATTAGAAAGATGGATTAATTACATAAAATATTTGCATAAATGTATGCTCATAGACGAATCCATGCAAGCATCCAATAATATTTATGCGTGATGTGGAGTTTGAACATCTACAGTCACTTTTGGAGTTCATGTATGCTGGGGAGGTTAACATATCTCAAGCAGAATTGCCTACATTTCTACGAACTGCTGAGTCTCTGCAAATCCGTGGACTTACCGACTCTCAAAATATTCAGCACAACAACGAAAAGGTTTGTATCTAAAAATTAATGGAAAATTACATTTACATCGTATCACTTGTGTCTTGAGTAATATAAAATTTTTAACATAGTATTAGGAGTCAATTATTAATGTGATGCAGCATGTAAGGAAGATTTAACTCTGTTTGTGCCGCAATAATGCTATTGGTAATTCAAAATTTATATTATCTGGTCAATGAAGTTAAATATATGTGATAGTTTGTGGAAAAATCATGGGTTAGTGTAATGTATTAAAATTGAAATGAAAGATTTAATATATTTTTTCTAATTTAATTGAATATTCATGATACAAATATTTGTTAATAATTCATTAATATTATTTTGATTAATTAATTTCAGCATTTGAAAAAAAACAACATATATGCATCAAATGGTCGTGGGCTGATCTCACCAAGTTTGGAGGAGGACCGTAGCAAAACTTCACCAGCCTCAAGTCCTCCACCACTGAAAAGGCTGTGTAAACGAAGTGATTCGCCTCAGATATCTAGTCCTGTACCAGCTGCAGTGGCCTGTACAACTGGAACACCATGCACACGGCCATTAATTGAGCCACAGGTTCAGCTCGACTGTTACAAAGATCTCGATATTGTTGAGGTTAGTAGTTTTATACATATTACTTTAACCAAGATAAAATTTTGTTGATTTATAAGAAATACCTTAAGTAAAATATTTAGTATTATTCTTAGATTTTTATAAAAATATTCTTTCCAATATGAGGGATGAAGAATATGTATTGTTGTTAAAAATTTGACACAATTTTCATTTGTGGAAAAGAAAGAAAATTATGATACTTTTTATGTTTTAGCCAAAAATAGAATTACCAGAGTATGGAAGCGACGATGACTGTTCTCCAAAGCAGGAGGTCAACACACTGCCAAGTGGTTTCCTTAGCCTTGATGGTGGCATGGAAGTTTTGCCATCTTATCCACCTTCTTATCAAGGTAATAACTAGTAACTTTTGACTATTTTATCTATTAATATCATTTCTATAGTTGTAAACCAATTTTAAAGAAACTATATTAAAGGGAATGTTTTTTGATAAAAATTTTGTCAACTTTCGATAAAAAAAATAATTTCATTAAAGAATAAGTAATAAATACATTTTATAATAAAATGATTTTCAGTTGTAAATTATTCTTTTAGGAGGAGGAGGAGCAGGGGGAGGAGGAGGAGGTGGCGGTGGGGGTGGTGGACCATTAGAAGGTGGACTGCCAGGACCATCTCATGCTAGTAATACTGAGCTGAATCAAGAGCAACAAGGTAAGTGGCCACCCATCCCAACCCTAATTCTTTGGTAGTTGCGAGCACCATTACAAACAGCAACAACCTAGCCGATCATGTCGGAGAGAATTTTTTGGATGCGAGTAGAAACATGGAAGGAGAAGGGGAGCCTCGGTTTGAAATGGTAAGCTCGTGTAGCTCGGTAGCTCTTGCTAGGCGGTAGGAGAGAAAAAGAGAGAGCGAAAGAGAGAACGAGAGAGAAAGAGAGAGAGAGAGAGAGAGAGAGAGGAGAGAGAGAGAAAGACTGAGAGAGAGAGAGAGAGAGAGAGAGAGGAGAGAGCGAGAGAGAGAGAGAGCGAGCAAGCGAGTGAGAGAAAGAGAGGGAGAAAGAGAGAGTGAGAGAGAGAGAGAGAGACATTTGACACTCGGAGGCGATCTTTTGATGATTTCATCCAGGCGGAGTGCAGTTTGCAGCTGTTGTGTGAGAAAGTCAGCTGCGTGTACATACTCGGGCTCTACCTGTCCATTTGTTTGCCAGAGTTGGAGGTGAGGCTGAAAAGTTGTAATTTGTTAATATCAATTATAGAGAAAATTTTGTACACATTAGATTACTATAAGGTTTACTTTTAGAGCAAATATAATTTATTTACTTTCTTAAATTTTTGTTAATTCAACAATTTTATGGATTTAATAGAAATTTAAGTACAGTTATTAAAATCTCGAGAAATGAAAATATTTTAGGAAAACAAAGGAAATAAAAATCGATTTTTAAAATTTAGAGAAATAAATCCCTCCATCTGGTAAATCTGTCTGTCCGTTGCTTCCACGTTTTCCGTTTTTGTCCGTTCGAAGCCACGCCAATTGGAAATTAAACAGGTTTAATTTTTTAATTTCTACATTAAAAAATGTTTTAAAATTGTGGTTAATTTGTATTAAACTATATTGTTAGAAAATGGTGTTTTATCTAATTGGCGTTGTTTGTCTGTGTCCATGTATATTTCACGGTAGAACACCTTAATTTGACATATATAGCAAAGCAATTGCTTGATGCTAAATTTCATTGTAAGCTTTTTGGTTGAGGTCCGTGTTTTATTACAGTGTTGTAATTAAAAAATTAATATCCTTGGCTTTACTAATCGTATTATACTGTGTTATAAGGTACATTTATGAAATATTTAATAATATAAATTTCAAATTCAGAAAATTAAACTGATTTTAATTTCATTCTTTGGTATGAACTTGTAATATTTAAAAATAATATTTTTTAAATATTTGGTTAGAGTATAATACGTGTATTACTTTCTAATTTTAATTATGGAATTTTAATTAACTTAAGTAAAATAGAAAGTATTCGAATTTTTAAGTGTTATTATATTACTCTTTACCATTAGTATAAAATTGAATTATTATTATCATTAATAATATGATTTATAAAGAATAATGAGAAGACAAAAGTTATAATAATCATAATAACTGTAAAAGATTTTAAATAATTAGATTTTAAGTCTTAAGCGAAAATTTATAAATGAAATTGAAAAAGAGTGTTATTGTCGAGAAATAATTGTAGAATAATTTTGGAAAATAAGCGCGAACTCTCACGCCTCATGTACCCAATAACAACACGCTTACCATTTGTCTCCGATGTGTGTGCGTTGGTGATGCGCGATATCGTGGTGCGCATAACAGGTAGCAATGGGATCAACAAATTTCTTGAATTTTAAATACATTATTGCACTAAAAAATCCCAAAGTATTGAGAAAATTGAGTTTATTTAATGATAGCAATCAGAATATTTTTATAAAAAACTTCAGTATTACACTGATTGGATTCAAACTTCTTCTATTGAAATTATGAAAAAGTTCTTTAAATTATCATAAACTAAATTTGAATAAGAATGATCATAAACATGAAATTTGATGTTATTAACGAATGTTAAAAACAGAATTAGTAATTTTAAATATTGCAAGATATATTAAAATATACTTTCCTAAAGTAGGAGTAATTTTTATTAAAATAGTTATTTTTATTAAAATATAACTATTAATTAAAAGTGAGTAAAATAAATGAAAATAAATGTTAAATATTAATAATTTGGTTAATTTGGTTAATTTGGGTAATTTAATTAAAGTTTAAAAGTAATCCCATTGCTAAACTAGATAGAGCGTACAACAATCGTGCAGCTAGGGTTTCTCAGCTGGTTGTTGCTGTCCGGTGGTGGCTGGCAAATCGGAGACACCACCTATAAATCCATTCAGCAAAACAAAACAAAGAAAAAAAAGATTAACTCCCTTCTCCGTGCTGCCTCTACCGGGTTAGAGCAAGTTGTGTGTGTGTTGCAGCTGACCCACGCAAACTGCACTCGCTGGACCCACGCCCCTGTTCTGTCTGCAACCGCATGTACAGTAACTTGTCGAACCTGCGTCAGCACATGCGCCTGATCCACAACCCTCAGAGTGTCACATGCCCCCTTTGTAACAAGCTATTCAAGACCAAGCTCTACCTGAAGCGCCACCTGGTCAGCTTCCATGAGCTCAGCATCGCAGACAGACATCGTCAAGAAGAAATCTACCAACAACAGCAGCCAAAAGCACAACAGCAAACTGGAGCGCAGACTCATCTACAAATCCAGACACAACAAACAGATACTATCAAACCCTTTCCTGCGCCCAGAGTCCCAACAGAAGAGGGCACAGCTGCAGTGACTCTGGAAAACAAATCAAGAGCATTCCAAGATGGTGCTTATGAGGTCATTCAGACCAGTGTCGAATCAAAGCACTTTCAGAGCAGTGTGATGCAGTTCGATGCAACATACCACTAATGCGCCTTAGTTTTTTTGGCCCATTTGTGATAGTTTTTTGGTTGAGTAGGATTAATACCAGCAGTTTCTGGCAGTCATAAACTCCAAATGGGGTTGAGTATGGTCTTTCAATGAAAGACCAAGACGTTGCAAAGAGATTGAAAGTTTATGCAGAGATGAAAAATGTTAAGAATTTGATAAAATTTTTAACATAACAAAATTTTGGTACCAATAATTACGCATAAACACGTTTTTTATATATCGTAATCTCTTTTGAAAATTTAGAACTTTAATTTTAAATAAACATCAAGTTACAATATTTCTACTCTTTTATTAAAATAAAAATATGACAAGACTTATTTTTACTTGTTGTTGCAAGTAATTAATATATAATGAATTCTTTAGAGGTAACGTTTAATGAAAAAATCAATAGACCATATTTTGCCTATTATTGTTGTGTTTTCAATTATAGTTTTATTTAAATGTAGAAAAATTTTGGTTAAAAACCTTAAATGGATTAATTATATTCTTATTAAGCTGAATCGTATTAGTCGCTTATATTTTTACAATTTGTCAAGTAATTGTATTATAGTTCTTTAAAATATGCTTTGAAGTAAAATATAGGAGCATTAAAGGTTCATTTTAATATTTTATCTTCAAAAAAATTGATGCACAATAAGAAAATATGATCTAAAGATTTTTGATAAAGTACTGTCATAATTTCATTTGAAAATTCATGCAACATTTTGTTTGAAAGAACAATCTCTTCGCAGCGTTTTACAATAATTGATAAAATAAAAGTCCTTGAAGGACAACTCGCAAAAGGTGCCGTGCCTATTCGTCGTCATAAGGAAAAACGAGAGTATTCCTTAAACAAAAAATGAAAGAAACTACAAACAATTGCCGCAAGTGGAGCAGCCATCCCATCTCGTACTGATTATTCCGCGAGCCAGGATAACTTGTTGTTTTATTTGATGCTATACAGTGTTATATAAACTACAGATATTTACAACGATATTATATTCTTACAGAGGATTATATTTACTTTATTGATTACGTCACACGACTGGGTGACACGCACAGAAACTCCCAGGATGACGTACGAACATATTATAATATATTTTTCACCACGTAGCAGTTTAACGGTGCGATAGACAGCCAACCGATTTTACAGCTCAAGCAGATTTACAGAGGATTTATTATTGACAGTTATCGATGGGAAACCACCGTGATACCGCAGATTGAACTTAATATATTATAAGAGGCTCATGTCCGAGGTGGCTTTTCTTACGAACTCTTTTACAATGCTCTAATGTGATATTTCAGAGCTGAATTAATAATCTTTCCTTAACTCTAATATATTAAACGCAATTAAGTCACTTTCTCTTTAATGGATTCTTTTTCTTTTTTTTTTAAAGTAATCGTTTTATATTTTAAATTTTCTGTAATGTATTACACTATTTTTTCATGTTTCCACTATTACATTTTCAATTTGATAATGACAGTGTTTTTTGACTATATACAGTTATAAAGTATTTTTAGTTCGTTTATGTCTTTTCTTAGAAAGGAATTGATTATAAATAGTAGGTATTACTATCAGTCTAATTTGTTTAAATTTATTTTCGATAATATGAAGTCGTAGAAAAAAGAATGTTAACGTGTTTATGTTCCAGTTACAGAGTATTATTTTATAAATATAATTTATTAAGTATCGTCACGATATTAGTCATACTTGTTTATTCCAAATTTTAATGAATTCTTTCCGAAATAGATTCACTTATTTCGAACGAAACAAAAATCTTTAATATTTGCCCACTGTTTTTTTTTTTTTTTTTTTTTTTAATTATCTACAGTAATCCATTACTAAGTAATTCCTATGTTAAAAGTATTTTGACTCGTGAGAATATTTTTTACGCGCACAAAATAGTAATATTTTAAGGTACTGGTTAACATTGGATAAATATGTAGGAAAGGTGGGTCACATACATTTTTATACGCGGATTACATTTTGTTTATCAGTATCTTAAAAATCTTACAATTATAATCAACAATTGAAAAATGTGAATTAGGAATTGTTTGATATTTATTTCTGATACAATTTTTTGAAGTAATATATTTATTTGGAAGTATGAAGAGAAAAGATAGAGCCACCTCAGACATTGCCGAACTCCATAGCCATAGTACCACACAGTACAACTCAGGATCTTTTATATTATATTTTACAGATGACAATAGTTCTGTGAGCGCGATGTGTTCGTTAAATTTTTCGCGATATACAGAGTCTAAGATTTTCAATAATTTAACATACATTCAAATAATTATTATTCTCGTCTATTATGATACAGGTTATTATTTAAATTATTATTCACACTTGCGTTCCATTTATACGATCTGTACATTTATTGAATATTTATTTATTCATTGATTATTATTTCCACTTAAAACTCCTGGCGTAACAATTTAATAATTTTTCGTGTTGTATAAAGGTATATGAATCAGTGGCGTAGTTGTAACTGAATAATGTCATGATTCGAATAGTTTTAAAATTATTGAAAATTTTTGTACAGACTCTGTATTCGAGGAAAATCGAAATATTTTTCGAATTGATCGCGCCCCTCACACAGGCTCCTTACCTCACGATTTACAATCAAATCACAGATGCAGCTATATATTATTATAATAAGTATATTTACATACCGTTTTACAACAGTGCCGGGGTCGCAACGACTGTGACTAATCAAATTGAAAAAGAAAAGCTACACGCATTGATCACGAAAGAGATGGGAAAACAAACTAATTCCAATTTTTTCGTCTCCTACGTGAACAGGTTTTTGTTTAACCGTTACGTAGTTTTTCCGAGGATTTTTCTATTCTTTTTTTCAACACGTGAAACAGAGAGCTTCGTGCCCAGCGCATAGTTTTTACTGAATCTAAGATTAGAATATAAATGTTGCATATCATGTTATTAAGATTGTTGTACAGACAGCCTGTTGCAAACCTCGGTCTATGGATCTTCTCTCGATCTCAAACTGCAATTTCAAGTTTCATTAATATTTTCTTCATTTTAATTTCTTGAAAATTGCGATTAAGTGATTTCAGAATATCGGTGATTTCAGAAACAATATTTTGTCATATTTTTACCATTGGAGGAAATAAACTGATAAGAGAAGCTAATATGAAATTAGAGAGTCTACATTTTAGGAATGATATTTCATTGTATGAATACTTAAAAAATCATTTTATTATTTAATTAAATTATTTTCAAATTTAATTAATTTTTTTTTCGTATTTCATAACACGTCTTGTACAGAAAAAAAAGACGAAATTTAATCGACATATTTTATCTGCTTCATTAAAAATTGAAGAAAAATTTGAATTTTATGAAAGAAGGATTTGAATTTGTTTCTCAATATCTTTTATTAAACCTATTAGAATTTAATAAAATTGGACAATTCCATAGCAATGCGCCTAGATACATTAAAAAAATTATTTGTTTATAATCTGAATCTTATCATTCAGAAGTTGCCAATTAGTTTAATACTCTCAATGTTCTCTAGTAAAAATTAGTAAATTTCTATTGATTTTTGACACGATTGTGAATTTAAGATTTGATCGAACGAGTGGATCCTTAGGTCGATATTCATATACATATACATATATCTCACTCACACATAACCAGAATCAAACAGCGAGCCGCAAACGTAGAAAAATAAAATGGGATAAAGCAAATGAACGCAAAAACTGCGATTCAAAACATAAGAAACCGAAACAAAGCAGACAATTACAGGGAAATCATTTTTCTAACTTGCAATCTTTCGCTGGGCATTAAAAGTGATATACCGATCAGCCGATTAGTTGATTGATTGATTGAAACATTTAAATAGAAAATACAGTTTTTCCATTTTCCAGCCGAAACCGCCGAATAATCAACTGTCTAACAACAAGAGTAAAAGTTAAAAATTCATTGTTTAGAAAACGTTCAAGCGAGGAAAAAGCACCTTTTCGCAGAATTTATAGCGTCGTCACTTTTTTGTTTTATGTTTCTTTCAATCGGTGGACGATTTGAAAATTGGAAAGTTAAAACGCTTTGTCAAGTTTCAACAGTAAACATGAAATACGTGGTATTTTAAGATTACTAAATGGTATTTAGTAATTAGGACTTATGTTAGAAGTCTAAGTTAAAGAACTTTTGTCGCGCTGCACTTTTGTCGTTCGATCGTCGTCGGCGTGCACTCGTGTAGCCAGATTAATTGGTAAATGTTCATTTAATTTCGATCGAATAGGTTTCGACGTTAAAAAATTGTGGAATTAAAAATTACAAACATTCGAGATAGGAGATTCGAAAACTTTCAAGAATAAGTCTAGACGTTATAATCGATAGATTAAAGAGAGTTAGATAGAAAGTCAATAAATAAAAGAATGTGTCTGATTGGAACGCTTCCATGATCGAGAGAATCTAATACAACAAAATATAGAAGACTTCAATTTGAAAGCTACAAACTTTCTAATTTTCGATTCAACTATCTTTTTATTAATCAGTCAGAGAAACGAAAGAATAACAATAAACATTCGACGAGTAGCTACGGATATTGACATTCCCATTTTTCATCAATCGATTCATTCTAATTGTTATTTATTTAGCATATATGACAATTTAAATTATTTATAAGATGCATTTGAATGAAGTTTTCGATTAAATTCTAGATTCCATATTGTTTTCCTATTTTCCTCTTTTTTTCAAGGGAAGTGCATTTGTTTATTTGTTGTATATATTGTACATTACAGCAATTCGTGTACTCGAGAGCTAGTAATTAATTATAGAATTAGAATTAGGGTTAATCGAAAGAGGAGGTTGGTTTCTCGTTCGGAACATTTTAGTTTTTTCATTTCAAAGAAATGAAAACTAGATTTTATTATTACTCATAAGAATGAAATCTAGTCAGATTAAAGTTTTGCAAAACACTTTAATAAGTTTCAAGAACTTCTACAGGGTGGTAAAAAACAAGAAAGGAATAGGCAGTGCATAAGATCCGTTATTATTTGTTGCGAAAAATTACCTTATCACATTTATGTTTCTTAATTGTTACATTTTCACCGGGGAATATTTTTCTCAACATCGAAAACAAGATTGTCATGTTCGAAGTGTTCACCAAACATTCTGTGCAGAAAAAAAAATGAGATATTTATAATTTATAAGCAAGGTGTGTGTTAATTTCGATCTTAGCTTTTGCTTGGGAAACGAAACAAGTACGATTATATTCGAATAGACATTTTCCTTTCATGTTTTAACACCGTCTGCAGGAAGAAAAATAATTTTAATATTTTTCAAAATACGTGATATTAAACGAAAGGACAAAAATGTATTAGACGAAAACAAGTTTCGCGAGTAAGAAAAGTATATTATCAAAATATACTTCACTGAAATTGCGACCGTAGAATTCGCAAATTGTATTACAAGTTAACCTCATGTTGTTTGGTTCTCTCTCTCTCTCTCTCTCTCTCTCTCTCTCTCTCTCTCTCTCTCTTGCGCGCGCGCGCGTCCTGTTTCTTCAAACATCTATGTCTGACATCATTCTTGTGTCTAAGGAATTTTTTACTCGATAGGGTACACAAACGACCAGTATTTCACTATATTTTTAATAGTGATTTTTATAACTGTAAAGGTGTAGTACATGGAACAGATATAGCAATCTTGTAAAAACTGTACGGTAATGACCTTGACTGTACAATGACGCAGGATAGTTCATGGCTAATCTTGAAGAATCTTTTAGACGTTAGAAGTTTCTGGGTCCGAGTGTAGCAACGCGAATATACGTTGTGGGCAGCAAGCAGTATTGCTATATGAATTGCAAAGGAAAAAATGTTCCTTAAGAGTATGAAAAAACATGGTTTCGTGACAAGAAAAATAAAAATTGAGCCTATTTCGAATCTATTAAGTACGGTCTTGTAGCCAACGCTTTTTTTTTCAAGGAAAAACATTTGGTGGCTACTTGCACCAAACTAGGATATTGCTTGACGGACTACTCGAGTCTGATTTAAGTAGATCGCTATACTTGTTCCACCAACTATACAGTAATCGATAGTGCAATCTTTCGAGTGTAAGCGTAGTTAGATCATCAGTATTAAAAATCCATAGGGGTATATGTAATTTTCGTGTAATTTTCTGCTATCTCATACTTGTTAGACTTGTACGTGAGATGTATTAATGCAGTGTTTTAAAAAAATTAAACATTTTTTTTTTTTCACTTATTGTTTAAACACGAGCACGAACCATTGATTAGCATTTAACTTAAAGAAATCAATGAGTGAAATTTTAATTACAAATGTGATGTTTTGTCATTTTTGTTTTCTATGTCAAATTTACGCTTTAATTCTGTGCAATTTTTATAATAGCTTTACACAACAAAAAGAAACTGAAATATTGAATAACAAGCCTTCAAGTATAAATTACTAGTGTCTATTAATTGCTTATGTGATCAATAAGCAATTAGATATTAATCATATACTTAAAGGTATCAGTACACTAATGTCGCGTTAAATAATAAAATAAACATTATTAATTGGATAACGGTGGCATAATTCTTTTGCAAAATGTTTTGAACGCGAATATTTCACTTTGGAATTCTTTTCCATAAATTGAAAAAGTATACTGATTAAATTTTTGCTATCGAATAACTTTCAATCAAATTGATAGCCTATGTTCATATCACAGTATTTCTAAGAAAGTGATAAATTGTCTTAATTATCCACAATTAATATTAAATTGATAAGGGATGTCGAATGATAACGAAATTGTTATACATTAAAAAAATTTACTACTCATTTATCGAGTGATATATAGCAGTGTTTCTATCTAACTTTATCACCTGGTATGTTTCCATTACTTTCAGTATCTAAAAAAATGTTTTCTATAATGTTATACGGTTTCATTGGGAGGATTGTACAATGAAAACATTTTCATTGTAGGTGAAAACATTAAACAGATACCAAACTTTTCAAACGGATTCAATGACTTACAATTTAATTGGATTTTTTAATATTATGAAAGTCATGCGTAAACGAATTTATCTACTACATATGATTTTCAACCAACTGCAGTATTCTCTTCTTTTTCATTTGTAATTGGTTTGTTTTCAATTTGATTTCTCTATTTGAAGGTTTTTTAGAGTGTTCATAAACATTCTTACTTTCTAAAATACATGTGGATAAACGATATGGACGGTTCATAAATGAGAATCATTTCAAACTTGTCATTATTATTATATTTCATTTATATTACTTCAAATCCATAACTATGCGAAAAAATCATCTCTGTAGTTCCATTTACGTGTGACCTTCATTGACCATAAATGATCTTGAATTATAGGTCATTAGAGCCATTAGATGCTACTAAAAAATTGTTCCCTACAATATAGGATGAATTTTAAGTTTTTCAAATATACGAACACATACGTGCATATTTACTTCTTAAATTATTCTGAACATTGTAATATAAAAGCAACCGCTAAAATTGTAATTAAATATTCATAATAAAATTTTCCAACGATAAAACATAGCAACATTGTTACAAAATTGATAGATGTCATTGGATCAATATCACTTTGAATTGCGATTTGCTTTAAACAAAATAATTCGTCGTTGGACAGATTAAAGCTTTACTCTAAATAACTTTATTTATCATTTTACGTAAATTGCTTTGAGAATATTGTAGAAATTTTATTTAGTTAGTTAGTGATGGTTATAAAATAAGGGTGAATAAAATTCTAGGATATACGTGTATTGAATGAGATAGTAGTAGGAACAAAACATTAACAAATCGCACAATTAATAACAACGCTAACTACGCTGACTACGCTGACTACGCTGTTCTTTCGTGACACGACACGTTTCGACAATTTTCCAACAATGACTCTCAAAGACTGCCGATGACTGCCAATGACTGTCCTAACCACTCTTCTTTCGCACCTTATAATATTCGTTACAAAATATTCCTAGCGAAACCAAATAACAGCGTAAAAAATATTGTTTTGAAAGAATGAAAGTAAAGCAAAAATTTTAGGTGATAAAGTTTAGATTACATATATATACAGGGTGTTCAATTTTAGGGTCGAACATACGGGCCTAAATTTTTGTTAGAATTAGTACTTTATGCCCATATAAATTAAAAGTGTACATTCCCATTTGACAGTTTGAGGCTTCGTTTTCGAGATATAAACAGTTTAAGTTTTTACAGACATGTGAACATTATGAACCCATGTTTTTCGTGTGTGAGTGCATATATTATGTGTGACTGTGCTATAAATGCTCACCTGTTATACCTGTAAACTTTATACTTTAATTGTTCATATGTCGGTAACGAAGCTTTAGCATGCAAAATGAGAAACGACATTTCGATTTCCTTTCTCAGAAGGAATTGATCCTGAAAAAAGAAGTCCCACACGTTTCTTAACACCCTGTATACATATAATAACTTTCACTTTTATTTCTCTACGTGATCATCTCCAAAAGTACTAGTTATCTAAATAACTGTCTCAGATAAAACTTATTTTGTTTTAATGGTCAACACGGTTTTCTTACCAGATGGAGGCACTTTAGAGATTTCAAGGTCAATTATATGTATATATATATATATATATATTTTTCACTTAAATGAGACCATATTCTATTTATAACATGTACCAGTAAAAGTTATTTGAGACATTCATTATTTCCACTAACATCACCGAGTCTAACAGCTTTCGATTTTTTCTTATCAGTCTTCTGTAGAACAAAATGTTCAAAGAACCCTTAGTCCGCGATACAAAACAGAAAGCCCGGTTCAAGAAGACGAAATATTATTCGGGGCAGAATTAATTAATTTATTGGCGTTGAAAATTGTGATTTCGGGTTTCTATGTTAAAGAAGGTCTTCTGGCCATTTAATGAATTTGAATGATCCACATATTAGATGTTAGATTTATCGTTGCATGGTCTATGTACGTTTAGGTAAGAGACAAATGAATATATGGGGCTCATTTATAAAAACCAGGAGAAGACCTAATTATCTGAAGTGCTTAGATTTGGAACAATGTGTAACCATGCGCAGGTACCGTTCCTTTATATAATCAGTAGTTTTGGTGATAATCGCATAAAAAGTTGGAAATGAGACACCCGTGATTATTAATTTAAATAGAAATTATTATTGTCGATTTTAGTAGTCAAGACTTGCCACTAACATTAAGAAATTTCGTTTCCAAAATCGTATTCCTTATTATGATTTGGACAAGTTTTGTGAGTAATTTCGAGGCGAACGTGTAAATATTATTTCTTCTTAATTATCATTTTCGGCGTGGTGTTTATTTATTTCGACGAATTTTCGGCTTGCGTATCGTTTTAGAAATCAATATGAATTACTTTACTATAAAGTAAGCACTACTAGTAAGATATTTATCTATTAATATTTATCTAAAAATAACGTAAATTATCAAGCTGTAAATTATAGCTTTCTGCGTTAAATAAGACCCCGGTTGTTAATTTCAGTGAGAAATAATTCACCGAACGAGAATCCAAGGTGATAAAATGCAATACTTTTTGCAAATCTATTTTGGAAAATCCTTTTTTTGCAAACAATGGTACGTTCGAAATTATAATTAAAACTAGAATTTCAACTTGGCAATTTTTGCAAGAAATGTCGTAGAACATTATTTATCAAATGTTTTATACAAGTTTCAAAGGACAAAAAGTTTTGCAAAAAATGGATACCATTATTCTTCAGTATTTTTCGCAAAGAATTGAGAAGATTGAACTTCAGACTTTTTGATGGCCAATTGAACGAATTAAATAAAATCCGTGCTATACAGCAGAAGGAAAGCAATAGAGAACCTACTGTTTTAGACATTTTTGCAACAATTTGGAATAATTGTATTCATAATGTTCTTAAATGTCTTACAAAAAAATGGATCTGAAAACCATTTTAGAATAGTTGCGATCATTGAAGCTAAATATCTCTACAATAAATAGAGACTATTGTTCTTCAGAATTTGTTGCAAATGCGTATATTTAGAAAATTAGAGTCCATGATATTTCAAAGACAGAGGAAAGATAAAATTTCGAGTTACAATCTATGCAAGAAGCATTTGAAACGTTATGATTGCAATTAATGAAATGCTTTGATATCTGGATGTTTTAAAACAAGAGCTAAATGGAGAAAGTACAATTTTTGCGGAAATAAAAAATTATGAACTTAAACCGTCAAGGTTTCTGCAAAGAAAAAAATTAAAATGTTTTTTAAAATTTCTGCAAAATTTATTAGCTCCGTAGCCTAACGTTTTATTTTTGTGGAACAATTAAGAGCATTGCAACGTAGAATTTTTGCAGAGAATCTGAAGAAGATTAGGATTGCAATGTTTCTTGCAAACAAATATCTGAAAAACACTGAAAATTCAGTGTTAAGTGAGTTATAAGCAAATATCATAGCCGAAGATCTTTGCAACGGATTACAAGTAGTATATTCAAAAATTTTTATAGAAAAGTCATAAGAATTAGATTGTAGAATTTTTACCGAAAGCTCGGAGGTAAACCAGACTTCTAGGTTTTTTGCAAGATAAAAAGAATACTGGAAAATTAATAATATTCAGCTCAAATATGTGAAAACATGTTTAGT
Source organism: Ptiloglossa arizonensis (assembly GCF_051014685.1). NCBI lineage: Eukaryota > Metazoa > Arthropoda > Insecta > Hymenoptera > Colletidae > Ptiloglossa > Ptiloglossa arizonensis. The sequence goes on along the minus strand of NC_135059.1, from coordinate 9,947,994 downwards.
TAATAATTTCTGCGAATAATCTCGTAGGATTTTTTCAAAATTTCAGCTGCAAGATATGAAAATAAAGAATGTGAAACATAATGTAAAAATTCTCTATACAATAATTAGTTAGAAAAATATTTTTAAAAAGTGAAACTTCGAAGTCTAAGATACTTTAAAGATTTTTTTTGCAAAAAATCTACGAAGTTAATTTTCCTGTAGTTGCGCAAAATAAAAGTCCATACATAAGGCGCTCAAATTTGTATTAAAAGTATTTCTAAAATTTCTACGAGGAATGAATAACATTAACAAGAGAAAAGAAGGAATCGGAATTGAAATTTTCGACATATTTTCTCAAAAGTTTGCATGTATATGTGTAGAAGGGAAAACACCAAGTGTATTTTCTTCGAATTTTCTCGCTTCTGACGTAGAAATTTTTCTTGCTTTACTCTAAGTAACCTTATTTAATAGGACATATTATTGTATACTGTCTCAAGTTCATAGCATACACTACATACACTAGACTACACTACACAACGCAACGCAACGCAACGCAACGCAACGCAACGCAACGCAACGCAACGCAACGCAACGCAACGCAACGCAACGCAACGCAACGCAACGCAACGCAACGCAACGCAACGCAACGCAACGCAACGCAACGCAACGCAACGCAACGCAACGCAACGCAACGCAACGCAACGCAACGTTAATGCAACGCAACGCAACGCAACGTTAATGCAACGCAACGCAACGTTAATGCAACGCAACGCAACGATAATGCAACGCAACGCAACGTTAATGCAACGCAACGCAACGCAACGCAACGCAACGCAACGCAACGCTACGCAACGCAACGCAACGCAACGCAACGCAACGCAACGCAACGCTACGCAACGCTACGCAACGCAACGCAACGCAACGCAACGCAACGCAACGCAACGCAACGCAACGCAACGCAACGCAACGCAACGCAACGCAACGCAACGCAACGCAACGTAATGCAACGCAACGCAACGCAACGCAACGCAACGCAACGCAACGCAACGCAACGCAACGCAACGCAGCGCAACGTAACGCAATGCAACGCAATGCAACAGAATACAATACAATACAACACAACACAATACAATGCAACATAGCACAGCACAACACAACAATACAATACTACATACATACACAATAATAATAATAATAATAATAATTCATAATTATTCACACAAACGACTGAATAATCGCTTTCTTTATTCTGTTTTTGTTTGTCTTATGTGAAAGAATACTAATGTCTACAATAAGAAATGGAAATAAGATTTTGTACTTACGATTACAAGAATTTCTGGACAGATAATTGCTTTTTATTTTCTTATATGGGTGAACGTTTCCTTTCTATATTATCATTTAAAATTAAACTTGACGCAAAGAGATAGATTTGTAAATGGATAATATTTTAGTTTAGAAGTAAAAAGATATGTTTCGCTTTTGAATGTAATGTTTTTTATCTAATCATCTTTACTACAGTACCTACTAGTTAAACTAATTTCAGATAAATTTGGTTAGAATATGTGACAAATATTAATGTACAGTAAATAAGTAACAAATTATATTGACAATTATTCTTTTGCGCACTTGTATCGTATCTCCAGAGAACTTATTTTCACCCGCTTACATGCAGTTCGATTCAAAATATGCAAAACAAGTGAGTTTATGTTATTATGAAACGTGACGTATTAGTTACTAGTTTTATTATAAATGAAACATAGAATTATAAAATACAAAATTTTAGTAAATAGTTAGATAAACAATTAAAATGTGCAATTATCTGTACAGTTTAAAATTCGCAATAAAACAAGGAAGATAACATTGTAAACCTTTTGCAGTCTATTGTGAAACATGTTTTGATATCACAAAAAGAAAAATGTATATTACTCTTTTTTATTATTTTAAACTGATTTATGTACAATTTGTGTGACGAAATTTTTATAGATAATTCTTAAACAATTAAAAACGTTCAATGAAACATCGTTAAGGAAAAGTTTCGTATTTCACAGAATTGTAAGTAATAAATAATTATGGCGATAACTATATTGTACGACAAAAAGAAAAGAGCAATGTATGAAAAATTATTGAATGTAATTTTTATTAATTCGATCAATTTATTTTCCAAAAATATTGATTTCATGATTGCAAAAATTAAGTATCTATTTTCAAGATAAAAACATTAATTTCTCCAAAAATTATCATCGATTATGCAAATTATTATGTTAAGTGTAAGGACTGCAAAATGGTTAAGAAGGTTTTTAACAGAGTTCCTTTTCCGATCGCTTCTTAAATTGGGTAGCTAACTGATTAATCGTTTAATTGGTGGATTTGTTGACTAAGAAAAAGTATTATCGCGATACTTAATTAAGCATTTAACTAATAAACGGTCATTGAATTGAATAATACTTTCACCGAACGAATTTCAATTGTTTGCGAATTTTCATTCATGGTAATAAAATATTTAATGTTTTGTATTATTTTAAGTTCCTATTTTATTCAATACTTCGATCTACTGTTTAAGCTAAAAATTGTAAAAATAAATGGTTAGGTTTCTTTATTCGATTTGTGACACTTCTAATTGTAAGTATCTTCTTTACGAAACTCGAACAGGTTATACATACGTGTAAAATGACTCTAAACATCGAAGCTAAAATTAAAAATGTTCAATTATCGGTAGAATTGTCGTGAAATTTTTCAAATTGTTCTTTTTATGCAAAAATGAATCCATTTTGAACAACTTATTTTCTTTATAACGATTGCTTTCAATGTTGAAATTCAGATAGTAATTACAGTTTTAATACATTTTTAGAAATCTTTCTACTTTATGTTGTTATATGTTTATACATTGAATTCCGTATTTCTTTTTATAATTTTTTGAAGTATTGAAAAAATATTTTATGTCACATTTAATAAGAAGTTTAGAAAAACTTCTGTATTTTATAGTAATACATGTGTACATTATTAAATGTCAAAACCATTGCTAAATCTAGTTTAAAATATTTTTCGAATACTCTGTTCAGGATTCTCATTAATTAGATTAATAGGTATCTCTTCTATTGTACGAATAATATTAGTTTGTTTTAGAAAAAAATGTCGCTCGTCTTTGAAATAACTTTTCAAACAAGACGGTGTAATTCTTTCTTATCATTCTACTATACTATTCTTTATGTGAAATCATAATTTTTTAAACATTTAAATCTAAAAGAAAAGAATAATACTTGAGGTATAATTTCACGTTAAATCATCGTACTTCGTAGCAGGTTTCACTGCAGAGATAATGAATTTTATCTATCGATGAGGTTACTTATCATGTATAGTAAAAAACTGTCGAATTTAAGTTTCAAATTTTCCTCTGTTGCAAGAATTTACTAGCTTGCAATTGCGTAAGGAAATTACAATTACTTACCAGTTGTCCTTAAATCGAATAGAAAGATGCTTTAAAAGTCCAATTTGTAATTGGTTCTTATTAAAAAGAATGATCATTTTTCTGCGTAACATGATATTGCGCGTAAAGGGTTATTCAATAATTAATAAATTACAAAGCAGGCTATTTAGTTGGGAGTCTAAATTAGTGTTAATAAACTTATCAGTTAAGTATCTGTGTAAGTCTGATATTAAGTGTTTCTATTTCCGTTCCAATTTTCTACCATTTCGGGCCCCTTTTAAAGTATACATATAAGCAAGACTTAGAAAAACACTTTTCTTGACGAAAGAAAGCCTGTTTCGAGAAATTAACAATAGATATTTAACATAGGTAACTATCGAAATTAAAACATTGATACGAATACACGTGTCGATAAATTTCTTTACAACAGTTTCTACTGTTTTCCAATTCATATATCCGTATCAGTGTTTTAATTTACGTTAATTGTATGCGACTTTTTAATTGTCAGCGCGAAGATATCAGTGAATAAAAATATTCAGATTTGTACATCAACCTCGATATTCTTATTTCATGGTTCATATTTTTATCAATTCTTCGTTTAGCGAAGAGTAATTTATTCAGACATGAGGTTAATCAGAAATTCGTATAACAGGATTTGTTAACTGCATTATATAGTTCACTATAATTTTTTGCTGAAAAATCTTTTATCTTTAATCAAAATTCAAGTTTTAAGTTTAATTTTTTTAAAATGTCGTTTTAATTTTCTGTTCAAAGAAAAGAACAAAATGTCAAATAAATTAATTTACTTTTTATGAGTGAACAGGAAATTCTATCTTCATAGATTATTATATATTATATAATGTTTATAGTAATATATTTTTCATTTTATAAGTGTGCTTTCTTATTACGCAAGAACAAACAGCTTGTTAATTTAATCATTTTAATCTATTTTTAAACTAATTACTTATTTTTGATAAAATAGTTTATAAATTTAGCTAGAAAAATATGCTAATCAACATGTTCTTTTTCAGATTTTAAATTAAAGTGGTTACCACTCGTATGAAAGTTTATGTGAAACATTAATGATTGAAAATAATTTTCTGCATTTAGATTTTGGTAAATATCATAAATATTTTAGATCGTTAAATTCGTTTATATTAATTTTGTTTAAATTTTACGTTGAACAAATTTGTTTCAAACACATTGAAAGTATATATTTACGGTGAAAAAGTGAAAAAGAGATATATCATCAACAACGACTCTGTAATTTGTAGTAATCGATCGACCGATTGGATCAGAATGTCCATAGAGTGTACTACTACAAGTTGCAACCGTATTTTTTAAATAATTACAGGAGAACGTTTTTCCGCTCTTGATTCCTTCATCTTTCTTTTACTTTTTAATTAAGAATGATAAATATCTCTTTGATTAAACTTGTGAAGCTTTCTTCTTCTTGCAATTAAAATTTCTTTACAATTTTTGTATCTCTTCACCTAATCGTATCTAAAAAGGATTCGTAATTCTATTTAAGAATCAATGGAAAGTTTTGCAAACAAGTTGAATAAAGTAGATATAATTAATGATATATTTATAACACTAATTTAAATTAATTACTTTTAGTTTTAAATAAGATTTTTAAGTGGGCACTATTTATCAAATGAGCACGATGTGTCGAAACATTTATCACGATTCGATTAAAAGTAATATCGAAGTAGATTGCAATACTTCTTGGATAATTAAATCTTTACCCGCGGCAATTGAAACGGAGTCATATCTATCATAGTTTTTGTTTATTTACCTTAATAGACTTTCGTTTTTATACGATCCATTTGATATACAGTAAAACTCACACCGAAGTGAAGGTTCAGTTTTCCCTCGGATTCAAGGCGGTTCTACTACTATTATCTTCACCATTGTTCTTTATCGCAACTACTATACTTCACTATTGTTATTTATCGTGCGCCGCAGTGTTAACGAAACATACAATCTTCGTATTTTGAAAATCACGAAAACACGACCTTATTCAGATTATTTTTAGTTACGCGTTAAATGAAACAATTTTCTAATCCGTGGATACGCGTGCCTTTGAATAAGATTGTGTTTGGACTCATTTTTATCAGGGAATTCACTACAATTCATTGATAATACAATTCGCAAAGTTACAATGTAAAATGTTACCTCGTTGCTCTTGCTCCGTTTCGTTCACTCTGGGTGTATCGTATTCACTTTTTTTGTCGGGCATTTCACACGTGGTCGGGTCACAGTTCGAAATTGAATTTACCGTGGACATCGATTTGTGCAATTCCCATCGCAAAATACAGGGAATTTCGTGGACTCGATTTTTCGTTTCGAAAGTTCGAGAATTACTTTACCCCATTATGAGCAAAAATTACGAATGAAGTTTTCGAGAATATTGTCGAACAAAAGAGTACAAATAAATAAATAAATAAATAAATATATATATATATATATATATGTATAATGTTCCATTTAACTCGAACATCTTACATATTTCTGTTACTCTTGCAATGATAGGAAGAAACGTGAAAGGAAACATTTATCTTTTAAAGGCAAATGTTACGATTGAGAGATCTCTTCTCTCGAGGTTTCAAGTGTATCAATTACATATTTGTCTTGCTGCGATGTTACAGCGAATCTCAAGACGAATACAATGATACACGTACGATTGTGCGACCCTCGAATGATTTCGAGTACGAAAAATCAAGTGTCCTATTGTCTGAACGTTGATTCGTTGAAGTATCGGTGAAAGAATTCAATACTGGTGAACTTGGTTTGATGTTGTTGCGATCACGTTGACCGATATCTCTGTATTTATAAAGGTAGAATGTGTGAAAGGAGAATGGAAAAGAACCGAAACATAAATCGTATGATACAACTTGTCCAGGTCGAAGGGTACGTCGCGGCAGGCCGCGACTTGGAACGAAAGGTGGAAAACATGGATCTCCATCCGTGCAGGGTAACTCGCCCTCGAGGAGTGAATGGCTACCCTTAGACATGAGGACTACACCTCCTGCTGCGATGCCTGCTTTCCGTGGATTCGAGGAATCCTCTTCAGATGGCGTGGTAAATTTCTTATCTCTTTTTCTTACACCCTTCCACGTTTTCACACGATATCGTTTCGAACTCCGTATCGATCGTTTTCGATTTTCGTTTAAATTCATCGTTCGCCAAACCGGCTCGTCATTCATTCGTCGATTATCAATCGTTTGCTCGTTCGATTAGATGCACGTTTCTCGAACGATTGGAAGTACCAATTTTTCACGAACACGTATGTATTGTCATTGGTAGGTGCACTTGGGAGAAGGAATAGCAGTTTGCGAGGAACAACTGAGGGCTGTGAAATGGAGTGATTACAGAAAATTGACACGCGGTCTGGCAGCAATTTTGTTCAGCCCCACCGAATTGGCCACCTGCTCGGTTACAGGGCAACGATGGAGCCGTGCTGGAACTGCTACCGAAAGACCGGTGAAACCTGCGTTAGATAAGGCTAAAGTACAGGCCATCATATGTGAGTATTTTCAACTATTTCCGTTTCTAATTACACATCCGGTAAGGTCCAAAAGTACTCAACCTGTCGTATAACGCATAGATTCGAGTATCCATCGGTATTGTACTATATTTCTTTTTATTCTTGAGGTAGAAGAAGCGATATCGATAAGTACTACTATAGTTATCTTCTGTAAGCCTTTTCACGGTCGGACAGAGATCTTTTCGATATTAGTACGTATCATACTTTTCCATGGTACATTAAAGGAATTTTCGATTGTCCTCGCTCGTTTGGGACTAAAATCTCGACTACTGTCAAATTTACAAAAAAAAAAAAAAACGCGTCGTAATCTATTCGACGTAAACGTTTCGGTTTCGGTCGTACCTACTGCAAATGTAAATTTCAAATGATTTCCGCGCGAATTTTGGTAGCACATTATAGACACGCGTGCAAATTGTATATACTTCGTTAGGACAAGTTCGACTTTCAATTTTGCGACTGAAAGATAAGGATTTCTTCGAAATATTGATATCAGTTTATTGTCAGATTTACTTGAAACGTGCACGGATAGATCGTTTCTAAAACTCAGCAATTTTCCAAAGATTGAAACAGTTTTCGAGTATTCGTACCATAATGTGGAAAATTAAATTTGATAGATACTGATGAGTATAGTGACAGAGTATAAGACTCTGTGAATTATTATACTCGATATATGTAGTAAACACTTTTATATTCGAATCGTATGCAGTTCGATTGTAATGGTCTAATATTGCTCGCAGGATATTTTACATTAATCGAATTATAAAACTTTTCTCGTTCGCTATAAAGAATATTAAATTCATTATTTTCAATTACGAATTGCTTGGATGTGAAAACACAAAAGTAGGAAGACATTGTGCAAACATAACACGTTCGATTTCTATGCTTGTTTGTCAAATAGATGGCTATGGCATTTATTGCGGCCAAGCATGACCTAATTACGTTAGCGTATAATAAAATTCTTCATGTGGTGTTGTACAGGTAATAGGCATGCATAACCTAGTCTGTATAAATAATTAATCCTTTTAATGCCGAATGACGATATGTCATTGCATATGCGATGACTTCTTACTATTCGCATTTCGAGAGAACTCCATCTCATAATAAATTTACAAAATGTTAGAAATTAACGATCCAATTTCATTGCAACACAATTGAAGAAATTGTGTACGAATCTAACTTTTTAACAGTTAGAGAGTTTTTCAATTTCGCACCGTGGATACATACCTTTCTCTATATTTTATTTTCATCCCTACATGTAGATCAATTATCAAAAAGGAAGATTCTAAACAGTTACTGATGGAAGAACATATATTTTTACATATTATGTTAATAAATTTGACAAATTTCATACCTTTGATCTTTCGTTACGTTACCGATGAAGGAAGACCCTTAAGGTAGAGAATTTTTAAATTTATTTCGTGTTTCTGTTCGATAAAAAGCTGAAACGATACAATGCAGACGAGTTTACCGATTCGGTAATGTCATTTCGTGTTCGGTCAATCACTTATTTACAATTAGACGATCTGTCAAAATCTAAATCGCTCAACTTTGAAATTCTGTACGAATTCTTCAGTGAATGCGCTCGAAGTTTGTTGTAACGAGCGCCACGGAATCGACTTGAGAAGCCTGAGGCGCAAACAAAGTTTCGGGTGTCCCGATTGATGTTTTGGAATATTGAAATTCGAATGAATAAATACAAGGCACGAGTTCTAATTAAAACTTCTTCGTCGTGTAATAAGAAAACTGAATCGAAGTTAGAAATACCGATTAATAAAGCGAACGTTTGTAAAATGTAATTATATTCACTACGGTACTTTTCTACCATTCGGAGCAGTAAATTCACACGAATAATATTTGCACGATTCAATTGTCGGGTAATGTCGTCTTCAATTATCTCTATTGATAAATTATTTAAACGGATCGAGCAAACGTTATTTCTTAAATCATTTCGTACAAATAAAACTTTGGCGCGAGATTTGAAATGCGATAATAACCGTACTCTCTATTTCTTTTTGTTTTCGTCGGAAAGAATCGACTTTTGCAAAGAAATTTTTCATTTAAGTTGGAGGTAAATTCCCATTGTTTCAAATTTCAAGTCAGCTTTACTTTGAAAAATTCGGAAAAACTACAATCGGATTTTCCCAAGCTGTTTCTATAAGATAAAGCTATTTTAAGATTTACGATTAGAAAATTTACGTCGCAACAATCCGTCGAATATTATTTGCTTCGAGTTTGAAAATGAATTACACAGATCTCGTAGCCGTTTCAATGATATCGTTTGAGGTGCGTGTTTACTTGATATTAAGTTACGATTTTCTTTGTCGCGCGATCACGAGATTTGTTATCGTAGAAACTGAAAATCTTATAACGTCATAGCGTTCCGATCGGTCTGACGAAATCAACTCGAGATTTGATTTTAGTTTCTCAAATGTCTTTTGTTCTACGACGTAAAGAATTCCATTTTTTTTTTCTACAATCTGATAAGTTTATAATTTCAAATTGATCGTGAATAGTGTTCTGGCGAATAGTAAAGTATTTTTGTAATTTAAGTGACTGTTTCGTAAAGATATTCGATCAGTGACTAAGACGATATCGAAAAAAAAAAAATGGAAAAAGAACGATTACTATTATCCATGATGAAATAAATATACAGATTTTAGTGTTCCGAGTAAGATAATAATAATAATAGCAACAGTTGTGCATCGAGTTCTTTGGAATTTCGCAGAACGATTGATTCAATAGGGTTAAACAAAACATAGGAAAGGAACGTAAAATACGCGTATCAATAAACATGATGAACACAGGATATCCAAGAATAAAGCGGTGAAAACTCTCGGCGGTGTCTAAATATTTACTTGAAACAAAAATAGGTTGCAGAATAAAGGGAATTCATGATTATAAAGTCACTATCTTTCCTCTCGGCGCAATCTAGTTTGTTCCGATCGTTAAGTTTTCTTCTTTTCTCGCGAGTACTTATCTATAAATAAACAAATAAAAATGTATCAAGTTTTTATAACGCGTTTGATGCTTACCAACTGCTCGTAACGGAACTTGTCTATTTATTTTCTTGCGCGGTTTCATTTGAAAAAGTCTTATTCTCGTCTTCGAGTGAACAAAATTTTCTCGACGTTTCTCATGTTATTTGGTCTTCGATAATTACAATTGTATCAAACGATTATAATATGTACACGCATTTTAATAATCGCAATGATATTCATTGACAATTTAAGGTCATAAATCATGGGTCTTAGCTACCTGCAGTTCTCGTACAGAAGGAGTACAATAAAATCTCGATTATTCGAACTAATCGGTGAACATGGCTGTGGGAATAAGCGAATTTTCAGACAATAAAATATTCCCTTTTCGGTTCACAAGTTTTTTAGCAAATTTTATTCGATGAAATTACATTCTTTGTGTGCCTCGTATCGCCTCAAACCTTTTCTTAAAGTCTCAAATGCTTCAAAATATTTAGGTACGTTCACATCTTTATTACTTTATTACTCATATCGTGTCATTAAAAAGCTATACGGTAGATTTATACTTGTGTTTAAACAAACAATGACCAGATTGTAGGGCATTCAAATAAAAATGGATGTTATGCTATCCATAGTGGTCCATAGTCTTTTTTTACGTTTCTACACACACGTTGGCCCCTATTAAAAATTTCAATTTATTCTACGACAAAATTGATACACGTCGAATGAATTTAGGTCGTAATGTACTAATTGTGAAAAACTTGCTTCATCGCGTATGCGTGAAAACGCACACCTCGTGGTTGTAATCGTTAAAAATATTGTTCAAATGGAACCTATCCATTAGGACTAGAATATTTATAACAGTCCATTCTGTGTTTAATTGTAACGAAAATGATCGAAATACATATTTCATTGTACTTTTAAAGCTTACGTGACATCGAGATTTCCCACAGTCGACGTAAGCAGTGTGAAACAAGTGTTGGCTTACAAGTGCAAGGAGAACTCTACGGCACTCAAGATGAAATCTATTAGATACATTTGGTGAGTCAAATTCAATTTCTAATTTATTCGCTTCCGTTTTACGCTAATTTCGTTAGAGAACAATTTATCAGGGGTAAGCGAGAACCAGAAAATTCCGAGTTGGATCGGGAATTTGTAATGTTTAGGGTTTCGCTCGAAATCCCATAAGTATTTTACGGTATTGAACCATCGAACTGCGATACTGTGTTCTGTGGGCGAAAACAAAAGAATAAGATAAAAATATTATATAAATACAGCTTCGTTTAAAGATTCTAATAAATGAAAAAATGGAGAAATCGGTAACTGGTTTGCTGTATTTACATTATGGTAATAATAAATTTAATCTTCGTTCGAGTTCCATTAGGTCGTCCCATAAGTTCGTGCCGCGGTGTGTTTGTACTTCTCGCGTTATGTTTTATAAATACTATACACGGAGATAGAAGAACTTTGGTGGCTAAACTGTTACGCTTCAGTTTAGAACTATGGAAGAAATAAGTAGAAGAAGTAAGAATATGTTATAGAATGTGTTATAAGAATTTTGTATTCGATACTCGATAAAATAATCAACGAAATGCATGTCCATTTTCGTCATCTCGTGTTGCACGAGTCCCGAAAAGGGAAACTCATGGTGAACGAAACGAGAGGGGTTCGTTAACGTGAGAAGTATCGCGAATGCTAAACGTGTCAAAATGATGTGTACATAGACATTTGATGAAAATGGAAACGATGCCAAAGCTGGATCAGCTCACGGTGCGTGATTGCCTTGACCACGTGGCAAATATGCACTTGCACATCGTTCCTTGCATATACGAACTTGTGGTACGATCCTAATATTTACCATTTCAAATCGTGGATCTTGGAATTTCGTAGGTCATCGACGTAACTTGCCTTAACATCGAGAACTATCAACACGTAGTATAGCTTTAAATGATGGTGCCACCATCTTTCCCGAGTGACGGGTACACGAAAATGCATTTCATTTACGGTTTCTGTAATGGGAACGTTTGAGCCGCTGTAAGCGAATATCTGCAAGGATTCCCTAATGGGGGTATGCCACATTACTCTGTGTTTATTGGATTCCATTCTTAGTTACACGCGATAGGTTTACTTCGTCGTTTATCCGAATGACGTCAAATGGATGACGTTCAATATCAGCATTGTAGATGCGAAACAATTTCAGATTTATTTGATAATACTCCCACAAGAAGTTTTCTGGGAACTTAGTGTCAATTACGTATACCTCGATTTACTGTTCGCACAATCGAGATCTATACTATTGTACATCGCCGCGGAAACTTTTACCAGCTGAGTATGAATAAGCGGTTAGAATTTCATGAATGGGTAGATAAACCTGTTGCAGATACCGGAAGATGATAATGCATTTCCATTGAGGATCGTGAATTAATCGTAATGTAAATGCAGCAAAATTGGTTTCCTCGTTTTCAAAAATTTTATTATATTCATTTCTCGACAAGCTGTTTCGGACCAATGTTTATACAGTAGTATCGTTTTCTTTTTATTCAGAGACCGTACGATTGCAATTCGATCGTTTAACTTGAGAATGTTCTGTATACCGTAATACTTGAAATTTTGCGCATGTGAAACTCGTTTCGGGATGAATTTTTCTTTTTTATTTTCGAGTTTTCGAGTGTTCTCGTATTTTACGCGCCGTTCAATTGTCAAATGTGAAAATTAGAACAAGAGAAATGTGTATCTCTATTTCATTTACTTGAATTGCGGCTCGGCTAAAAAGTATATCGTAGTTTAAAGATGAACGACACACTCGGAATATTTTGTCATTTATTCAGTGCATCATTTTTTTTTGCCAAAATAATTTTTGACAATTGAATGACACGCAGAATATAAACCCGCATCGAAGCCCGAAAATTTTAGACACTTCAGGTTTGCGCGCACCCGAATGATTTATTAAATTATAGTTCCTTTGTATCAATGTTTGCGAATTTTACACTAATATATTTTTCATTTACTGTCGGTAAATGTGTTGCTAAATGTTTTATATATGTAGGCAGGTACACGGTAACCGTAACGTTTCGAACAGAGGTTTACTTCGTCCTGATACTACCTAATTAATTACTACATTAATTAAATATGAACCGGGTTTTCAAACTACAAGATAATAATGATCCACACCTCGTGTTTGCATCGTACGCGGTTATTAAATTATTTCCAATATTTGTGGTAACAGTAATTGAAGATCAAAATCAAGTCCGCTTTTTAAGACAATAATTGTATTTTACTTTACGCGTTTCTCTTTAATGTTGTGCGGTCGTTTTGAATATTAAATTGGAGTGTTACGGTGTTAGACGATTCTCTCAATCACGAACAACAGAACTTATGGCATAGTCAACGAAATAATCGACTAGTAAGGTTCCAGAAACAAGCACGGTTGCTCGTTACCTGATTCCTATTGTTCTTAACATCTTTATTGAAATATTCCAAGTATTTCACGATTTCATGGTCGTCAGTAACGTTATCGATTGTTTTATCCGATTCGTTACGAATAATATTTATTATTGCTATAGTAATCCCCGCTTAATTGTTGCCCAACTGTTCGAGAAGGAATTTATTTGATTTATGCTACAGAAGAAAAAAAAAACAGTTTTTGTTTGCCTAAGTGTAAATGCATTTAACATTTGATGGAAGAAACTTGGCTTTTAGTTTTGCAATATCCATATTTGTATTGATGGAAATGTATAACATAGTTCTCGATAACATAGTTCTCCTGTTCCATAGAGAAAAAATAATCAATACATTCCAGCTGTTCTTCCGATAAAATTAATTTTGTTTTGCTTTTATACCAGCAAAGGTTCAAAGTCTGAATCCTTAGCTAGAAAATTCTTAGTGGTTGTTTCTTAAAATACTTGTTCATTTATCAAATATATTTTCATTCATAGTAAACAAGAATTGTGGACACTTTTGGTGTCTACAGTACCCTTAGCAATTACACGGGGTTGCACACCCCCTAAAACTGAGTGTCACTAACGAATCGAAACAGTAAAGAAAAAAGGAGTTCCCCTCAATTTAGTAATTGATAAGTTGTCAATCGAGTCGATTTTTTCGACAACGCTGCCGTGTAGTATTGGCTACAATTTATTACAGACAAAATTTGTTTCCTTTATTTTGTAATTCGTTTTGATTTAAAAGTGTGCTCTTGGTAACCGTTTTTTTTTCTTTCTAACATAAATGTATCATAACAATTATAGCACGGAGTCGTTAGAAAAGAAAAAGATGATCAAACTTTTATCGCAGTGCACTGTCTCGCATATGTTCCTTGAATTGTTTATTCATTTATGTACAGGATAATGCACTAGAAATAACCACCTTGATTTACGTTTATACTATTATGTCGAAAGAAAAATGGGTTAAACAATAGTTGCATAGCATCAAGAGAGACATAACGTTTTGTATTCAGAGTTGAAAAATTTGTGAATGTTGAATCTTGTGTGTGTGTGTGTGTGGGTAAGTTTGAAGTTGGATGTTCTAAAGATTTTGATGAAATTTTGAAGATTTGTAAAGCAGTTAAAAATAAGGAACCCTTGTTCACTGGCTCATGTTTGAGGGGTGAAACTACCCTCCAAAGACTCCTCGTTAACACTGTCTTGAAAACATGCAAGGAAATTTTTCAAACAGATTCTTTCTGCTTTATTGACAAAAAATAATATATTCATATTCATCACATTTGTACCATTTTCAGTCTTAAAGACTTCTGAACATTCTTGCAAAGACAAGATAGTGATCGTTGGTATCTTAATCCGATTTTTGGAAAGATCACGGAATGTTCCGAGCAATTTGCTAAGAACGTGAATTGAAATTTATGAGCTACCGAAAGTAGCAATATTTCAAACGAACACGAGAAGTTAACAATGTTTTTGAATCTTTGTCGATGGAACGTTATGAAAGTTATTTTGAACTTGGAATTATTTATGCGAAAAGTTAACAATGTTTCCGAATCTTTCTCGCGGAAACGTTACAAAAGATATCTTGAACCTATAATTATTTATACCGTTGTGTACGTTGAATCCAGAACCGAAAACGTTAAACTCGAATTCCTGCAGTCGAGAGGAACACGTGCCCCTTATTTTTGGCTACTCCACAAGCCTGCAAAATTTCATCAAAATCGATGTTAATCACTTCGCGAATGTTCCAAATTATTTGAGAAAGTTACGAGCTCGGTAGAGCCTGCATGTCCTAAGATTGCGAGTTTGCAACCTCTCGAGCGTTCTCGTATTATTTCGATCTACTTAAACTTTTTCGCAATGAATATTTATACGATATTTTGCCAACACGTGCTAACGATGAATGCTTCTATAAAAAATTCGGTGACTCGGTGCAGATAAAATCACGACACAATTGGCAGGTAGATCGAAAAACGTGTTATCATTTCGAAATACGTAATTTTATCCACTGTTCATCCGAAAGTACGCAAGCTAAACTGCAAATCTACTAAATCTTACCAAAAAGTATCGATTTCGACAAACTTATTAAATTTGATCGGAAAATATTGATTTCGACGAAGATGGTAAAAAATCATGGAAAATGGACAAAAACAAGGAAGAATTATAGTACACTAAGAAGAATATATTTTCGAGCGATACTTAGTGTATTCGCGTAGTATTCTTTTTCATTTTTAAACGAGTTTAACAAGAAATACGCGACAAACATTCATCAGTTCTTGTGTAAAATTGATCGTCGTCTTCGAAGTATGTGATCGTTTCCAAATTTCTGAATTTCTTCCTGTTTCATTTTTCTATCGGTACGTGAACGAATTGATAAATAAAACGTGTTCGGGAAGTATCGAATTTCAATTCTCGAATTCTGTGTTATCGATTGGAATATCGTGGACTCTCTCGTTGTGAAATCGTACGAAAGAAGAGTTTCGTCTTTTCGAGAATCGCTGCCGCTGTGCAAATTGTCAATAGAATGTATTCGTCGACGTGAATAGTTGGATCGTTTTTGCATTAAGAGTATAGGGTGAGAGTGGTGTGTGTGTGTGTGTGTGGCGCGAACTACAATGTGAACACATGGCCCGACTCTGATATAAAACGGTCTTAAAGAACGGGTCGTAAAATCTCTCGGCCAGTGGATTCAATTGAAACATAGATTTTTTATAGCAAGATTGAAGTACAAGTTTGTCGGAATGCAATCATCGTAGACCTGTGCAGTTAGATTTGTGCAGTTGGTCGCAGGAAGAACAAAGGGCCACGAAGAAGAAATAAGTTTTGACTAAAATGATTACGATATACGTCAACGTTGCTAAATTTCTTGAATTAATATCGGATACATTGTGCAGTACAAACACAAAGTGTGGGATGGAGAATTGGACAGAGAAAGTTTAAAAACAACTATAGAGGAAGAATGTTGTTTCAAGGAAGACTGATTGAAAAAAATTGTTCTACCTGACATAAATATGGGAATGGAGAAAAAGAAGGGAAGGTAGAAAGAGTAAGAGAAATATAAATATATATTATACATACATACATATATATAGTGTGTACATATATACAAAAACACATATATGTATGTATGTATGTATATATGTCTTGACTTTTTCTTCGTATTTCTCTGCTATCCTTTTTATTTGCGTTCCAATTCTTTCTGCTGGGAGATATTATTGGAACAAATAAAAGCAGAAAGAATAAGAATACAAATAGGAAGGATATTAGTGAAATAGAAAGAAAGAAGGAAGGGAGTGAAAAAGAAGAAAATAACAATGGAATACTGGACGTAAATGGTAGAAAAGAAATTGAAACGAGAAAGGAGGAACTACAGAAAGAAATTAATACGTTCACTGGTGTGCGTCTCGCAACACTCGATCTTTTATTATTTACGTCAGTATAAACGAAAGAACTACGAACCAGTCACATTATGCCTGACCGCAAACATCTATGATCAATGTATTGAAAATAATGTGTAACCTTCAATTCTGCTATAAAATGTATATCAACGTTTGAATCAGACAAAGATCATTTTCAAATACTGAAACACATTCACCTTGAAAGACTTCGATCGATCCGACTTATGTCACCTTTGAAATTGCTAAACGTTTGTTTAACTTATTTTTCTCTAAAGATCGTAGATATCGAAGTAAATCAACGCGATGGTGCGTTTAAGTGCGTCACACTTAATGCATTCTATTTCTACGTATTATCAATGAGAGAATAATTCCTTTTTATTTGTTTATGTTACTCAATTAACAGCAGGAACGATACAACGTTATACTTAGACAATAATACATAACGTCTCCACTAAAATCAATGCACCCGATTATTTCCTTTATTTCTGGCAATACGGATAAAATGTGTCAGACATAATTGAACTGGTTGTACAAAGAGCGACGGTATATAAAAAAGTTCATGAATTGGATAATTTTTTTAATAATTTTTAATAATCACCGATATAGCACATTTTTCTTGCAAGTTGTAATGGATTTCCAAAATTTGTCTCGTTAAATCGTATTCAAACTTTACAACCATAAAAATTGTATGTCAGGTATTTATTTGTGTTGTCTGAAATAAAGGAAATTATTAGAGGTAGATTGTTTCGGTTCTGATGGGTCATATCCTCCATAATAGACGCAGAAGGACACTATCAAGAGGAAAAAGATTTGGTAAAACACGTTCATACGTGTAACGATTTTTGTCCTTGAATTTTGCTCGAACGAAGCAATAATTAAAATTGTGCACGTAGATGGAATCGTTAGTAATGGATGCAAAAATGTTTCGCCTTCGTTACGTGATTACGTGATTCCCAGTGACAGTAAACACTTACGCTGTCACGAGCCATCTGTGATTCAATCAAAAATGGTTTCGAGTAAAACGGACCGATTGTCGATTAATTAATTTCCAAATTAATGTAAACCACATTCTTATATCGAATTGCTTAAATTTAAGGGACCGATAATCACTTTGTCGACGAATCAATAATTCCGTAGATGCATTCAGCGCAGGATAATAACGCAGTAAATTTACAAACCAAATCAAATCTTTATCGACAACGAAGCGATTAACGATTAATTTAATCGTCAATCGTCGCGAACGATTAACGATTATGCACTCGAACCGTGATCGTTAATCGTTACTTCGATTAAAATTTTCCCAATACCGTCCTGTACGTCTAATTTATCGTTACACTGTGTAAATTATAATTTATAGTCGTAAAAGTATCTAATGCTCGAAAGATTTTCAAAGTTGCAGACAAAGAACATCGTTCGATCAAGGATTACCAATGTTCGCGAAACTTAACCCTTTTCACTCGAAGCTTTTCTGCTACCAGTTTAATTAATTTCAAACGGAACATTTTCATTCCAACATTTCACGTATACGTTTACATCTTACAAGAAAGGAGTAATTGAATTTTAATTTCAATTCCAAACCACGATGGTTTTCCCAATCGGTGAAAGTATATCGAATTAATCGCCTCTCGAGTGGAAAGGGTTAACACTCGAAAGGGCATTGGAAAATATTAAATTTGCGTTGTTTCTCGTATCAAAGATTGATACAATTGTTCACCCTCGGAACGAATGACCACTGTTACAGCACAGACACGCTGTGAGGAAAAAAAAAAAATGAAAGATGTTTGGAAGGGTTGGTATTTGTTCGCAGCGAGAGACAGGAAACAGAAAGATCACCGAGAGCAAATCCAGAGGATAAGTGAGAGGTGGTAGGGGTGCGTTGAACGTGCAACTTTGGACATTTGAAGAACTTCGGGGCGTTCATTTGACTCTAAGGGCTCCTTGCAACCAACCTTTCTGCTTCACCCAATCTCGGCCGTCGGACCCACGTCGATTTATTTTCTTCGATTAAATTGCTTCATGGCTCAAGCCCGCCACGGTTCATGGTATTCGATAATAACCGCTGGACGAAGTTACTCGAATGATTCAGCCGGTGACTCCAGAAGCTTGGAGCCACCGACGAACGTAGTCATTGTTGACCACCTTGTATTGGAACGTACGTCGAAGCTGACCCTAAAATTGATGTATTTATAGAGTTAGTTCGTTGATTACTTTAAGCTTCGAGGTTACATTAGCGCGTGTAATCGACGGTGCAGCGATTATTGCCAACTAAATGTCCCTGAAACTGTAGGAGGTTGTACACTTAAGTGCACTTGAGACGCGAAGTTTACCATTACTTTATAAACGAAATAATGTGGGTTTCTATTTCTGGCTTGATACAGATTCCCCTAAGCCGCGGAGTTTTTGCTTGGAAAGTGTTCTCACTGTTTCCCATAGTTTCGAAGATATTTAGAGGGTAGAGGTAGTTTCTGGCCCAGCTTGTATTTCGTTTCTCGAGATTGGAACACAGGTACACCGAAAAAAAAAAAAAAAAGAAAAAAGAAAAAAAAACCACGGCTGAAATTGTTTTCGACCATAGGGAAACGTTCGTTTGATCCAGATCTGTTCAAACGCCATAAACACGCGCGTCATTCGATGCTTGGACGCTACGAGTAAAAACAAGAGATCGTGAATTAAATTGATATTAAACTCGGTTCGTTAAAATTAAATTTAACGCGTTGACTGCCGTGCACGAGTTAATTCGTAGCCGACAATCTGTTACCGGATGCCACCTACAGAGTAAATAATGGATAATTGGCGGTTCGAAGAAAAGTAATCTTTAGTTTGGATTAGAGGATCGGATATTTTATTGGTGAAAAAAATGAAATAAATAATTGGTTACCTGGTAGCTGGCTCCTGAGCGAACGAGTTGCGTCAGGAATGATTTCGTCCAACACCGCGGCAGTCATTGTGACGAACGGAATTTAAATTGATCCAGTTATAACAAACACGTGAAACGAGGCAAGAGATAAATAGATAAAGAATATATATATCACGAATTCAAAACGCTATTAACGTATGTATCTAATTTGAAAGCAAATAGCTTCAACGAGCAAGAGAAAATGAATGCTCTTTAAGTAATTATCCAGAAGACGGATCGAATCAACTGGTTTCAGAGTCGGTAGAAATCGTGAGAAACGATAAAATGTTGTTAATAATAACATGCGAGCAGATGTAGCGCTAGTAACCCCTTAGAAAGGCATTGGATGGATGAGGTAATTAGGATAATGAAACAAATTAAATTTATGCCTGACTTAATTAACTTTATTTCTAGGAAAAACTAATCTATCCTTCTTTTTCTAATAGTGCGACGAAAAGAAAGTTCGTATAACTTTTGAAATAATTTTATTTGTTCGTCACTTATTAATCGTCGTAACAATGACGATTGTATTAGAAAGTCGATTACTGTGTCCTCGTAAATTTTTTTTTTAACAATTTTACGTCTTTGCAAAGTAAATAACGAAAGAAGAAAAACAAAAGCAAAGCTACCGGGATACAAGGGTAGTCATTTTCGTATAGATAAACGCCTAAGGTTTAAACAAATAAATAAATAGACAAATGAACCGAAGAATTAAAGAAATGAAGAAAAATATAAATATAAATAAATAAATGAATTTATATATGTATGCGTATATGTATGTGTATATACATATACAGATACATATGCATAGATATAATTATATTGAACTATTATTAACGAGAATAGTTGAGAAGTTATATATTATTTGTTGGGAGAGCATCTATTATACGATATTTAATATATTTAGGATATTTATTTGTTGATTTGGTGATATATATATATATATATATGTAATATAGATAAATATATATATACACATAAATAGCTAAATAATTTTTACAAGGCCTATGAAAGGTTTAAACAAGTAAAACATGGTATTTCGACGGGGAATTAAATAATCGATTGTTCACTTACATGAGTTAACATTGTTTTGTTTATTTTTTGTAATTTTATTGTCGTTTTAGTTTTCATTCAAGCTATAAACTAGCGAATTTTTTTTATTCTTATCGAGATCGATTTTCTCTGTTAAGTTTTACATATACATATATATTGGTCAGATTGATCGAGAAGTGTATCCGAAGTATAAAACTTTTTACTGCATTATCATCATTACATGGATTACATTTTTTTTAAATAAAGTGCAATTAACTATCGTTCGATATCAGTTGGTATTTCTGTGCGACGCCTCCGATGAAATGTCAATGAAAAGATGCAAGGCCTAATGAATTTGCTTTTTATAATATTATTACTTTAATTTCTCGTAAGGTGTGCAATAATTTGATTAATCCATTTTAATTGTCTCAGATGAGACTGTAGAAACTCATTTAAAAAATGAATCGATCTCGGTAAATTTTAAAACAGTTACTTTCATTCTTTTACCAGATTTATTAATTTTTCTGTCATCACGAACGATATATAGTTAAAATATAATAATCTGCAGTTTCTGTTAACAATGTTAATATTTAATTATTGTCCATAGATAAAATTTCATCATTCGTTTATATATTGTTATACATTTTTATAAACATAAAGCATTTAAATGCAGATAAGAATTATTATGAAATCTTCCCATTGTTTTTTAAGCAGTGTTCGATTATTTTTCATACGATTAATGAAAAGTCGATGAATTTTGTTAAAAGACAAAAGTAATGTCGACGAATAAAAAAGTTGGACAAAAATTTTACATATAAAACGATGAACGTAGCAATAACTTTTCTAAATTGATAGACAGTAATTAAAATTTCCCAAAAAAATCTGAAAATTCAATCATTACTTCGATTATTTTTAAACTGTTACTTTATCATGACTGAAAGTTAGCTTTCCATATTGCAACGTTATTTTTTTGTTTCCAAGAAGAGATTATTTGTATATTTCTTGTAAAGTAAATTGCAAAGCAAAGCTGTTTTGTGTAATAAACTTTCCAAATATTTTCCAAAAATTTGTAAATAATTTCACAATATTATAAATCAAAGTTTCTCGATATATAAATTCAAATTTTTACAAGCAGTTCGATTATTACACGATATATTGAAATTTGCCCAAATCGTTTACAAATTCAAACGGAATTTGTACGAAGTTAATTAATTTGTTGCCGAACGTTTCGATAAAAAATTATTTGCGAATTGCTTTCAAATATATTTATTCGTGGAACAACGTTGTTCATTATTAGAATTCTCTATTTCTCACCAATTATATTTTCTAAGACTAAATAATTTGTAAATAATAGTAATAATAATAAAAATAATTAGAGGTAATGAAAGACAGAAACCTTTGTGATGGATGGTTCCACTAAAATTGAATAATTAACGAATAATTTTATATGCCTCACCGGCTTTACTTATTGTTAATTAATCGATTAATAGGGAACTGACAAGTTAGTCATTGATCAACGAGCTAATTTACTTAGGACAGAGAATTTGTCGGAGTTTTATTGTAGGTTAAATAGGAGTTGCAGAAGAATGGTAGCTGTTTCTCGACGTTTTACTTGTGATTTTCATGAAAAATCGGGAGACGATTGTATGGTATAAGCAGATATATACGCGTGCACATCCGAAATTCGCCAGAGATTAAGAAACGCTGTCTACACTTCGCGAAACCAAGTTTCTCTACGAATGGGTAAAATTAATATAAATCATGGGACAGAATATTTTGATTAATCGATTAGGCGATGTAATTGAACATAAATCGAAACGTGATTGAATGTCATTGAAAGTAAGAAAGAAAATAACAACAGTTCAAATAGTTAGAAATTTACGAGTCAAGTTTAAAACACCAGAAGGAAAGAATATTGCAAGATAATAGGGGACGCATTTTCGCGACAAAGAAATCGTGTAAACCGTTTTCGTCCGAGGAAGATTTCGATACAAAATTGCCCGTTTAATTAGATAAACGATGAAATAGGAATACACAAATAAGCGAAAACGGTCGTCTATGGTGTGTGCGCATGCTCCCCGCCCCTCGCGCGCCTCTCTCTCTCTCTCTCTCTCTTTTCCCTCCCTTTCTCTCTCTCTCTCCCCCTCGCTCTCTCCTCTCTTCGCGCGCGCGTGTGTGTGTGAGATAGAGAGTGAGTGAGTGAGTGAGTGAGTGAGTGAGTGTACGAATGAGTGAGTGAGTAAGAGTGCGAATGAGTGAGTGAGTGAGTGAGAGAGTGAGTGAGGGAATGAGTGAGTGAGTGAGTGAATGAGTGAGTGAGTGAGTGAGTGAGAGAATGAGTGAGTGAGTGGGTGAGTGAGTGAGTAAGTGAGTGAGTGAGTGAGTGAGTGAGTGAGTGAGTGAGTGAGTGAGTGAGAGAGAGAGAGAGAGAGAGAGAGAGAGAGAGAGAGAGAAGGAAACAACATTTTGAAATAAAGATATACGAATAATCTACATACCTGATAACGAGATAACATACTCCATGCCTTATATAGAATTATCTAAGCCTAAGTAGATGTATCTAATTAGACATATTAACCGAAATCAATTAGGAAAATGCAATGGTCAATGACGAATTGAATAATGAAAGAATCCGATGAGCAGTGAAGCTACGGAAAACTTTTAAAGTAATGTAGAATTATTCACTGTACAGTTTCGTGAAATTGACTGAAGAAACAATTTTTTTTTTCAAATTTATCAAACCGTGTCGTAAACTGTTTACAAAGTTTATAGCTTGAGGACGCACGAAATCGTTTCTCTTCGAAATTAAAAGCAAATTGAATTGATCTATTACGGATTTCGCTCGTCATTGAAACGTAATCGGCGTTCGACATTGCAAAATTTATATCCTTGGTCCTGATTAGATACATTAATGTCGCGATACATCGTTTCTCTTATTAAATTCCATACCAAGAAATTATTAGCACGAGTACGATGCGATGTATTGTTACAATGAAACACTTTAGATTGAATTCAAGTATAAACGTATTCTAGGGAGATTGAGTAGCTTTGTGCATGTGACTTTTGAAAACGTGCCAAAGTAATAGGCACGCGTCCATGGGACGAGAGGTTAATACGTGACACTATTTATGGTGTCGTTTAACGCTAATGTTACACACACAATTTTAAACATTCTGATTTGTTGATGATCCACCTATTCACGGAAAGTCGTTTTCTCCCTAAAATACAGAAAAACACCATCCTCTAAAACGGTATTGATTTCGTTTCAATGTTAAGTGGGAAGAAAATTGTTAAACGAAAGGTTATGATTTCAAAACCGTGCGGTTGTTTAAGGAAGTGTTTCCATCCAGGATTTTGTTACGAACAAGTGTACAATAGTTAAAAATATTAATATGCCTTTAGATTCCAATTGTTACCGATAAAAATTGTGGATGGAAAATCCAAGAAACGAACAAATGAACGCGAGCAAATTCGTCGTTGATCGAGCTATTTTCTGAATCAACTTGTACTCCTAATTAGAGTGGAAAGTGGCGCTGATTAACAAGAAATCATTGCGGTAGTTGGCAAACTAAAATTTTTTCAAACTTGGACCTCTCTTCGAACAGAGCTTACCGATAACAGCGTAACTTCCATGAGTATGCAAGAGAAGAAACAATTTCTACAAAAGCGTTCCATATAAATTTCGTTGATGTTTCTGTTATATCGTTTTTTCACCTGGTTCATTAAGAACTGTTCTTCTGAGAGTATCACAAGTCAAGTATAATTTTGTGGCAATAAAAATTAATAAATTTGTTACACGAATTGTCCGATCGGTAAACTAGATGTTAAAGATTTTAATTCCAAAAGAATCTTAAACGAAAGAACTTAAATGTTTCTAAATAATAATTCTACGGGCAATTAAACATTGTCTAAATAACATATTAATAGTTTTATTCTTTAACGACGATTTATTTCCCCAAAGAAAGATTTCTACATAGTTACCGTGTGATAAGACAAATACAAATATTTATTTACCGTAACATCGTTTATTTATACGAAGGAAATATTAAAAAAAAAAAATAATTTTTCATTCATTAATTTATTTACTATATTAATAATATCTATAGTAGTTTCCCGGTAAACTCTTAATTGTGATAGTCTAAATAGGTGATTAAAATAAGTCACTAGCGCAAAAATAATTTGGAAGGAAATATTTCAAATTTATTTCAATAAATAACTAAATAACTAAATAACTAAATAATTATATAATTAAATAACTAAATATTTCGATAGATTAATTGGCGGATCGTATTGTTATTGGTTTAACGAAATGTCTATTAAACACTAATTAATCGAAAATTCAGAAATAATCATTTATAAAAGAATAACATTATCAGTTAACTAATATTACCGAATAAGCGGAATAGTTGCTTATTATAAATCTTTTTAACATTGTTTCTTTCTTAAATATTAAACTCAATTTAATAGATACAGATGAAATAAATTGAGGAACTTTTTCGTTCGATTATATAAATAAAATAGTGTAATTAATTAAACAATATGTAGACATTCTGGAGATGGGTGTTCATTCGCATGTAGGACCATGTATATTAAAGTATGTACGCATACATACAATGGGTGATACGGATTCTTTTTGTGCCGTTTCGTTTGTGGGCTTTCCCCTATTGACGTGTTTCCCATTCTCACGCAACTGATGGCGTTTGATGGCGTGTGCGCATGCGCGTTGCATCTGATCGTAACGCTTCAGCTGCGTGAAAATGGGAAAGGGAAAACGTATTCTCCTCAAACGGCACAAATTTACTGAATAGGGTATATACCAGCGGTGCTTCTCAACCTTAAAACGGGATTAATTTTACGATTGAACGTGAAAATTAAATTTATTATCGGCCACTCTGTTCGTTGAATTCAGAGTAAATTGAAACTCTTCGAATATTTTATCGGTTGAGAAACACTGATACGACCCTTTCGAATTTTCTTGTTACTTTTAAATAAATCCAATCGAGTAGGTGTTTCCAAGTAAAATATCCAAATTTCATTTAACCAGATTGATTGTACGTATCGGTGAAGTTACAACAATAATGTTCGTTCCGCAAAAAGAGATAAATGAATCGAAACAATTGTGTCACGTGGGAGAATTGCGACCGACTACATTATTTCGAGGTTTCATTTTCTCGTAATTGATTGACCTTTGGTGCAGGTTTTGCTTCGGTATCGTAGACTCGGTAAACGTTATTGAAAATGCAAACGATTTTCCAGGAATTTTTGCGGCGAACGGTCTACGGTGAAATTTTCATTTAAACGAAGTTGTCATCGTTATAGAATTATCTACGAGGAAATCTCTGTAATTGCAAAATATTTTCAGGTAACGATTTTACGATATCCTTTACAACGAAGTGAACGAAAGTTTTAGTGCGATATTACAATTACTGGTGGGAAATATTTTGCAAACGCGGCAACAAAACAATTTATTGTCAAGTAACCGATTGCTCGGCATTTCTATCGTTGAACGGCTAGTACGGTGATTGAGAGGAATATAATTATGTAACTACAGTTGAATTTCTCCAAATAGGCTAGAAAGCATTGTGAATGGAAATATCGCTAGTACAATTGGCCCACGTGCGAAAAAAAAAAAAGATAAACATGAAGTGATGGCGATACCGATGGTCTTCTTTCGAAAGCTGAAACTATCAAAACATCGAAAGAAGAACTCGCGGTTGTGATATGCTATTAGAATTAAGTTACAATTAGTTGCTTCACTAGTTGATTTATTGGACAATCGTCCTAACCGGTTAGTACAGCCTCATTGTCTTTGATTTGTTGTTTGTCATTTCTTTTATTCTTTCCTGTGTTATTTCTAATAAATTCACGGATTATTTTGTTTAAATGTCTGACTGTTTATTTATTTAGCCCTGTTTATTGATCTTACTCCATATCCCGAAATGTACAGGTTAACCGCAAAGAATATTTCCTTTATTAAATATTGCCTCGTGTTATTAATAAGCGCTAGGATTATTTGTTCTGGTGTAGTTTGTTGCCAAATGTGTAAATGCTGCATTTAATGATTACTATTGGAGCTGACGAAACGAAATTAACACCCATCGCTGATTCGCGTAAAGCTATAGCGACACATCACCTTATTGGTTCAATTTTCCTTCCCAAAGATTTTCATTTTTCCCCTCAACGCTTGCAACAAAGGGATAGGTTTGAAAATTAAAGATTCGTGACGCTTTAACGACACTTGGTAGAATGCGACTTGTTTCTTTTTTTCTTTTTTAAACATCTTTTCAAAATGCTTACATTTCGTAGAAAAAGGCGTAAGAAAAGGGTAATATTCGTGTCACGGGACGATGTATCGGTTCACGTTTACGTGGTCTGTGGAATCTGTGTTAATATATAGAACATGTGTTTGATAATTATTGTGTAATTACGTTCCGGGGAGTACACACAGTTACAGAATTTCGTACCAATATAGGCGAGTATGACCTAATTTACGCTACCTCTTCTTCTTCGTATTTAATGAAAAAGTTCATCAGGTTAGTAGCGTGCTACAAATTTTAATCATTTCAATGCTGTTGACAGATAGTTGTGCTTATTTCGTACAGACTCGTCTTGGTTATATGAAATGGAATTTAAAAATGCAATTGAATGTAAATGCAGTGAACGATAGTTTAATCGATACATTTTCAACCTTATTTAAACGTTAAACAACGTGGAAGTATAGACAAAGCATTGTTATTTCATAGCGATTTACACGACTCGTACGCGTAAGTAGATTGGTCGCGTTTAGGTCAGACGTTCCGTAAGATTCGACTCGTTTCATAGTGTAGTCAGAGGTATAACGATTTCGTGCACCTGTGACGCCAGGTTGTCAATGAGAAATGGCAGCACCGAGCTGATCACGTTTCCCAGACTCGGCAGGAACTTCTGTAACCGAGTGTACGAGTTAACAATCTTAAATACAAAGCATCGCAAGTTATAAATTAACACCGACCACTTTCCAGAGTTCCATTTTTTAAATGTTCAGAGGTACTCTAAACTTACACCTTACCTTACACTTTTACCTTTCCTTTTCTTCTCTATTATTCGAATCATTTATATTAGCACGGTTTCGTTTGTTCATCGAGCGGTTCTAATCTCTGCTAAAAGCGAGAATTATTGTACGTGACACTTTGCTTTCACTCGGACAAAATATTTTCAATTTTCGTTAATGTCTTTCGTAAATAATTTCGATTCCGTGCAGTTGCACAATATCTCGATTACGTACGTTGTTGTATCGCTTGAGATACTTAGACGTGTTTCGTACGAACAAGTGTTGCTGATTTTCACGTTTTTTTTTTTTTTTTTTTTTTCTAATAACGTACACGTGTATTTCTTTTAAGTTTGATCCTGTGTTTTGGAACACGTAACGCTGGACTTTCAACAGTTTCTTCGTTGCGTTTACTCGATTCTTTTCTATGCTTGAATTCCGAGCTTGTCGCTACGGCAGAGACCGGCCGATATGTACCCGTACAATTTAATATCCACCGAATTACTCTTGCATTGTCCATAATATTGCAATTAATAGGGTGTATATAGACTTCTGCGATCGACTGTATAGATAAACATTAAAAGTATGACTCGTAGTGCTTAGTTTGCGACGGGTGATTATAGTCACTGTTTGTAGCGTGAAGGGTTAAAAGACCTCCTGTCCTCATTGTAAGTATGAAACAGTCTCTTGAAACAGTAATTTGTATTTAGATTTTAACGATTTAAAAATAGCGATTAACAGAAGAATTTTTACAAACCTTATATAAATCATTGTTAACGTTTAGTAAGTATCATACAATTCATACCTTGTCGTTATTTTTGGTTCTGTTGTGTCATCGATGTTAAACGTGTTTTGTTTTGATTTCGAAGTTAGTTTAGGCTGTAACATCATTTGTCTGAAATCATAATGTGTTACTTCATTTTGAAAATGTACTTTTTAATCCCCGATTCAATCATTTGGCCAATATTATTTTCATTCATCTCGTTAGATAACCTTTTTTTTTTTTTCATCGACTGTAAATCTTTGTACAATTATGTTATTCAGCGCTATTTCTCACAGTGTCCCGATGTATATCAATGCACGAAACAACAGCAATAAAGATGATTCTTAAGCGATCACTATCCGATATTGTTAATGATAATTAATTATAGTTACGTAATCGAGCTGTGAAAATTAAGAAACGAAATTAACGAAGCTGATAACCGTTAAATTAATTTTAACTAATTTCGGTTTTGACACTCGAGCTACGATACAAAATTATTGCCGAAACGAGAGAAAAGTATTTATTATTTAGTAGTTAGATTTGATTCGAAGGAGAAATCGTATTTAAATTTCAATATTATGTTCGCACGTGATTTCTATACGAAGTGAAAACTCTATCAAATTGCTTCGTAAATTTCCTTTTCGTATTCGTGTTTGCAAAATTGTAGTTCTTCTGCTGTTCTTCGATAAGGAAGAACCATAAACGTTTATCGTTTTCAGAGACGATTCAACCGTGCTGATACGTTCTACAAGTTTTTGAGGTCATAACCTTAGTTATCGATGTAATTTTTCCGCATTCTTTCTTGTTCCATCGAAAGACTCAAGACAACCTTGAAAACAAAGAAGAACAACCATTTGCGAAGTTCGAATAATAATCGTTCGACACGATAATACCAGGTAATTGTGATATAAGACAAAGAACCGTAATGACGGAGAAAAAAACGAAAATTACCAATTAATTAGTTAATTAACGAACATATAGAAGTAGGTAATTTTTTAGATGATTATGAGAATAAGATACAGGGAATATATTATTATCTATACATACGCGTGCATGCAGAAAAAAAAATTATTAGTCGTACGCGTGTGTGTATACAATTAAACAAAGCGAGGTTTTATCCACGAAACAGATAAATGATTAAGATAATTTATTAAGGGCTGTATTTACCGACACAATTAGAGGGCGATAGAAAGGTATACAATATGTA
This sequence comes from Ptiloglossa arizonensis, assembly GCF_051014685.1. Taxonomy (NCBI): domain Eukaryota; kingdom Metazoa; phylum Arthropoda; class Insecta; order Hymenoptera; family Colletidae; genus Ptiloglossa; species Ptiloglossa arizonensis. The sequence continues at coordinate 9,918,306 of NC_135059.1, read as the reverse complement.
TAATTAATTATACACTAGAATAATTATCATATTGATTAATTAAATGCATACATGTGCGTGTATACATTAACAGCTGCAACATAAACGATGTTCTTGTATACATACATAAATGATAATATTATTATTATCGACATATGTATATTATATACACAAATACATATATTATATTGTATACACATTAGTGAATGTTCAATGTTGAAATAAAATGCATACACGTTGTTTACACCATACAAGACTCTTTTTCTATATATTATTTTATACCTGCAAACGTATACCGTCCAAAAGATTCAGTTCACCGAAGAAAAAAAATACTCGTACATCTTTCTCTGTCACGTACTACAATTAATACAAAGGTAATGTAACATAACATTTATTCCACAACATCCGTTTCATCGGTATTCTCTTCCCTTTTCTTTATAAGTTTCTACACTCTACATTCAACAAAAAGTACTTCCACTCGTCCTTCATCGATACAGCTTCAAACGTTAGCTCGATTTTCAGAAATGTTTTCCATCGAACCCTTCCATTGTTACAAAAATTCATTAACCATTAAAAATGATCGAAGCCTTGAAAAACTACAATCGAGTGTCAATAATTTACATACAACGATCCACGATCCAAATACTCCACCCATTTTTTACTCCTCTGTTTTCTGTTTCTGTTCGTAAAAGATAATGTACAGTGTCTACGGATAAGTGTCGATAAAACGATGACCACAGGCAGTATGCTCTGCCCCATATACAGAGAGAAACGATTGGGTCATTCACACTGGAAGAAAAAAAGAAATATTGTTCTCCAATCAAGATTTTCACCAGGTACCAGTCGACTGGTAAAACAATACCACAAAGAATACCACCATAAAACGTTACTCGAGCGAGTCAACCCCGACAAGGGTGTGATCGGTTCTAGGAATTGTTAATTAGCTTTCAATCGAGTAAACGTTTAACACTCTTTGATCTTCGTTAAATGAGTTTAAATTTCTTGTATACGTTATCGCGAACATTACCGTTGCTTGAAGCGTTAAAAAATAATACGTATTGTAAATCAACGCCAAAGCGAAACTGAACATTTGATCGATGTAAATTTTCGTCATTTAATTTGCAATAGTAATTTTTTAAAAAATACTCCTTGCCTGGGTTTGTAAAATAATAATAAAAATAATACATATTATAGATCAATATCAAAGCGAAACTGAACATTTGATCGATGTAAGTTTTCGTCATTTAATTCGCAATAGTAATTTTTAAAAAAATGCTTCTTGCCTGGGTTTGTAAAATAATAATAAAAATAATACATATTATAGATCAATATCAAAGCGAAGCTGAACATTTGATCGATGTAAGTTTTCGTCATTTAATTCGCAATAGTAATTTTTTAAAAAATGCTCCTTGTGTGGGTTTGCAACGTTATCGTTTCCAATGATTATTTTACAGCCAAATCTATTTGTATTATATTTGAGGAGTGAAAATTGGACGAGAGATTTGTATGTTTTTCTGTTTATATTTCCCGGAGTAATTAAAATTCTTTGAAAATTGCTATTGTCATTCTCTAGCAATTGTTGTAGTAAAGATATCGGTAAAATTTCAGACTATTTTCATAATAATCGATTGGCTGGATCTTGAGATACTTTGCACACTGTTTCAGCAAACCTAGTCTCGTGAGAAACGAGTTTAAAGTTTCCAAACGGTCTGTTACGCATGAGCCAAAACGTTGCGAGCACGCATGTATACGAATCAGTTAGGCTCTTTGTACCTCCAAAAATAGACTCTTTCGCATTTTATTTTTAAGACTTCGAAGCACTGTTTAAGAGAAAAAGAAAAGATTCCTTTCTTTAAAACTTGAAACCGTCCTGTTTCCTTAAATTGGCGCGCGATAGTCGAGTAAACGCGTCAACGACGGTCAGTTATGCGATCTACAACCCCAGGAGGATTCATTTAAAAATCCGCGTGGTTGACTCGCGGCAAATGCAGTCCGTGGTAACAAGCCGAAACGGTCGTTTAATCGTTTGGAAATGAAAAAAACGATTCTCCTCCACTTGCAGGCGCACTCGCGAGGAAACAATGAACATTGGACTCTTCGACAGTCTCCAGTGCTCTTGCCAATTACGTAGAATCGTGAGAAACGCGGGAAGGAAACATTAATTTTCTCGAATGTAGCGGTCACGCAGCTCCAACTTTGCAGTCGCGTGTGCAAATTGTGCAACAACGTTTAGAAATACATGTCCATTAAAAATCGACAATATTGGATGTTCCGTAACTTTGTCATTGGTTTTGAAGGTAACTCGATGACGGAACAATTAAATAGCATTCGAATTTTACGATCCAGTCATCTGCGGAGCACCGAATTTCGAAGTTGACGAAGGAGAATTGCAAAATGGCGAGGAAGATTATCGAGAAATTGATGCTTCAATGTTTAAGGAAAGGATCGTATCGTCAACTAGAATTGGTCCATTCGAAGGTACAGTAAACTATTTTATTATGTTGTAGAAAGAGGGATACACAATACTTCGAACGTCCATTTTCACGAAACTATACTTTTTTGTTGGCGACTTGAGTAACTCGAATATCGTTGAACCGATTTTAATGAAATTTGGTACCAATGTTCTCGATTATATTGTTTATCGCGTGACGTATAATTTTTTTACAATTAGCGATGTAAAGAAATTGTGTTCTTCGTGAAAAGGGCTCGTTTCTTTTCGATGCTGTAATTTTTACCATTTTTTGAATTTTAAAAATTCCGTATGTTATGCGACAGAGAATTTCTTAAAAAATAGTAATATTGCTCAAATTTGGATATTTAAACAGAGTTCGAGCCGAAATCGAGGCCATTCGGGATCAGTATAGGCATAGAAATGTTATTTTGTAGTTTGTTCCTAGTAACAAATTTATTTTGATCGAGCTTAATTCGTTGAAGACACGGTAATGTTTAAACCAAGCGTAATCGAGTTAACAAAAGCACATTCGGAGCGTATTTTTAACTTTACACAATTCCCCTCAATGTTTCCCTTTTCTGCACGATACAAATTCACAGTATAAATTTATTTAAATAACTCGATACCTTACACTTCCATTAAGTACTTGATACATGTTCCAAACACTCGATTTACATAATAGTTTATAACAGTTTAGTTATGTATATTAGTTCACAGAACTTCAAGTTTTGCATCTAAAACTACACGTGTGTGGCTCTCCAGGTGCTCGAAAAGGTATTTATAAAAAAAATTGTCCACCCATTTGACCATTATATTTTTTCTTCTATCCACTGATACGTAGAAGAATTTTGCTATCGTTTCGCTCGAGGCTTCGATTTTGAAAAAGCAATGAAATAAAAATAAATATATCATTACTTCAGGAAAGCAATATCCAACTCTTACCAAATTTAACACTATCTTTATCATTGAACTTATTATTTATTTCTCGGTTATTTTCTATTTCATCGCTTGTTGGACAATTTTTGATATTTTCCAATTGATAGTGGAATTGGAGTCTCTAGGGAAAAATTGACCGTAGACAGTAGAGGATCGAGTAGTACATAGAATTTATTAAATATATATAAAGGAATATAGATAGGGTGTTCCGGGGTGCAAGCAGACAGCGGATGATTCTATGTGTGAAAATAAATCGAAAATTATGGAATACAATTTTTTTCGTCGGACACACTTGGTCTAACTCTCGATTCAACGAAATTCAACAAGCATTATTCCCATAAGAATCTAACCGAGAATATTAACCAAGAATTACTATTACGTCCAGTAGTTAAAGAATGATTGAAATTAATGCCTCTATCGTTACGTAAAAATTATTATTCGAAGAACATCTTTGAGATCAATATGACGAGAAAGTTCGTTACTTGCTGCTTCGAAGAATTACTTCGAAAAGACCATTACTTTAATAATTCGATAGGATTACATTCTATCAGTTTTTAGTTCGTTCTTTGTGCATAGTACCCATTTATGTGAACGACGATGATTTAGAAATTGCTCTCTGTAGTATTTAACCGCGGTCGAAGCTTGCTATGACAAGCTTCCAATACAAATACCATGTCAGTGTACCGTATCAGGCTGTTGCAAAAGCCTCGTTTGATACCGATAGTTCAAACTGAAACTAAGGAAACACAATTGACGGTGATCGAGAGTGTTAACGCTTATGAACTAAAACGCGAGGAAGTATAGGCTCATTGAGGTACACGTAACGCGGAAATGTAATTAAGTACACGTGTATTCGGTAAGTGAATTTTTAAACTCAAAGTTCAATATTTGAGATTTTATTCCGCATTTTCCATTTATTTTTACACGTAGAATCATCTTCTGCTCGCTTATACCACCTGCCCCGAAACACTCTGTGTAAACGTTTATATACATACATATGTGTATACTTCCGTCTGTTTTCTCTGATATATGTATGTGTAATCGTAAAATATCTGCTTTGTTAAATTGTTTGACATTATGGGATAGTATACTAACTGTGATACACGTAAAAGTATTATTGGAAGGAAAGTCTCTCGGAATGCTCACGATGTACCGTTGTTAAAAAATTGAAATTAAATTACTGTTTGTTACACGTAATACAATGATCGTTTATAAATATACCATTTTTTTCTTGACATTAGCAAGTAATATATGGTTTGTTAGTTACTTTCACATTTACGTGGTTCGGTTTTGAGAATATTTTAATCACCACAGATAGTTATTACTTTTTTTTAGTTAAACTTTTATCAATTTTCTTTTCAATTTGTTTTTCTTACTATTATTTCTTTGATTAATTCTGAAGATGATCTAGAATCAAGGATCGGAACGTAAATAAAGCGATACGTTTATTTAAGATTGCAACAATTGTCTCGTGTAAAATACTGTTTAGTCAACATAGTTCCACAGATGCTTTCAGTGTAAACGACGCCTTTCTATTTCGATGGTATTAGGTTTTTCTATACGCTTTCCAGCTTTGTTGACATTCGACTTTATATCTTCGAATTTGTTTGCATTTGGTCCGAATAGATTTCTATTGGTATTGATTTACGTCAGTATGGTTTGTTTACACGACCCTCAGTTTAACCATAATTCGTTCGACATATTTTTTTCTGATTTATTCCTGTATGACATTTGCATATTGTGATTTAAAAATGGCAAATTTCTTTTACATACAAATTCTGAACAACGAATCAAAGATAAACAATTTTTTATCCGTTTGGAAAAAATTTCAATTCGAATTGTAAAATGAAATTATATATTACGTTGAAGAAATCAATATTTATCTTACTAATTGTTCAATAAAATAAATATTAAGAATTCAACTATTGTTCGAATAAAATTTTGCCTATTTCTCTCGCAAATATTGTTCTACCTCTTTTTCTTTTAACGTAACTACCTTCCCTTTACTTCAATTTCATTATTTTTCCATTTAGCACTATGTGTGACTAACTTATCTATAAGTGTCACGATTAAAATGTTTCGTTTGTCGTTAAATATTAGGTTACAGAGGGTCAAAGACTTTGACGAAACTATTACATGGTGTATTTCACGTAAAAATTAGAAGGAGAGGATTTAAATTGTTACTTCGCTGTTTCGAATTTATTTAACAAACACGGGAAGTTGAACGTCACGATTTTTACCCATTTGAACAAAACGGAGCTTTGAAAATGAATTTTTGTCTCAAAATCAGTCGACTGTACCGAGTTCGTTTTCGTTTTTTAATCTCAGAAATTAAAAATGACTAGTTAACGAACTAAATTTTCGTTAGTCTGAAAAATCGTTTGTGCAGCGAGAAATTATAAAGAAGTTCTTATTTCTTTGAAATTCAATCCCAGGAAAAATATTTTTAAAAATTCAACGAACATAAGCGTGTTGCTCGAAGCTTCCTTTATTTGTATTATGTTAAATTTCGAGCCGAGGAAAGAGTATTATTAAAAATGCGAAAAATAAAAACGTTCGTTTTTCCAAAATCCGAGAAATATAAATGTTCGCTTGAAACTTCCTCCAAATACAATGTTGTCTAGAAAAAGGACCCCTTGCTTCTCTGAAACCCCCGACCAATTGTTCCTTACCCGTGTAGTATACCTGTATCGCCAGAGAAACCGCGGTACGCTAAAGGGACAACCATGACACGATATGTAACATCTTTGTCGTAAGGACGCTTCTATCTAAGTACACGTTACGCACGACGTATGGTTAGTGTCGCGTTCAAGCGGAGTTGGGAAAACCCCAGGGATCTCATGAGACCTGGTTCAGACAGCGTTGATCTATACTATCATTTTAGTTATACGGTAACATGTAGATAAATCTATTAAATGTACCTACGAGGCGGTGGCTGGTAAATAGTATTTAATTATTCGAAGCGTCGAGATGACTGGTCAAATTAAAGTATTCGAACGTTGCGAACGAAATTTTAACACTCGACTAATCGATTTCAACCCTGTGATTGCACTACGCAAACTCATAGTACGAACCACATAGAGTGCTACTCTTATCAAAAAGTATATACTCACAGCACATTAACTCGTAATATTTTAAATGCATTTGAATATTTGAAACAAAACAAGAAATGACACGGTTTCTTTCCTGGTATGATGTAGATTATTCAACATTAAATCAAGTAGAGAAACGTTTGAAATCTTCCGAGACAAAAATGGTTGACTTCGAATTAAAGAAAACTATTTACAATGTATCAGAGTCACATTTGCTTCGTTTATGTCTCTAGGTAAATATTATTACATCAGTTCTTTGATAGTGAATAAAAATAGAATATTGAAATTATTAAAATTATTGTACTATTGAAAAATTTGTCTTGATGTATAATAAAAAGTTCGATAATTGTTATGTTTCGTGGAACTCCAAGAGCCCTAATTTTTTCGAGGCACTTACCTAGGTGACTGCGTACGTTTACCTGTTTACTGTTTACCTGTTTACATTTTGCCCATGGTACAGTCTCCATATAAGGTACAAATTTTTGTTTACGTTCGTCAACGTGCGCCAAAAGTGCACTTTATTATCTTCCACTTTTCTGCACGTTCCCACACGACTATAAGTCACTTAAACTCGAAAATCTTCCATTAATTCGTTCTTGAGACACTGTTTTACCAGAATATGTATAGACGTAACTTTTTACCTACATCTAAACTTCAGAGTGTATTAATTCTGTCACCTATTGGAAAACACTATAGACTTATACGTTGGCGTTCTTATACAAATATCCTTGACACGTATAACGAAGAAACTTTAACGACTAATGAAAATACTCATGCTCTATTTTTCATACGATATCGCAAATAACTTGCATCTCTGTAAATTTAATTTATGTAATTAATATTTAATTTAGAAGGGTGCAACGAGATGTAGGAACTCACTTTCTCGATTAATTCAATTCTAAATTATATTTCTTCTTCAAAATTTATGATTATTTTCTATGTGTTATATTTAGAAATACTTAATTAAACAGGAAAAATAATTTTATTACGAGAAAAAAATGTTTTTCTAAATCTCATCTAAATAGAACACTGTTGCTTAACGAATTAACACTGTTACTTTTCAAACGTAACCGGTCCAGAAAACTAAAAGTTAAAAGAAGATTTTGTACCTTTAGAAATATTGATATAGATTTACTGTTTATCATGAAGGTGGCAAAAATGTCTTGGCTAAATATTGATAGCTAAAAAGGAGATTTACCCATTTGGACGTCAAATGGTATAAAGTATTGAGGGGTTTTAATAATTTATTTACAGTGCTAGATTCCCTGTGAGAAAATCTTTGAGAAATAATTTTCCAGGATATAACAGGAGCGAATTTAAATAATTAACAGACTAATTACTTAGTGCATCCAATTTTTATGTGCGTTTTCATTAATTTTTTAAACGATACCGTTGCACTGGACTTTAAGATGTGAAACCAGTATTTGTAAAAACAAATTAGGTATTGCTTTCTTAAGATCAATTCTTAAAGTACATTGCTTCTTAGAGTATTCAATGATTTTTTAGGAATATAGTAACTTTCCTATATTTAAAAAGAAAAAAAAAAATTATTCTCGAAAAACTTTAAAATTTTCAGCGTGCGATTTATCGTAATTCATGCAGCAACGTTAGGTTAACCCGTAACTGATACACCTGGGTTCTGGAGACCCAAGTGAAAATATTTTTCCCTAATGCAAAGGAACGAGTTATATTATTGAGTTGACCTACAATGGGTTACAAAAATATACGAACATTTTTGAATTAAACGTTTCATATTTGAGAAAACTGAAGTGACGTTACGATTTTTGAATTAATTTTATTAAAACATTGATACACGAGTATCAGGATTCGACAATGAAAATAAAGTGAACGAAGCATTTTTTTTAAATATAAACAATTCAAATATAGAAGAAGACCGAAAAGGTATTCGAACAATGGAAAATTTCGACATAATTATTGCTTCGGCATGGTAAAATTTTCCAACGCGAGAAATTAAATTTAAGACATACGTGAATAAAAATAATGAATGTTCGCATACGTGTCATTTTTTACAACGGAAGTAAATTTCGTATATTTGCGTTAAACGGATATAATAAAATTTGCAGAATAACTTTGTATACGACGACGACGTCACGGAAATGTTTCAATTACAGTGAGAGTATGTATGAGAGTTAGTATCATTGAAAATCTCTGTTTTTCTACGGTTTAAGAGAGAAATTAAAACCAAACTCTTTTTTTTGACAATTCAATCATTTATTCAAAATAAAACTTTTAAAATAAAATAGAATTATTTCCGATTGCGAACCTGGTCATCGTTAGTTACGAAAAAAAAGGGGGTTTCTATTTGTTCAGAAAGTGCAATTAATGTAGAAATAACGCAATTAAGAATCACAATATTGACGAGGCGAAAATAATAGATATTCTCGTGTCTTCTCTTTTATTTTCGCTCCATCAATATTATGATTATTAACTACGTTGTTTGCGTAGTATTTGTGTTTTTCAGAGAAAAATATTTTTCATAGATTTTTGACGATTACCAGGTTCGTGGTAAAAAGTTTTTATTTCAATTAAAGGTACTAATTACCAAAGAAGAGCTTTCCTTTAAATGTCCTAATTACTACTGAAGGATTCTAAATGAATAAAAATATTTACAAATTTCACACAAATTGCGGACAAACTGGGGTTGCTGGAAGATTTTAAATTAATAATTTCGTTTTTAACGAGGAAATGACGAGAGTGTATCGGTTGTACTGTTAAAGAATGGATCTTGTATGTACAGCGCATCTCATGCTCTGGGAACTTCGCCACAAAGTTTGATCGTAACCTAATTTAACATTTATGGGTAGAAATTGACAGAAAATGAAATAACTTTAGTATTAGATGCAAGAGAGCACTGAAAGAAAACGTTGTAAAAGTTTGGAATATTGTAAGTAGACTCAAACTTTGGCGCACAACATGCAACGTTGTTTCCAAGACACGATAATAACAGCTTACATGTAAATAAACGAAAAGAATCGAACCTCAATTTTTTAACAAACATGTTTCTTTTTAGCAATTACTTCAAATACTTCTGCGATGTTCGTGTAATCGATATTACTAAAGGGATACACCGAACTTTTAATATTCTTTTCGTTACATCCTCTACATACTATATCTCGAAACAATTGTAAAATAAAAGTATGTTTTACAAGCTGTTCATAAATTGTTTTCCCTGATAAAACTTACAGTACCATTGATTCTTATTTTCTTTATTTATGGGATTCTTTTCCTAAGCTAATTGCACTAAATTGAAATTTCACGCAACAAGAAACATTTACAACTACTTTGCCGAAATTTTTCAAACCAACAAAAATGATACATGAAATGAACATGTAGGAAAAGTAGGTGTAAACGGAACATCGATGTAGAAATTATTTCTAAATTATATTGGGTTGTTCGGAAAGTCGAAAGATTTTTTTCGAACGTATAAACATTTTATTGAATTATATATTCTCCATTTTGGTAAACGGCCCAACAATTATGTGAAAAGAAATGAGAGTTTCTCGTAAAATATGAGAAAAGAAAATAGAGTGCGGGAAAGGGTGAAATGATCTGCGCCTGCGTTGAAATTTCGGTGAAACACCGTGAGCGTCGCGACGCTACATAAGCTCGACCGTCGTCGCAGCGTTCGGACGTTGTGCCGAAGCGTCGTTCGTTTGTCCAATCGTACGCCTGTTGCATCTCGTAGTGTTACCTTACTCAAGTTTAAACGTTGTTAATTATCCGAATAAAATCGTACATTAATACTTGACTCGATAAATAAAATTAAATTTACCGTAGTGTACACCATGCCACTCCCGCATCTTTCGTTTTCGTTACGATTTAAAAATGAGCAAAAAACCGAATAAAACTGCCGAAATTTTGATCAACAATGCCGTGAAACGCGTACCTCGTAATAATTACACGCAATAAAAGAATCCTCACAGAGTTACGCCTAAAAGAAAAAAAAGAAAAACTTGTGACGACAATTTGTATATAAAGAAGAGACAAAAATATAATAATAATAATACAAGTATAGTGTTATGAATTCCTTGTTAGTTACGTCGATAGTATTAGAGAGAGGGGCAGTGTTCTTTGATCATCGCGCGGAAATTGAAAGGAAACAATCCCTATGAGACCAACGAGCTTTCAGGAATTGTACTTTCATCCAATATGAAATATATCCTCCAGTATAAAAGGCCACCTCCTAAGAATTTTTATAGTATAAAGCGCCACGGTTTAGGGGAATACTTTTCAAGAGTCAGAAACAAAGTATAAGAATTTCGTTCACGAAGACCGAAGACGAAAGTGCGCACAGCCTTTCAAGAATAACGGACAATTGGAAAAAAAAAAGATCTTGTTCGATAGCCCACGATTGTTCAATTTTTGGAAGAAAATTAGAAGAAATACGAAAGACGATTTTAAGGGTCGTGGGTGATTCGATGAACGCAAACGAGGCTGAAAATATTCGATGAAACGGAGATACTAGAATTTTTATTAGAAAAACACAAGTTTCTCGGAGAGATTGCAAATATTATTCGCGGATACGTTAGAGAACATTTTTTGATATTCGAGGAATCTTCGGTCGAAAAATTTCTCTTCGATGATTCAACCGAGACGATCTTTCTGTAGTGGATAATATCGATGGAAATTACTGAGTATTACTGTATTTGGATAATTGCTTTCGGAATATTGTTCAGATGATAGACCGTGGTAAAGTACGTTAACGTAAAACAGAGAAGGAGAGGTGCATTTAAAAAAAGAATCATGGATTTTAACGTCTCGTCCACGTATTACGTTTGCGAGTTATCATCTTTTCACTCGTATTATTCTCAGTTACACGGATGGATATCGCTTTTCGTTTGTATTTTTGGTTCGATCGCAAACGTTCTGAACATCCTCGTTCTAACGCGACGGGAAATGCGATCACCGACGAATTTGATTTTAACGGGATTGGCCCTGGCAGATTTGTTTGTAATGATCGAATACATTCCTTATTCCTTTCATCTTTACCTGTACCGTCGATCAAGACAAGACACCTTTACTTACGGATGGGCAATTTTCGTGCTATTTCATTCACACTTCGCACAGGTAACAGGCGATCATTACTTGTCACAGAAATAGAATTATGAACTTGCCTTGTCTTGGAAATTTTCTTAACAATAAGAGCTCAAGAATAGGGAAGAAGGAAAAGGTGAAACAACATTTCTCCGCTATAATACAGTATACCGTCAGATCGAAGAAGATAAAAAAAATATATAACTGTAAAAAAAAAGAACAAAATCATTTTGTAGCTCGATAATGGAACAGGTCTCTAACAATTGATCGCGTATGTACGTAGGTATGTTTGTGTGGGCGCGTGTGTGTTCGGAGACACTCGAGGGCATACGGTAAACGCTATTGTCAAAAAATTCTTCTACCGGCGAGTTGCAAATTGATTTTGTTGTTTACGGATTATCGAATACTTCCCGGACCGTAGTTCCCTTCTTTTCTTTTACAAGGATTGACCTACATGTTTGGAAACCAATCAATTCAACGGAACGTGTCAGTCTTCTTCTTCAATTAAAGATATACTGCGCTTAAACGAGAAGTGGATTAAGTATCCTTTCTAATTTCACACAACGATAGTAGTCAAAGTTATACAACGTGGCTTCTAAAGTTCCGCAACGTGTTCCGTGCAATTTGAATAAAACGAAGAAGTGAACGAAAAGTATACGGTGATTTCAGGTGTTTCGAAACGTAAAGAAAATAATAGTTCTCTGTAAAGGAAAAAAAGAAAAAAAAAAAAAAGGGAGAAACAGATACACAACCCCCAACTGAGACTTTCCAGACTAAGAACAAAAAAAACAAAAAAAAATACAAACAAACAAACAAAGAGGTACAAGTAAATTCATAGGACTCGACTTAATTTTCACAGGTATGTCACACAATCTCGATTTGTTTAACTTTAATACTGGCTGTGTGGAGATACGTGGCGGTAGCGAGGCCACAGAAAAACAGAGAGTGGTGCAGTTACAGAAGAACTATTTTTGCGATTCTGATCGCGTATGTTTTCTGTCCTGTGCTTTGTGTACCGTTATACATCACGACGGAAGTAAGGGAACAAGCGGAGATCTTAGATACTAACGGAATGAGTGTTAATATTCAAAATGGAACTCTGATCGGTGAGTACTGTTTTACTTAATTACGTGATCCTTGTATTTCTACGAGTTGCGAAGTAACGTGAATTTTTTTACGATTCTTTGATGCAATCTGGAAAGTGCACTCAAGGGTAAAGATGACAAAGTAATGCTTCCGCGTGATCTCGGAAATTTTTACGAGAGAAAATTTCTTTGCGTTACGAACGCGAAATATGTTAACAGTAATTATAAAATTTGAATTACAAATGCCGTTACGTTAACGAAACATTTTTTTTTGCTCCTTTCAATATTTAATTACGATTTTTTTTTTTCGTGTTCCGCGAAACAATATCGTGTAACGAATTATTTAGGAATGTGTACATTAATATTAATGTGTGTGTGGGTATTTACGTATCGTGCATGCACAGGAGTTCATTTATTTTCATTATTTTAAGGAAATACGATACACATAGTTGTTGCACGGTCAAAACGCTAGATGGTGTTCTTTAAACTTTAGAATATCCACTCAATCTACCGATTGTTTACTAAACGTGTATCATTGCATTTTAATAATACATTTCTGTATATATATCATTCGTACAAACTGTGCGAAATATTAGTTGTACGATACGGATATGATAAACATCTGATCGCTGGAAATTATTATAATGTTTAAATACCGTAAAACCAATGACAGTACCTATATTATTGTTGTTCTCTTCTATGTTGTTCTTGATACTAGATTATAGTATTCGATTAGTATTAAATTTAATTACAAAACGCAATACTGTTCTCATTATAGACACTCGTGTTTACATTCCAATAACACGTATTTCCTAAATAATAGTCCAATACTTCTTGGATCTATTATAACAAACGTGTGAATAGAGTACTGTTCTCATTCGTGTCTATGAACCTAAACAGAGTTAACTCAGTGTCTACTCGTGTTTAAGTTCCAATAATACGTATTTCCCAAACAATAGTTTAATACTTGGCTCTATTATAAACAAACATATCGATAGAGTACTGCTCTCATTTATAGACACCCGTGTTTAGGTTTCGTTATTGCAGCATTCATTCTCAAAACACATTGGCGAACGTTATCCATCGTTTTAGAGATATCTTGTTCGTGTAAAAGTTGTCCAATTTTTATTTCCACGTCGCAAAAAAAAATATTTCATTCTATAATTCCAATTCTAATTTATTTCAACGGGATACGAATGAAAAGTTGTTTACCTTTTATTCGTTACTCGAAGCTTCTATCTGGATAAGAATTGCCCTCATCTTTGATTTCAGTCCTGCAACAAATATTGCATAATAAAAATTCACCGTAAAAGAGAAGCGATAGCGGGATTTAAAAATATTCTCTATAAAGGGCAAATAATAAGAAGGTATTCGCTTCTAAAATGGTTAAAAAAATTTTATCGTCGATGTATTCGTTCATCTTTTGATTTATGTATAAAAAAAAATCAATAAGCTGTATCTTGAAGTTGAGTTGTTCCATGGTTTCGTGATACCATTCATCTTGTTGGTTCGAAGCAACGAATTTAAGATTAATTTGAATCTATAGAGTTGCCTCCCGGAATCGTTAAAAAACAAATCAGATATAACAAACTGGCGAGACACCACGCGATAAATATCGATGTTTCCAAGTTTAAGAGTTCCAAACGTTCGAAAATATCAACTTGATATTTCTATGGTGAAAAATATCTATTTCCAAACGATTAGATTAAATTTCGAAAAATTGTCGATGTTACGAGTATTGACAGATTATGGCGTGCAGATAAAAATCGAACAGCTCGACGTGCACGCAAAGCGGTTACTCGAAGGTACAACGCAAAGGTGATTCGGTTTATTTTTCGATATTTTTATTCACATTTAGCAAAGATCACAATGCGATTAAATTAATCGCTAAACTTCGGTGGCGATGTTTATTACAGTACATAGAGTTTGCTGGCGCGAATTAAACCGTCGCGTGTCGAGGTCTCCAACTTTAACGCTCTTTTTCGCGGATGTTGCTAAAAACTTCGATACGAGTGAACCAATTTTCGTTAAATTTCCTACTCGTATAAACGTAACTTTATCGCCGGGGCTACGACCGTTAGGGATCCCACGGTGCTAGTTTTCCATTAAAAAAAAAAAGAATTGTTCTACTTTTAACCGTGAATTTTCAATATTTCCCTTCAAGGTATCGTCGTTTTCGAAAACTTTCGATATTTCTTTCCATTGCAGCCCCGATCGTAGATACACTCGTACGAGTTACAAACAACGTCGTTGTTTTCCGTTTCGGATTGATAGAATTGAAAAAATCAAAACTCGAAGAGGACGTGTTCTTTTCTTTTCACCGAGTTCTTTTCGGTTTGTATATTTTTTCGATTAATTGAAATTTTATTGGGAGAAAAATATATTTTCACGACGTATCTACGAGCAAGTTTGCAACGTAGAGAAAAGAGAGGATGAGCTTTCATTGGTAAAGAGAGAAGGAGGTATAGAGGTAGATATAAGGAAGTATAGAGGTATAGAGGTAATGATAAAACTGATAGAAACTAAAATGATAAAAACGAAGAGGACGTGTCCTTTTCTTTTCACGAAGTTCTTTTCGGTTTGTATATTTTTTCGATTAATTGAAATTTTATTGGGAGAAAAATATATTTTCACGACGTATCTACGAGCAAGTGTGCAACGTAGAGAAAAGAGAGGATGAGCTTTCATTGGTAAAGAGAGAAGGAGGTATAGAGGTAGGGAAGGTAAGTAAACTTGGTAAGTACCTGGAATACTCGCTGATACGAAAGAAGAGGTAGTAGAGCGAGTAAAAGTTGAACCGAAAAAGAAAACGAGCCTGATAATGGGGAAAGATTCGAGGATCGAAAAAAGGAAATTTAAGGGCGGAGACAGAATCTATTGGATGCAGTCGTAAAAAGTACGATAATGTAAAGAGGACAGATATGGGAATGGAAGGTAAGGGGGGTTGGAGAGGTTACACGAAAGATACCTTAGATGGATGATAGGGCTGGACTAGGTGTTGTGGAGTTACGTGTTGCGGGGATGGCTGAAATAAAACCTAAAGGCGAAACGACGATACATAAAATGATAACCTGAAAAGAAATTAAGGAGGAACTGATATATGTACAACGTGCAACATTTTTCGTAATCACTGTGTTCGTTAAAAAAGAAATCCTGTGAATAGTCTTTCTTTGGCGTTCCAATCGAAAGTTAGAAAATTCCCTCGATTCGATGTCGCAAGAAGACGCGAGAAACAAATATAAGCCTGATTCAGACTGTAAGGGGATGTTTGTAGAATATATGGGGTGTATTCGAATGATTCCTTATGAAGAAAATAAGAGAAAAGACTACTTTTTACATGTAAATTATCGATGTTGAATCAGTCGTGGAGAAAGAATTGCCTGGCATTCAAGATCGCGTGACCTTACACTCCTTGATTTTTATTTGCGCGATTGCATCGAAGAAAAAGTTTATAGCGAAAACATTCAGAGTCTCGGGATCAATTAATGCAACGTATAAGAATTAAACGAGCATTATACGATTCGACGCGTATAAAAACAAACAAATACCCTTCGATGAACTTCCTGCGCATGTACATACGTAAATACGTGGTTAACAACACTTTTGTGCACATCGGAAGATTGATTATCATACGGATAGCCTTAAAATTCTAATAACTTTTTAATAATAAAAAATAATTTCAATCGTATTTTCTTGCGACTAATACGTATATTTTTATCTGTAATTCTTCAATCAACACTGTTATTATTTTAATAACTCCAATAACTGTAATATATTCCGATGTCGAGAAAACTTCGTACACCTAAATATTATTATTCGATATATTATTTTGACGAAAGTAATGCATTTACTATATCGATTTCTATCTCAATGTTTGAATTTAACGACTTATTTTGTCTTTCCACGATTTCAACGTGCAGTAAACTATGATTGATATTCTACGATTGCAAATTAATCAATCATTGAAAATCTCCTGTTTCTAGATTCACCGTTAGGGAATACGATAAACGTGACACTCTACTTCGTTCGATTAACGGAAACGGTAGAAAATCACGATATACTGAAAGAACTAAATTTTTGGATCTACAGTGTCGTTATAAAACTTTTTCCCTGCGCCGTACTGACGATCATCAGTTTAAAACTCGTTCAAGTTCTATTAGAAGCGAAACGAAGAAGTCAGAAGTTAACAAATATTCACGAGGAGAAATTCGAAAGGAAGAGGAGTTCGAGAAGACTGGACAAGGAGAGGCAAACCGATAGAACCACCATGATGTTGCTCGTAGTTTTACTTCTTTTTTTATTAACAGAATTGCCGCAGGGAATTTTAGGATTGTTTAGCGTACTGCTGGGCCCAGATTTTTTTCGAACGTGTTACCTGATGTTAGGTCAGTATCACAAGACTACTTAAATAGTTTCTGACAAATATTTTAAATAATTCTCGAACGAAAATTCAATCGTCCGATAGCGAGAGATACGTGTAATTAATAGTAATGTTTCACAATAAGTTTTAAAGCAGAAAATTGAAATTAGTTCAAATTGATTTGAAACATACTTGTGTTTAATTTTCATATAATGGTATTTACTGTCCCCGAAAAAGGAAATAAGAAACAATTGATAATTCGATAAAATAAGGGATACTTTAACTATTTACTGTTAAAATACAAAATTATTTTATGAAATAATGAATAATGTTAATAAATGTGGTATAAAGTATAAGATGGAAATTTTACTTCTGCATTTTCATTTAGTGTTGAAGGGGTCAGGTTCGTTTCATAAAAAGTAATATTTGTAGAAACAAAGATCAATTACGATGAGCTCCCATCGCTACTTTTATTGAATACTGTCGACGTCTGTCAAGGGAAACACTCAACTTGTTCCCCTTTGATCTTAATCCACTTTTGCAAGATGGTGGATTGCAGGTCACTATTGCTGTGTATAAAATATTAGGTGTATTAATTCGATAAGTTCAGAGATACCTTGTATTACAGGGTGAGACAAAGATTCTGTCCACCTGAGATACTTATATTATTGTTGATCATGGAAAACAATTTTACAACACAAATAGGAGTGTATTACGGTAGCGTTAGATTTTTTCGAGCGAAGGCATAGAGGACATCTCAAGGTCAACTTTATTTTTCTTTTCAACGTAACCTCGAACTTTTTTGTCCTTAACGCGATACCAACTATTTAGAAAATTTCAATCAACTATAATACAAGGTCCATCTGCGTCAGAGGAAGTTATAGAAAATGGTGGAGCGAGGATACAATAGCTATCGATACAATGTCTCGTATTTCAAAGTGAGCAGAGTTTTTGTCTTATTCTAGAACCTAAGGTAATGTAATTTTAATTATTGATATTTTTAAAATTATCGAGTCATACTGCACTGAATATTTTACACATAGCAACAGTGACCTGTAATCTACCGTACTTTAGAAATAGATTAAAATCAAAGAGGGACAAGTTTGATACTTTCCTTGTAAAAAATAAGGGATCGTTACTTTTCAGTCTGTGGCATTTGTGAATCTTTTTTTTTTTTAACATATTATTTCAAGATTCTTGAATAATACCGTTACTATTGTAAATAATTTTGCTCGTGTGCCATAAACTAATATGTATATTATTTAATTAATAATTCTAGAAGTACTGAGTAAATAGGTGGTAACTATTTACCACGTTGTCTTAACGCGAAAAGATTATGCAGTCGTAAAGAAATGTCTATTACTCCGATTTTCTTGTTGATTCTAAATATATTCACGATGAAAAAAAACATTGTGCACTATTACAGTGCACAGCCAAGAAACTTTTTACGTGGAAATTGATTTTTCGCTTTTATAAAATGGGAGTTACCGTCTCTTTGATGCAACAGCTATAGATATACGCTATTACATCACGGCTAAAAGCACGTTGCACGGTTAAAAGGGCGAAAATTAAAGTGCAACGTGTAAATAGAATAGAATCGATTACTGGAACGTCGATTAATCGAAATGTTGATCTTACAAGAATCAATTATAGAAAGAGAAGAAAACTCTTCAGATCCGTTTCCACCGTATTCGAGTTTGAGATCAAGTTGGTCCTCTTTGCAAATACGTATGCGATAGTCATATATAAGGGGTTAGTCCTAGAAATATCCGACCTGACGTATAGATGGCGGTAGTTGTTTGAAAAGAATTTTCTTACAACTTTAATACAACTTTTCTTTGTATTATATAGTAAGCACATACGCCCTGTGTATTTAATTATTACTGAAGAAGACTTGCTGATGTAAACATTGAATAAATAATTATTAGATTCAAGAAAAAAGAGTTTGCATATTAAATTCAATTACTTTTTTCGTATAAAAAAAGAAAGGAAGATTATATTGCAAACTTACAAACAAATTTATCGAGAAATTAATCGAGTTAATTACAAAAGAAAAATATAAGTGTAAAAAGATCAATTTACGGTTGATATATATCTATAATAAATCTGGAACAAATGATAATAAATTCTTTATTAATTTTCAGGTGATGTTATCGATATGTTGACCCTTGTAAATTCTGCTATAAACTTCATTCTTTACTGCACAATGAGCAGACAGTTCAGAAAAACGTTCAATGAACTATTCTGCAAAAGTTGGAAAATCCCTAGAAACACTGGGAATCAAATTTTTATAGAACGCCATGGAAATACGAGTACAAATCACACAGTGACCCAAGTGACACAGGTGTAGCTATAACAAAAATGATGATGTCTTCTATCACCAAACATATCTAATGGTTGCGACTTTTAATTTAAATAATATACTTTAATAATAACAAGTTTTTTTTATTCAAGCACCTAATATAATTAATTTCATGAAACCAATTTGTTTTTTGATATATGTTAATTACGAAATTTTATAAAAACTTTATTCCTAATTAGTAGTTCATGCAACAAATTAAATTTTTAATTATAAGTTTATCCTATGTAACGAATTCAACAGTTGCAAAACTTAATTTGATGCATAATAGATGGTATGTAGTAACATCACTACACAGGCTGATTTTAGGAACTGGATCAAGCAATAACTTCTCTTTAAACGAAAATATCCAAAATTGATCAAGCAAAAAGTTAAATTCCCCAACGAGGACCCTTTTTCAGTGACATAATTTTCGTTTTGATAAAATGGTGCAGGTTCAATATGAATTTGCACTTGTTTTTTTATTTTCAAATAGGACAATGCATTATACTTTTCCTTAAATTGATTCGTCTTATTTGTATATGCAAAAATATTAGACGTACGACCATTGAGAACGTAATACATTACGAGATATTTCATATTTTATGCTTGACCTCGTAAACTATCAGTAATTCTGCAGCGACCTCTTCCTTTAAGAACCTATATTTTCAACTGAATCACCTTAGTCGGCAAATATAGTAAACAGAAAACTCGTTTCTTAACATCGTTTAGCATTTTATCAAATTTGTCAGTCTTCAAAAATATTGTAACGATAAGTTCGGTTCTTTTTCACAGATGAAACTTGGAATATTTTAATAACATGAAACCAAGAATATTTTCAAAGTTGTCTAACAGTTTATCTACTAAAATTTTCTAAATTCTATCTATTCTCCTATTCTGTATTATATATCTTATATTCTAAAACAGCAATGACAGAATGATATTTGGAACTTTAATATTTCTTTCTGTAACTCATCATTTAGGATAATATAAATGAAACGTAAGTTTCATAGAGAGCTAATCTATTTTGTAAAAGACTGTGCAGCCATCTAGCAGACAATGGAGTAAACTAATTTTAAATCATTACTCAGCGCCCTCGACGGCGAGACAGCCAAGTTTGCTACTCGTAAAAGCGGAAACAATTTTTTGATAAATTTGGCCATTTATCATCAAGAGTGTTGATTAAAGATTTAAAATTCAGACCTGCA
Source organism: Ptiloglossa arizonensis (assembly GCF_051014685.1). Taxonomy (NCBI): domain Eukaryota; kingdom Metazoa; phylum Arthropoda; class Insecta; order Hymenoptera; family Colletidae; genus Ptiloglossa; species Ptiloglossa arizonensis. Next base: position 9,897,801 of record NC_135059.1, on the reverse strand, counting down.
CGTCAATGTACTATTTCTGTACACCAATAGAGTTCTGTAAATTATACAAATAAGATACACAATCAAATTTCTATTCTGCTTATTTATCTTATTGTTAGATTTTAAAAGAGAAACGATTAAGATTTAAAATGTCAATATCTTTTTTTCTGACTCATAAAATAAAGGAAGCAAGGAAGGAAACAAAAAAGCTATTCGCGATACTGACAATGAATTTATGAAAAAATATATCAGAGTTATACTCATAGTCTTATGTTTCATTGAAATATTAAAATTTTCTTGCATTTTTATGCGTTACAAAAATGTTTAATGTTACAATATTATATTTCTTTTTATATCTTAAGAAACTATTCTAAGTTCGTAGCCGATTAGCTCGGCATTATTCTCGACCAGAGATGGGTAAAATTATTATCTAGATAAAAGTTTCGAGTAACGAATAAAAAAATTTGGTAGGTATTACAAATTAAAATTTGAATTATAGAATGAAATACATCACAATAAACAAATGAACGTTGTAAATGAATTGCTATTTGTTGGTTTCATTCGTAATTTTTTATTCGAATAAAATTTTGCCCATCTTCACCATTAATGAACCATTCTTCGTTGCGAGTATTTAATTCTGACTACTAAGTGTCAAGAAGAAAATGGCTACAAACGAAGATCCAAAGGAAGATAGATGAAATCAAAGTTTCAATAAACGATTAAATAAAATATGTTATTTTAAATTGTCTTCCTATGATATATCTAATACTTAGGAAAAGTATCATAAATATTCTAGGAATAATGCGAAAATAAATATGGTAAACGATTAAACATGTCTTATATAAATCCTTTTCTCTCGATGTTTGTACAACTGTGTACACATGCACATAGCTAACAGTCATAAAAATTGAATAAAATTTCATACATTTAAGAAGATTATAATCTTATATGAGTTTGCTCGCTGATAGAACGAAGCAAATTTAACGAAGTACATTGAAAAAAAAATAATAAAATAAGTTTCGAAAACAAATATCATGTCTGTGTTTTTATATAAACTGAAGTTAGCGATTAGTTAAATAATTATAAATAAATTTTCATAGAATTATCCGCAGACAATGGTTTATTTGAATAATTTATACGCATAATTATTACTCACTACTCGTAATGTTCGTCTGTAACGAATAAAGGTTTATCTGAATAAAAGTTTTACATACGTCCACTTTGGGAATAAACATCATATTTAAAAAGTGTACCTCGAAACTTAAGTGTATCAAATATTTCTGTTGTATTTTTTATGAAACTGGAAATTTGAACGAATGAAGAATCGATTCATGTTAGAATTGGACATACGAGAATCGATTTAAAAAATCGAAAGACGCCTCAAAAAAGATCGATTTTCTGGAAAATCGATTTAGAATTGAATATCTCTATTTTCAGCAAACAAAGTTTGGGAACCTCTGCTTCAGAGGTTTAAATGAAGTCATTTGTCTTGCCGTTAGATGGCTATATCGTTGTTTTGAAAACGAAACCTCAAATTACAAAATGAAAAAGGAACTTTTAATTTTTCATGGCACGTGGAATTTGCATTTGTTAATTTGCCCCATCAATCTAGGACATCCTTACAATTGCAAATAATTTAGTATACATAATTACATATATTTGCAAATAATATTCTGTTTGATAAGGATTTTTCTATATTTAGTAGGAATTTACTTCGTCATTCTATATTAAAAATACGTAGCAACACGTGTTCATCTTGTTTCTTATCTTTTTCAATTTTATTCAAATTATGTTAACAGAAATTTATGATAATTCGTTGAAATAACAAAAACTGTCAGATTTGTCAATTATAAATGTTTTGACCCAATTCAGTCTTGTTCTAGGCAATGATATCTTGTAAGTATTGTAAAGAATTTATAATTGTAATTTTGTTGTTGACATGGCTTAATATGATTTATAAGTACAGATTGCTATTTCTTTTTAGGCTTATGATCCTTGAAACAAAAGATGGTTCAAAATGATCTAATGCAATGATTGAACAAGAGAGTTTAACGAGATTCAATTAACATTATGAAGTCATAAGTTGACTGCTTTCAATGAGAAGATTCTATAATAGACATGTCCAGTTCTACATTAATATCACGGTTATAAGATGCATCTTCATTGTTTTAAGTTATGGACCATATTTCTATTTGGATTTGGAATTGGTTTTCTTTTTGAGCTGTTCTTATTCATAGTTCAAGATACATGTAATGGTACTTCCATTTGCAAGAGTTCTTCAAAAAACTCCAACAGTGTGAGAAAGAGTGCACTTCTTAAATGGCTTATTTCCGATACATGGAACACAGAACAGATTGTTCTTCAAACCTGGAAAGAGAAATCCACAGATGTAACATACAGTAAATGGTTAAAAGATCAGAATCTAAAAATAAAAGATATCAATATGGATGCTTATTTGTATGGGTTTGAAAAGAACGAAGAACTAGAATCCGATTGGCTGAAAGCTGGTGTTCACATTACTTGCGTTGTCTTTGTAAAAAAGGTTAAGCTGGCAAAGTCTATCCAGAATACATGGGGTAAACATTGCAATAAGATATATTTCTTTGGTCAACAAAAAAATTCAGAAGTGCCCATTATAAATTTTGAAATCAAGCTTTTATCTTCATGGCAGCTTTTATGCGAAGCCTTTAACTATATCTGGAAAGATAATGGAGCCTTGGAGTGGCTTATCTTTGTAAAAGATGATACATTGGTGATTTCTGAGAATTTACGGTACATGCTTGCCCTACTGAATCATACACAGGATCACTATTTAGGTCATGCAGTTGTTTTATGGGGGCGGCCATATAACGTTGCTAATGCAGGATATGTTATCAGTATGGGGGTTTTTGAGAAATTGATTAAAATGTTTGACAATTCTGAAAAGTGTGCAGCTGGTGGCAAGTATTGGAAACAGGAGGATTATTACCTTGGTAAATTTATTAATATGCTTGATTTTGCATGTAAATAGAATAAGCATGCAATTATAGTATTACTCTTCATGATTTTTAGCTAAACACTTGGCTTCTATGGGAATTTATCCTTCTGATACAAGAGATCAGTATTTAAGGGGTACGTTCCATGGGTATTCTTTACAATCCTTATTATGGGGAGTCGTTAAAACTGGTAGCTATTGGACTCGTGCTTTGTATCCAATACAAAATGAGTGTTGTTCTCTAATGTCTGTAACTTTTAACGTTGGAGAATCTGATAAAATGTATACTTTAGATTATTTATTATACAATTTACATGTCCTGAAAAGTAAAGGTGTTTTTGGATCTATAAAGGCACCAACAACTGTACCTGATGAAGATGTAGGATTATTGTTTTATTGTTTCTTCTTTTTTAAATATATTTGCTATAAAAAACTTAAGATTAATAGAATATTATTTCCTTCAGGTATGGAAAATTGCACTGAAAGAAGAATTTAACATTACACATTTAAATAATATTTCCAGTGATGCTTATTATGAAATATGGCATTCAAAATATTCTGAACCAGATCAGTTAATTGCCAGGAATCATCAGGGTAAAAATATAGATAAATCTAATTAATTTTTTATATATTATAGTTTTTATACAATTTATATAACAAAGGTGCTATTGAATCAACAAGTTTTCTGATTCTATTTGCGATTGATTAATACATTTACATACCTCATTCATATTATTAATAGATGATTGAATATTTGACACCTTATTTTTAAGATAATTATTTTAGTAATGTTACTTATATAATATAATTTAATGATTGTTGTAATTATTGTTCAAGCATTACTTATATATATTTAATAAGTTTTTATATAACAATATTGTTTCAGACTTGAAACGTTTATCAAATTTTAGAGTATATACATATTGTGTTTGTAGTATTAATAAGTTCTATTGATATGAATGTGGGAACAGCGGAACGGTGCTTTTTGATAACTATTTCCCTTATTACACCATTGTTGCCTTATCTGACTAATTAGGAACATATTACGGCTTGTAATAGCCGTGATAACCAAATCACATTTCCAGTCTTGAATGTGTGTAAAGAATGTAGAATATATAACATCTCTTTGTAACATTTTATTTAAGCGATCTATCTTCGGATAATAGAGACGTGCGGACGTAGTGTTTAAAAACATTATCCTTTGCTGTAAATTAAGATTTATAGTACCTGATAATACACTACAAATACATATATGTATATACATTTCTATAAAGTACACTGGATCCAAAAATTTCTATGTAACATATTCAAATCTGTGACAATAAATATTGTTTTTTAGAAATAAAGAATTTTATTTACCAATCAGCTTCTACTTTAATCTAATTTGAATTAATGACCCATATTTTTTCTTCGAAATGACTTATCAAGCCACACATTATCAGTTTTCCACTTCCTTTTTGTAGCTATATAAAAGAAGAAATGTATTAATGTACATATTCGGCGAGTGCAAGCCTTCCAAGATGTTTCATGGTATTGTTTTGAATTATTGAGAACGTTCTAAGTGCAATTAATTCAACATGGTACTGTGGAAAGTATTCTTTAACATTGTAATAATCATTAGTATTACAAGTAAATTAATTACTGGAAATAATGCGGAAGAGACTTTTGACTTAGGCGAGTAAGTGAGCACATTATTTTTTCTAAGAAAATTTGAGAACTATTAAATACAAACATGTGATTATTTAGTACAAGTATAATATTGGACGATGATCCAAGTCAAGATTATAGCGTGAAGAAGACTAAAAGTAGAAGAAGACATTTGTTTGCAGGGGGTTGCAGCAGACAACCAGATCCACCTATAAATGGTAGAATACGATGTTCAATGGACAGGTAATGCTCGGTAAATTGATGCATAATATTATCACTCATTGTATTTGACTAATAAGTTCAAAATGTATCTTTGTATTTGTAGTGGTTGCATAGCAGTTTGCAATCAGAATTATAAATTTCCAAATGGTGTATCACAGCTAGCCGTAACTTGCAGTAACAAAGAGTGGCACATAAAAGGCACTGACTGGAATTCTATACCTCATTGTGAACGTAAGTTTCTTTTGGAAATGATCAATTGTTTTGGTATAGCACAACTTTTAAGATTAAATACATTTAAGATTCATACATTTTTAGCGATTTGCATACCAGAATGTTTGAATAATGGAGTATGTGTTGCACCTCATGAGTGTAATTGCCCTGAAAATTTCGTTGGACCCCAATGTCAGTTTGAGAATAAACCATGCATGGAGTATCCTTCTCCAGTATTTAATTCTCATAAGCTATGTAACTCAAAGTATGTTATTCCAAGAATGCTGAAATCTATTTTATTAGAATTAATTCAATCAGATATTCAGTTGAGATTGTATTTTTTTACTAGATCGTGTACTATATCCTGTTTGAAAAATTTCACGTTCCCCGATGGCACCTCTATTACTAATCTTATCTGCAAGAACGGAAATTGGGTTCCTACCAGGCAAGATTGGGTCTCTGTGCCTAATTGTGAACGTACGTTTCAAATTAGTAAATTATAACTTGTAAATTAAAAATTGATGCACATAATAAATATATCTTTTTCTTCATTACAGCTGTATGTAATCCACCTTGTCAAAATGAAGGCAACTGTCTTCCATCAAATATTTGTCAATGTCCACAAGCATACAAAGGACCTCAGTGTCAATATTGTAAGCATAATATTTATTTCAATAAAATAAGTTTACATTAATGCAAACTCTCTGTACTTACTCTAAACATAATATTGTCTGTTACTAAATATATTTTGACATAGCTACTGATGCCTGCAGTCTAAAGAAACTAGGATTCAATGGTGGCTTTGAATGTACCCAAATTGGTGACAGTTACTCATGTACCCTAAACTGTCCGGCTGAAGTAGAATTCGAATTTCCTCCTGCACCTACATATACGTGTTTTTACAAAACTGGGGTCTTTGAACCACAACCGATACCTCAATGCAAGTATAGCGAAAATATGAAAGTGATACATAATGATACTATGTATACCTTTGCCTACTATACGAATCAATCTTCAATTCATGAAGTTAACCACGGCATCGAACATTTGTACAATTACAAGAACAATATGAACTCTGAAACGGTAATAGTTTGATGAAAATTTATATATCATGTGTCTGTATTGCTCAACAATGTTTTCTTTAATCTTAGATATTATTCATTGAGGAGAAACAACCAACTTCAGGGACTTGCTTCACCTGGGGTGGTGTACATTACAAAACCTTTGACGATAAGGTCTTTAGTTTTGATAGCAATTGTTCCTATATTCTGGTCCAAGAAGCACAGAACAGACTCTTCACCATAATAGTGGAAAATAGCCCGACTTGCAAGATTCAAGATTGTTTCAGAATCATAAAAATCTTTATTCAAGAGAAGGAATATATTCTGTCAAGGAATGAAGCTGGTATTCCAGAGTTTCGAACTGCAAAGAAATTGCTACCTATTCCAGCCCAACTTCCAACTTTAAGGGTTGAAATGTCTGCACATTTTCTCATTGTAACCCTGGATTCTCTGGGCATCCAGTTAAAGTGGGATGGTGCTCTTATGCTGCAAGTTGAAGCCCTTGAAAATATGTGGAATAAAACAATCGGTCTCTGTGGTAATATGAATAGCAATAAAGATGATGATTTAATTAGCAAAACTGGAGACCATATACAAAACATTGCAGCCTTTGCATCTTCTTGGCAGACAGAAAATATTGGAGGTATTGTTTTAGAAGTCGAACTGGAAACATGTTCACAGTTATTCAATATCCAGTTTTTATTTTCAATTTTCAGAAATATGCGATGAATATCCAGACACTCGTCACTCTTGTGAATCAAGTCCAATTGTTTCTACTGAAGGTATCAATTTTTGTACTAGTCTGCTATCTGATCACAGATTTCAGGCTTGTGCTAATACGATTAGTATCTCTGAATTACACACTGCATGTTTATGGGATTATTGTGCTTGTACGCACAATGATAGACGGAAATGTGCTTGTGACACAATGAATGTTTATGTCAGACAATGTGCTCATAAGAAAGTGGTGTCTTTATCTGGCTGGAGAAACAATAATACTTGTCGTAAGTATTTACAAGTTAAGATACACATACTAATAAGAAAATAAATATTATATGCTTTACATTGGATTGCATTACAGCTATGTTTTGTAACAATGGACGAGTGTATATGACTTGTGGTCCAAAGACAGAATTATCCTGTTGGACAGGAATAGAAACAAAATTGGACACTATCAGTTGTGAAGAGGGTTGTTTTTGTCCAAAAGGAACTGTGGCCCATGAAGGAAGGTGCATATATCCTGATGAATGTCCTTGCAGATTGCGTGGAAAGCTGTTTCTGCCTGGCAAGAGTGTGCAAAAAGATTGCAATACTTGCACGTGTTCTTCTGGAAAGTGGATATGCACACAAACTAGATGTAGTGCTAGGTGTGCTGTCATCGGAGATCCTCATTACACTACTTTCGATGGAAGACATTATGATTTCATGGGAAAATGCAAATACTATCTGATGAAGGGAGATGTTTATAGTATTGAGGGTGAAAATGTTCCATGTTCTGGTGCAATATCAGAAGTATATAACTAATATTGTTAATATATCATTTTTCAGTTCAAAAGAAAGTTCGTTTCTATTAATGAAGAACCTCATTTTGCTTTTAGAATATGGGACTTGTTCCAGCTAATGCACCATCCTGCACAAAAACTGTAACAATTAATTATGAGGAGACTTCTGTAAAATTAAAACAACTTCATCAAGTATTAATTAACGGAGAAGATTTAACAGTGTTCCCTGCACTCGTCAATGGCATCAGAATACGTATTACCAGCAGTATATTTTTGGCTATTCATTTGCCAAACGGTTTGGAGATATGGTGGGATGGAATATCTCGTGTTTATATCACTGTTCCTCCCGAATTTCATGGTTGATGTTTTTTTCTGTTTTCTAGCATTATTTTTATGAATGCTCTCAATTTTTTATTTTATATTATTATTATCAGGTAAAACTAGAGGACTTTGCGGCACATTCTCGGAGAATCAAAAAGATGATTTTGTCACGCCTGAAGGTGACATTGAACATACAGCTGCCTGTTTTGCTAATAAGTGGAAGTCAGATGAGTACTGCACTAACATTTCAGAAAAGGAATCAGATCATCCTTGCGACTTAGATCCACAAAAACGAGCAACTGCAAAACAATACTGTTTCTATTTATTCACTGAAATATTTGCTGGTAGTATCAACATATCTGATTAATATTAGTGTATTTCACTTTTCTGAGGTTCAAGCTATTTATAGTTGTTCCTTTTAGGTTGTCATTGGCACGTCGATCCAGATACGTTTTACAAAGATTGCATGTTTGACATGTGCTCTTGTAAGGTTGAAATTGAATTGTGTCTTTGTCCTATATTGTCAGCCTATGCAAAAGATTGTGCTATTGCTGGAATAAAACTCTTATGGCGGCAAGATGTAAATGAATGTAAAATACATTGTCCTCCAAATCAGGTCTATCAAATTTGCGGAAATAGTTGCACAAGGTATTATGCTTAAAAATTTAATAAACGTTGATAATTGTAAAACTCATAACTTTATTAAATATTTTTAGATCCTGTGGGGATATATCCTCTTATCAGGATTGCAAACAAGAATGCGTAGAGGGATGCAATTGTCCAGAAGGTGAAACATTGGATGTTCATGGGGAATGCATTCCAATTGGACAATGTCCTTGTACATATGCAGGATTAGAATTTCAAGCAGGGCATCGAGAAATTAGGCCTGGAAATAAAGCTCTTGAACTTTGCATTTGTGCAGGTATTGTTTGTTATAGATATAAAAGATGTACCATTTTAATTGGACAGTAAATTTGCATGCAATCTTGTAAATTATGTTTTAAATAGGTGGCGTTTGGAACTGTCAACAAGCAACACCAGACGAAATTCAAAATTATCCAGCAACTAAGGATCTTTTATCATCATGCACGCCAAGCCAACATTTAGAGGTGACAGATTGTGCACCAACAGAACCTAGAACTTGTCACAATATGCATAAATCAACTCAGCTATCATCTATCTGTAAATCTGGCTGTATCTGCAAATCTGGTTACGTTCTGGACGAGTTAGGTGGTAACTGTATTAAAGAAGAGTCTTGTCCATGTCATCATGGAGGTCAAAGTTACAAAGAGGGATCTATTATTCAAAACGAATGCAACACTTGTGAATGTATGAATAGTACATGGAAGTGTACAGATAGAATATGTGCAGGAGTTTGTTCTGCTTGGGGTGACTCACATTACAAGACATTCGATGGAAAAATCTATGATTTTCAAGGAATGTGTGATTATATTCTGGCTAAAGCTTCACTAAGGAAGGAAGAATCTTTTGATGTGTCAATTCAAAATGTACCTTGTGGAACAACTGGTGTATCTTGCTCTAAGTCAGTTACTTTTACAATTGGAGATAGTGAAAGTTTAGAAACAATTGTATTAACAAGGGGAAAGGAGCTGCCTTTGGGAATCTTTAAACGCATTGCAATGAGGACAGCTGGATTGTTTGTATTTATTGATGTACCAGACCTGGGAGTAACAGTTCAGTGGGACAAAGGTGACATTATAATGTTACAGTTTACTTGTTTATTGTTAAAAGTTCTAAGAGTGTTCTGTTACGTTTTTTATATTACATATAGGTACTAGAGTTTATTTGAGATTGGATCCTAGGTGGAAAGGCCATATAAAGGGACTTTGTGGTGACTATAATGATAATAGTGAAGATGATTTTAAAACACCTTCTGGTGGTATATCAGAAGTATCTGCCAACTTGTTTGGAGATTCTTGGAAGAAAAACGATTTTTGCCCTGAACCCAAAGATATCCAGGATCCTTGCGAACAACACCCAGAACGAAGTTTATGGGCTGTACAGAAATGTGGTATTTTGAAATCTTCCATTTTCCAACCATGCCACTCTGAAGTAGAGGTTGAAAGCTACCTACATAATTGCATTTTCGATACTTGTGGCTGTGATACAGGTAACTTATTAATCTTTGATTTAAAATTAAGTGAATTAAATAATAAAAGACACTAAAAATAGTTCTTTTTAACATTTTTCAACAAATTTCTTATATTTATCTTTTTTACTTTTCAGGGGGTGACTGTGAATGTCTTTGCACAGCCTTGGCAGCATACACGCAAGAATGTAGTGCAAAAGGTGTTCCCATAAAGTGGCGTAGCCAAGATCTTTGTCCCATGCAATGTGATCAAAACTGCAGTACATATTCTCCTTGTATCACGACGTGTCCTCATGAAACTTGCAATAATTTAATGATTTTGAAGGACCAGTCCCACTTATGTTCTCAGGATACTTGTGTTGAGGGGTGTTCGGTTAAAGCCTGTCCTGAAAGTCAAATATACAGTAATGATAGTTATAAAGAGTGTGTTCCTAAGGAAATGTGCAAGATACCTTGTATTGAAATTAATGGGGTAAGTTTAAATCCATTGAAAAATGTTTTTATTTTTAATAAAAACTTTCTAATAACAATATGTTGTAGGTAACTTATTATGAAGGTGACAGTGTTAGCAGTGACAATTGCCAGGCATGCTTCTGCAGTCGTGGTAAAGTATTGTGTAAAGGAGAAATCTGTACAACTACTTCTGTTCTAAGTACTATTCCATTGGAAGAACCGCAGAGGTGCATGGATGGTTGGACTGTTTGGCTGAATCAGGATCCAGCAATTAAGGGGAAAAAAATTAAAGACATTGAACCTCTACCTAGTTTGTTCGATTTGGTAACATTTTACTTCATTGTCAATTTTTCCACCGACATTATTTCTTGTATCTACATATTATATTTTCTGTATTATAGACAAACATGAGAGGATCTGCAGTTTGTGATAAAAATCACATGGTTGACATAAGATGTAGATCTGTGAAGCATCATTTAACACCAAAAGAAACTGGTTTGGACGTGGAATGTAGTTTAGAGCATGGACTTTATTGTCAATCACAGCCTAATTTTCCCTGCATTGATTTTGAAATCAGTGTTCTTTGCAAATGCTCAGAAATTAATGGTATAAAAGCTTTGTGTTGCGTATAATCTTTGAATATTGTTTTGGTACATTGATAATACCAATTTTTCCAACAGTAACATCTAGTACCACAGCAATAATGCATGAGGAGTGCAGCATGGAACATCCTTATAAGCCTCATCCTACAGACTGTCACCTATTTTATCAATGCTCAGTTGGAATCGATGGAAATGAATTTGTGGAAAAATCTTGTGGACAAAATATGTTCTACAACTCACAGATACAAAATTGCGACTGGCCAGCTAATGTTATTCTCTTAAGACCAGAATGTTCATTAATAACTGCTGAGACTGAATCGACAATCGATACAAATATGCAGACCAAGACTACAATAATAACAACTATAAACAGAAACGTCTCACGTACTCATAGACAATATTGTTTTAATAATCCCACCAATGTTTTTTAGATCATGTGGTTATTATTATTTTCGTTTTAGAAATTTGCAAGGAGGGTGAAATGTGGAGTGACTGTGCCATTAACTGCAATAAAGCTTGTGATTACTATCAATATATTTTATTAAATGAAGGATATTGTAATAATACATCTGAGTGCATACCAGGTATAGTATTTCCTGGATAACTGATTCACTAAACAGTAAAAATTTTGGTCTTTATATGTATAGGATATGTGACAATAGGTGTTTGAAAACTTTACACAAGGGATGATTCTACGTTTCAAAATAAGATAAAAATCAAGAATGATAAAATTACGTTTGAGACTTTGTGTCCGAGTTATTAATAATCACATTTGTATTTCCGAACATTCTGTATAAAGATATCTGCTGAACATTTACATTTAATTCTTTTTAAAATTAGGTTGCATTCCAATGGAAAGACCAAAATGCCCTCCATACAAATTTTGGAGAGATCCTGTAACTTGCGTCGACGAGACTGATTGTTTTTGCAAATCACATGAAGGAGAACCCGTTATTCCTGGTGCTGTCATAAAGGAATCAGAATGTGAAATCTGCCAGTGTATCAATAATTATTACACCTGCGATAAATCATTATGCATCAGTCTAAATAATCAGACATCAACTGAAAAGCCAGTGACATATTTACCCACTGAAGCAACTACTTCCTCTTTGTGAGTGCATTTATTTTGGAATATCACAAATTGTACATAATAAATATGATGACAATAATATTTTTGTGTGTTAAAGATCTAAAAAGTCTACGACACCAAGTCTGGAGGAATACACGATTGTCGTATCTAGCACTGTTAGTCCACCAGCATATTGCGTTGGCAATTATATTCCTCTCATTCAGTATTTGAAGGATGAAGTTCTTTTTGATGCTAGCAGCACTAATGGTCCCATGCTGCAGCCAGAAAATTCTTTATTAAATGACAATGTTCTTAAAGATTCAACTGGATACTGGGAAGCTGAATACACCAATACTGATCAATGGTAAATGATGTTTTTGAAAGAAATTTTTTATTTATTTTATTAAGGATGTTCTTCTTATTATGTGATTATTTTTAGGTTCGATATAAAGTTTCCGAAACCTGAACCAATTTATGGTATCATTCTACAAGGCAGTAGCCTAGAAGATAAATTTGTAACTAGCTATAGAGTATTATTCTCTGAAAACGGTGATACTTTTTCTTATGTGTTGGATGATAAGAAGCAACCTCGAGTATTTAGAGGACCCGTAGATAACTTAAAACCAGTAGAACAAAAGTTTTATGTGCCTATAGAAGCAAAGGTTATCCGGATAAATCCATTATCCTGGCACAACGGAATAGCGATAAAAGTAGAATTAATTGGTTGCCAAGAACTTACAATTGACAGAACTCCAGAGTATGGCCCAATAACAACAACGGTGTTGCCTGACGAAGTTATAAATCCAGGTAAAGGGAAAATAATCTGCACAAAATTACAGAGCATTATAGTGTTCATTGTTTGCATTTTCATCTTTCTTTTCAGTGTGTGATGAACCAATGGGTCTGGACAATGGTCTAATTCTTGTTGAGCAGCTATCGACGTCATCCTCTTCTACAGATTTGTTGCCGAATCTTAAACTAACATCTCCAAACGCTTGGCATCCTAAATTAGACAATCCACACCAATACGTTCAGATTGATTTCTTAGAACCTCGTAATTTAACAGGAATTGCAACAAAAGGTGGTGAAGGCACCTGGACAACTATTTACAAAATCTTTTACAGTAATGATGGTCGTCACTGGAACCCAGTGATTGGTGACAATGACATGGAAAAAGAATTCTTAGCTAACTTCGATTCTGAAACTGTAAAAACGAACTACTTTAACAGGCCATTACATGCAAGATACCTGAAATTACAGCCAGTAAAGTGGCATGAACACATAGGTCTTAGAATAGAAGTGCTTGGTTGCTTCTTGCCATATCGTGAGTATTATTTCTTTTTATACAAATTAGAGGGATGTTCCTTGTTTGATTCATTCTAATAATTTATATAGCACCTATCACAACAACAACTCAAAAGATAGAAACAACATCAACAACAATGCAACTGTCTATTGAGGAATGCAATGTCTGCGAGGGTATACCAAATGAAAATCAAATCAGTTGCAAATGTAAAGAACCTTATAAGTGGAATGGAAATACCTGTGTGATTAAGCAAGAATGTCCTTGTGTAGTTGGACATATTCCGTATGTATACATTCTTATATAAATTTGTATATATTTTAATGATTGAAATTTTCAGGTATAATGTAGGTACATCATATATAAGTGAAGACTGTCAGGAATGTATATGTACTTTGGGTGGAACTCCTTTCTGTCAGCCAAGGAAATGTGATTCTTGTCAAAAACCAGGAATGCGACCAGTAATAAATGAATTATGCAACTGTGTATGCAAACCTTGTCCTACTGCTACACGTCATTGTCCAACCAGTGATATTTGTATTGATGAGAATCTCTGGTGCAATGGCATCCAAGATTGTCCTGATGATGAAAAGGATTGTTATAATGTGACTTCAACACCTTCTACTGTGGAATATACTAGCAGAATTCCAATACTATGTCAGGATCCAGTCTGTCCACCTGGCTATAGAATAAATTTCAAGTTAGCTATGAAATCAAGATATAAAAAATCTCATGGAAAGGCAGGAGTAAAATCTTTATCTAGACATTCTTGGAAAATTAAAGAATTGAGGTAACATTGTAAAGCTATGTTGTACATTTTGTTTTACTGATGATTAATAAGAAATACTTTAAATTAGGAAATCCATACACCAGTATTCAAACTATGGTGAAAGTCAGGAGCAACAAAATGAAACAGAATGTGCACAATTCACCTGCATACCTGACAAATTTTCACCAATCATAATTCAAGACAGGCCGCAGACCTGTCCAAAGGCATCTTGTCCTCTTGGTTATACTGTTGTTTATGAAAAAATGAGCATGTATAAACATCAGAAGTGCCTAAAGTATACTTGCAAACCCCCAGCACCTGAAGAAGCTGTTTGCAATGTAACAGGAAGAACCTTCAACACGTTTGACAAGTTAGAGTACAACTATGATATTTGCAACCACATTTTGGCCAGGGATATGTTTACTAACAAGTGGTATGTTACACGTGAGTATCCTGCAACATATATATTACATGAGAAAATACATTATGTCAGTAGATTTTAAGATTTTAATGAATCTAACTATTCTATTGCGTTAGTAAAACGTTAAAATAATATTTAACTAGAAACTTTATTTTTATAGTGGAGAAGCAATGTTACACACATACTAGCCAGTGCATTCGAGTTCTAGTAGTGGTTTTAGACGACGATGTAATTGTCCTGTATCCTGATATGCACGTAGACATTAATATGTACAGCTTCATGCCAAATCAAATACCACGACTCGGCAACAAGTTTTCTTCATTCAAAATATTTTCTATCGGCGACATTACATATTTGGTATCAAATTACTATGGATTCTGGGTAATTTGGGATTCAAATTCTAACGTGAAATTAGGAGTTTCCACGAAATTAGCTCGCCGAATAGATGGCTTATGCGGTTATTTCGATGGATACATGATGAATGACAGACAACTGCCTGATGGAAATCAAACACAAAGTACTGTAAAATTTGGAAATAGCTGGGCGATGGAGGGAGTGCCGGAATGTGATTCGCAGGTTGGCAGTTTATTATTTAAATTAATTTCATTAGAGTCATAGACTAAATCTCGATGAACTTTTATACTTTCAATCGTAATTCTGTAATTTTTCAGGTTTGTCCCTATGATGTACGATCAGAGAGTTGGAAGATTTGTAATATAGTGAAAGATTCACCATTGGCAATGTGCTCCAATATTGTGGATTTGAATAAATTCGTATCCCGTTGTATCGAGAGCACCTGTAATTGTCTGCGTAGCAATCACACTTACGACGAATGTCGTTGTCGCACGTTAACCAGCTTTATTACTGAATGCCAGGCTGGTGACTTGAATATAGATCTATCAACTTGGAGGAGCATTTACGATTGTCCTGTTACTTGTACTCCACCACTTGTTCATAAAGATTGCTTCAGGTATCATCCTTCAAACGTTTAGAAACTACATGTTGATCAATAAAATGGTAGGACATATTTTTTTTTATCTATTTAATTGTAGAAACAAATGTGAGACCAGTTGTGACAATTTGCAACAAGTAGACCCCTGTCCTGTGATAAAAGGAGTATGTTTCTCTGGTTGTTTTTGTCCTGAGGGAACAGTGCGTAATGGCGATGAGTGTGTACCTCCAATGCAATGCAAAGATTGCATTTGCGAGTGGCTAGGCAATTCAAAGTTCATTAGTTTTGATAGAAAGAATATTAAATTTGATGGCAATTGTACATATATTTTATCGAGAGACGTCATTGAAAGCAAAAAGGGTCTTGGAGATCATATGTATCAGGTAATTGAATTGATTAATGCGTAAAATATTTCGTCTTAAACTGTATTTTATCTTATGATCTTTGAAAACAGGTGTTAGTTTCAAATGGAATTTGTAACTTTGGTGTGTGCACAGAAGTTATTACAGTTCTCTATGACAAACATGTTGTTCAAATTAAGAACGGTGTGTCTTTTCAAGAGGTAAAATCAATGTCAGAATCAGGAATATAAGTAAGATTTGCATTTATTACAATTGCTTTCGTTTGTTTTGTCTAGTTTGAAGTAATAATAGATGGCTTAAAAGTATACGAGTTTCCCTTGTACGCATCGTGGTTAAATCTAGAACAAACGCCTTCAGAAAAGTTGCATTTATTGATACCTTCGATTCAGCTAGAAATGACCAGTTATCAGCCAAACTTTGCATTTACTCTCACCCTTCCTTCACACATCTTTGGAGGAACAATGGAAGGTCTTTGTGGCAATTGCAATGACGATTCTGAAGATGATTTAAAAAAGCAGGATGGAGAAGTATGTATCGTACCATAAATCATAGATATATTTTTTAATGCACTAAATTAATTTGTTGTTACTTAGGTCATAAATGACATGCAAGACTTCGGTATAAGTTGGTTGGCTACTGAATCGCCATTTGGTACCAATTTAAATATGGATGCATGTATTTCCAACAATCAAAGTAAATGTGTTCTGTCACCAGCTGATCAAGAGTTATGTGGAAATTTATTGAATACAATCGATTTCGGACAGTGTCACAGTTTTGTCGATCCAATGCCATACTTAATGGCCTGTCAGGATAGTTTGTGCACTGGAGGTGGCCACTGTGATAGCTTTGAAGCATATGCAAGGAGGTGTCAGCAGGTAGGAGTTTGTCTGATTTGGAGAAGCAATGAACTATGTCCTTACACTTGTCCATCACATCTGGAATATCAGCCATGTGGTTCTGGTTGCAAGAAAACTTGCGACACTATTAACGAAATTAGCGATGTCAAGTGTTCGGACTTTGAGGAAGGTTGTTTTTGTCCATCTGACTTTGTTTTTCACAATGACACTTGCATACCAAAAGAAAAATGTTTCTTATGCGACGAAGAGGGTCATATTGAAGGTGATGTGTGGTCCCCAAATGTTTGTACTAAATGCACTTGTGACAGGAAAGTTATTAATTGTCAGAAAACAGAATGTCCTACTGTGAGCACTATCTGTGAAGAGAACATGACACCTGTTGTTGTTAATGGAACAGAAGAAAACTGCTGTGAAAAATATATCTGCATACCAAATACTGTAACAACTATAGCACCCTTTTGTACAGAAGAAATACAAATGCCTGAATGTGGTTATGGGCAAACTATGAAGGTAACTACTGGCACCAATGGATGCAAGAAGTTTATTTGTGAATGTTTGCCACCATCTGAGTGTCCCTTATTGAATGAAGTTGATCTTGAAGTCGATTTTGATGTTGAGGAACTACATCCTGGTTTTATAACAGTAACAAACACATCTGGATGCTGCCCAAGGTTGACAAGAATCTGCAGTCCAGAAACCTGTCCTCCGATGCCAAATTGTTCAAACTATAATGAATTAAAAACCGATATGACAGATGATGATTGCTGTCCTAATTATAAATGCGTACTATCGAAAAATATTTGTATATACAATATTAGTTCAGATAGTAAAATAGAAACATCAGAGCAGGTGATAAAAAAAATTGGAGAACAGTGGATGAACGACAAATGTACTTCCTGCATCTGCGAACTCTTTGACGATGGCCCGAAACCAAAATGTACTACAATGCAATGTTTGGAAATTATGGATCATCCAGACATATCTGATTTTGTTGTGGAAGAAGTTCTAGTGGAGAGTAAGTGTTGTCCTGGTTTTGAAAGATCTGCCTGTAAAGATGGAGAAAAAATATATAATGTGGGTGAAGTCTGGCAACCAAATCCAGAAGATAGTTGCACTTTAATGGAATGCATCAAAGACGAAAATGGAATTCAGAAACAAATAAAGGTTCAGGAATGCAATACTGTTTGCGATCTTGGCTTCGAGTATCAGCCTATTGATAACAAGAGCATTAACTGTTGCGGACGATGTATTCCAATAGCTTGTGTTGTTGATAATAAATTGGTAAACGTGGGAGAAGAATGGCACTCCGTAGATTTCTGCACTACTTATTCTTGTAAATCTAGCAATGAAAGTGTGTACGTGGAATCAGTTACAGAAAGGTGTCCAGAGATAGATCCCGGGGAAGAGATTGAATTTGAAATAAACAAACTTTATGTGCCAGGCTATTGTTGTCCGCACTTTGTTAGAATTGGTTGTCGTTATAATGACAAAGTGTACAAACCAGGAGATAAATGGAAGTCTACGTTGGATAATTGCATTACAGAATTCTGTATTTCTGACTTCAACGTGACAAAGTACAAAGAAGTAGAAGTTTGCTCAAAAACATGTGCTCCTGGATGGACATACGAAGAAGAAGAAGGCAAATGTTGTGGAAAATGCAGACAAACTTATTGCGTGGTTGGCGACATGTTATACAAAGTTGGCGCAGTTTGGTCGTCTCCTGATAACTGTACTTTTTACACATGTATGAACCAAGGGGATCAGTTAGCTATTAGTAGCAGTTCAGTGGTTTGTCCTGACGTAACAAATTGCCCAGCCACATCAATTTACACACAAAACTGTTGCAGGATGTGCAATTTAACGTCACTTAATCAGCAAGTTGATTTGTGTCTTGTCGATGTTCTTGATTCGCAAAATACCATTGGCATGTTTAGTACGAAAACTAATCTACATGGATTATGCAAAAATGTTGAACCCATTGAAGGCATTACAGAATGTCGTGGAAAGTGTGACTCTACTACGTACTTCGATACAGGTATTGATAGAGAAATAATGTGAAAATGATGCTTAGAAAACCTAATTATAAAATTTTTAATTTTATCATTCATTCTTTTGTAGCCAACTGGAATCAAATAGTCGATTGCCATTGTTGTCAACCAACAGACTACAGAGCTCTCATCATTGAACTGATGTGCGAGGATTACAAAGTACTAAAGAAGAAAGTGGTTGTCCCAGTTTCTTGTTCATGTTCAGCATGTAATTCCAGCTATACAGGAAGAAAAGGAGGAGTTAAGGGTTAAAGAACTAAAAGCAAAGAACAAAGTTACTACGAGCACTTTGGAGTGTGTAAGCAATGGGTTGAAATAAGTATTATATATCTTTGAAGTAGACGAAAAATACAAAAATATTATTCGTTGACTTTATTGAATGATGTGTGTGTGCGCGCGTGTGCGTGTATAAAATATACATATACATGTATACATACACACATATACACACACATACGCACGTACACATATGTATATACATTTTTTTAACAATTCATCATACATCGGCTTTCTCCAAAGGTATACTAGAGTTTATACTTTGAATTCCGGAGCATACTAAGTACAATAAAAATTATTCAGTCTTAACAAGACTTTACTTTCCTGAAAATACACATACGTACGCACTATCGAATTTACCACTTTGTACTTCAAGATTCAGAAACTTCTATTTTAATGTACAACTGTTAAAAAGTACTGTTATATCACAGTTTCTTTCCCTGCTACATAGTTTCATCGGATCATTCTCACGTGTTGTTATAAATCAAATTGAAACAGATCGCTCAGAATATAGTTGAATTTATTGCTCGCCAATTCCTTGGTGTAAATGAGTTCTTATATTAATGATTCGTCGCGATACACAAATAGGACTCTCATCAGATAGCGTTTCATAGACTAGTTAACAAGAAACCCGAGTCGTCGAATCTATTATAAACAGCGAGCCAAGGAACGCAAACAAACATAATCCTGTACACGAGTAATATTGGGACAAGTATCAAAATTAAAAACTTTCCGTGTTACATCTTATTTAAATTGTTATTAATCGGTACCTAGCAACGGACAATGTAATCAAACTTATAAACGCTAGATGTGAACAATAGAATCTCGGTAACAAAACATCATTAATCTTCTTACATGTAACTTATCTTTAACATTTATCTCTTCTTCAACGTATCACTCTTAACAATGTATTTCTGCTAGCTAAGTATACGCTGGAATAGTTCAGAAAACAAGATGGCAACTAATACTCCTTTCTGTATACAAAATCTTTTCTCTCATTTTATTTGGTGACAAAGTGCATTTCACGCACTCAAAAAAATACAAACGGCTGCAAATCTACAGATAAATATATCGCGATTTATTTTCTGTACACAACACCTATTACTACGTATTATAGAACCATCGGTTGCAATTCAAATTAATGTAGATTTTTGTTCAACCATGTTTAACATTGTAGTAAAATTCCAACATCTCAGAAGATTCCTGAAGAATGATTTACAAGATACAAGAAAATGAAAATCAATAATTTTTATTTACATTTCTCTTTACTTTATTTTATGTCTATAACAGAATATTTTTTTTTTAATGATTTTTCTGAATCAATGATCCACGTATAAACAACAGTCTCTGAAGTCCTACTTAATTATTTTTCCGTTAATACGCGAGTAAGGTTCCAAAACAAAAAACATATCTAGATCGTGATATAATAATAGTAATAATAACAATAGTAGAAGTAATAGTAGTAGTAGCAGTAGCAGTAGCAGTTGCAGTAGCAGTAGTAGCAGCAGTAGCAGTAGCAGTAGCAGTAGCAGTAGTAGTAGTAGTAGTAGTAGTAGTAGTAGAAGTATTAGTAGTAGTAGTAATAGTAAAGTAGTAGTAGTAGTAGTAGTAGTAGTAGTAGTAGTAGTAGTAGTAGTGTTAGTGTTAGTGTTAGTGTTAGTGGTAGTGGTAGTGGTAGTGGTGGTGGTGGTGGTGGTGGTGGTGGTGGTGGTGGTGGTGGTGGTGGTGGTGGTGGCGGTAGCGGTAGCAGTAGCAGTAGCAGTAACAGTAGCAGTAGCAGTAACAGTAGCAGTAGCAGTAGCAGTAGCAGTAGCAGTAGCAGTAGCAGTAGCAGTAGAAGTAGTAATAGAGTAGTGATGGTAGTAGTTGTAGTAGTAATAGTAATAATAATAATAATAATAATACATCTCTATTCTAACGCTGAATATAAGCAAACAGAACAATCATTCTTTTCTGATTTATGAGCAACTATGATAACTGAAATTAACGATATGTAACTCTTGTAGCTTTTCCCGTCGTATCAATTACATAAAATATTAGAAGGAATAATAAAAGACAATGATCACAATGTGTTGGTGGTTCTATGAGTGGTCGCTAATTGGAGAAAGACAACAATTTATTAACAGTTACGAAACTGGATCCTTTTAAGGGCAGCGTGTTTCTTATACGTTTTTCAACAATTTTTGGTCTATACACAAGCTGCTCTAAAAGGGTCACAGTGCTGTGTTTAATAGACACGTTGTTTTGGGTGCTTCGATCTAGAGGAATCATCAATTTTTATCGATCGGCATCGTTAGCAATAATAAACCGTTTCAGAACGCGACTATTGTGTTATTACGTCTCTAGCAGCAGGAAATTAAACCAATGATTACAAATTCGAAAATAAAATTCCGGCTTCCCATAGTTTTAAAACTCCCAGAACGACAAGAGGTACTTAAAACTTTTTGCCATCTATATTACTGTCAGGAGACGTGACCCCGATCCCGTCAACAGTAATATAAGCTGTTCTACTGTGAAGTGCGGCGCATTCTGAAGTAATCGACTCAACTTTTCCAGCTTCGGTTCCTGCTTCGTGTCCCGTGTCTTGGCGAGGTACAACAGACAGGCTGTTCCGCGTGTGAATGTACGCTACCTGAAAGGAGGAAGGACTACTTTTTGCTACACTTACAGAGCACACAGCGTTCAATGCGCTGTGATACCTTTTGCTACCTTCAATCGTAACAAATCTGGCCACCCAGTGACCCTCCCGCAAGCACGAAAACACGCGTACGACAGATGTCTCTTCCTGGCATCTGGACGCCTCGGATGGTGTATTCGTTTTAGGACTCGCTACGAGACATTGGCCCTTTATTCAGGGGCCGAAAGCAAGTCCTAGGCGAGCTCTCTTTTCGCCTTCGTTTCTGCGTAAAACTGTGACCCACTGCTGCTGGTGATGCTGCACGAATGTTGGTGGAAGTGCCTACTAAGGATGTACACCACTGCTTCGTATGTTGCCATTATGATCGCCGTGTTTGGTATTTGCCTGATCAGATGAGTGCCCAGTCCGCGATACAGACCGTTTGAACCCTCTTCACTGACGATGGTCCTCAGGGTTTGCCAGAACCTTTGATACTTTGTACCTTCCTCCCTTAGTCGTGTTCTTGCTACCTCTGAAAATATAGAGACGCATATGTACACTCGGGTTCGTTTAAACTGTTTTCCAGGGCTGTCCTATTCAAAGATTCAAGATAGGATAGGCAACCGATATGCCCGTGCAGAAAGGACATTGAGAGAACAGTCGTTCAAATCGTACTCTGCTAATTGAGAAAGTAATGTATTCCATGTTCCGAAGGAACCATCAGACCCAGTGTTTGATCGATTAAAGCACTGCAGTCGGTATGTCACGCGATTATACGTTGACTAGCCGACACGCGAGATATACAGCTCGTGCTATCTTTAGACTCGGAGGATCTGGAAGACGTTTCTAGTGGTTTTGCCGACCGTTACTTATTTTGTTGCAACGATTCCTACCGATGTGGAGAGAGTTATTCCCATGCTGGAAAAAATTTAGTTCGAAAAGAGTTCTCTTTATCTTCGCAATGGGTAAAGATTTTTGCAATAGCCCGAGACACCCCGACTGGTTGCATCGAAAATGAATATTGGCGAGAATAATGTTGCAAGGAAGTTTGCATAAACATGTGCCCACATCTTGCTCTTGAATCGAAGCCAATTCTTGAGTCATTAGCACATCTCGAAAATAGAATCTGCAGTCGATGTAGGAAGAGCTAGCAGACACAAATTTGCAGGAATTTGAGTGGAACAGATCTTTGCTATTTATTTGCCAACAAAGTGTTGGGAGCTACGAAAACAAATAATTTTCGAATTTCCCGATTCTCTTCCCTTGTCCTTTACGATCTTAATGGGCGCGAACAAGGGTTTTCGGCGAAACGATGAACTTTAATGTCGTTGTGTTTTTACCAATGAACACAGGTCGACCTTACCATGGGGGTAAGCGATGGTGGACGCGATCGTTTTCGAGAACGAGCCTGCTGCCATGAATTCGATGAAGTCGCGCAACGTTTTCCTGTCGTCCGTTCTGAACTCTCTAGATCTGTGCGTCACCAGCCACGTCTTCACAGCCTCGTAGATCACAAAGTGTATCACAGTCTCGCTTATGCCTATATAGGAGGCCACGATGCCTTTGTAGAATCCCAGGATACCCTAGAAAGACAACAGAAGCTCTTAATTCAATCATTCGTATCGGGCACACAAGTGGCGGTATCATAGCGCGAAATCTCCTTCTTCCATTTTCGAAGCTTTCATCGATACATGGATCGTACATTTTACCGACTACAAATTCATTACGGAGCGATGGTACTTTTACACGCCGTTTAAAAGTATCACTGCCTAGGGCTTGGTTCATCCTCCGTCGTCGTCCAGGGATCCGTTCGTTCAATTTATCGAGATAATACGTTACAATATCGTGATGCGGCATATTTTCTCACCGAATATACCACGCTCTGACAAAGGAAGTTATCTTGCGAACACAAGAGAGATATCTAGACCCCCGTAACGATAAAATACATATCATGCGTCGACGATGATTGATCAGCTGATACGTTTTAGGAGAGCATAAAGACCCAGGTACGGTGTACCCTTTCCTTTGCTATTACGGATCGCCTTTCTCGGTCCGTTGTTACCGATTTGCAAACATGTTCAACGATAATGGAAGTTTTCGAGCCTCGATATTAACACTGGCGACGATATTGGCCACGCGCGCGCGTGCACGCGTTCCCTCAGCGATTCAAAACAAGTCGAACCGTAATCTGTTTTGCAACACGACCACCTCCCGACCGTACGGCTGGAGAATGAACCAACCGTTGTAGGATACAATTGTGCTCGCGCGTTGTTTCGTTTCTGATACTACAGCTTTCAAAGCGTCGATCCGCTATTCGCAGTACAAAGTTTGCGGTGCGAATTATTGCGAGGAATGTTTCTACAACGACGTGAATCGTGAAACCGTGAAGACGTAGCACCCACCCCGTTATCGGTACAATTTTGATAGTTAATCATCGCGAGATATCATTGCATTCACGTGTCACGTGATCGCAGTGAACGTGCCGAGAGGAAAGCGAAATGTTGACCGATCATGTAATACTGCTTACCGACCGGCGGAGCAAATATTGCACATGGTACGGAAGGTGTTAGCTCTATTATCAAGCGTGTTCAGGTCCCAGCTAGTGAACTATGAGCGCGCTTAATCGGTTGCTCGAAGTCGCGGTAGGGTTTCCAAGCTTCGTGCCGGGTCTCCCGTTGCTCGGGTTTCTTATTTCTGTTAAATGTTTCTCGTCGATGGTGAGCGGTGATCGCAAGATTTACGCGCACAATAGCTCACGAAGTTGAATAGAGTCTCTGTGCGTGTTGATCGAACGCCGATAATCTCGGTTCTGAGATAGTTTCACGATTCTTCAAACTGAATCGGACGTCTCTCGCCAGCCAGTACCCGGAGACTAGACGATTATTTAATCGCTTACTAGTTTCTTCGGGTCGAGGCTACAACATCGAGGGTCTTACTGAACTTGTCGAGCTGTACCTTGATAGCTAATCAACTATTCATTCGCTCGTCAAAATTTATCTTTCCTCTTCGCGACCTTCGTCGACTGTTCCTTCCTTAGATCGATTCCGCGAGTCCGTTTACGTAAGTCCTTGCGCGTAGGCTTTTAGTCTGTTTCCGTACGTACACACGAGAGAGAGGTGGTGCGGAGAGATAGATAGATAGATAGATAGAGGAAAAAATTCTACTCTTTTGTAACTGGATCGAGACACCGGGTACGGAAGTAAGTTTAGCAACCGAGAACTAGGACAATGTATAAATCGTTGCAACACAGAGTGACGTTTTGTTTTTGCGTAGCCACGACGTATTGTGCTCTCGGTATTTTGGTCGCGTTTTACTATTCGTAGGTCGCGGTAGCCATTATTAGAGCTTGGCTCGAGTCCGCCTGCACGAATGCAATTGCGATGCATATGCGTCGTCTGAGTTGCCCCGAGGACGCAATTGGAGAAAACTGTAAGGATACTCGCGACGTTTCTACGAGCACGTTCAATCACACGGTTAAGAGTAACAACGATTCCCTCGAGGATCGTTAATACAAACCGACGGTTTTTCCTGTTAATTTGAGAAACGGTCGATTTTCTCGTATCGGTGGTATCGTTTCTGCGTCCACATTTCCGTGATCTGTTTCTATGCATACACGGTCGTAAAAATATCTTTGGCTAAGACGAGAAACTTGTTCATTTTATATTGCGTTTGTTGCGACACCGCTGCTACTGTTGACTTTCGGCTGACGAAAGTTCGAGGCTACGCAATTAATCTTTCCGATTCTGTTTTTTTCCTCTCTTCTAAGCATTCATGAGGGTTCTACGAGAGTATCTTTCATCGCGGTTCAGTCTTTTCTTTACTTGTCGCTATTCATTTTTACCTTCGCTGCAGTGCGGGGCAATTCCAGCTTTCACGCTACAAATCGGGACCATCAGTTCGCTCGAAAGCAAGGTAGATAACAATTTTTATCTCGAGCTGGTACAAAACAATAACCGGTTCGCAAAACACGCTAATGCAGAATAAACATTTCTACGTTTTTCATCGCATCTTTGTAGGATCGTTATCGATGAATCGACGAGATCTTCCCGACGAGAACGAGCCCAAACACGACTTTGTTCGGACTGGTTTTTCAATATACGTAATTCGGATTATTTTAGAAAAACTTGCAACTACGATATTACGTAATATCCGACATAATAGGGAAACACGATTGTTCGATTCAGGAAATTTCCATGTAATGGAGTATAGATTAAGTAACAAAACAACAGAAAAAATTGCACTTCTTTTGTGGTTCCAGTACTATGAACGTTTGAAAAATTTCCAATAGGGAAATCTTTCATGTCAGTAATGGTAGCTTTTCCAAAATGATGGATGATACCATTATTTTTCTTGATTTTGACAATAATTAATTTTTACCACTGTAAAATAGTTATGAAAAACGTTCGAGTCATGCTCGGATCGTGCAAAAGAGATTCCAAATATAATTAAAAACAATTCGAAGATCACGTTTGGACTCATTTTCAACGGGAAACCTGTGTAATACATCGATGATACTTTCACGAAAATATCATAACAAATATACAAATTGTTATTTTCAGAATGAAATTCGATCTCGTCTGTGTATCATAGCGCTCGAAATAGTCGATCGTGTGTTTGCTCGTGCCGAAGAAACATAAACAATGAGCAGATGATCCCACCGTTTCGCTTCAATCTATACATTGTCACTTGAAGGCGAGAATTACTGTTACTCGTGTCTACGGTCTCGTTCGCGTTTAACTGTACAACGAATCTCGTGAAAATGTTACGTCTTTTCTCTGTCGTAATGTCACACTTCCCCCACCACTTCCTACAACTGCTGGATCGTCTTCCAGGGAGCAAACCACGACGTTATCTCGGACACGCGACCGATGGTGACTCGGGTTACTAATGAGCTACCGGAGCGGAAAAGCAAAATTTTTATATTTGTTACATTATCGTACTCGGATCGAGCTCAAGTCGCACGAACAATATAACGGGTGCTTGAAATTGATAATGTTTCCGACAGAACGATAAAAACCGAATCGTTTTCTCGCCGTTGAAACGGAAAAATCTAACGAAATAAATTCAAGAGCAAAATAATAAATTAAACAACATTGATAAAAATACACGCGTCGAATATTTTGGTAAAAGGTATACAATGTTGGTAAGCTATCCCCGTTTCTCGATTGCTTCGAAGAAATAAGAATGGTAGTAACTTTCAAATATATTCCTGTCGTATCGTCACAGTCCGGCCTCGAGCTAGTGACACGTTCACAGGATTCACATTGATAATCCAGAATCAAATTTGAGAACAATTCTCGATCTTTGCTCAAGGAGATTTCCTGTAGTAAAAATACAGGAAACGATTTTCGTGACGAGATCTTAAAATGTCACAAGTTCAACGTTCTTGTCGCTTTTATGAAAAAAAAAAATCTCAGAGACGTTTAAATTATAAATTAAAATCGTTACTCGTACACAGTTGTGATCTCGCTGTATCGTGTGTTCGTTGTAACCGTGTTCGATCGCAACTGTGTCTCGAAACTTAGTAACGTTATTGTTTTCGATCGAGACTACTTTAGACGAACTTTTTCTCTCGCGTACATCAAGGTTGTTGAAATCGACGAGACACTCGTTGGTATCTTTTACCTTTAAGATCTCCCGCGCAATTATCATTTACCTTCGACCCGCGTCGTGTCACGTTTACCTAAAAGTGTGACATAATTACAATCCTCCTCCGCATTCCGACGTGTCTCGTATCGATCGGCGAAAGAATGGAATGTTACTCTTAACAGGGTGGCGAACGTACGCGTGATCGATAAACGTGGCTCAGTGAGGGGTATATCTGTGACGATGAATCAAGATGCAACGTGGTCGACCACAGACTGTGCACCAGACGGGAAACGCGTCGATACGGCTTATAAACGTGTCGAGGGTTAGGAAACTCTTGCGGTATCGTGCACGATGAAACGTTTTCTTTTTTTTTTTTGTTTGTTTGTTTGTTTGTTTGTTCGTTTTTTTTTCGACGATTCGCTACGCTCGAAAAATAATGAAAATGGTTTCTCCGCTCGTCGATCGGATTCGATCCAATCCGGTCGTCTCGACCCGGGGTACGGACGTCGTCCATCGAAGTTACGGTCGCAGCGCCTTGTCTAGCTACACTGGATGACGATTTTTTCATTTTAATTTCCGTACCGATTGGCGATATATCCTGTGCACGCATTCCATCGCGGTGATTCTGTTCGTTCGGTGGTCCAGCTGTAGTCTGGTCTTCACAAACCAAATAGGATTTGTCAACGTGCATGCCACGAAACCTGAAAAATGAATGCACGTGTCTTTAATCCGATCAGTGGCTGTGCTTTGGGGACGAGTCGCATTCGGAGAGCTGAACCCCCGAGAGTCTTTTCGCTGGCAAAGGCAAATCGGTTTCTTTAGGCGCTTATTATCAACGAGACTCTATTAACACTCCTCGAGGACGATCGACGCCGCGATTCCGTCACGGAATCTTCTGTGATCCAATCGAAAGCTTTTTATAAAATCGCTACTAGGATAAATAACATTTATTTTCCCTATCACTGACGTTTATATTATTTTATTTAATAATAACGGACCAAAGTATGACGAGTTTAGTAATAAAACCATTTTAATACTGATACTTTGTTTTTACGTGACAGTTTGCGAACATTGTGTATTTCTTTACACTCGATACTTGAAAATAAATATTAGAAGGGGAACGTACTCAACCAGTTGAGTAATAAAACAATTTTAATACTAATACTTCGTTTTTACGTGCCAGTTTGCGAACATTGTGTATTCCTTTACACTCAATGCTCGAAGATAAATATTAGAAGGGGAACGTATCGTTTAAATTATTTCATTTAATAACGGACCAAAGTATGACGAGTTGAGTAATAAAACAATTTTAATAGTAAGTTTGAACTCCGTTCTTACGCAATGATACGTATACATTGCCTATTTGTTTACCCTTAATGCTTGAAAATAAATATCAGAAAGGGAGTATGTGCCATTCAAGCGTAAAAGAATCCAACTGATATAAGTAGAAAGTATGGGAATTGTCGAATTGTGATAAAGTCGATAATTTTACTATTCCTCTTGTGTCTGTTGCAAAAACTGAATCGCGAATGCGTAGAAATCGTTTCCATTTGAACGACAGAAATAGGGACATTGGACCTAGGTACGTTCTCGATCGATTGTATTCGACGTATGAACAAATTTTCACGAATTAAAGAGACCTCGAGAGCAATTTCACGTTTCAATTTAAGACGATTTCTAGGTTGATAGACTCGAAATAATTAAACGAAGTTGCGCGATAAACTACAAATGGCGGACACATCTAGCCTGGCGTTTAATTCGCGCGATCTCTGGCCCTTGTCGACGACTCGATTCCTTCGCGCGCGATAATTCAATGGCGATCGAATGGTATTGGGTTTGTTCAGATTTCAAGTTACGAAACTTTGTCGCAACAACACTCACGAAGAGTCTTCGAAACAACGGGAATTGAAAACCAGCTGGCAGAAATTCACCGATCGAACCACCGATTCCGCCAAACATGCCAACATCTAAATTTACCCGGTTTGCAATCGCGAGAAGGGAGGGAGGGTGGTAGTTGACAACGGTCCGATGAAGCTGGCGCTTCGATTTTCAAAATCGCCGATCGACCACGACGTAGGAAACAAACGACGTAAGAAACTCGCGGGCTTCTAACCTTTGCGAATAAGGGTCAAGGTCTGTGAAGCCGTATCAAAGATGCCGCGAATCGGAAAAGGGGACAAACTGCCGGCTGTGACACTGTACGAAGCTTTCCCCGAGGAAAAACGAAATATCTCGGACCTGGTCGCGAACAAAAAGGCGATCATTTTCGGTGTTCTCGGTGCCTACGTGCCCGGTTGCTCCAAGGTTCACTTGAACGGATTCATCGAAAAGTACACAAGTTTTGTGAGATAACCACCGTTACCCGTGGAATTGTTACGACATCATTTTTTAACGTGTTCACCGCTTTATTGAACCGATTAGGTGGGTCGATCTGCAATTCCTAGGTTTTCAGGAAATAATCTGCGTGGCCGTGAACGATCCCTACGTTTTATCCGCTTGGGGGAACGCCAAAGGCGCGACCGGCAAGGTAAATCCGCAAAGGGGAGACGATACAGTTTCGCTCGAATGTCGAGAAAGTCTAATTTCTGTCGCGTTGAGAAATCCCGGCTTTCGCGTGACAAAATCGGGATTCACTCGAAAGCGGGGTAGGTAGGGATCTTTTTGCTCAGCGATTCGGCGCGGGGTTTCAAGGGGAAGAGTAAATGGGATACGTGGAGACCACACGGGTTTACGTAACGATTTTAATTCTAGAAAAAGAAAGAAAAAAAAAGAAAAAAAGACGGAGAGTAGCGTGTCCCGACAATAGGAACATTTTCAAAACACGCTTCTTTTCTAGATAGTGAAATATTTTGAAAACGTTACTTATCGTCGGCTGTGTCTTTGAGATCGATGTTTAAGAATCGTTGATTCAGAGAGAATGCTGCTAAGAAAGAAAGAAGCAGGAGAAAGTGCAATGTCAATGTTCTAAATATCAGTAAATATAAAATTCGAACGCGTGGTCTTTATTTATAACGAAATATTTCTAAATATGTACAGACGAGGAATCTTTTTAGAAGAGTTAACAAGCGAATTGATGAAAATTCGATAAACCGATGACGGAAAGTTTGTACTTTACCGTACGTACATTGCAAAATTGTGTGAAAATGCTATGGAAAAGATTGGAGGGAAAGTGTTAAAAATAAAACTCGCGAAAGGTAAAAAATCATGTAGAAAATGTTGCTGTAAACGTAAAACGAAGCAACGGATGAGAGGATAAAGTATAATTTGTCGAACGCGAAGAAATTCTGAATTAATTGCGAAAAACGAGAATGTAAGAATGTATTCGTGATAAATGTGTTGCGCAAGACGTGTAAAGTTCCGATTAGATTAAAAAACACGTTACAACGGAGGCACAATTTTCTACGATATCGTTTTGTAGAATTTATTCTATATAATTACAAGGACGGTAATGCTCGTTTACATTTAAGTAAATCGGAGATTGGCGTTGAAATGATCGCGAAGCGGGTAGCATTTTTGTTCTAGGAATTGTCTCAAGCTCGAGCTCTCGAGTCTTAAGTTTCAAGGATCTTGACAAGAAAACAGAATAAACAAAGCGGAAGTAAGTGAGGAAGAAATAGTGCACGAAGTAGAGATAGTCGTCTTCGAGCAATTCAAAGTAGCGCCGCATTCATTCGATACGATAAATCGTACAATTAAAAGAATAACAATTTTTCATTTTTTTACTTTATCCTCGTAATAATGGTAACGATGGATCGGTGAGGTCCTCCCGATCAAAATGAGTTCAAACACGACGTAAATCGGGTATATTTTATTCATAATTAATTTAAATATCCTAGATAACGAAAATAATAAAACAGTGGTAAAATGTCTCCGATTCATAGCGTGTTTGGACTCGTTTTGAACGGAAGAACCTCGCCTATCTGTCGATAACATTATTGTAAAGATAAAGTGAAACATGTAAAAAATTAAACTTCTGTAATCGAATGATTCATCGCAATACTTGTGGCGTTACTTTGAAGTGCTCCAGCTCGATTATCACTGCTTGGTACGCTATTTCTCTCTCGCTCGCTCTTGCTGTATCTAATAATTCGTTTGTTCACAGAATCGAGTTACGCTCAACTGGAGACATTGAATAATGGGAAAGAATGATAGAGATGGGTCATTAAAACTTAATCGAGACAACTCTATTGAAACTTAAGCGGGCATTACCGTATTAAGACCTCCATTGTTCAATAGCCCATTGAATATCCGAACAAACGGCAGAATGGGGATAAAATATTTGTCGATCTTCGTTCTGTCTACGAAACCTCGTTAAAATCGTCTACGAAGCCTCGTTATGTGGTCTCCTAGTTAGAGCGTGAGAGATAAAACAGCAGTAAACGAATATCGTATTACACGCACTCGGATGTTAAAACATCAAACCGATTGCAAATATTTTTTTATACTTGTTATTGTATCTACAAAATTATTATGAATCGATGAAAATCAGTCCAAACACATACTTATCGAAGAATGCATATATTCATGGAAGACACACACACAGATTAATGTTTGGAACATTTTTGTTTTTATTTTTCGATCCCTGATCAAGCTAATTGACATTCTACATTAATATTTATCTGTTAATATTGTTTTTAAAAAACATTTAAATAATACGAGGATATTCATAAGTGGTATCGTGGAACACAATCGCAATATGTTCGTTGTTTACTTTTCAATTTATTAATATATTTTTAGATACTGAAGCGGACCTACTCGAAAGACCTAAATATTGATTGAAAAATAATCGAAATAATTCTCTTATTAATAAATTCAAAAACATTCGTATCTTTAAACGAGCAAAATCGTTCAAAGACCCAGTTACTTTATAATCAGAAGTAACGCCCAATTAAACTTAATTCGAGTACGATCGTGTTGGGACTTATTTTCTTTTTTTTTTTTAGGTACAAGCATTTAATGAAAAATATACAAATTTTAATATTCATTAAAGAACGAAAGTCGATCCGGCGCGCCATTTGCGCAACCGCTAACCGCCCGCACAGAGGATACGTAAATAGTGATTGGGACGATTCCATTTCTTGAATCAGGAATAAAAATTGTCACTCGAAAGTGGGATGCATTTACATGATCGCCCAGCGATGGTATCGTCGACTTTATCGCTTTCAATAATCTCGAAAAAGCTCCACAAAATGGTTCTCAGGTTCTTTTTCGAGTGTTCGCGAAGAAATATACTAGCTCGTTCAATAAGTTTTGCAAAAAGTAAATGTAACTTTTGCAAAAACAAAGTACACTTCTGCACGATGCGACAAGTCGACGAATGGACGCTAAAGATGATCGAACCACGCTACGAATTTGTAACTTTTCATTTTTAAAACTACCTCCATGACTGTACACTCGACTCTCTCCTTCTCTCTCTTTCTCTCGTACACAGACACGCACATCTTAACCCTTTGCATTCGAGGTTTCTTTACTACCAGAAACCGACGCCTCGAGAAGATCCTTTAAGTCGTAAAATTGATCCGAAATGGAAGATTTTTATACATTTCGTATACACGGGTTTGCACTCTACGAGAACGTAATATTTCAATTCCAATTTGAATTTCAAACCGCGAAGTTTTCCCGGGTCGAAAATAGCGCCTGAATTAAACGACGATCGAGGATCTCGTTTCGAGTCCAAAGGGTTAACATTAATTCGAACCGTTGTGTGTACCGGAAAGGATCTATCGTTCTAAATATAGATCGTCTTTTATTGAAAACTGTTGCTCCCGCAACGAGAGACAAGGAGGAAAGGTTGTTTCCCTCTTTGAGCGGCCGCGAGAAGGTCGATTCCTTTCTAATGCTGCTAAGAAGGTTACAGTTTAGGAAAACTGTTGCACAGAATGCACTTGTACGGACATTTCAGAAAACTTTAGAATAGGTGATTTCATTTCCTTAAAATGTTCCAAGAGAACCTCGAAACTTAGGTGAGAATGCTGGCAGACCCCGCAGGATCGTACACGAAGGCGATCGGAATGGACATCGATATTCCAGAATTAGGAGGAACCAGGAGTCGGAGGTATTCCATGGCAACTGTGAATGGCGTCGTTAAGGAACTATTCGTGGATTCACCCACTATAGAGCTCGCGTGTTTGCAAGCGGAAAGAATTCCAACCTAATGTACCTGATTCATACTTCGTCCTGAAAATAAACGCTTCGTATATCGTCCCGGTTGTTTTCCTCTCGAACAGGAAAAAAAACTAGTAATAATTGCCTCGAAACGATTATCCAGTAGCTTGAAAAGTTCTTGCGGTTTATTTAAAAAAAAAAAAAATAAAGTAAACGTACGTTCTTTCATTAATTGTCACGTTCGTATTTCTACAAATTTATCGACTTCGAATCGAAGCATACTTGTAAAGTGCATTATCGATTACTTCGAGAGTTTGGAATGCTTTGTAATTCAAACGATTTTGCAGTCGTGTGAATAAACGATGCTCGGAGGATGTGGGTTACGTGAAAGAATCTTATCGTTGACAAACGAGGAACGAGAAAACAATGTATTTCTTTCCGAATTCCTCTCGAATTGTTATTTGACGACGTACGGACATTTTATCTGTCAACTTATCTTTGACAATTATCAATTTCGGTCGTCCAATGCGTAGTACCGGATCGAGTACAAATTTTTTCGTTTGCGTTTCACACGTCTCAACATTGATGACACTTTGAACGAACACTTAGCTGGCTAATGTTTCTTACAGTTTCTGTGGCTGCAAAGCCTCTCTTAGACTCGTGTAGCATTAAGTAACACAAACGTGTGTATGTACGTGTATTGAACGTTTCTTTTAATACGTTCGTTGTTTGAAAATATACAACAAAATCGTCTCACAATACCAGAACAAAATTAGATCGATAAACACGACGTTGTTAATTTTGTTCGTAAGTACGAGTCATCGAAAACGCAAAAGCATTCCGCGTTCAATCTGATGGATACGATCTCGTCGTTGTCCGTTAAGCGATTAAATAATCCGATGATAGATAACCGTCATCGTTGTATTATAAACAAATCGATCCGTAGATATTGAACAATAATGGTAATCGTTCGTAACGAAATCGCTGAATCGGCGACTGTTTACCAGTCGTTTGAAGTTTGCAAACAGGTATTCTGTCCTATTGACCTACTTCGTGGGAGACTGTGGCGGCCAACGCACTGTTTACCGTTGTACGCCGCTGCAACGCATCCGGATTACGCAAGCGTTTTGAATTCGTTCGTCGAATCGTGAAACGCGTCCAAAAACCGAAAACAACGTGGCCCCGGTATACTGTAAACACAGAGGTGATGCTTTCGAGTATTCTCGGGCCACTCGTACACTGGATTATAGAGGCACGGACGTATTAAGTTATAGTTGGTGGAATAAATATAACGTTATACTCTTAAGCCAAGTTCGAGTGGTCCGATAAGCGATACGCTTGTCGTGTACAAATCGTCGAATGGTTTTTTTTTACGTAAGAAAACGGTCTGTTGGTTACAGACTAAGGGCCCCAGCCCTTAACAACACGTGCACAATTAGTGCTCGTAAACTATTTGCTCGATTAGGAAGAAAATATTCTACCTTCCTTTTCCGGACGACGCGCGTTATTATCCCCGAGATATACCTGTGTTCTGTGGATTTAGGATAAAATACAAAACTGAAATAAGAATAAGGGAAACCAAAATTGAGTGTAACGTGAATCAAAGGTAAGAGTAAATAAAACCGAAATTAAAAATAAAGTGAGCCAAAAATAAGACTAAAGGAAATCAAAAATAAAAGTAAAGAAAATCAAAATTAGGTATAAAGTAGACCAAAACTAGATAATGGAAATTAAAATAGAGAAGAACATGGTGCTCGAGTAAGAA
Source organism: Ptiloglossa arizonensis (assembly GCF_051014685.1). Taxonomy (NCBI): domain Eukaryota; kingdom Metazoa; phylum Arthropoda; class Insecta; order Hymenoptera; family Colletidae; genus Ptiloglossa; species Ptiloglossa arizonensis. The sequence goes on along the minus strand of NC_135059.1, from coordinate 9,862,587 downwards.
TTGAAAATATTCACACACGATCAATATTGTACAGTATCAAATATCAGCTAATAATTTTCGACAATTTAAAGACGAAATTGTGGATCAATGCAATATATTTTAATAATCGAAAAGTGTTCGACATTGTTAACGACTTGCAAATATATAGAGACGTGCGTAGATAACATTGCACAATGTCGCCTGTCTACTGCGTACGTTTGTACTACATCGAATATTGTTTTGATAATACTGAGCCGCTGTATGAACCACCGGTTTTCAATATTATTGACACAATATTATTGTTTCGCTAACGTTGATTGTGTGTAGTTATGTAAACGCATTGTATAGAGATATACTAGAATTATATAAATAAATTCAAAATGATAAAAACGATACAATTTGAAATAAATATTTATTTCCTCGCTGGGTGCATAAGACGCTCATGTTCTAAGCTAGTATGCAACGTGTTAAATACGCGAAACCCTACGTGGAGTGTTTAACCGACCCTAAGCTTAAGTTATTTAATTTCAGTCGATTCAAGGTAACCTAGATGTATATATAGTGGGATGTAACCTCAACATCGAATTAAAAAGATGAAAAGACAGGATCGCCTAAAATTGCCTGTTTCAATCGAATCAAGTCGATAAATTATTAATGAAATAACGAAGCTAAAGTCGTTAATAGACTCCGCTTTAAAGGTCAAAGCGAAATATCGCTTCTCCGTTTTCCCGAGTCGCTCGTGAATTCTTCAAACTTTCTCGGGTTCGTTCGAACATGTTTCGAACAGTTCGAATATGTATGTCGAGCAACAGGGAAAAAATTTAATTCGTCAAAGCGTGTTATGGGCATTAGCGAAATATTCAAACTAGACAGAACACATCCAGCCAGCTCTAATGTATTTGCATTCCGTATTAGAATAACGGAACAATTTAGTATAAATATTGGTATACAATAAATTGCAATAAGTAAGTTGAAATATATTTACAGGGTGAGTCAGATAGAAGGTCGCAAGAAAATATTTTTAAAAATATATCGGTGATATAAAAAAAATGTTATTAAAGAAAGTTGAAGTATTTTAAGAGACCCACTGTACGGATTAATTTGTGTTTCAGTACACGAGGGTCACGATGACTTCAAGGTCGCCTATTTTTATTTCAAATTAAGTTCTAATTAAAATGATAGATAATAACTTTCTTCCGTCAGGAAGTACCGTATAACAGAAAATAATACGCAATGACAATTAACGATAACACTGTAATCGAGGAAATAGACTTCGTGAAGGATAATTTACATGCAATTAGAAAGCTGCGACTGTTTACTTATCTGTATCAACCTTGAGTGACCTTTCGTAATTGTGTTAATTGCATCTGCTAATTTTGTAAAATATACAGCTCCGTTTGCAAAAAGTTCGGTGACCTTGAAATTTTCTTGATAGTTTTATCTACAAAAAAGAGCAAATTCAACTAAAAGATGCTCAAATTTTTGAAAAGATTCAATTATCACGCTTCAGACGCCCTTGATACGATCTTACTTTAAAAAATGAATAAAAATTAAGCAGATGTGCTTGCGTGCTTCTTCGCGAGAAGAAAAAAAACAAAGATAAAAAGAGCTTGAACATACAAGGACATAGTGGGGGCATAACTACGTGTGTACGAACTCGACTCGATGCACTGAAATATCGAAATACAGTAAAGTTGGATAACTGCGTGAAACTCGGAATGCAAATTAGGCACTTATCCAAAGTATGTAGGTGTTGATTTTTAGATTTGATACGGCTCGAATCATTCTTCAAAATTTACCTTTATTCGTGCCAATTGTAGAAAAGGACAAGTAAAAGAGAAAGAGGTCCGAGAATTGAGGTAAAAAAAGCAAAACATGAATGAGACATATTAATGCAATGACGAAACTATTTTATTTTTATTTTTTTTTTAATTGATACTTTCACCGTATTTGTGTGGATTTTCTGATTAAAATGAAACCAAACAGATTACAAATGGTATTATATTTACATAATAAGTAATAACTATCTCGTCTCGCTCATTACATAAGTAAATATAATTCAAATTCTATTACGTTTGGCCTCATTGTAATCAGAAAAACTTCGCAGGTACGTTGTAAATTTCAATTTATACATATAAAACACTAATGTTTCATTTATATATATTACTTATATAACACCAATGTTGTTTCACAACATTAAACAGTAGGCCGTTACGTCGTAGTTGTTTCTTGGAGTTATCCAACTTTTACCGTAATAGAGTATTAAAATATGGAGGTCAGCATCCAAAGCAAACTATACTGCGTCGAAGAATCCTGTGTATTCTGATCGATAACGTGGATTGCAGTGTTTCCTTTGCTGTCTCGGGTAAGATAGGTCGAACAGAAAGAGTCAATATTTGTCTCCTTCATTCGCGGGGGGACAGCTCAAGAATTTTCTACGTTTCGCATATACGCTAACTGGTGCTTCGTTCACACGCAAAAGAATGCTAAGAATGGAAATTATTCCTGTTGCACGGACATTGTGGAACAAAATGTGAAAAACCCGGTATTAAATCAACCGGAAACGCGTTGATTGAAACTTATTATACGAGAACGTAGCTACTATCCCTTTCAATTTCATTCATTCGCGTAAACATTGCGATACGATAAAACGTAATAAACGCAGAGAACTCTTGGCCGTAAAAGCCAATCTGAGATACACTTGCAGAGGCACGCGGGGGGGCAGTATATATACATATATATATATATATATATATACCTATTGTGGATACTGTTTACATTGCGTATCTTGAAGCGGTAAATACGCAGTAAAAAAAATGGAAGGTAAGGACACACACACGGTGTGCAGTACTGCGCAGCAGAAATTTCTCTCTCTTCCCCTCTCACCCCTTCCCACTCTTATTCATATGCGTTCGAAGAATTCGAGAGCGCGATAAAAAGATCGAAGCGGGGTCTGCGAACGGTCACGATAAGATAAATTTCCGAGTTACGGAAGTTTAGGTGGTATATATTGTCGCATAAGCTTGCCGCCGATGACTTGAGTAATCTCGTGTTTTGATTCGTAACGCCGCTACAAAAATAAACAGGCTCGTGTTTACGAAGAATCACATTGCACTCACTACCGGCGACGCGATGCGGCGTCATAAGTTGCTACGAGAGGGGTCTAATTGTAAACGCCGCCACAGCGAAACGAGCCCGTATTTTCGGCGATGAGAACACTGCGCTTTGTAGCTAACGACCCGATTGGCTCGTTTATATTCCACTTGGAGCGGCAACGAATGCGATTCCGATTTCATGGATATCGTTGACCTTGAACGCGTCAGGTTGTTTACGCTTTTTCCTTTATCCGATGGACATTTCCATTCCGAACGATTGGGATGTAATTTAGTAATACAGAGGTGTACCCGGGTGGAACACGTACGAAATATTAAAACACGAACTGAATTCTATGCATTCGAAACATAGACGCGTTGGAATCTTAAAATACCAAAGTGTTACGGAGCACTGTCCTATTTAAGTTTCACGGAACCGCGGTACGTACTCGAAGAGTGGTTACACAGAGGCGATTAAAATTCGAAAAAGTATCCGGGATTACCGTCGACTATTTATCATTGATATAAAATCATGTACGACACGTTTGTCAACTACTATTCTTTGGACATTACCAATGTCGTATTATTTGCAATTTAAGTGCATCAAACACGGCATGATCTGCAATTCAAATCGCGTTGGAATCATACGATTCTCGTGGTTACACTCGTAGGCTGCGAACTATATTTTCGTCGACACGTGAGAAAAACCAACTAAGTTGAGCGAGTGCGACATCTTTCTCTCGGTGTCGTTACATAACTACGCGCACATCCCGCGGGCACATCGTCAATGACCGTTTACACGCATTTAGGAATCGAGTGTGTTCACCGATACCGATGTATCGACTGCCTTCCACTCGCTGGAAAATGCGAAAAGGGTCGATCATTGAGAAAAATCGAGAGTTATGGGCTATTCGTTCGTCCGGCTGCTTGTAAATAACCATGAGACGGGGCGTTGAATTACACGGTCGTTTGGTTAAAAATAGAAGTGCATAGTGCCCGTAGCAGTGTTTCTCAAATCTTTTCTACAGGATATCACTCTCACGCGACCTATGAAAACTTAAAATGCCCCCTATTCGTTATAAACGGATCAGACCGCAACGGACGATCGTATCTGTTGTTTATTTATACTCGGAGCTTTGTTGAAAATATTTTAATTCGAAACAAAACCCCGATAGAAAATCCGATCGTCTCTGGTAACATTACCGAAGATATTCGTTTTAATTCATACGCGTGAACAGTGAAAGTAAAGTTTACCGAGTCATAGAAACGTATTCAATATCGAGAAGCACGGTAGTGCGAACAAACGAATATGATTTTCCAAATCGTCCCTCGGAAGTGTTAAGTGGAGAATCGTGCGTAATAAACTATTTGAGACTAATAAAGTACGATGTACGTTAAGGTTTCTATTGTTTGTTACGTGTCAGGGTTGTCAGATCATGTACGTCACAACATGCCTGAGAGGCACTGCATCCGTTGGCTGACCCGTGTCTATTGACACAGAATTCAGGAAGATATCGTTAACGATCGTGATTCCTGAAACGGGAAGACGGTTTTCGTTCGACGTTGCTCTCGCAACGCAAGTACAAACGAATACGTAACTGCTCGACAAGCATGTTCCAAGGCCATCGAGCAATTGGATGCAATTGCATACAGACAGATAAGCAAGAAATAAAAACGATAAGCTGGTCATCTGTTTCATCTGTTACATGGTTTGTGTTGTGTTATTGAATAACAAGATAATGCCTACAAAAGAAACAATACAAAGAGGAAACTTTTCTGTTTATTTTCATTGAAGTCTGATTGTAAACGAAGATACAATCCACGGGATAAGGGGCATTGGTGATTCCGATTAACCTTTTCCCGCAAACGACGGTAGCTATGGGTATGCAATTTTCGCGTTTCGCGCGTTACACGTGTAACGTAACAATTTCGTAACCGTTAAAGGATAGTAGCCAAAACATTGTGTACCGAGGAATCGTGATTAGTCGCGTTGTTCGTAAAAATGAAAAATTCTTCTTCTATTCTTTAAATTTCAACGGACTATTAAAAAAAAAAATGTTTTCAAACTTTCGAACGCGTCGTCGCGTATCAAACTTTTCGTATTTTAATCGAACAAAAAATACATCTTCGGTTACACCTTCGATAAATATACAAAACTTACACAAACGGACGCGCGTTTAATTTCGATTTTTATATATACTTTATATTCGCCGATACTGGCAATATTGATTATCTTAAATCCGAAAATGCAAATATAAATAACGAATAAATAAATATTTTTAAATTACCGATAATTTTATTCCAATTTGATAAGCATCTTAAAAAACAAGTTATGTTTTCGTGGAACATCCGTGATCGAATACTCGAAAGTTATCAATAAAAAAAAAATATATATATATATACACTCAAAATTTTGGAGTAATTGTGAAAAAAATTGTACGGATAATTGAAACATTTACATTCTCTGATACTTCGGGAAGGTTCTATGTTTTGGAACAACATTGTGCACAAAATTATTATTTACGCGACGCGCGAGTAACGAGACTTCTATTTCAATTTGAGCGGTCTACGTGATCTCGCGGAACTAAAAAAAGAAAATAAGGTCGAAAGCGTATCGGTGTTAACGGTAAGACACCAAATGAAAAATCAGCTGCTGGTTGGCTACGTGACCGGGCGCACGTTTTCAGAGACGGTGCAAGGACGACCCTCAAAAAGGGAGCCAATAATCGGTCAGGTCAGTGAAACCAGACCACGCGACCTTTTTCACGCCTGAAAAGCTGTCGGCCACCACCGTTGAACGAGCCTTTTCATTACTTCTTAAACAGCATTCTGTGGTATATTTCGTACACGGGCCCGAAATCAGATTAGCACTTGAGAAGAGTTGGTCCAAACAGAGACCTCCCTTCGCGACGTTTAGACGGAATAGAATTTTAATTCGACACAGAACCATACCCAGCGAATATATCTTCGACGTTTCTATCGTTAGTAAAGTGTCTCACTATCGCGGCACCCCCGCAGAGAGCTCTCTTTGCAACGATCTTGTCCCGAGGAGTTGAAGTTCAGCTTTCCCTGGATAAGATATCTTTCAATTAATAGAAGCGAAACGAAACACGAGAACCGCGTAGACCGAACAAAAATGTCGTTGCGCAATCTCCTACGTGAATAAAATTCAACTTTTTCTCGACTAGTTACCGCATCGTGGAAAAATAGATTGCGCTCGAAACTTGAAACGTACTCATAGGCTGCTACTACCTCGACTTGAAATGTACTCGATGATATCGTCGAATATCTCTTATCAGGAAACGAACTCGTGGAGGTGCGCAGAAGGATAAAACGTGCATACACCGTGCTTTCTTTCGCGGTTGAAGCACACGTATCGGAATTGAAATTCCGAAACACCGAAAATATCGATCGTATCCTCCGTGCCTTTGATACATACCTACTCCGAAACCAAAGGTCTACGTTTAATCAATCCTGCATTTAATCGATCGTTTAATTTCCTGTAACATTCCTGTGTAGAAACACAGGAGGATCGATCCACACAGAGATTTACACGACGGATCTACTCTTTTTATAAAATATTCCCATCGGACGATATTTCGCTGGAGTACCACGATCTGTTTCACGTGGTCGAGGATCCGTTTCGAATTTGAAACTTCCAGCAGAAAGTCGGCGACGTTTCCCCCGGAAGTCCTCCGGTATCCTAAGCCGCCCACTTTCACCGTCGCGAGGAATCGGAAGAAAGCGCGCGAATCGCGTTACATTGAGTTTATCGGTGCACAGAGGGAGCTGGGGTGGGGGAAGGGACGCGCATCTCTGCGTCGTCATAATCGCGAACCAGTTATTTGTGGTAAAATGACGACGAGTCCATTCAGGAGATAAGAGGGAATGACGCGTGAGTTGACCCCACTGAGCTTTCTATCTAAAGCCTCCGCGAGATTGCTCGACGAAGAAAAACGCGATAACGGCGGGGTAGAGATTGCAGCACATTGTGCGAACGGGCAATGGCTCGACTAGGTACGATCTGCATGCGATCTATTTCTGTGCCGAACGATCCGACCACCTTCTAACGCGGCGTGTTCGATTCGACGACGCGAGTTCACCGATCTTAAATCTTCCGTTGCACTTTCTTCGTAATTTTCGATTTCCAGCGAACTGGAAACGTGTCACCGGATACGTGTATCACGGACTCGCGGACCAGCGAACACCGCTAGTTCCATTAAAAAACAAAAAACAAAAACGTACAGTTCGATCGGTACGTCTGAAAGGATCGGCATTAGTCGTTTCGTTGTGATCGTCAGGCTCGACTTACCAGCGCAGAATGCGGAGCAGACGTGTACGATCGGCGTGTCCGGGGATAAGATCGCGTTGAAGGCGATCTTGCTCTTTGAGTAGGCGCAAAAGTATATTGCTCTCGACGGGGCGACCCCCACGAGATTCGGGCCAAGCCCTTTGAACAGAGCCCGTGTCCCTTCGTTTTCGACGATATATCTTATGCATTGATAGATACCTGGCGACGAGTGGGCATGCGGGGCGCCTCCACCCGGAGGTGTCGACACACCGAAGTGCGAGAGAGCAACCAGGTTGTGCCTGAAACAAACAAAACGAGTTGATTATTCGACGGGCCAGAACCAACACTTCGATCCTACGCGTTGTATTTTGTACAATTTTCATCGGCATGGAGATCGTGTTACGAACGAGCTGTAGAAAACCTTTCGATAATTCCAATGCGATCGATTCGAAAATATCAGCAGGGGAGTATCAACAGAGATCTTATGGTTTCTCGTGAACGAAAGGTCTCGCGACAACAACCTTCACGGTGGATTTCTAGAATCGACGGCCTGCTGCACGATACAACGTCGCTGAAGGTTTATTTCGAGCCAAAGAATCCTGCGAATGCGAGAATTAGTCGAACACGAACGGCCGAGCATTTCAGACACATCCATACATCTGCAGACGGGCCGTAGCATCTTGGTGCGCTTCTTCGGGTCGAATACGGCGGTTCATTGTTTGTCGAGCCACTTAACATTGACGTACGTTGCATCGAAGAGCGTTCACGGAAAGTAACGATTCGAAAAGGGAAATTCTTCGCTGGAAATGAAGACTTTTCCAGTTCATGGATCTATCTCGAAGTATCGGGTTGACCTGTGATTTTTTTTTTTTTTTAACGACGCGTTTGTACACGAACCGAAGCGTAAAATTACGCGGAAAGGTGACAGGGGTTCGAGTGTCCGTGTCAAAGTAAACAATCTTTCAAACGTAACGCGCATTCTCGCCGAGGAGCGAAGAAGCGTGCTGTTGAAAGAACGATAAGAGCGATGTAAACTTAAAAAGGACGCGCCTACCATTTGTGGTAGACTATGGACAATTTTTTTTTTCTATTAAATCAATGGCTAACCGACGATACAACGTTCTCAAGTGTTTGCGACCACCTAGAGACGTTAGACGTTCGAAAGATCTGAGACAATCTCGAGACCTTCCGGTAGATCCATGGGAACAAGTCTATTTCACGGGGCGAGCACATCCCTGATGCAACACACAATTCTGTTAGTTCTTTGGGAAAGATGTTACACCCGCAATTGAATCTCTGCTGCGGTAACTTCTATATATTAAAGATTCAAGTACCACTGAAAAGGTCTCACGGACTTCGTCTTGGTATCATTTCATAGATTCGTAGGGAGCAAACCTAGTTTTATTAAATACGTATAGTTCGGTCGGTTCTTCTGAAAGAATCAGCATTAGTTGTTTTGTACCAATAGAAATATACGGAAATGGATAAAGCACTGCTCAACATTATCAGAGGATCGTTTTTGTTGTCGTGCACAATGGTGCACCCAAGTATCCGAAATTCGGTTCAATTTTCCCGATTATCCTGAAATCCGATTCCCTAATCGCTTCGAGCAATGCACGAAGTTAACCCTCTGTGTTATCGAAACAAAATTACCTAGTATAGCCTCCAGTGCACAATCTTCTCCTCTGTTCCGGTTTCGGGAAGCTCTTGCACGTAACATGACCAGACGTAAACTCCTTGTTGATTGGCGGCGGATAAAAACCGGAAGAGGAGGACTGCAAACGCGTTTTGATCACTTCCAAGGGACAAGTGACTATCGCGCCCGCTGTACCAGCCACTCTGCAAACCGTAAGAAATACAATTAGCGGTAAATTCGAACTTGGAGTTTTTCGTTTCGTTCCATATCTGCGATTTCCGTCTCGGGAGCGGTTTCTCCGATAATTTCTGTTTAATAACAATTACGCAAACCGTAGAATCTATATTTATACAGACTCGGCTGGAACAGAGAGAAGATAGCGAAACAATGATAATTATTATCCGCATGTATGAAAATAAAATTCACCAAACGTAAACGTGTCTGCGATAAGATGCAACACAAACACCACAAGTTGTTCGGATAAAAAATTCCGAATGCCTCGTTTGTAAACACTAAATGAACGCACGGCAATGAACTAAATGCAGTAATATTTATCAGCAAAGCCTAAATGCGCTAGTAAATTGACAATTCGTGTAGCACGCGTAAACAAAACCGGGTACCGTTTTTAGCAATGTTCGCACAAAAGTTTTGGCAACAATACCGACCGGTATGGCGTCAGTGATGTTCGTAAAAAAGCATTATATAAATTCTACCCACGTTTGGCGATCGAGATTCGAACAAATATTCCGACTTCTGACGGAAAAATTTACTACGACGCCGTGGCGCCTGAAAATACGCGAGTTTCTAAATTGGGACGATCAATTACGTACATAGACAACATATATAATGGCCCCGGAAAGTATTCGAACGTTTGCAATCAACAATTTCGTCAAATAATTTGTATGCATGGTGAACCGAAAAATTCAAAATATTGGTACGATTACAGCGTAGTACAACTGTCAGGATTATATTGGTGAACTTAGAACAACTGTAGCAACATGTACGACAATTTTAATTATCGCAAGAATGCTTATACAAGATTAGAATATACATAGTATTGGACCATTCTAATAGTTCATTAGTGTTAAAAGCGGTCCAACTATGCAATAACTGCTGATCGAATACGTTTATGGTGTTGCGTAATTTTCTTCAAATTTTTCCAACGTAGTTCTGATAATTATCTTACCGTGGCCCTATCAGTATTTCAAAAACTGGTGCAACTTTCAAATCACACGTTCTTTACAATTTTTCACCGCGAATGTTTAAATATTTTTGTAACCTAGTCTACATGCACGAAAGAGCACCGGCAAGATGACGTAAAGCAAACCGGCAATGTCAGCAGTATCCATTCCTATGGAATTTTCCCTTAACAGTTTCGTACTTGTTACTAAAATATATTAAATCATACTCGTTGTTAACCTGCGATTTATAAATTCATGCGTACTTTGTTATTTTGAAACAAATAGGAGTTTCTTCGAAAAATTTTAACAATTTAATAATTCTTTATTACCAATATTATTCGTTCGGTTCAACATTATGACCAAGTTACATAATCTGTTCGTACTCTGAACAAAGAGAAATAACTTCGACAAAGTAGGGCTAACCAAGTGAAATATATTTGCGTTGAGACATGAATTCAGTTGTTTCATGCGTGCGTTACGCTGCGCAAAATACGCGTATCTGGCAACGTGTTTTTTCGAGCAGCCGACGTGAATTATTGTCACAATTTTGAAGGTTGATTTTGTTTAGAAAGTAAGATTAAACGTAAAGGTAAGGAAAGAACGAAACCCACCCTCCGGCGACGAGATGTATCGCAGTATCGCGATCCAACATTCTTCGATTTTGCAGAAGATACTCTCACTCCGGAAGCATGTACTTCGCGATAGTGAAAGGAACGAGAAACACTGAATGCTCACACGCACGAATCACACCGAAAACTGTGTTACACGCAGTGGTTTGTCGATGTTGTTCGATTCTCGCCCAGGCGATCGAACGAAAACAACCAGCCGAAACAGAAGAACAACACTTCCACGCTCGTAGGTCGAAAACAACTGATCGCATCAACCACTTCGAGTATACGGCGCACCATGCGCCATAAACTACCATCGATCTAGATAAGCAGATGTCGCTAAGTTAGAGAACATTCAATAGTCGAACGGCGGGAAATTAAATATGATTTGAAAATTATTATTTGAATGGGTCGTATGACGGCTGTTTTGAAGTCTGATTGGTCAATTCGAATGTTACTTTTAATTGCGCCCATAGGAAATGTGTGTCATGTATGTACAGTCAAAGAGTGAATTTATGCATAGTAGTTTATTCCCTAGTAAGTTGACTGAATTAGACTAGGTTCTGATAAGTTTCCACTAAAGTTTTTAGTAAAATGTTTATATTTATTACAATTCACGTCTTATCTGTCATACACACATATACCGCAAACTGGCATGCATAGACAAGGAACAATGGTACAAAAACATAACAAAATATGTGTGATATAAATAAAGTATACAACAAGGAATCTACAATACATTACACTTTATGTTTAAAAAAAAAGTCATGCTTACAATATAATACTGATACAATGTAATGTTAAAAAAGATTAAAAAAGAAACTCTATGCTACAAATATAAAAATATCACTTAATATTCCAAATTTTGAAAAGTTTGAACAACTTCATTGGTCTCTTCTTCTTTTTGTTTTTTAACAGCCAAATGCATGGCTCTTAAAAATCGACTCAAAGTGCACCGTTTTGTTCGCATATAAAAAGCATAAGCTAAAAATGGAATTTTCCTTAAAATTCGTCCACTGAGACCAAGACTTTCGTGACTAAGTTCCATTAATTTAAGGCTGTTCTTTGTGTGAGAGTTCTCTTCGTATCCTAATTTTTTTAAATATGAAAAATCAAAAATTTCTTCTGGTTCTATGAGTGATACCTAAAATATATGTATATAAGTTACGTAATTGATAAAATACATAAAAAAAAAAAAAAAACATTCGTTTACCCTCATCAATTCTTTCAGACATGAAGCATAAATTTTATATATGGCTTGAGAAGTAGGATTTCCAATATATTGTTTTATGTCAGCTCTATCCACAAATGCTAAATCAATAGTCTCTGATAAATTACTAGTTGTTAGGATTAAAACATTTGGATATCGTTTTATTTGATCTAGTTGTGTTAGCAAAGCATTCACTACTCTTATGGAATCTGTGGGTTCTACTCCATTACTACATGATTTACGGGCATGTGCTAAAGATTCTATTTCATCAATCAGGATGCAAATTAATACATGTGAATCTTCAAGAAGGCTTTTCATTTCATTAAATAACTTCATAACTAATTTTCCACTCTGAAAACGCAAAAGTTTAATCTTAGTTTAAAATAATTCATTTAGCATATAGCTACAATATTACCTCAGAGAACCATTTTGAAAACAGACTATGACTGTTTATTTCAATGAATTCACCATGAGTGAATCGATCGCCTAAACGAATGGCTATTTTTTGTGCAAGAGCTTTGCACAGGCTAGTTTTACCAGTACCTGGAGGTCCATGTAATAATACTACCTTATTCCAGCTTATGATATTAGAATTAACATTGTGGTCTGAAAATATCATTGTTGTTTCTACAAAATGTAATAACTGAAAGAAGAAAAAAAACTTACATATTCATATATATTACAAAAATTAATGTAATTGAAAACAAATAAAATACTTTTAACTAACGTCTTCTTTTATGCTGCAATCAAAATAAAGATTTTCCCATAAATAATGAAATTCTTTTGCAGGCAAAATCCAATGAAAGGATACTGGTAAATCTTCACTATCATTTTGCATTGTTTCTGTTGCTGCACCCTCCTGTGTTAATCTATATGCATGAAATTTCAAAGTAGCTCCTTGTACTTTCATATGATCCCTCTATAATACCGAAATTGATTCCTATAATTTTTTTTATAAAAGTTCATTTGATCTGACTAAATTACCTTTCCATGACTCGAAGAACATATTATTGAATCAACATGATTCTTTAAAATATGATTTGAGAGATTTTCTCCATACATAACAGTCTCTAATGTAATATCCTTTAATGCATTTACTTCTGCGTATGCTAAATCCTCTAATTCCACCTTAGACAATTTACTGAAAGTAAAACATTATGTAAGCAATAATAATTAACAATTCAAATAATAATTAACAATTCTAAATGGACCAAAAAAGGGATTAATTAAAATTCTTTTATAGAATTGCATAAAAAAAATTTAATAAATGCTTTCGATAAAGTGTAAAGCCAAATTATTCAGTGTAAACTTAAAAACGTAGATCACGTTGACAAAGAACCGGTAATACCTAGTGGCATTTTGACAGATTTCAACGTGCAATACTTCAGGCCCTTCCATCTTATTCTTATTTCGAACACCTTCTAAATCAACAGAATCTTTGAAATAATGTTCCAACACTATTTAGTACCGATAACTGAATAAAACTGTTTATATACACTTTGTAAGAATTTAACAAGAATTTAAACCACGATTTGAAACTGATACGCAGGTGTTTCAAAACTGTTGAGAGAGAGAGAGAGATACTTATGCCTGGTTCACAAGAAATAATACAACTGGCTATGTAAAATATGCTTGGGACATGGAAGTACTTTCATAGCGCTACGATACAACGATGGATCACAATCTATCTCATCAAAGATCTATGCCACAGTACTGGACGCTATAGCAATTTGTATTTTTATAAATCGACAACGGTCAAACGTTTTACAGTGGACAGTTTGAAACACATGGTTTGAAATGTAGTGGATGACGATCGGACTACTGATTGTTCGCCAACTAATTAATACGATTGTTTACTGTTAGTCGATTATTAAACAATCGTCGATTTAATTTTATTAATGAAATGAGTAAAGCAACGGACGACGATGAACGTAGAAGACGCTCTTTGGAGGCGGGCAGAGAGATGGTAGGTCAGACAATCTTTCTTTGTTTCGAATTAATTATTTGTCGTCTCTAAAGTTAATCTTTACTTGATTTTATCAGACTGTTGTATATGAGATGTCATTTTTCTAAATTAAAAATTTTGCAATATAATAATATGAGTTACACAATAATTAGGAATTATTATATTCCATATTAAAAAAAGTACCTTGGAATATGTACACATTACTTTTGTAAACATATTCTTCTATGTACATTTGTTCAATTTTGCACAATATATGTGTTAGAAGCCTGTTGGTTCTGAATCAAATTTTGATTGGTTCTAGCTGGAGAAGTACAAGATGGGAAGGGCTAATAAAGTTAAAGGCACAGGTCATAGTCAGATGGATGAGGCATCTGATGAAGAATCATTCCATAATGATAAATCTATTGGACACAGAGAGTCTTATGTAAGAATAGATTTCAAGAAATGATCACAAATTTACTTGTATTTTATATGCATTTTATATAAAGTACTGATATATATAAAACCTGTAAGGAGTTATAGAAATATTATTTTGACAAAATATAGGCGCATGAAGGTGTTTCATCAAGGGATATATCACAAAGTAGTGTTAGTATGAGCGAAGGAGAAGCAGATGGTGATTTAGAAGGACTTGCAGGAAGGGTAGCTCAATTAGAAGAGTTACTACAGGGAAAAGAGGCCATAGTTGAGGCTTTACATGCTGAGATAGATCACTTAAGAGCAGAGGCTTCATCTCCAAATTCTTCACAAAGTCAAAGCAGTAGTATACATGGCAGAGATATTATATCTTTGTATCATACAAAGGTACATTATATGTTCAATAAATATATAAACAAATATTGGAAGGTATTCTTTTTGTACATGGTATATGATATAATACATTGTGTTTAATCATCATGCATTGTGTTTTGTTAAACAGTTGCAAGAATTTGAGAAAGCAATAAATAAACGTGACAACCTGATAGAAGAATTGACATGGTCTTTACAACAAGCATTAGCTGCTAGGGATAATCTTGTTACACAATTGAATTCCTTAAATGCCATTCAAATACCTAGTAAAGATAATGCCAGTGCAGTCAATAATATGAACTTACAAGAAAAGGTAAGCATTATTCTTTGGATTAAAGAAAAATGACTTGGAACACTTTAATTTTCATGCAAAAATTGATTTCTTTTTAGAACAATATTTTAGAAAAAGCTTTAAGTGACCAAAGATCAATAATACAAAAATTAACTGGTCAATTGACACAAATTCAAGAACACGTACAAACACTGGAGATGGAGAAAGAAACGCGAAATGCCGAAATTAGTGACTATAAATTGCAAATAAATAATTTGAATGAACAAATTCGTCTCAGCGCGACTGACAAAAATTTAAATATAGCTGAGACTTTGGAGCAGCAAAAACAATATGAAGCACGCGTTGACAAGATAAAACAGGACATGCAACATATTTTAGAAAAATTTACAGCCGAAACAAATACAAACACTACGCGTCACCAACATGAGTTAAAAGTATGCTTTAGAAATTACATGAAATTAATTTTTTTTTATTAAAGAAGATACCCACGATGCAGAATTAAAATATCGAAAAATATTTTTATTTACAATTTTGAGGAGTTTAACTATTTAAATATATATTCCTAGATTTTTTTTTAATGCAAAAAAATAAACAAGTTATAGAGTATTTTTGCAAGTATATTAGGTGATTCGAACGTACCGGCTAGCAAGTGTAAAGGAAACAACTATGATACCGGATCGCAAACATCGAAAATTTGTTTAATATTTTTTTAAAATTTTACTATTCATTAATAATTCATTAATAATTTAATGAACATGTATTGATTTCAAATTTTTACAATGTATTTTTAGATATATTGTTTATTGTTCGATCGTGATTGTTTCTCATTTTTTCATTTGTTTTCATTTGATGTTAAAAAAACTTGAAAAATTTAATATTAAAAATGAAATTATTAACTTTAAACTGTAACCATTTTATTATAAGTTAATATTTTACAAAAATCCACAATCAGAATTATTATGCAATACAAATGATAATTTTTTACATATTACTTTTTAGGAATTAGCTGCAAAACACGATATGGAAATAATGAACGTTCAGAAAGAGTACGAAGATCGCTTAAAACAATTAAAAGAGGAAAATAAAACGTTGGCTGATCGTTTAAACAAAGAATTGCCCGATTTAGAGACTAGACATGCCAAAGAACTTTCAATATTCCAAGTTCAAATGAGTCACTATAAAAAAACTGTTGAGGCTTTAAAATTAGAATTAGTAAACCGTTCTGAGTCTCAGCAAACTGCTCAGGCTGAACTAAATCAGTATAAATTGAAACTAAGTGAGCTAAAAGTGCAATTTGAAAAATCAAGACACATACAAGATTTGGATCATCTAAAGGCAAAAGAAATGTTAGGCGAACAAATTAAATTACATAAGTTGCAATTAGAAGAAATGACTTCAAAGTATGTTGCTGCAACGGCAGTTTTAGAGTCAAAAGAGAGCATAGAGCGTTCGTTAGAACAAGCCTTAACAAGTGCTGCAACATTGAAAGACGAGAATGAAAGTTTAAAGTTCAAATTAGATGATTTGTCATCAAGATACTCTGCGGCTCAGTCTTTGATTGAAAATAGTCAAATTCATGAAAGAACTTTGAGCAACAGAATCTATGACCTAGAAAAGTCCTTGTCAAGAATGAGTGGCATAAACATAAGCACACTGAGTGAATTAAATGAAACCAGTTATCAAACTTTCAATGAAATGGAGATTCAGTACCAGTTAACAAAGCAGAAGCTTGAAGAGAAAGCAGAGATGGAAAAACTTTTGATTGATAAAATTCAGGGACTCGAAACTGATGTTAGTAAAGTGAAGGAGGAGTTAGATCAAGCAAATCTTACTAAAAAATCATATGAAAAACAGCTGAAGGACATGAAGAATATGTGTGATAAATACAAATCTGAGCTTAGCTTGTTGAAAAAGGATGAGTTGGATGGTCAAAATTCTTTGCAAGTTAATGATCAAAATAGATTGTCCAGCCATAGCAAAAGGGATGTCAGTGAGTTGTTGCATAAAACTGAGGATAACCAAGAGGAAATCCACAAACTTAAAATATCAATTGAACAGAAGGAAGCAGAACTTTTAGAATCTGCAAAGAAAATCTACGATTTGACAGAAAAGTTTAAGAGGTCAGAGGAAGAATGTCAACAACTGAAAAATGGCTTGACCGCTGCATGGGCCCAGTGTGCAGAGGTGGAAGAGAAGTTGAATCAAACATTAGCATTGAATGACAGCAAACTTGATGTTTCTATACCAACATCTAGTTATAGCAGTACTTTAATGAAGCAGTTTAAAGTAAGTAGAGCTGTGAATGATTCTATCAACACATTGCATGATCAAAGTGCAGACACCAATAAAATTTTTTGTGAGGACAATGAAGAGTTTGACATCACGAGAACAGCATTGCTGCAAGCGAAATTTGCATCAGCAACAGAAGAAAATGAAAAATTATTGAAGGAATTAGAACATTTAATGGAAATACAGGCTGATTATGAGGAAGTTAAAAGCAAATTGAATCATTATTCAATACTCTCAGAGAATTTATCTACTGAAAAAGATCATATAGTGGAAGAGAATAAAGTTTTGAAGAAGGAACTGGAGAACATGCGTTTGTTGCAGGAATCTGTGACTGAATTAAGAGCAGAAAAAGAATCGTTGTGTAAGGAAATTAAGACACTGATCGGCGTTCATAACGAACAAATAAGCGTGATAAAAGCTGAAACCGTATCAGAAATTAAGAAAGTGCAATCAATAGCGTTAGATGTGAAAGGAGGTACTACAGAACTGCATGATCTGAAAACCGAATTGGAGATGCGACATGCAAAAGAAATGGAAGAACTACGAACATACTTTGAGCAGAAATGTTTGTTAATGGAAAAACAATATTCTGAGGAAATATTTAGTCAACAATCTAAGAAAATGTCTGACAATGATAGTGAAGTTGCAGATTTAACAGAAGGTTTATATTTTGGAGGTGCTGGAGACTGTTTAAATGTTTCAAATATTTCTGAACGTAGTTCAAGAGTTGCATCTCCATTAGGGGATGAACCATTAAAACTTAATAGTAACAATTTTAATAGTTTCAATAAATCTGAGCTTGAATATGAAACAACCATCAAAGCTTTGCAACAGGAATTGCAGAATAGAATAATTGAAGTGCAAGATATGAAATTGCACTATGAAAAAGCTTTGGAAGACCAGAAGAATAAATATGAAAGAAATTTGTATGATAGCAGAGGAGTAGACAGGCATGGATTTTTACGAAATATGGTGAATCAGGTAAGTACAATACCTAATGAGTTATGCATTTTTTATTCGTGTAATTAACAAACTTTGTTTGTATTATTTTTTGTGTTAATGTTGAATATTTTTCTTCGTGTGATAAAGCTGCTTTTTTCTTTATAGAAATATGTATTACATGCTAATAAAGATATACATTTTTTTGTTCGCTCTTTTGCTATTTTTCTATATTATGTTACATTTTGAAATTGGTATGTATTATTTCAGTAGAAGGGATCAATGTTTGCTTGTTGAAGTAGAATAAAACCATCTCAAAAAGTTTTGTGAAAGAATGCACGATATTTCAATTTATCATGAATGGAATCTATATGTATGTTTCTTTAATTTAAAAGTTTTTTTCTTCATTTGTGTTTGTAAACGTCATTGTTTAAAAAGTTCAAATCATCTAGATTGCAAATAGTTCCTACTGCTTTAAAGAATTGTAGTTCCACAGAAAAACTTTAGAGTAGCTCTCAATTAGTGAAATATATAGTTGGGTGTAAATTTCAAACTTGGAATTCAAGAAATTCTTTTGAACTAATTAGAATCGTGATGTATAGTTTCTCTTGTAACTAACATGCTATTGTGTGACCACATATGTGTGCATGCAGCATTGTCAAACAGAGTGGGATGCGGGTGCGTTGGAAAACGGTGAATTAACGCAACTCCGAGCGGCCTACAACCACCAGTTGGAGGAACAGATCGCGCTAGCTAAATTGGATATTGTCAATGCGCTTCAAGAACAAATTCAGGTAGCTTTAGATTTAACCACACGAATTTGTGGCAAATTATTTTGCAGAAATGAAAAGAAGTACTTCCTTTACTTGGAATGAAAAAGGACTTAATTAAGTTTATATCAATAAAGAAAAAACGTGTTTATAATGAAATAATTTACTATTTTTATATCTGTGTCATTTATTAAATAGGCTCTCTTAATGGTCGAATCAGATGTAGAAGATAATTGGTCATCGGAATTACTAGAATTGCGTGATAAACTTACCAACAATGCAAAACATGAAATGCAGCTGCTGAAAGACGAACATGCTATTGAAGTGCACCGTCTGAAGGAAGAACATTCTCGCAAGGTAACTAGAATGATTGAGCGTCATCAAGTGGAACTGAATAAATTTAGGACAGGTGGTGTTCCTACCTATCATGGAAAACAAGATTCTAATAAAATGATGCCTGTGGATTGCAGCATTGTAGATGAAAGGTATGTACATTTTAATTGGATGATATATTTTTATGAGCTCTATTGTATACTTATTAAATACATTTCCTACTTTTTATTAAATAGAAACAGTTTAAGTAAAACATGTATCACCCTTAAAATATTGATCGAAGAGTTAATAAAATATTTCGTTATATGTGAAGAAGAAGTGAATAATACTCTTATTACTGAAGTTCTTAAGAGACAATTATGCGATAGTGTCAGTAGGGAGAAAACAGTCCAGGTTGAGGAAATTGAAAAATTAGAGAGTCAAGAATCTAGCTCTGTATTAAATCCTTCTGAGAAGAGGATTCAGAAAGTTCATTTTGCTCCGCAAACTACTGAAATAATATCTATAATAAACAGTGACAATGAAACTTTACAAACTATAATTGAGGAAAATGATGGTATCACTGAGAAACTAAAACAAGAATTGAAGAATTGTGTGCGTCGTTTGAAGTCTGAAAGTGCTGAAATTCTCGGTACCACATTGTACACCGGCAATGATCGACGTAGCACACTTTCAAAGGAAATCACATGGATGAATAAAGTGAATGAGGAACTCAATTTAAAGTTACGCCATGCAGAATCTGTGATCATGGACTATGAAGAAGAAACGGAGCAACTAAAAGTTACCATCATTGATCTCCAAAGAAAGCTGATCAATATGGAAAATAAGAAAGAAATTATAACAGAAGGTTACGGAGAGAACAACGAAGTTGGCAGTGATGTTACGCTGCAAGATTTTTCACAATTACAAGAGAAAGGTAAAAATTATAAACTTGTTTCCAGGATAAATATTATTTATAATTGTTATTCATTTTTTAGCGAGGCATGTGTTATCAAATGGAGGAGGAGACTGTACAGATCTGTTGCAATTGATAGAGGAATTATGCAGACAAAGTGACAAATTAATGGAAGATGCAAGAAAAGAGAAAGAAGACTTGCAACAACAGGTAAACTTGATATTTCTCTTCTGACAAGTGCACTGATTGCATGCATTTTTATTACATAGAATTGGTATGCTATATACGAAAAAGTTGTGGTGTATTGCATATTGAAAACGAGTTATGTATTTGGTAGTTTATTATTTTAATGTTCTTACCTGTATCTATGAGCTTAGTATTCATATATTGCACAAAATATTATCGTTCATAACAAGTAGTGAAATCATGATCTACTCTATACTCAGTTTCATTATTCGTAAATCTATGTTTTCACAGAACTTTTTGTTCTAATTAAAAATTAAAATTTTCCAGGGATTATTTGATTTGATTAATCCTCAATTAAATACTTATAGCTTATTATTTAAAGAGAAGTATTTCAGATAAAAGATGCAATTTTCTCCATTTACTTAAAAATAATAAAAAAAGATTTGTTACGAATAATATTAATAGACGTACGTATATGGTAATGAAGAAATACGGCGGGTAAAATTATATGGCTCTATGATGCAGTTTTTAAAGAATTGATTGGCGTTCTATTATCTTGCCAGCAGGTGCCTTTAGAACCTACTCCTCCCCCATACATTCACAGGGTTTGCCGCCGAAAGGTAAATTATAGAAATACTAATACTATTATAAAAGCTGCTCCGTAAGTTAATCGTAATTTTAACCGCATAGCGCAATTTTTAACGGTGAATTGAAAATGCTATGATTCTATCTTGTTCTGATGAAATGCTGCGTCTGGAAAATTACTAATTGTCATACCATTCTGATTTCATAATATAATCATAAATCATAAAAGAATAACAATAACTTCCCAACAATTAACCATGGCATGTATAACTATGGTGTATCGTTTTTTATTTTTGTATTGCATGTTCATCATTAATACTGTAAAGTAACTCTTATATTTTTGCAATTTATGTTAATTACACACAGTCTTTTTTTGATAGAGGTACTAGTAAAATGCAGTCTTAAGTTGTGACTCGAAAAAGTTGGTCAAAGTTTTTCACAAAGTAGAACTAAATTTTTCAGAATATTGTTTTGATTGCTTTGATATTTTCGTATAATTATACTTTATTTTTAAATTATACAGGCATGCAGTTATTTATAGTATTCACTGCAATTATGTTTCATTCATTGTCAGATGTAAACTAATATCTTTGGTAATGTATTCAGATTTTATGATGCATCTATTTAATGTGTTTTATAACAGATACTTATTAACAGTTTGAAATTCAGTGTATGAATTATACTTCTGTTTAATTTGTTCCTAAGTGGGCATCAATTTTAATAAAAAAAAATGTTTAGATTGAAGCAGCAGACAAACAGTTAAAAGCAATCCGCAGATTCTTAGATGAACAGGCAAGTGAGAGAGAAACTGAACGAGATGAAGCTGCAAAGCAAATACATACTTTGCAAGAACAGCTTAAAGAACGTGAACGCGAAAAGGAACGAGACCTACGCATCACGTCCGAGGTAAATTTACAAATATTTTATATTCGTCACATACGAAGAAAGGGGCACTCAAAGGTGATCGCAATTTTCAAGCGCGTATGAATTATTTAAAATTAAAGGTATACTTCAAATTGTAATAGCCTATAATTCAAACTGAAGTATTTACACATACTCAAGATGCCTGCTTTTTCTACAAATTTAAAAATTTGGAATCCTTGCATTTTTGATCCAATCTAATTAATATGTTACATAATTCAGGTATAAGAGTTGAATCTTTAATCTAATGATTTTCATTTGTTTCGGATTGGGTTTTTTCATAATCTTTACTGACTCTATAAATACTTAAAAACGATTCAACTAATGGATAATCATGAGAGATTTTATGCAAATTTATTTCGTTTTTATGATCATCATTATCTGTAAATTAGGCAGCTTATAACACGCATTGTCACTAATTGTATTAACACGAGTTTTCCTGCACTCTGGTTTTGGTTTTCTGTTTGTCGCACAAAGCAGACTACACTATCACCTGAATCAACGTCAGACGTCCCTGTGTTTCAAGCATCTGACATCAATGCAGCTGTGAGTTGTATTCTATTTATTATATTTGACAGTATTTCAGATATACAGGACGTATTAGGTAGACAGTACAAAAGATATATTTTATTTTAATAAAAATCAAAATAATTTTGTATGCATGCAATTATATTGGTTTGAAAGCTTAAGTTTGAACATAATGTTCAGGTTTACAAAATACGTATGCTTTACATGTTGGTGGTGCTTTTTTCTAACTAGTTATGGTTGTGGTCAAGTAGATTGAGGTAATAGTTAAGAATTTTTATTAAAAAGTTGAATAATATTTAGGTGGAGGCACTTGAGATTCAAATGAAAGAGATGTCCTCTCTTATGTCGGACACAGAAGCTAGAAAGACAGAAACTGAAAGTGAACTAAAAGCAGCTGTTGATAAAATCTGGGTATTAAGAGAAATCATTACTGACTTGGAGCAGCAACTGCAAATAAAGACTGAAAAAGAAGAATCATTGCAGATTCAAATAAATCAACTAGAAACTGTCATTGCTGCTCAAACTAAAAATCAGCATGAACTAGTACAGGAATTAGATTCAATTAAAATGGGCAGTGAATGTAAACAGCTCAATGAACATATCAATCACTTACAGGTAAGTTTCTTTGAATTTTAAAAGCTCTTTTAGAATGTTTTTTTTATAAATATGATTTTATAGGAGGAATTAAGAAAGCACAAATTAAGTTCGGAACAGTTCAACGTTAATTCCGCTACGTTGAAGCAAATGAAAATGGAACTTCGCGATATGCAAATTCATTTAGATAAGAGGATCAAAGATTTAGAATCTGCGCACATGTGCAGTTCTAATTTGAGTTTGAGTCAACCAAGCGAAGATGTTTCCATTAGAGAACAAATAGATGCATCGCGATGCCCTACTCCAGATGATCCTACTTTACCACCAATGTTGCCTCTCAATCAACTACTTAAACTCAAAGAGAAAATGATAAAACATGCTAGAGCCGAAGAAGTTGCGTTCAAGAGAATCAAAGACTTAGAAATGCAAGTGTCAGCTCTTAAAAATCAGAATGAGGAACTGCAAGCAGAACAAGAAATTTTGCAACAAACTGCTTCTGAACAATTGTTCCAAATAGGAGCGATGCGAGGCCGCTTAGAACAGCATAAACAAAGTGCTCCATTTGCTCAAAGACAGGCTACGTCGCGTTTAGAATTGCAACTTCATGAAGCTAACACAAAATTTCACTCATTAGAGCGAACTATTGCTAACAAAGATTTGGAGTTAAAGGATTTGCAGAATCAACTCGATAGAGTTAATCAGCTATTGCAAGAAAAAGAAGCAGAAATTGCAAACGTTGTGCAAGTAGAAAATGCTACAATCCAAAAATTGAAAGAACATTTGGAAGTTGTCGAAGAAGAAAAGGGAATTCTACAGGCAAAGGTTGGTGTCCAAGAACATACTCAGTTGGAGCTGCCTCGGTTGATTGATAGTATGTTGGCTGACAAAAATGAAGAAATAGATCACCTAAAAGAACAATTGTCCAAGAAAGAGAAACAACTCGATTTGTATTCCTCCTTAAATTTAGACGAAACGCAATTACGAGAGTTGATACGACAAACAGACCCAAAAAACAGCGCTCGTACATTAAGCGATATTTTGTCTATTCACTCGGAGTGTGAGGAAACAACAGAAGCTATTCGAGGGGCAAATGTGACTCAAGTACTTCCCAATATGTCTATTTTCAAAGTCCCTACTCCCCTGGCTGCGTCTAAAAACGCGGACGAGTCGGTCGTGCCTTTAATTGACACAACCAATATGAGCTTGCAAGTGCCGCCTTTGGATCTAGGATCTCACTCTCAGAGTTCGTCAATCACGCCCAATCAACAGTCTATAGTTATGGAATTGTTACACAGTGGATTCGAATCAAGAACTTCAGGGAATAATGTGTCGATGGACGAGACAGATCGTATCTCACGATCAAGACAAGAGAATACCAAAATGCAAGAATCTCCAGAAAGGGAATCTGATAATAAGAATAAAAGAAATGACAACAAATTGCATGTTACTTCGATAAAGCATACGCAGACTTCCATTAATGAGACAATTAAGGAAATAGAGAACTTGGAGAACCAGTTGCAAATTGTGCGGGAGGAGTTACAAATGAAATCAACGATTTTAGAAAAACGTGAGGCAGAGTTGGTAGCTTTGCAACAACTGTACGATGAACAACAATTGGAATTCAAGGAGGTGGTGGAAACACATACAAGGGATAAGTGGTTCTATCAGAAGCAATATGAATTGTCACGAGTATCTGAAAATAAAATAAAGAAAGACTTGCAGGAGGTGGAGAATGTTTTGAAATTGAGAACCGAAGAGATTGAGGAGTACAAAAATAAAATTCAAGCAAATGAGAAAATTATAACGGAGTTAGATTTGGAGAATACAAGATTGAAGAAGGTTACAGAAGAAAAAGAACAGGAACAAGCAAGAAAGTATACTGTTTTATTACAGGAGAGGATAAAAGAATTGCAAAATTTAAGGGATGCAATCCTTGAAAAAGACATCACTATCGAAACGATTCAGACACGCAACATCGAGATAGAGAACGAGAACAAACAGTTGTACGAGTTTAAGACCAAGTATCAATTGTCGAAACAAGAAGTCATGGAGTGTCAGATCGAAATTCACAGACTGACAGAAGGTTTGAATAACAGGGACCAAATGATTAGACGATTGGAAGAGATGGCTAGACGTTCTAGTTTCTCAGAAACATCTTCACCTTCTAATGAAAAGGATCAGGAGATACATCATTTACAAGAATATTTGAAGGAGAAGGACAAAGTCATACGTCAGATGAGCGATGATAGTAAAAGCTTGCATAGAGCTTTGGAAACGATACAGAACAAAATGAAGAAATCTGGAAATGTAGTGGAGCTAAGGAAGAAGTTGATCGACGAACAGAAATTGAATGCCGAATTGCGAGACATGATGGAAAAGTTGAACAAAGAATTGTCTGATTTGAAGTCATCTGCACAACGATTACAGGATGATACTGATATTGAGGACATGGTCCAAAGAGAACTTAATTTATCAGCACACCTTGATAGGCAAATTATGAATGCCATTGAAAGCGATGCGGATGATAATGTATGCAGAGTAGAAAGACAAGCTCATCATCGAGACTATCAGGAAGGTATTCAAAGAAGTATGGAATTGAAATTGCAATTAAGTCAAGCCAATAAAATCAATGAAGAACTGAAGAAACTGAAAGATGACTTAGAGATTGAAAGAGGAATGCTTAAATGCCAAATTGCGGAATACGAAGGGCGGATCTTCCAACTCAAATCAGATTTGGCAGAGGAGACTAAGAAAGTTGCAAAACTCGATGATGAGCTATCGTCTGAGAAAAACTTACTTCGAACTTTGAAGATTCAAATTGAAAAGGAGCATAGAGTGATGCAGTCTGGACACATTCAGGATGCAGAGTTGATTGAATTCCTTCAGAATAAGTTGAAGACATCCCTAGATAATGAGGCGAAACTTCGCAATGACCTCTCTATATTAAGAGAAGAACATAAAAGTCTAGAAATACAGCTGAGTTTGATGAAGGATCATGTTCAATCACAGAAAGCGGACGACTTACCAAAACTTACAGACCTTTTGGAAACCGAGCGGAAGAAGTATTTATCGCTCATGGAAAACTTTGAAAAAGCAGAACGAAATAATGCGGAATTAAAGGATACTATGAAGAAACTACAAATGGAAAAGAGTCGTTTAAAGAAACAGTTGGAAATGGAAGTTGAAGAAAAGGAGAAATTGATAAGCAGTCTGGCTTTAATTGAAGGGATCAAAGACCATCTGCAATCCGATATCAGACGTACCAAAGAAGAACTCAAAGCACGAAAAGAGGAATGTGAGTGGCTACAACAAAGGATAAAAACTATGTCTGATGCAGAAAATAGAAGACAAGAACAAAGCACTACTGAACATAATGAACTTAAGGGATTGAGAAGAGAAATTAATAATACAAGAGAAGTTATGGTTAGTTTACATATTTTAGTTTTATAATGTTTAATTTCTAATGTAATTTAAAGTTTTTTAATTGTAATTTCTTGTTGGATAGATGGATTTAGAGACTGATATGAAACAATTGAAAATAGAATTGACAGAATCTGTTGAACGTGAAATAAAACTTGCTGAAACTGTGGATGCTTTCAAAGAAAGGGAAACCAATCTACTTAAGAAATTGTCTGCTGTTAAAGATGATGAAAAGAAGTTAACTGATACGATTACCGAGTTGCAACAGGATTTAAAAACGACCTCTAAAAGGGAATTGGAACTAACAAAAGAGTTCAAAAGCAGATTTACGGGCGAAAAGAATACACCTGCCAAGTTCATACAAAAAATTAAGGTATTTAGTAATATAATATTTTGAACTATACTTCAAAGATATGTATTTGTTAACCAACACTCTGTTTAATAGGATCTTAGTCAACAAGTAAAATTACTTGAAGCTCAAGTGAAGCGAAGCAAAAGCCAACAAGATGCAAACACGCCAAGTCTAGATTATGTGCAGAAGGTAATTCTTTACTTCATGATACAATAGATATTTTCTGCTGCTTTTTGTATTTGCCTACAATAATATTTGTGTTTTACAGTTACAGCACTTCTATGGAAAATATCTACGAGCAGACAGTAGGCGCAAAGCCTTAATGTATCAGAAACGTTATTTATTGATTATAGTGGGTAGCTATCAGCATTCAGAGGAGAACACATTAACCGTTCTTTCTCAGTTAACTAACGAACAACGCTTTTACATTACCATGGGTATGGGTCGCAATAAAAAATCACCAAAAGTACGTTTCAAAAGTGCAGTGCTAGTTCTTATCAGTATACACAGAATGAAGTGGTTGATTCTGAGGTGGTCTACTGGCAAACGAGTAGGAGTCAAACCGTTATTGTGGAATGTTGATCAAGTGTTCGTACCAGTGCAAAAAACTACTATGAATCATTCGCCTCCTGTTCAAGAAAAGTCGACCACAAAGTGAGTATATTAGGCGTGTATTAACATTAAAATGAATACTTCAGTGTTAAGAAACTTGATTATTCTTCCAGTGGTGATGGTGGTTTTGATGGATTTGCACTTGGGCAGTTTCATCGACGATTACAAATTGTTCAAGAGACATTGGGTTTAGCAATGTCAGAGCCCGATTTTATTTACGATTTAACAGATTAGTATTACGAACGTCTAAGTCCTATAAGCGTTAAGACACGAGTGTGAAATATACTCTAAAACTGTGATTGAAATAACATGTTTTTAGATGCAGTCATTAGTGAGTGGCTTGCATGGGATTGCTGTTTCCATTTGTAATGTCAAATAGAAACAATTGTAAATGGGCATTTTAGTCAGAAATGTTGTTGAAATGTTATTCTTTCTTTTGTGTATTTTTCTTACAGAGTGTAAATAGAATTGTAGCCGAAACTGCAATTATTGACACATGTTAAGTCTTTGCACTGTTTACTTTACCATAATTTATCGTGTGCTATTTACATCAGTACCATTATTTTAAATAATCTAGAGAAGAATGAACATGATAGTGCTATATATACGTGTTCGTTTATCACGTTTTACCAAAGTTACGATAAACTATACTTTTAAGCGTACAATTAGTCCTTTTAAGAAAGCAAATCTGTGCCTTGTAAATTGTAATAAGTGTCTAGTATTTATTTATTGATAATATGTACGTTTTTATATCATGAATAAAATATGGAATGACTTTTTATGGAACTAGTAAGAAAGGAATTGATATAGCATATTGATATATTATTGGTATATTTATATATTTTAACAAAAGGTACCTATCATTACAATTTAACAACACATTCAATACTCGTTGCCTTATGTATTTTTCAATAAATACAATCGTAGTTTGTACCAGTTGCAATACTAGTTGAAATGTGCAATCTTTTACCGATGAATGTGTTTAACAGCACTTTAGTGTGATCATCATGTTAAGAGGATTCTGGTCCATTGTATGTACAACGAGAATAAATTTTACATCCCAAAGGAAGTCCCTGATCTCAATATTTTACTAATTGGGAAATAAAACTAATCAATGGTTACGAAGGTAGCAAGTTACAGAGTTCTATTATTTCTTGTACATTCTTTGCAACAGTAACTAATTACGATTTTTGTTGTTATTAAATGGTGTCTGAAAAGACAACGCAATCGTCGTTTATAGAAGTTAGACGTTATTTACATATTTACAATCAAATGTGTGATAAAATATATGGCAATCATCTAGCTTTATACAAGTTATCTTAAAATACGTAATAGAGCCCAAAAAGAGGTAATTCTTTTTCGGGTTGTATTACGTATTTTGAGGTATTCTGTATATTCTTGATATATCTAAAACTACGTTCGATTTTTTAAACGTAATCTAAGAATGTAAGGCTCTTTTTTGTTATTTGTTTACAATTATAGTTTAAACAGTGCAAATCGTATGTAGTTTAGGTATTAATTCTACTGTCATTTTTTTTTTACTTCATATTTTGGTGTTTCAGTAGCAAATTACCGATTCCGTGTTAATTAGAAACTACATCTTACGAACCGTATTTCGCTGTAATAAATCTTATAGAAATTTGTAATACTTTCTTTGTAAAATATCGTATAATATTAGGGCTTTCTACTTGCTCCGTTCGAACTCAAAGATTCGAATTCTCAAGTCGAAATTCAGAAGAATTTGAGAAATAATTTTAGTTCGTGTTCTTTCTTTCCACGAGTAAGGGATCGTTAAGTAAATTATTTGAAAATAGTCGAAATATAGATTTTACACAAAATTACAAATATTTAATCGAGTCTAGTTGAATATTTTGTATTCAAACTAACCGCGTTTGTAATTGATATACACGAAGAGAAGTTAAATACACGTTTGTTTCGTGTTTGAGGTTGGTGCATCTATCCATGAAATTTGTTGTATAAAGAAAAGTTAACTATATGTATGTACTTTCTGCATTTCTGATTGGTCGCGCGCTTTTATGTTCTCGCGAAGAATGGTCAAACGTAATAATCTATTCGTGGATTGGTTGATGCATACATCTTTGCAATTGAACCATTTTTCGCGCTCAAACTATCCACGTTTATGATTGGTGCATGCATCTTTGAAGTTCGTTGCATTGAACGGTCCAAAATAATCGTCGTGAAGTTGTCGAATAATCGTTTCTATCGGGCATAATTTTGAATCTCTTCGCGTTCTTTCAATGTCTGGTCGTTCGATGTAACTTGCGCTGTAGAAATTTGCATTTCTGCAAAAAGGTATCTTTTGCGTCAAGTCCTTTCCATTCACGACGACACGGAAGTAAAAGTCACTAGCTACGTGGTTCTCATTCCTCGGATTTATACGGTAAACTTCGATCACAAAACGGGAAGCGTAATGGGGCATGGTTAATTTATCGGAGAAGATTCCAAGAGCGGTTGCCAAGTATTCCAGAGTCTTGTCATGTCCCGAATAGAGAACTATCTTCGGTTTGGCTTCGGATATTATACGTAACATGTATGAAACTATGCTTCGAAGAAGCCCATATGCTCTTAATAATCCATATTTTTGACGGTTGCTGCTTTTCACCACTTGTTTGGACTCCCATTCAGTGTACGAGAACAAACCCGTTACGTGTTCTGTTTTTACGCAGACTCGTTGATTCTCAAAATCTATGCAAGGCAGGGAAGCACCATGGCAGATATATGTTAGTAATGCATCTTTTAAGGTATTAGGATCCACTGTTTGGGCTTGATCTGGGATTTCAAAAACTGCATTGGAAGCCTGTTTTATTAGCTCTGCCACTGCTGGATGGGATTTGAGATGATCAGACATTTCCTGCAAAAGCATTTGTTGCATAAAGGGGTTAGAATGAAGATTTATGAAAAGACTTTAGAAATGTTTGTTTTAATCTACTTACTTTTATATGTTGTTTGAATAATTTTTCAGCAGCTGGACATGCACAATCTGTACTACAAAATGCATAGCTTTGACTTTCCTGCATGGTGACTTTAGCGAGATTTTGAAAACCATCTGTCTCTAGGAGAGTATATAATAGGGCAACAGCACTTTGGACCGTTCTTCGATATCTAGTGCTATAGACAATAATGTCTTTGCTGGATATAGTGCCATTTCCCAGATTGAGTTTATGGTAGTAAGCATTTCTAAGTATGATTCCAGTTTTTAAAAGTTGTCCAATGCCAAGAGTCGTCAACTGGCCAATTCTACAATCTTTGGAGTTGGTGGGCAACATAGGAAAACCATGAAATGGCCCCAAGAATTGTGCCCAAGATGTTCTGGAATAGCTGGAGACATTTTGCAGGAAGTTTACATAGCTCTGGTACAGGTTTTCTAATTCAGGTGTAGAACCAAAATCTCCGCCACAATTTACTATGCTTATGTTTCGAATGTGAGCTAATGGCCCTCTGTCCCCGTGTCTTATAAATACTAAAATACCACTCAATGTTAGATTTCCATCCAATTTTCCTGTATGTAGAAAAAGGACTATTATTGTACTGCTTTATCGAGCAACAAATGGTTAATATTATTACATGTGTAATATTTATAGTACCTTCAGTTTCTGCAATAATTTCATTAGGTGGGTTACAAAATTGAAATA
Organism: Ptiloglossa arizonensis; assembly: GCF_051014685.1. Lineage (NCBI taxonomy): Eukaryota > Metazoa > Arthropoda > Insecta > Hymenoptera > Colletidae > Ptiloglossa > Ptiloglossa arizonensis. The sequence goes on along the minus strand of NC_135059.1, from coordinate 9,831,466 downwards.
TTTTTTTTGTTTTTATATCAGCCCTTAAATTTCTAGGAAATTCCCTTATAGAAATATCATTTTCCAAAACTCTTGTTTGCATAGAACTCCTTTCATCTATACCAATGTATTTGTACATACCTATAGAGTTTAAAAGGTATAATTTTATTTTTTATCACATATGAAAAAAAAGGAAGATGGTATTGCACATTGAAAATTCATTTACGTGCACTATCCGTTATGTAAATAATAGATGGATCTGCATTGTTTAGAAAAAGAAAGAATAGAAAAATATTAGACGTCGAGAGGTTATTTAATCATTTTTTTAGCTCGTCAACGAAGTCGATAACATGAAATCGTGTATGCACACGTTAATCGCATTGTCGCGTGTGTTTACCATTGAGCGCTTACGTTACAATCAAACAACGTTCCGATATCTCTATAGAATACATTACATATTTAGTTAATGCAATGTTATTGTATCTAAAATAGAAGAAAAATAAACATAGTACTCGATTTTAATGATTTTCTTCAAATTGTAATGTACGCGGTTTTAATTAATATGTAAACGATAGATAAATTTCTAACACCGTTTCTAAACTAATTTTTCAGATTAAGATAGATACACCATGCGATGAAACGGGGTGAAAAAAGGGAGATGGACAACAACAACGAAAGAGAATGTTAAGTTTCTGTTTCTGGATTACCAGCAACGAGAAGGAAGATCCAAACGCTGAGGATCACGTAGCAATAAAAAGCTCGGTGCTGGTAAGATAGTCGAACCATTTCGGCCAACATTTTGCAAATGGTCCTGGCCGAAGCCAGATTCTTCCAATTCGGATATCACGATCTCGATGACGACGACGTGACTGACAACGATGACACTGAATCAAATAACCAGAATGAACCCGGTTCAACGACTCTGCTCCAGGCTGCATCCTTTTTCTTCAGCAATTCTATCACATAGTTTTTTTGCCGAGTCCTTCGAAGAATCGAGAAGAATTGTGGGGGTGATATCGAGAAGGGAATTGTCCAAGTCTCGTCGACTCCTGGACATCGGTTTGAACCAGAGGACGTCGATGGGCGCTGCCTCTTGTCTATCCTCTGACATTTCTTTCAACTTTCCTAAATGTAAATTATCACCGATTATCTTTTTGTTTATTTTCCAGGTTCGTCATTGACGACTGTCCGAGTTGAACTTTTATATCAATGATTGATCTTCGGTTGTGAAAACATTACCGATATTCTTCGCTACTTTGATTTAGGTTGTAGAAGTTTTATATTTATATAATTAAGTTGCGATTCTGGTTAGATAGAAAAAAAAGAATGGAAATTTTTCACAAGAAATCAGTTTTTTCTCCAAAGCTTTTTTTTTTACATTTTAAGTATTACTTTTCGAGTCGTTCGTTGTTTTTAGTTTATGGACGATGCGTTTACAAAGAGAAAGTTTACAAGGGCTCTTTAGATTACATCTTTATTGCGAAAATAATTAAAAACAAGTCTTTCACTTTTCCGAAATGTTTAATTTATTTGTTTTGTTACTGTTATCAGACTTCCATGTTCCCAAATTTACATTTTTATAACGACAACAATATGATCGCATTAATATGTGACGGATGACGGTGGTCAATGCAGTAGTTTTTCGTCATCTTGCCTAAAACACCCTCACTTTCTGCACCTTGGCGATACAACCCCTAATATTGCAACTTCGAAATTTCACTCGCGACCGAAAAAAAAACCGAGTGGAACCAGAACCTTAATGGAACATTTTTCTCCGACTGACAGGTAAGTCGCGCTCCTTGCGATAGGAGTAGGTTATCGAAACCCGCATGCGCAAATCACAACCGTTCTCATTGGTCTATTCTCGGTTTTAAATCCATTTCGATCCGCGGTTAAGAGAGGTGCAGAGAAGTTAATTTCACCTATGGAAATACACGATATTCAACGAGTTGCCAAAATAATCATTGATTGACTGAAAACGACGAGCGAAGTATGATTATTTCGGCCGGAAATTTGATTCTTGGAAATGGAAGATGAAATTTGTTTGTAGAAATTCTCCAACTTCTCATTTCGTGTCACCATTCCAAATTTCTGTCCTCCAATCTATACGTTTTTCTTTTATTTTTCGTGCTTACATTTTCTTGTAATTACTTTATGCGATGATAGGTATGATAATCCATAATATTAATGTTAGACATTGTTTCAGACATCATTGGGTAATCAGAACATTTTCAAGATGGCCGGTAATATTTGTAACGATTAAAATTTACACAAGCGATAAATGGTTGCGTTTTTTTGAGGTTATTAGTATTATTGCCAGTATCTGTATGCTTATTTTACATAGTATTTCTTTTTCTTTGCAGAGTACAGTCTCGATGAGAAAGGAGCAAACTTTAAGACAAAATATTAACGTCCGCATCGTATTCTCTGGGTAAATGTTAGTCAAATGCAGGCCTATCATTAAAGGGGTAAAAGTAGGTGACTTAGAAGCGCAGGCGCCACCGTATCTATTTCCGATTTCGGGCATGCTTATGAATCTTGTCTTGCCCATTCTTGATAAGTTCCGATCCCATCGATAATTGTGAAACCCTAAATAAATTTATCGCGTTAGGTTTAAACGACCATTTTATCTAACGATAAAATGGACTCGTGACAGTATTAGGTATATCTTCATATTTTGAGTATGTATTCTGTATCCAACTAGAAACACGAGCATCGCAAAGTTTGAGCCGCGTAAAAGGAAAGTTATGTTTTGAGTATCTCAAGATGTAAAAGGCTCAATGTGTAGATATTTTTACAAAGATTAGTTCGTCAATTCCGAAAAGTATTATCAAAAATTAGGTAAATTAGATACCAACAAAATTTACTTTGCACCTTACGAAGATTCAATTCGGTTAAATACGCAATAGAAACATGTCAGTAAAATTAACGAGACATTTGTAATATCGGTCCGAAGCTTTTATTTCATATTTGGAAACGTGATCGTTCAATCATTTGGACTCGTTTCACGAAGTACCTTCGTTTTAGCGGCCGATATAGACGTTCAGTGAAGTTAAGGCTAAAACGCTCAATATATCCTGAAATTATAGTTCCCTATCTCCGTATAGTATTCGGGAGACGAGAATAGCGGCGTTCAAAGAAGCAGAAAAAGAATAACAAGTCCCTTAACCCGTTCTTCAACTATTGGGTTGTTCGGAAAGTGATTTCGTTTTCCAAAATGGAGGATATATAATTTCGTAAAATGTTTGTGCACTCTAAATAAATCGTGTTTCATTTTTTCACCAAAAAAAAAAAAAAAAACGAAATGGCTTTCCGAACAACCTAATGGTATAGTTACTTTCGAGCGTTTCTCCGACACGTCGAGATGACGGAGCCACTGTTTTTTGTTTGTAGTTTTTGTTTCCCCCTACAGAGGGGGCGAATAGCGTCGTGGGGGCGTTGAATTGGTAATCAGTCGGCAGACAACGTAAACGGGCCCGATTACAATTCCACGAGTCGAGCTACTTGGCGAGTAACTCGAGCTAACTGGTCTGATATGAGAGCTCGAGATTAACCGTAGTCAACTACGGACAATCTAGCCATCAGCCTTAAATGGAATATATTTACGGTTAGATACGTATATATACATACTTACGCTCTTGGTGGAACGAGCAAGTGACGTTAGCATCCGTTCCCTCGCCGCGTCTCGACGAAATTGCTCGGTGGTACGCCTTGGAAGAGTTTTGTTAATTGACTAGGTGTCACGGAAGAAGTCTTTCGGTTGGACGGAACTATTTAGCGTGAGCGGTTACGTGGGTTTATAGGCCAGTCGGGTTAACCCGGGAGACACTCCAACGTTGGAAACACTTTGTTTCCTTTAGAGTCGTAAGGCATGTGAAATAAGGTTAAATGGGAGGGCCAAGTAAAATAAAAGAACATTTTCCAAGGGTCGAGTTTCGTTAAGGACTGGAGAAAATTTATTTTGGGAAAGAACGTAAAGGTTTATTAAGGTACTCTTTCTTCTGTCTGCTCTTTAAGGTTGAAGAAGTATGTCAAGACTAACTTTGGGTCTTAACCCTTGAGTTGACGAGTTTATATTTGTATTTGACTTCGTGGGGGTTTGTCAAACTTTTAATTTGTTTTTTTGCTTTTTAAATACGAACGAGTATCGTTTCTTTTTTATATTTGTCGTGTAAGTAGTATATTTAAAAAATAGCAATTCACATAGGTAGCATTTGGTAGGTTCGATTTAGGATGTTTCACATTTGGCCTAAATGAAGTTGTAGTAAGTTGCAGAACAGTGTTTATGTTTTCATCATTTAACCGAGCCAGATTTGTTTCCATTTATGTTTTTAATAGAAAAACTTTGTTTGCAGTTATAAGCAGTGCCGAATATACCTATGAAAACCAAAAAAAAAAAAAAAGCATTATCAAAAATGTTTGAATTGTCGTATTTTTCTAAAATGTTAACGTATTGATGGGATCACAATTGCAACATTAAGTACACTCTTATCTTTTCGTAGAGATTTTCGAATTGGTTTTCAACATTATTTTGCAAACCGAATAAACTCGACACGATTGAACTTTCGACGTCTCTAGATTAAATAAATCAAATTGGACATCGCGATCGATAAGAGACAGATCATTAAATCGAAAGGCGTATGCAAATGAGCTGTACAGAAACCAGCTGCCTATGTTCATTGTAGGTTTATCGAGGTCTAGGATAATGTATGAAGAAAAAAAAAAAAAAAAAAAAAACACATTACGCACGAGAGTGATTGAAAAAAAGTAATAGAGCTACAATAGAAAGCTGTAGCCTCCATTTTCTAATGTTCTGTTCGCGAATACCTTCACCTCTGAGTGTTCAAAGCGAGTCACCGTTCGAGGGCTTACGAAACAATAAAGATTCTGGTGTCTCGATTGAAATCTAAACGGACGTAAGGACACCGGAAATTGTGATTGCGCAAGAAGAGTTCCCGATCGGGGGGACAAAGTTTCCGAACTGCATTTCCAAGGATCAGTGTGCTGTCTGGATCCTTTAATGCCTAATGGAATGGAGTCGTGACGAAATTCTATGATAAAATTTTCAAGAGTGCAACTTCTGTCTGTGTTGTACCTTGACACTGACGTCCGTTGTCACGTACGCGTGATTTTAAAGATTGGAAAATATTCTGGAATTATATTTTGGAAAATGTACAACACTTGTCAAGCTCGATGACCTACAATTCGCCATGTCTATTACGACGTCTATATAAATTAGAATACACGGTGATTCGAATTATTTACAATCAGGTTGACCTTTGCAGTGTCACCTAAACGAGTATCAAAATATAATACTCGACTTTTCGTGGAAGCAAGCATAACATTTTCAGAATTGTAGGTAAGAAGAAAATGAACAATTATCGTACACCATGTTAGTAATCTACTGCTTTCAAACAGAGAAGTTCTATGATGTTTGTACCAATTGCGTACTACTTCGTACGAGAAAGTGCTCTTGAAAATACTACACATTTGCAAGGTATTGGCAAAATATCCTCTAAGAGGATACTTTAGAGCATCTAGAATACTTTCTGTTCCTTTCGAGATACGACAAATGCCTTCGATGACTCCTTAGTCACGTATGTGTGATTTCGGTCGGCCAGCAGTGTCGTCGAGTTTTCCTCTTCGATCGTTGTGTCATCGTCCATTCAATTTCTCTCATCTTTGTGTTAGATTTTATATCGTACATCCAATACGACATTTATGCACATCTTTCCTTGTAATAATATTCTTAGCATTTTCGTTCGTCTTACTTCGGTTTACAAAAGTCGAAGTTTAAAAGTTGTTGATCAAAAATTGCTCAGGGTTACGCTCTTGAAAATACGATATAAATTCGTACAATTTTCATAGAAATCTAAAATTCTGAAACACGTACGAGTAACAAGGAGATGTATACAGATTTTCTCTATCCGATACTTACAATGGTACGATCTGAGTGTATCGACGAAATAAATAATAGATATCAACGATGAAAGTTCGTAGCGTTAGTATTTTAAATATTGAAAGGTTTCATTAAATTATCTAGTCGTTTGGAAAGTGATTTCGTTTTTCTTTGGTGAAAATGAAACACAATTTTTTTAGAGTATATAAACATTTTATCAAATTATATATTCTTCGAGATTTTTATGTCAAAGTTTGAAATCGAAAGATCTATTTCTGCTACACGCTTTTAACACTAGAACTACCGACAGATTTCGTAATAATAATGTATACCTTATATATATATCTAAAAGAAAATCAATCGATGAGGAAAAAGAAGAATTTGTAAAATTGAAAAATCGTAACGTCTTCAGGAAACATGCCATGGAGTTTAAAGTAAATTCGATTATAAAAGCAGTTGAAACCAGTCATTTTGATCGATTGGTAAATTTATTGTTAAATAGTGGCAATAAGGTTCTTTGATCCACAGGAACTTTGACCGGTGTTGCAGTACACTGTCGCGTCGTTCACAGGGGAAAAATCTTCTTTTACGACTACGTGACTGTCGTCTATCTCATTATCATCGTCAGCGGTGATGATCGCGTATCGTCGTGCTTGATCTTGCAGCCTTGGCAAGATCATTGCCATCGTTACGATTGTCGTTGCGATGCTTCGAAGCGATCGGAGATTACACCGCGCCTCTGTTACAGAATACTGCACCGTATTTAATTATATTTAATAGCGCTCTACTTATGCGAATATGTCACCGGAGAGGGTTTATATAATTTGTAAAACGGTCGGTCAAGGATTATTGTATCAGCACGCGGCAACGGGAATAACATTTTCGGTCGTTTCGTCACTCTTCCGAGTAACGCGTTGGTCGATGCGCACAGGGGTCGGTTAATTCTTGCCGTTTGAGGGGAAATATGGTACGTAGAACATATCCCCTTCTCATTCTAGACAAATTTCTATTAGAGTGTCCCAGAAAATATTGCGCAATTTTAGTCACTTTGCCGGCTGTTATTTTTAAATCGTCTATCGAAATATCGTAGGGGGAAGATAGGAATATGAGACACTCATTTTGTATTTGTAGTCAGGGAGTCACGGAATGGTCACTGTGAGGAAAATTTATATCCATTTTGTGTTCGTATTCGGGCAGTCACAAAGTGGTCATAAATAGAAAAATAAATCCATTTTGTATTTGTACTCAGGGAGTTACAGAATGGTCACAAATAGGAAAGTATACCCATTTTGTGTTCGTATTCAGGAAGTCACAAAGTGGTCATAAATAGAAAAATAAATCCATTTTGTGTTTGTAACCAGGGAGTTATAGAATGGTCACAAATAGGAAAGTATACCCATTTTGCGTTCGTATTCAGGAAGTCACAAAGTGGTCATAAATAGAAGAATAAATCCATTTTGTGTTTGTAATCAGGGAGTCACAGAATGGTCACTGAGTGGAAAATATATCCATTTTGTGTTCGTATTCGGACAGTCACAAAGTGGTCATAAATAGAAAAATAAATCCGTTTTGTGTTTGTAACCAGGGAGTTACAAAATAGTCACAAATAGGAAAGTATACCCATTTTGTGTTCGTATTCAGGAAGTCACAAAGTGGTCACAAATAGAAAAATAAATCCATTTTATATTTGTACTCATGAAGTTATGAAATGATCATGATAGGAAAATAAATCCATTTTTTGAGCCTAGAAAGTCACAGAATAGTCACAGATAGGAAAATAAACTTATTTTCGTACTCAGAGAATCACAAAATGGTCATGGAAAGGAGAATAGGACGAAAACTATGGAAAATTTTAGACGATACGTGCTGCATTAATATAAATAAGCCCTGTAGAATTTTTAGTTTTTAATTCTTTTTTTAAAGAAAATCAAAATTGAATGGTACCAGGTGAGAGTATCACTTTACAAATAATTCACGAAACATCGTAAAGGCATTAAGGAAAATGTTTTGTAATAAAGTTTACGTAACTTTACAATAATCGCTTATACGCGCGTTGCTCTCTAGACTAGCATAATCACTGTGTGTCCTCATCTGGCATAAGAAGCATTGGTCCACAGTTCACTCTCTAGTGGCCTTTCTTTTCTATTTTTTATTTCGCTCTTTGCATCTGCAATGAATGCAATTTTATTTTTATTAATACATTTGAAAATGCGATGGAAATATGAGATTGTCTTACATTGCTATGTCTCATATTGTAATCAATTAACCATTTCACTTTTTTAAATGATACGATACTCATACACCATTTTCACACATCATGCATTATAATGTTGCTTAAATCCTAATTTAATTTTCGAAACTGAAATTATCACAGTATAACTTACCTTATTTATTCTCGTAAAAATCGTAAAATATGCAGTCGTAAATTTAAATTCAATATAGAAGTATGAGAAATTTATTTCGTAGCATAAAAAAACATTCGTTAAACAGCAGACTTCTAAATAGTTAACTGTTGTGGGAGTACGTGTTATAAATACTTTAACACATAGTTTTTAAGTGTTCTGTATCAAAATTCTCTATGCTCTGATTAGACCAAGATTTTTTATACAATATAGAACGTGTATACTATTAATACGGGTACTTAATAATTTAATTATGACGCATACTTTCTTCCGTAAGAAAATCACAAACTTCGCTTTTATCTTCAGCCTCCATAATGGAGTAAACTCCCTTAATGGACCCATGTGTGCAATCATTTAGGAATACATTTGTTACATTTGTATTTGCGTTGGTCAATTTTTTCTCCGTTTATCGGGGAAAAAATTACATCAGCGTTTTGTGATTTGTAATTTATCGAGAAAGTTACCGATTGTTAGGAATTCGTGTGATTTCGAAAAGCGACGTGTCGTATGGAAGAAAATCATTGCATCCGAGAGAAAGTTGCGGTTTCGATGTCTCTGATGTCCATGACAGACTCGGGTGCAGTTGACACTTGGATTTCTAATTAATTTCGCAACAGTTTACTCGATGGACTTCCACGCGATTCGTTATTTTTCATTTTAATAGGCGGTGAAAAGTTATCGTTCGAATTGTTAAACCAACTCCGTGGCCGGGTTTCAGTTCGCCCGAGTTGCACTTTTGCAGGATTTGGTAAAGTTTGATCGAAAATAACAGGAAACGAGGAAAATTTGTCTTGTTTTCGAAGCAACTTACGAGGACAGGCATAAATTGATTGAAAACTTTCAATCCGAGTGTAGAGGAAAAGATTTCAAATATCAGAAATAGAAACTAGAATATTAATAATAATATTGTGACAATATTGTAACAATTATAGTTCATAGAGGTATAGTTTATTTCAAATGAACGTTTCAATAGCTGGAAATAGAGAAATAATTTGTCTGTACAAGAACTGAAATACATAAACAGATACGAAAAAGAAGGTACTTGATGAATAACGAATATCAATTAATTCGAGTGTAACGAAACAATACGATTTAAAATGAAAAACATTGAATTGTCGGGTCATGAAGTGTTCGATGTGACGATACAGTAAAATGTGGAGAATTAATATTGATCGTAATGTTAGGAGATGAGAAATTAAGTAGCTTTATAGAGACAGACTTTAAACATTTCCATTGTTTTCAATAATACGAAGGATTGTCGGAGGAGAATGTATAACTTGAAGGGGCAAGTGTTACAACTGGAAAAAGTTTTCTTCGAGGTTATTTTTTTCGAGATTTCAAGGTCATCGATCTTGTTTTTCTCATGGTGCTTACATATTTTATATTTTCATTTACATGGCGTTCAAGTTAATGCTAAGACGAGTACAATGATATACGACAACGCAACCTTCAAATGACTTTGAGTGAAAAATTCAGAGATTTATGAAAAATAATCACAAGAGAAAAATTAATGGTGAAAATTTAGTTTGGAAAGTTTTCAAAATAGTATCCGTTAACATAGATGCATTTCTATAGACGATAAATATTTCTTAGACTTATTTCTTTACTATTAGCACGTTTTAATACGTTCTTTCGGTTTTTACAACGTTATAGGAATATTGTTATAAACGAGCACTTTCACAGCTTCCCACAGACAAAAGTCCAGTGGCTAGATCAGGTGTACAAGCGAACCATCGAGTATTTGCAATACGTTCAATCCAACATTGAATTCAAACTTTTGATTCAAACCTTCACAGATATAATAAGTGGATCACCATTTATTGCTAGAACCTTTTACAAGCTCTAAGTACATTACAAGCTGGAAACTCATCACGTTGATGTTAGATCCGATTTCACGATGCTAGAAGAATTTCATCTCATATCTCAGTAATCAAAGAAACTTTAAAATTTTGGAAAAACATGACACTGACGAAAAAATGTTCCAATATTAACAATTTGCCCCTTCGAATCGAAATCATTTCGTACTTTGATAGTCCTTCGTACTGTCAAGAACAATCCATGAACGAATTTATACTTGTACTTCAATCTCTAGAAGAGTAAAACTTCTACGATCGATAGACAACCAGAAGAATATTATATTATAAAATGTTTAAGTCTCTACGGCAACATGAAAACGTTGAATTCTTTACGTATTTCGGGCAAAGTAATCCGAGCACTGTGAACAACGATTCGTTCTCACCACTTATCCCATTAGATCGAGATAAGTTTCGATTCGTTCCACGCGAAGTGTAATTTCATTTTACAATACAAATGGTAATTTCGATCGAGAAGATAACGTGTCACGTGTCATTTATCTTTCGTTCGTTGTACGAAATTTGTATCTAGATAAGAAGTCTCGAGATCCCTCGACTCGACTCGAGCAACACGGAGGCTGCGTTTCTCCTCTTGTGTAGCTCCTTCTGTATCTATTCATCGAACTCGTGAAAATCAGAGCCGCGGTCGTCCGTTTTTCACGAAATCTCCGAGGTAGATATTCCTTCCGAGAATCAAAGCGGATACCTGCTCAGGTAGAGGACACCCGAACAACCTAATCCTTGATATGATCGTCAGCACCTGCTAGCTTCGTGGAATTCGTCCATTGTTGCGGTGGAGGAGCTCCGTCACGGCAATCGGGGGATCCTTTTTCACTGAATTTGCTTTGTAGTTGTGGAGTCTGTACGCCCTAAATGGGATCGATCGTTTCGAATTCCGTTCCCTTGAATTCTAGCGAGCGTGATTTTAACTCCGCTGGTAGAAATACGGTCGTTCGATAGAGATTCCGAGTTCGCGACGTTTCCAGGAAGTTCTGCATTTAGGGCCTCTGACTGGGGATGCCAAGTTTACGTCGACACATCGATGTTTTTACCATCGATGTTTGCAATTCGATGTATCCAAGTTATGGACGTGATTCGATGGATTTGGAGTTCAGTTTTTCGTGAATAAGTCTCTGTGAAATTCATGGATCTTCAATATTATTAGGGTGTGTTAGATAATATTATCCAAGTTATGAACGTGATTCGATGGATTTGAAGATCAGTTTTTCGTGAATAAGTCTCTGTGAAATTAATGGATCTTCGATATTATTAGGGTGTGTTAGATAATATTATCCAAGTTATGGACGTGATTCGATGGATTTGAAGATCAGTTTTTCGTGAATAAGTCTCTGTGAAATTCATGGATCTTCGATATTATTAGGGTGTGTTAGATAATATTACTTATATATGTGCATTGTGGATCTTCATAAATTATAATTACGGCATATTAGATAATATTACCTTTGTATAAAGTATTCTGATTGTATCAATCGTCCATTTATTTTACAAAAACCTAATTACGAAAAACTGAATTTCGAACCAATTGAAAAACATCAGTATGTTAACTATGTATAATATACCTTATAGGTCAAAGGTATATATGCTGACTGTGTTAATTATCGTGTGAATAATAATCGAGTGATCTTTCGACGAAATTCGTTTGAAATTTTTGAAGAAATGGAAACTCTCTATTCTAATTTATTTCATCCGTATCGGCGGAAAGATAATTTTTCAAAATTGGATTAACGCTAAGTCAACGAAAAGATCGTTTATTTGGAACGACGCTACGCAAATTAATATTTTTCTACAGTTTGCCCGATAAATATTGGATTTAACGAAGAACGATTAATCAAACTAATAAACGAACATTTAATTGAAATTTTTAGACTTATCTAACGATTTTTAGACATCGATGTTTATTTATTCTTTTACCATCTCTATCCGTGATTACACGGAAGCAGATAATGAAAAGACTCGCGAGAAAGAGTGTTATCTTTACGCTGTTGAACATGCGATTATTGTTATATGGAAGGTCGCGTTATTGTCCCGAATGGGCTGTTGTTTATGCCGTCATGATTGTTGTCACGATTTCAGACGCGACCTTCGTATTGACTCTATATTACGACAAAATAAAAGTTCCCTATTGTATCAACGCATTATGAATAAATAGATATAGTGATCAACTGCTTGAAACCGAAGTCTCATAATTTAGAAGATAAATTATGATACACAGTTGAACGATTTAATTTTTCTCAATGTTAAACTTGGAAATAGTACACATTCAGTATTATATAAAATCGAAATTACGACTTTTTTGACTTCCTAAGTTTTCAATTAGTTTGTCATTTTCTTAATTTTTAAAATTTCGCTTCACAGTATTTTTGCACCGTTTCTATGCAAATTCCCAACCTTTCCTTCCGGTGAGAAACATTTTTTACGAGCCATACTGTTGATATTTGCTATTGTGTAAAAATTTTGCATTGTAGGTAGTACACATGCTTATGTCAAGGTCCTTTTTAAATTCGACAGCAATTTATTCGGTGTTTATCTTTGAATTTTTCTTGTTGGAAAACAAACGCAATTGCATAAATGTTCGTTTCAAGTTAGTCACTGTACAAATACTTCTTATACCCACTCTACGGGTGTACGTATACTTGTTAAGTTATTTTAAGACAACTACTACAGCTGTGAATGATTATTCGTAGGTAATTGAAATTTTCAACGACAGAATACTATGATTCTCTCTTTGCAAGATTAATAGACATCGTGCATCAATGTCAGTTTGAATTCCAAGGGGTTAAGTTAAAGGACCTTTCTTATTTCGTTATTGGAATTATCCTCATTCGAAAGAAGAAAGGGATTACTTTACAGACCTGAAATGATAGATTCGATTCAAATAACTCTAACTGTCCAAAATATTGTTTTAAAAGTCTTTCTCACGGTTTGTTACCTTGGGTGCTATCATTTTTCCAAAACTATTTAAAAAATACACATTTTGGGGCGAGGTTGTGAAAATAGGAGGATTGGAACTCTCGAAATACTCGAAATGTTCGAATAGTGATCATCGAAGAGATCGAATCCTCGAATACAGAGAAATTCAACGAGTAGCCTTGCAAGTGACCGGGCAGAACGTTATCGAGTTCGTCACTTGCAAGCACGAATTATCGCACTCTTTTAACTTTCGTTCGGTTATTTCACACTACGTGTGAACGAGTAGGTATCTGGTGTACATTTCTCCGCGTCAATTATACGCAACATCCGACGTGACTCCGTTGAAATTTGCACTAACTGTTCATTGTCCGCTATTAGCGACACTTTTGTCGGTAATAATGCGGTACCTAATCGCGGTATCGCGGTGATATCAATCTCATCTCTGTCCCCGCAATGAAAGCTCTAGAACCTGCGAGTGAAACGAACTTAATGAGCGTTAATGAAACTCGTCGCAGCGTGCAGGCCGCGTGCGTTTGTCGCGCGTAACGTGTCATTTACCAGCAATTTCTCCGCTAGTGTACGCCCAGTTACGTAAATTACAACGTATTAGCCGCTTCGGTTGTCACGCGTGCTCTGTCTTATCGAAAACGGTGTTCGAATACGTGTGCTCCGGTTATGTTTTGCTCTTAAACCCTGACAATTGTTGCTTGGTCGTTTTAGACGCACACCTTACGTTGGCGACATTTATAGACAGACGTTTATTCAATTTCAATAGAATGAACGACGTACTATACTCGTACTCGAATAAAATAATAATCGAAATAGTACAAGTGTGTAATTATTATAATCATGTAATAATGGTAGAAACATTTAAATTCTGGTTTCGAGTTTTTCTCGGTGTATCGATCTACAATGAAACACTTATCGTTAGTTAAATACAAATTAATATCTTTTTAGGGGGAATAATGTTTCTTGGTGTTTTTTTTTTTTTTTCATGAACCAAACGAGAAAAAAGACTATTCGTCGTTTATAGAACATCAGAGTCTGCACGAAATTCTACAAACATAGTCCCCTTTGGCGAGGGATTAGAATACACTTAATTACTACTAGTACTATACCGGGTTAGAAGCCCCGGTGTACGACCATGGATGAATGATAGATCGAGAGGAGTGTTTTTAACACTGTGTTTTAAAAATAAGGATTTTTTAATTTCGATTAATAGAAATAAACCTTTCGAGAACTTATTGTTTACTGTACGAACGAAGATAATACGTAAGTGACAAAATATACGAAAAGGCTGAACACCTTTGAAGATTGTAGGTTGGCCACCCCTGGTATAGATTGTATACTATAGTGTGTATACCGTATCGCATGCATAAATCAATCTTATCGTTTACAGTGCGATGGATATTTTGAAAACAACGATGGTGTATGATCGGTTATGAGATATATAAGGAATACCACAAACCAGATATTTATTGAAAATTAAACGATCTGTACCGTGAGGGACACCGACATTCATCGATAGACGTTCACTATAGTCGCTAGATGTATATCTACTAGATATTATCTAGAGACTTTAAATTTTCTGTTCGCGCCACGTTTGTCACCGGTGACCGACACTTTAAATTTCAATTTTTGCTTGAAGCATATACCGTACGTAGATCCTGATATTTGTGAATTTTCGAATAACATCGATCATTGTACAAAATATTTGAATCCTCGAGTATTCGAATAGTCGACTGTTCAAACTATATTCGGTAAGTCGAATAGTCAAGTGTTCGAATTATATTTGGTAAATACTCAAATCTCTGAGTATTCAAATAGTCAAGTGTTTGAATTATATTCGGTAAATACTCAAATCTCCGAGTATTCGAATTATATTCGTGACTACTCGAATCCTCGACAATATAAATTTCCTTTTCATCGATTTCACTTGTACTTGAGCACGAAAAGTAAATATGTAAATCGTTACATTAATTAATTACTTACAGTATCTAGACGAAGTTTGAACGATCAGAAATACAATGGTGTAGTTTAAATTATTAGGAGAATCGACGTATCAGATGGTCAGGGGAACGAATCCTTTTATTCTATACTAATAATTACCCGAGTTCAGTTTAGGGGGAGTGAATCTCTTCAATCTATGTGTATAATTACACGAGTTCGACAACTTTCTAGTTAATAGGGACGCCATCAATGAAAAGAAACCGATTCTCGGGTCTGTATAAAATGACGAACAGCGACCCAGATAAAAAGCACTTTCTTTTGTGTTCCTAACGTTTGCTGAAATACTTTCGCGAGTGTTTGTGAACGGAAACAAGATCGAACGGTTCTGTTGGTCGAGTTTAATCGAAAGATGAATTCCGTTCCGCCTTCGTTGAGCACTGACCGACAAAATGTAAATTCGTTGGCCAAACTTCAGCTCGGTGATTTGTATCGTGTCGATAGATTCCCAAGTCCCTTGGAGTTCCTGTTCGGTGTAGCATTCGTGGTCAGAGATTCCGGTTGCCAAGGCGATTCGATACACGAGGAAGTTTGTCAGGAGCATTTTCAGCTGAAATCGGTCGTGCACGCGCGATAAGGAAGCTTCTTATCGGCACGAGCAGAACCGATTACAGGTCAACTGTGACGTGACGTCACACGGAAATACTGCCAAGAAGTGGTGCATTCGATAATGGAAGCGAGGCACATTCGGAAGCCTTATCGTGGCTGGCCGACACAAAGGTCAGCGGACAATTCAATTTCTTGTAAAACGTGTACAGTCGCCTCACACAACGCGCAAATCGAAGCTTTTGTTTACGTAAACACGACTCCGGTTATCGTCAGGATTCGAGCCAATGTATTTTATGCATCGTTGAGTCAGAATTACAGACCACGGTTTTCTACGCTATTGAAGTCTCGTATGTATACACGCGACACGTGTGAACAGTAATTCTCGCTTTCAAGCGAAAGTTTTTACACCGGATTCAAGTAACGGAATCATCCCCGCCACCGTTCACGTTTATTCATCGCGAGCGAGACACATTCGAGCAGCTAACGGTCTTAGTCCAGTCGACGTTAATTCGCACTTACTTAACGATTAATCGTAACCGAAAATGCACTCTTCGATCGCAGTCGAGGAATCAATTCGAAACGAAGCAAACTTACCGGTGCAGTGTTCCATTATTTGAAACTAAACTCATTGAAACGTGACTGAAAAGTATTGTATTTAGGATCTACTTGGGATTCATTTTATAGACAGAGAAGAAGATAGAAAACTAACTTTTCGACGAAACGAACCTATGGAAATTAATAAACGAAACACGTGTGTCGTGATTGCAGATATATTTGTCATTAATTGCGTTCACCTGAAGATCTGTACGAATTAAATTACTGATACGTTAACGCGCTTGTAACTCGGTAAAATAAAAATCTCTGGTCGCAATCTCGTTCGAAAGTTACACTCTCTTCGTGACAACTCGACAGAGGCGTATTTCAACTACGTTCGTATTGTTTTCAATTGTTTTGGGGAAAATATGTTATCATTCGAACGGATCGATCGTTTCTGTTGCGCTCTTACACGTAGAAACGAGTGCAAGCTGGGAAGGAAGTATCAAACTAGATAAGCGCAGCAATGTTCATTACTTCCGTCTAGCGTGGACACTGCGCGTTATATTCGTCCGTCCGCTGGGAGATTCGTGAATTGGTCCCTTTGTAATGTAATCGTACCTCTGTGCGATGAGTAAGGGAGAGATTCTTGGTAAACGTGTATCTTTTCCAATAGCAGTCTGATCATCGAGGTTAATCTCACGTCCACGTTTCTCCTCTCGTAAGAAACTGAACAAAGTCTCGTCCAAAGAGAGCAATAGATTTTCGCGCGCCAAAATCGATAGACAAGTGTTCGAAGAAATGTTTCGGATCACTCAAGTGTCGAATGGAACGATTCGATCCGTTACAACAACAATTTTCTGCGTTCAGAACAACGACCATTTCGTTCAACGTTTCAATTGTGTACAAATGGAAGTTCTCTTCTAACTTTCTTAAAAGTAAAAATACAAAGAAGCCTAATAATAAGGTAGAATTGTTCTTAATATCGAGACTCTCCGATCTGCTTTGACGTAGTCGATCACCAATTGATATTTCATTTTATAAACGACGTTGCGATCTTTGTCGATTTCGATCACGTCTCGTTGCACTCAACTGCTCCATTAATCGTTACGAATACACACCAGATTCGGTATTCCACGGACGAGTATTCGAGCCTCTTTGAAATGTTATTTATCGAATTGTTCGCGAAACGACGAGCACGATATTTAATCCAGGTGCGAAGAATTTAGTTCGCGGGCACGATGAATGTTAATGCAAACGTGGTCGCCGAAGTGGATGATAATTGCGACCCATAAACTGATACGGCTCCATTTATAGTTACGTGTAGTGTACACATGTCGAGAGAGAAAAAGGAGAGGGCCTATTAAAGAAGATGGTGGACGGTATCGCTTAACCGGTGACAAAGGTAACTGACATTTCATTGCTCGGGAACCGAACAATGTGAGTGACTATCTTGAAAACGACACTGTTTCTCTCGAACGTGGCGTAAACTCAGCCACGTGTTCTCGAACCCAGGTCTTATCGCTATTTTTGAATAACGCGCTATGCAAATACAGAATTGTGTGAACGAGCTGAACATAATTGAAATAATGAATACCGAACATTAGCCATCAATCTTGCCTTCTGATAGGTATTTACCGAATGACGAGCATTGTACGGAGCTGCTTTAACCCATTGACGCGTAAAGTTTGTGTGTACCTTTATGTTAATTTTTTTTTAACGAAAATGATTGTCACATTTACCGTACAATGGAAAAATGGTATATGAAAAGAAAGAATCTATTCTTGAGATCAATTTTTAGTAAAATGGAAAAATGGTATATGAGAAGAAAGAATCTATTCTTGAGATCAATTTTTAATATATTATCGCAAAGTAGTCGAGTTAATAGCAAAAGTAGGTTCGTTGAAGTATTTAGACTCTTAGGAACGTAGTAGTATTAATATATTAAGAGAAAGAAAATTATCATTGAAAAATTTGCAAATTCTTCTGTACGTCAGTTAAAAGCTTATTCTATGTTTATGGTAATTACAGCTAACATCGTCCAGCACGTAATATCGTCAGTTGCAAATTCTCGTGTACAAAGTAGTAACATTCGTTGATAACGAACTGAATTAGTAATTAAGCATACGTGGGAAAACTATTTCGTTTACTGTGTAAATGTACCGAATCGAAACAATTTTATCGAGAAGAAGAAAGTTTAAAAATTCTACGGATGTATGAATACGTACTGGGAGTGACTGGTTAATAACATGCTCGGGTATTCTAATTGATTCTAATAATTTTCTTAACGGAAACGGATTCTTTTTTCTTGGCTAGCGTGCCCTCAATACCGCGTGTCAGTGGTCTTCCCGATATTACCTGGGAAACGATCCAACAAATAAACAAAGTACACCGATCTAGATATCGTCTGCGAAGATAAAATAATTAAAAATTCTATTTCTTATTATTACGATATTTTAAAACGTAATACCGACGAAAAGAATGGTAGCCACAAAAATATTCCTGTGTTTAAAAATAATAACTGCGCGTACAAATATATGTACATAACTTTAAAAACACACAAATACGAATTAATCGATACTAGGTTGTTCAATAAGTTATCCAACGACGAAACTTATTGAATCTATTATATCTCAGGTAGGCGATATTGTGTGCATTCTTTCAAAATTAATTAGTTTAATTTTCACACGTCTAAGGTTTTGCCAATCGTTATTAAAAATTATTGTACACTTCATACTTTACCGTAGACACATAAATAATTTCTCTTTAATCTGAGGCTAATTAGATTCATGAATATCTTCACGCAAAATTTTTTCAATTGTTTTTCAATATTTTCAATTTGCCAAATTAGTCATTACGGTCGACGGTGATTATAATCTGGAGTTTTTGGATAGTTGCAAGGCATATGTAAGACAATCGAGGACCTTTTCTAACTTTCAATTTTTATTAATATTGCTTCCCCGTTTTTCGACGCAAACTCAACTCAATCACACACAACCGTTTCTTCGACACACCGATTTACCAATAGGAGCGCACACCAAACCCATGTAATTAGCGAGCATACACCAACAACATCATTCTGTGATAATTCTTCACTTCGTATCAAACATTTAGTCAACATTTATTTCGTATGAAATATTCAGTCAACATTTATTCCGTGAGCGTTATTTATTCGGTCAACATCGTTCCATGATCGTTATACCGTGTTCAATCATTCCTTGATCGTCACACTTAATATACAACTTTCAGTATTCGACACATTTCGACAAACATAAATTGTCTATCCCACAACTAAGGGATCCACTTCGACGGTCATTGGCGTGACCAAACACACATCCACGAACCATCCAATTTCATCATTTATAGTTCCAACGATTTCGAAAACATTAATTCGTTCTTCGAGAACGAATCCAACTTAAAAATGTCTCGTCGACTATCGCGCAACAGATCCTTCAATTGAGAACGATTTGATTTTCAGCGGGCAGTAGGTGCATTTATCCTATCTGTATCTTTCCTTAATTACCTCCGAATAATCGAGAAATTTAACGAAACGGTGTTGCACTTTTTCGAGTGTACCGACGAACGAAACGAGATGCGGTCAAACCACGGAAAAACGTGCGAAAAATGAAATTCGCGATCGAGGGGAACGGAAGAAAGATCGAGAGTCGCGGTTGAAGAGGTGTCGACGCGAGCCGAGTATTGCCGAGAAACGCCGAGAACGCTCGAAAGCCACCGATCGGCGCGTGCTCACCGTTGGTAGCGGGAGTCTCGAACCGCGCGGCAACCAGTTCGAATCCAGCATTTCTCGACGAACCGTTCGACCGAGCATTCTCTTTCTCGTACTAGAAACTTCACATCGCCGACAATGACACGCCGGTACCCGGAAACGTGCAAGTGAAACCACTCGACGATAACGCGCGAAGATCGTCCGGTGTTCAGCGACGAATTAGTGGCCTTTGAGAGGTGGCAGCCAACGACACGCGTCGGGACAGTTTTTCTCATCGATTTCGGGCCGGAGGATCCTACCGCAATACATCATGGTCAGTGACGGTTTTCTCGTGATAGACGAGTCGAAATCATTCGAGCAGCGTTTCTTAAACCGTGTGTCCCGTGAGAAAATCGTGATAAACGAAAGAGAATCAAAGAGATCAAAAGAGTATTAATCAATCTTTCATATACGCAGCGTACACAGCGCTTTCGTATCGTTACTTTTCACCCTTTCGTTGATACGATCGTACGGATCAATAATCACGGATAGTTGATAGAAACGGAATGAAAAGAAATCGCAGAACACTTTTGGCGGGCTATGTACAGAGTCTGTACGTTGTCGCGATACTTACGAAAACGTAGCAACGTGTTGTAGTATCTACGAAGAAACAGCGATATAGAATAATTGATTTACTTCGTTTGAAAATTATAATTCGCTTTACCTCGTTTGACTTTCTTCGCGCGGAATACAGTTTTCATTTTGAATCGATTCTATTGTTTGTGTACGAATATTTTCACGCGACTTTGCTTTTAAGACTGAGACGCGTTTCAGCACCGATTGTATGTTTTTTCTTTCTTTTTTTTTTTATTTTAGAAGTTTAACGAGTAGGCAAAATGTCAAGTGCTACGTAAATATTTCGCGGGACGAAAAGTGTTCCGGGATAATGAAAAAAGTTTGGGAAACGCTGAATTCGAGTATCGTTCGTTCGAGTGACTCGAGTGAGTAGCAACAGTGCAATATTTCTTGCAACCTTGACGTTTGGGTTATCTTTCCGACTTGTCCAGGAACACGAACTCCTAATTGCTTTAAACGAACATTGGTGGTGGTAAGTTTAGCCTAACGGGAGGAAAGTTCCTCATCGATCTTATTGGTACGTTTATTGGGGCAGTATCTCGACCACTTTCGTGTTTTCGATCCAACCATTTCGAATCTAAAAATAAGAAGAATAACTAACGAAGAGGTTCATCGATTTCGAGATAGACGTGCTACAATGTTTCACGCGCTGAAAATTTTAGAAAATTGGAACTTGATTTCTACGAGTTCGCGTTATTCGAAAAGCGGTCCTCCATTTTTACTTTCTAACCTATAAGATGGAAATACATTGAAATCGAGAAAAACTATGACAAAAATATAGTGGAAGAATACGTTTCAAGATTTTCTTGTCTTGATCACTTTTTAGGTATCAAAGAAAATCTTTCGTTCGAATATCAGTATGTACATACTGCGCGCGCGCGTACACACACATACACAGACAAATACGTACGTGTATATATCCGTTGACACGATTGCAAGTAAAGATTGAGCGAATTTTAACGAAATTCTATATTTCAATTTCACATTCTCATCCCAAGAATTGATCCCATTTTGAATGAAATCAATCCCTTCAATAGCGATCCCATCTTTCAGGTGTTCGATTTTTCCGATATACATTCATTATTTGCAAAAGTTTAAAAAAATATTGCAAATCAATCTTAAAGAGAAGTAAATTCGACGTAAAGAATTTAATGAAAATTTTTCTTTATTTTCTGTAAGAAAAAAAAAGAAATTAAATCGAATCTCGTTCATCGTACAGTTGAACCATTTTTTTTTTTATCGGGAAGTATCGGGAGATTTTTCTTCTTGTTAATTTAAATAGTTAATTTCTACTCCGATGGAGTTTCATGTAGGTCGTCAACGTAATCGTTTTAATTCGATTTTAATTCGTGTTGTCGTACTTACTTCCGTTCTCCAGTTTGTTTGCACAGGTTGCCCGCTTTATTAACTTTCGATTTCCCATAGATCGCTTATCGCGTTAGTCCCATTATGGGGAACGTGTGCGCAATTTCAGTCACCAGTTTCGTTAAGAGAATCAAGGACCTTTCGTAGAAAATAAACCGCAATTGACGGTTTAACGACTTTGTGCCTATTTGCCTCTTCCTCCTTTTTTTTTCTTTCTTTTTCACTCTCTGGTTGGTAATTGAACAAGCACACCGATATCGTATGTAAACAGGAAGCCCTTTAATGCTATGGGAACGTGTCAAACTTTTATTACGTTTCCCGGTTATGTAACGTGAAATTTTCCAAACCGTGTTGTCGTTCCACGAATAAAAGATCAAGAACAATTTTAAAATAAACGAGAATAATATTACTTCGACACGATTATTCACCGATCCTCCTAAATTCTTGTAACAATTATTTTTCACCGTTATGGAAGAATGTTTCGAGAGAAGAAAAACGATACTCTATAACAGGGGTGGCCAAGGTGAGAAGCATTGGGAGTTGTATTCACGAAATGCGATTCACGAAGAGCTGCATTGCATATTTGAACAGATAAAAATTCTGTTTCAACGATTGAACACCTTATCGACCGTCTTGGACCCCCTTAACCAGGCGTGACCGTGAATGCAAGATTTATATGCATGAATAAAAAGATTTAAATACAGATTGCATTTATTATTGTTCGTCCATCATGAAAATTAATCTCTCAAAGTGGGCACCTATTTAACTTTTAAATCTTTTTATTTCCTGTATTCGTGTATCGGACGATGACTTCCACGATTGTTTTGTTTATATTAAAAAAAAAAAAAAACAATATATTGCTCATGGACTGCTGGAGTAGTGATTAACTATTGGAGCAGTCAAATTGATGATTCTTCTAGTAAGAGAGAAATCAAGAGAACTCTGGAACAAGGATCGTGGATTGTAGAGGCTTGTACTGCCACTTTTATGGTGTGTGCACGTGCTCTAGGTCTGTCAGAGATGTTTGAACAGTTACGGTGTGGGCCTGTGCACGGTAATTAGGAAAAGTAATTGTTTCCAGACCAAAGCACATGGTAGATGTTCGCGTGGCATCGCTATGGAGGTTCCCAGGTGTTGGGAATTTCAAGACCAGGCACTTTGGGCATCTTATCAACGTTTCGACACCTCCTCGTAGGCCCAATCGTGGTGGATTCCTTAGTTAACCCTGGTGATATTCTGGCAGCGCTGTGATTCGTCTACTCGGTGTCTCCCACCCTTGATTTGGAAGGGTGGGGAGGATCGAGATGACGTCACCGATAGCTCACGGTCGTCTAGTTGGTCATCAGGACAATTCGAGTTGGATGAATTGTACATTCGATAGGATTCGAGTAAGATTAATTGGCACTGTCGTTCGAGTTGGGTCAATTAGGTGACACCTTGATTCGATTTGACGACCTGATCGTTTTGCCACTCGCTTAGACATAAGTAATCGTGGACTTGGTTTTTGTAACAGTTTGATTATCGAAGATTGTTATCATTCTGTTATCCCATTTAGTTCAATTAGTTCTTACCATTGGGGAAGGTGGTCCTTCGAACCTTGAGATTCTTAGTTGGCACACGTTGCCTGGATAGATTCGATGCTCGAACGATCTTCTTACTAACGAGCACGAAGCATACGTATGACACTAATGTTTCATTTGCAGTGAAATATTGTATACTTTAGGGAAAAAATTATTTGTGTCGCGTTATGGTCACTTCTGTTATGTAAAGATACTCTCTATTCGGGTAACAGAACGTTTCAATGGTGCAGCGTTCGAATGACTGAACATTCAGATAACGGAAGTTCGTATAATGGAGATTGTAACATAGCTATTAACAATAAGGGCAATGAGAAGTACCATTTTGTTAATTTTCTAACTAAATTCGTGTAAACCTGAAACGAATAAGATGTAACGCATTATCAATCCATTGGATAGATATATTCCTTTACGTTTAAAATAAATCGAAGATAACGTTAACAAGCATTGATTAACAGTTTATTTTCGAAGGATACACTTTGTTCAGCCGTAAGCTTCGTTACTGGTGTATCGAGATACCTGTAAAAGAAAAAATAAGAAATATTATCATTTTTAATCAATCGAAACACTTTTAGACAATTAATAACAAAAAGGTTGGTATTATTCAAAATGAGCATCATTCGCAGTGATGCAGGTTTGTGAATGATGCGCCCGATTAGCTATCGAGACACGTATGGTCTTCGAGGTTATTTCAGAAGCTAACTTTTATCAGGATATTTCATAAACTATCTACATTCTGATAAGGAGTCCTTTCCAGGTCATACACTCCAACTTTGACACTGTTTGTGGTCAAACAGGTTCAAACTGAGCTATCAAAGGGTCGATCTTCGACCGAAATGAACTCTGAGCATTACTTCGTAGCTACTCTCGAGATGTGTTTACTTTGCACGCTGTTGGAAAAACCACCTTTGCTTTTGGGAGAGATGAATGACTCGTAGAATTTTACTTCTTTCAGTGAGTTTTTTTTTTTTGTTAAACCCTGGACACGATTTTAACGCCTCTTTCACGGAAATGAAAGCATCACATCTCGATGGGGACACTGGCCACAGAATAATCACTGGCAGGTTGGACACATCCATGGTGTTTTCTTCTATATTGAAAATCATACAACGCGAAAGAAAAAGTTGCAAAGTTTCAAGGAGTATATTTGTTTTATTTCGTTCTCTATAGAAATTGAAGAATTTGAATTTTATTTATTAAATTAGATGATCGATACATTTAAAATGATGCAATTATAATGATTGGCCTCGGTTCTTACACCGGACTTCTCAATTATTTGTCCGGATGCCGACAATATTTTCGCTCATTCTGTGCTGTTTGAACTCGTTGCTTGGTAATCGGTTCCCCTTTGTACTTCGGTGTTCGTTGGACGAGAACGATTGAAAACAGCAGCCAGTTAATACGTTCAAAGTATCATCGTTGCCATTACTTTTAAGGGGGGGACTCCCTTATAACAGCTCTAAAAATAGGCGATTTTCATGAATTATTTTTAGGTACCTATCGATGATATTCGAAAAAACTTTTTAAAGATATATACAGAAGCGTTCTCGAAATGCAAAATAAATTTTTTCATTTGTTCACTGGTTGTTGGTGTAGTGTAGTAGCTGTCACGGTTATTTCATAATCAAAAGCAGAGAATCTTCTTAAAGATAACAGTCCACGTTGGGATTGTACCAATTTGTAAAAGAAAAAATACGAAACATTGAAGAAATTATAACGTTTGGAAGAAAAATGGATTGTTTCGATAAGTAGATCGATTTTTTATTATCGATAAAAGTGTTGCATGTTAATGTTGGTTTAAAACGGGTTTAAAGTGTTTGACGAAGATTCGAGATACTCTCAGCTGAGAAATCAATCTGAATATTTAATCTGCTATTTCGGAATCACAAAGTAGATCTTCCTCTTCCTTGACAAGCTCCTGATTCCTCTTTTTTTACATTTTAATGTAAAAGTCGTACGAGTATCTTTGGTTGTTTCTAAGCTACGATGCTCTATTGTCGATAGTTGTTTCGCTTAATATTTTGCATTGTTATCCAACGATATTGATGTCATAGATTTTCATTGGTCGAACACAAGTGATAGTAAAGATGAACACTCGGGTATCTTATCGCCAATCCATAGAATTTTCTCATTTTTGTTACGCTTAAATATTTTCTAAAATATTTTTGGTTAAATATTTTTTTCGTAAAAAAAAAAAAGATACCAAGTACGAAAGTTCAATCGATATCTAGGGTCGATATTCGCAAACCAGATAAGGTTTTATACCAATTTGTATAAAATCACAAGAGTAATAAGTAATATTACATAAAATTAGAATAATAACAAATAATATTATAAGGTTTTATACCAATTTGTACAAAATCACAAGAGTGATAAGTAATATTACATAAAATTAGAATAACAACAAATAATATTATAAGGTTTTATACCAATTTGTATAAAATCACAAGAGTAGTAAATAATATTACATAAAATTAGAATAATAACAAATAATATTATAAGATTTTATACCAATTTGTATAAAATCACAAGAGTGATAAGTAATATTACATAAAATTAGAATAATAACAAATAATATTATACACAATTACAATAATAACGAATTAGAGTAAAAGTACAATTCTTAAATACTATCGAGATAGTCTTGTAGCATCTGATAAAGAATCCTTGTTAGCAATATGTACGTTTCGTTTCTATCGTGATTAAAATCAGCGATTTATTGCAATCAATGCGACGCGCATGACAGGGGTTCTGTGGTCGGTTGCGAACTCTGACGCAATTTATTATTTAGCTGCAATCGTGTTATTTCGACCCCGATATCTTGGCAGCGCACCTGCCGAAATTATACCGTTGATTCGCGCGTAAGAAAAAAAGATTCGATTTTTCGAATCCGTTGCAACGAAGTTTCCCCTTTGATGCACTCGATCGTTCTTGTTACGTAGCGAAAATAAGCCGTGCAAGGTGCATCGCGATCGGTCAGTCAACCGCCGGTGTTTATACCCCTTTGCACATCATCGTCCCCGTAACAAACTGTTGACCTCGGTGCGTAGAGGAATTACGAGTTACTCGTTATCGGCGAATTAACGCCGAGGGGACTCGGCTGCGTGACTCTATTTTTAACGATTTTCAACACGAACGTCGCGTAGCAATTGTTATCTAAACTAAGGGTCGCTCGAGAGTCGGAAACTGTGCGTTTGGGATCAAGAAGTATGCAAACACGATTCGCGACGAATAGAAGTTAATCGGGTCCTATCGATGTAGAAAATTGAAACAGGAAGCTGATAAATTGATAAATTGCGAAAATTTGCCTACGCTTTTAACTAAGAGTGAAATGTATCTAATAGGTTAATTGATTATTTTTAATGTCACGCGGAAAGGGATACTGATTCAAATTCTCGATATTTCGGT
Organism: Ptiloglossa arizonensis; assembly: GCF_051014685.1. Lineage (NCBI taxonomy): Eukaryota > Metazoa > Arthropoda > Insecta > Hymenoptera > Colletidae > Ptiloglossa > Ptiloglossa arizonensis. Next base: position 9,804,620 of record NC_135059.1, on the reverse strand, counting down.
TTAGAGGGGCCTGATTATAGCATGTATTTTTGTAAGTATATATTTTCTGAACTTTCCAAGGATAACTTCATTTCTTTAAATGAAAGCTTCTAGTGAAATTTGATGGTATAATAAATTTTGTAAATGAAAAATATTCAAGTATACCTGGAAGTAGAAAATTTGATCTTGAACGATCTTGAAGCATAGATAATTGATCTTGTTTTCTGTTGAACAGAACATTTTCTAAAAAATACAATTTTTATAGGAGCCTTAAAACATTGTATCAACAGTGTTTACTGTTTTCAAATACATATGCCTGTATTGTAATATTTTTATCCTTCCATAAAGAATTCAAGTTGACCTAGAAAAGTATGAAAGAAGAGAAACAATATCTAAATAATTTCTAAATAATTTTTATATAATTTCCAAATAATTTCCAAATAATTTCCAAATAATTTCCAAATAATTCCTAAATAATTTCGAAATAATTTCCAAATAATTTCCAAATAATTTCCAAATAATTCCAAAATAATTTCGAAATAATTTCCAAATAATTCCTAAATAATTCCTAAATATTCCTAAATAATTTCCAAATAATTTCCAAATAATTTCCAAATAATTTCCAAATAATTTCCAAATAATTTCCAAATAATTTCCAAATAATTTCCAAATAATTCCTAAATAATTTCGAAATAATTCCTAGCATTACTCTTCATAAATTTTCCACGCGTCGATGTCCTTATCCGGAAGTGTAAATACCTTGGAAGTAGGAGTGTTCTCGAACACTTTCCTATCGAATTGATTTTTACCTAGTCTACCGCTTCGCAAAGTTCACTCGCGACGATATTGTCACGATACGTTAGCTTTTAGGATTTTCGCGAGTTTATCGGTCGCTTCAACGAAACAAAAATCGTGGTACGTCGACACGAAATGAACCTCCCCACGTGGAAAATACTTCATTATAATTCCCGAGTGAAAATACACGGTTACGTCCCGATTTCTGTTTTTCCGACGAGCGAGCTCCTCTTCGTTCTAAACGAGTACTTCCGTCGTGTAAAACATTGCGCTTGATATACATCTACAGGTGCCACCCTTCGTTGAAACGAATCTCCTCTCGTTTTCAGCGAACCGTAATTTCGCTCACGGTACATTTTCCTAAGATTTGAATCATCGACAAATCCTTGTTGTCAAATAGTATTCAAATAGTATTGAAATCCTTTCGATTTTACTCGATTTCTCGATCACTGTTCACAGATTCTCAGCGCGCTCGGAGTCACAGTGTTGTTCGGTTGCATTTCCCTCGTTTATGCATTCGAAAGAAAGTTCATTGTCCCGGAACGTTTAGCGGCGTGCAATGAAGTATGAATAATTCTGTTCTTATCGTCGTCGATTCGTAGCGAACGCATTACCGTGTAGAAGAGATTTGCAACGACTATCAGGCCGTTCAGCTCGTTTCTCCAAAGTGGGGATCACGTTGAATACTTGTCGGACATTTTTGAGACCGGGTGAACATTATCCAGCCGAAAGGCGCGTTCACGGGGAACGAAACTTGTGAAATTATTTTTATATCGAGAAACGCGTCTGGAGACAATTATAAGACGAGAAAAAAATATCTTTCGATCGTTCTAAATATGTAGTTATGCAGGGTTAGCGAATCGCTTTTGCAACGACGTATAGGTAATCGTTACTTTATCGTCGTTTGTTAAAGACATCGTAAAAGTACTCGAAGCATTACACACTCTTGCTTAATGGCGCGTAAATTTCATCCAGGCTCGTAAATCCCTTCGAGATCCGTAGAAAGTTTCGAATATTATTGGAAATCGGTTCCTGAATATTTCAAACATTTTGAATCATTGGTGTGCACATCGTGAACGACGAACATTCGTCGAAGAAACGAAATATTATACGTTTTTTTTTATCGCCGAATTGAAATTTTGTAGATTTCTGAGATATATGTATCATTGAGAGTCTTTCATTAATGTTGAAAAGGAAAAAGAATTAAAGAAGTATTAAATTTATTTTTACAAGGCTTCGCGCAATTTCTTGGAAAGAAATTTCTTCGAAAGGTTGGTAAATTGTAAGTTCTTGAGAACTTTGTTTTCATTTGCCATCATTTGCACATTCTTTAGATGTTAGATGTTTCATCTTGGTGAAACTTCTGGACTTTTGTAGAATTGATTATCATTAATCACAATTAAATTTGTGGTGAAATTATAGCATTACAGAATGCAGAATTGTTTATTGCAAGGATGTAGATAGCTAAACCTTGTGTTTGAATTTATTAAATTGACTAACAGAGTATTCGAAGCGTAGAATATTTTACATAAATCTGAATCAATCTTCTGAAACTTGACTACTGTTGTTGAAACATTCTCATTATTTATTTTCAAGAAGATTAGAAAATTGAACAATGGATAAACAATACTTTGATTTGGCATTTGCAAATGAAATAATTTTTTATTTAATTATTGATAATCCTTTTGAGTGTCCACACAGGTATTGTCATATAAGAAATAAAGCAAAGGCTGCTTTTAAATTTAATCTCGAAGTTATTGCTCAATCACAAATAATTAAAAATAAGGCAAACAAGACAATGAAAGGAGATAGATAAAATAAGATAGAAATCTAAGAAGAATAAAATTAAACAAAACTTTGGTGAATAAAAAATTTGGTGGTATATTTGAATTTATATTACCTTAACTCTTTCGTGCAAGTCTTCGATTAAAAGATCATTCATTAGTAGACTTTAAATTATAAATAAAAATACAGATTGTTTTCCATATATATCATGTAACAATGTCCATAAAATTTCACTAATTTTAATCATTTTTATTCTATAAATCACGTACATTGAAACGAAATTTTAATAAGTACTAATATCGGCTGTTGAATTCTTTCTTTTATAAACGCAAGTTTTGGCAGAGTTGCAATAACGAGAGGAAAAATTACGTATATTGAAATGAAATTTTAATAACTACTAATCTCGGCTATTCAATTTTTTCTTTTATAAACGCAAGTTTTGGCACAGTTGCAATAACGAGAGGAAATGGTAGGAAAATTTGGCCTGAACTCGTTTCACAAGTGTAAAATAGAAAACTTCGAACAACTGGGATGCGAGTTAGCGCATTGATAAAATAAAATGGAAATCTAAGAATTGATAGAGATGAGATTGACAACGCAAGAAGTGGTACGAAAATCTGTGTACGACGCCGTTGGGAAAAGCAAACAGAGAAAATACGAAACCAGTTTTATTGTAGCGAATCGCGAACGTTGTAAAAGTAAACGTCACCTTTCCCTGGGAGCGTTGAAAAGACAGCGCGCGAGGTACCGTGCTTTCGAACCGGAAGAGATACTCGAGTTTAATTTATCGGTTATGGAAGACGGGGCCACGATGCTGGAAACCAAGCAAGAGAGAAAAGGAGATGGCGCGTAGAGAGGAACACGGACTTTCTTCCTCTACGTTTCCCTAATTTGAATACGATGCCCGTTAATGGTTGCGTAACAACCATCGATGCGTGTAACACCTGGTGCGCGCGACGTTACGCGGCCATTTCTGAACTGGACGCTCGTACTAGATAGTTCTTCGGGATTGATCGCACGAGGTCGTTCCACAAGCCGCGTATTTTACGGTGTGAGGTTCCAATTCGAAACAAACATAATAATCGTATGCGATCACGCTGGAAAAATAAACGTATCGCGTCGATTCGAGTCGTCCATTTCTTCTTTCCATTCGAACTTCTTTCCATTTCGATGCTCGTCGAATGAAATTCGAGCGCAATGGTCGATATTATTCAATTGTAATCGAATCGAAGGTAAATTCGCATTAGACGGTGTTTATTTTTTGATATTAATTAATTACAAGGTTCTATGCAGGCTAGTGTGAATATCGACAAAGTTCCATGGTAGAAATTAATCCGAAGGTATAAGTTTTTGAAAATTATCATTAGAATGATACCTTGTAGAAATATTATAGAAACTCATTGTTGTCTTCGACAAGCTTGAATTTGATCGAGACTGTTGTATATTTATTTATTTTTCATAATCCATAATTATCGTTTATGAATTCGATAATTATTTCTCTCTTTTGGACAAACGTAATTTATGTTAATATTGACCGAATAAATTTTGTATTTTATTCGATAGGAGTGCAATACACACTAGTATACTGTCTAGAATGTTTCATTTGTAAATTCTTCATTTTACAATTTCTATGGCTTGTACATTTCTCTTAGAATTCTTTACATTTGTGTTTGATAGATTATTAATTTACCTAAGAGGACCTTAAGACTTTTCAATTGAATTCAAGTTTATTTAAAACTACAATGAGATTGTGTAACACTTTGATGAAACGAAAAATTCAACAAGACGAACGTCTGTAAAATGAACGAGAATATTAAACAAAGTGTACGTGGAATGTTTCTTATCGGTTTCTACGTGTTCGGATAATCATACGGTTAAACGTCATCGGGATAATCGAAATACCAAGTATTATAATTTGAACGAAGTTCCATGTAACGAGAATACATTTTCCTGCGAATAAATTCGATTTCCACATACGAGTGAGATTCTCTGGACGTTATGAAAGAACCGCGAAAACTCGGTCACGATTTTTTCGAATGCAATTCGCATGTGGTTTCCACCGACAAGGTTTCGTGTTTAATTGTTACTCGTCGACAAATAAATCCTTTGTTGCTCGTTAACAAAAGCCTCTGTCGAAGCTATCGTGAAACGCAAAAATTATATCGCGATTTCAATTCGATCTCGAAGATTGCAGAGGCTTCGTTAATCCACAAATGCAATCGAGACGATTTCGAGACTTGACTCGAAGCTTTCCAGGGAGAGGGGGAGAGGGGGTTGTATTGCAACAAAAAAGAGATATCACAAAAAATATTTACCATAGAATATATTACCATAAATATTACCATAGAAAATATGGATAACTGAAATATCTACTCGTGTCGTGTTACATTATTGAGAAATTTGATTACGAGTACTTACGTGACAATCAAAAATGGATGATAAAAAAAATATTTAGCGATGAAAAAATAAGTCAAATATATAGAGTGACATTTTTTCGTGCAGAGCTTCATTTTTGAGTAAATCAATGTTAAATATTTATGGAGCATGATTTCACTCGTGTTTATATACGAAGGATATTACTGTACTATTTGAATTGCTCTTCTGATTTTTTATTTTAGATATTAAGGGATAAACATTGAAATAAAATTACTTTTCACTTGTTGCTGAAACATCACAAAGCTAACTGGGTACGAAAAAAATTTCACTCTACATTTTCGACTTGTTTTTTTCATGTAGAATCACCCCCTTTTAGCTTGTCCCACTAATTGGGTAACACCTTGTACATATCAGTTATATAATTTAATAAATTCCTCCGTGTATATATTTTAGTTCAAGAAAATTGTATAAATACGTTTCTTGTATTTTCGTTCAAATTTTATTTCAAATATTTCGATTTACTCTCGCATGTAGAATTATCTCTCGTTTGGTGATAGTGAAATGTTCGCTGTAGTTTGATATAAACTGACGAAAAAATGGAAAAGCCGTAAACGCGAAAGCGAATACGTTTAATGTCGTTTAATTCGATAGAATCGATTTACGTAAACATTGCTCGTACGTCAAGTTTGCATAATCGCGTTATGTTGAAAGTGTAATAGTAATCGAACGTTGAGCTACCCGGATATCCGGGAATACGCTTTGCTTCCAGAAGCGTTTCGAACCGAAGAAAGCATGAGTTTAGCGTAACTGAACAAAAAAAGAAAAAAATACCTATGTTACATTCATGATACTTTGTTGCAGAGTAAAGACACAGACCAAATTAAAACGATCGCATGAAAAGAGAAAATCACATTTTATCCTTCGCTAAAATAATTATCCGATTAATTTAATGTAATTAAATTATTTACGACGTTCATATTAAATTTATAATATTTTCAACGAAATTTTCGATACGTTCCATCTTCGTTCAGATAGTAATTTATGCCAGTTTAGTCCGAACAATCGTCCACGAGTTATCAGCGAGGTTCGTGTCATAATTATTTCCAGGCCATGGGAGTACATTTACATGCTTCTCGTTTAAAAACATTGTAATTTATAACTTGTACGTAGAATATTAATCACAGATTGTGAAAACGATCGCATTGAAACCGGTTTCCAACATATGAGATAATTCTGAAAACCTAGGCCGAAAGGCCATTCGACTAAATTTCTGGGAAACTTACTCGATTGGCGAAATATTGATTCACGAGATGAAATTTCCACAATTCTCGTCAACGTTCACGCCTACAGATCGTCGATCGTATCGTGTAAACGTGTCGTTGAAAACGTACGAATGTTCCAGGAGCGATGTCTCTCGCTCGAGTTGATTTTCAACGTCGTTCATCGTGCGATCTGGTGATTTGAACGCGCGAAACGAAATCGCGCGACAAGCTTCCGCGATGGAGATTACGCAATATAATCCAAACGATATGCAATGTCTCCGGATGTAGATGCAACACGAACGTAAAAAAGTGTCGTAAATCGTCGTTGCTCCGTTTGTGGAATTTGTTGCAACAATTGGGGTGGTTGAATTAATTTTCTCAAAATTAAATTCTCAAAGAATTTTATACCGATTCGTCTATATTATCAAGCTCGTTTTGTAGTATCTAATAAAAAAAACTCTAAAAACATTGTCTTTAACCCTCATCTGCAATTTTCTGACTTTTCTTCCTTATTGAGTAAAAGTATCTGACTCATAGAATTTTGTATTGTTTCGTGTATTTTATCAAACTTTTCTTCTAGTATATAATAAAATACCCAAAAAATCGTTGATTTCGATCCTTGTCTGCCATCTTTTGATTTTTGTTCCTTATCGAGTAAAAGTGTTCGATTTAAAGAATTTTATACCGATTTCTAGTATTACAGTATACTCATGCTCTAGTATTACAGTATTGTAGTATTCTGTATTATAGTACAGTACTGTATTATAGAATAATATTATAGTTCTGTATAGTACTCCTAGTATTATAGTAACTGATACTCAAGTTTGGCTTATAGTATCCAATAAACAACTTTAAAGTCGTATAATAGTATTACAGTTCTGTATAGTACTCCTAGTATTACAGTACACTGATACTCAAGCTTAGTTTCTAGTATCCAATAAACAACTTTAAAGTCCTATAATAGTATTATAATTCTGTATAGTACTTCTAATACTATAGTGTACTGTTACTCAAGCTTGACTGTAGTATCGAATAAACAACTTTAAAGTCCTATAATAGTATTACAGTTCTGTATAGTACTCCTAGTATTATAGTTCACTGATACTCAAGCTTGGCTTGTAGTATCCAATAAACAACTTTAAAGTCCTATAATAGTATTATAATTCTGTATAGTACTCCTACTATTACAGTACACTGATACTCAAGCTTAGCTTGTAGTATCTACTAAACAACTTTAAAGTCCTATAATAGTATTATAATTCTGTATAGTACTCCTACTATTACAGTACACTGATACTCAAGCTAGGCTTGTAGTATCCAATGAACAACTTCAAAGTCGATGACTCGTTGTCTTTAACCCAGACCTGCCGTTCTCCGAGTTTTTCTTCCTCGTTGAGCAAGAGCGTCCAACTCAAAGTTGTCGCGGCTACGATAAGCCGCGGTAGAAAGGAACGAATCGTACAATTAATGAGCAATAATTTCTGTCGAAATGCACGCTCGAGAAATGCCACTGGCGTGCAATGGACGAGTTGAATTCACGCATGTTATTTTCAGAAATTGCCATTGCAGCCTTGCCCCGTTTTTGTCCACACCTGATCTGTACGATTTTGCAACGCGTCACTAGAGGACATACAGGGGAGGGGGAAAAAAAAAAAAAAGGCACGGGACTGCATAATTTTGCAGCTTGTGATCGGCGTAAATGTATCTTGTATCTGGCGTGCACTCGAGGTCGTACCGAATGGGATTTTTTTTCCCCGCCATGTTGCGCGCAGCTTTCCGATTTGATCGCGATCGGTGGATGATAGTACGGCCTGTTGAGCCAGGGATTCGTGACGTTATTGTTATCTCTTGCTCGGTGACATTCGAAGGACTAACGCGTTGTTTAACTCCCCACGTTGTAAACTAACTCCCCGAGTTTCCGTGTTCGAGAATGCTTGTCGATTGTCTTCAATATTGGTCCGAACTACTGTGCGTAGAATAGAAAGATTCGTTAATCGATGCAGCTTAAATCGCGATGCGAAAAATAGAAAGATTCGCCAGTCGATGCAACTCAAATCGTCTAACGAGAAATAGAAAGATTCGTTAATCGATGCAGCTCGAATCGTGATGCGAAAAATGGAAAGATTCCCTGGGCAATGCAACTCAATTTGCAATTCGAGGAATAGAAATATTTGCTAGGCAATGCAACTCCAATTTATGATGTGAAAAATAGAAAGATTCCCCCGGTTAATGCAGATTAAATTACGATATGGAAAATAGAAAGTTTTCCTAGTTAATGCAACTCGAGTTATAACGTAAAAAATGAAAAGATTCCCTGATTGATGCAATTCAAATTATTGTGCGAACAATAGAAAAATTCTTCAGTCGACGCAATGGTGTTGCGATTTTTTAGCATTCCCAATGCGAAAGAATTTATTTTTCCATACGACAGGGCGGATCGTCTTCTTAACACTTTTATAGCTCACGAGTGCAATTACAGGTCTTCTAACTTTTATTAATACTTAATTTTATTTTTATTCAACGACATTGTTCACCGTATTAAAGAAGAAAGTACCAGAAACATTGCATTTGAGAGAAACAAAGTGAAAGGGCAAGTATTACCGAATACTCTGTCTAATATTTAATCTAATCCACGTGAATATATCCAGGTTTATCTTGTTCCCATCGAGCCGAAATAACTTGACAATTCTCGAGTGAAACGGGTCAAGGATTTACTTTAGTACCGATGTAAAATAATAAAAAACTGAGATGATCGTTTGCGGTAGGGTTGTGGTCGGGAATAATGTCAATAGGTCAGTAAACGGAACGAATTCATGAATTGTATTATAAATTCGGTCTTTCTGACGATGTATCTGACGAATACGAAAAACAAGATTACGTAATCTACATTACGTGCTCGAAATATTTTGATTGAACGATATCCAGTATTGTGGAAACGATGTTACACCATCTGTCGAATTCAACGTCACCGAATCGTTTCTTTATTTTGTTTAATTTCATTGGCATTGTCACCATGGTCACACTGTGATCTTTTTAACGTTAACGTAGTAATCTTTAGTCTCTTCTCTTGCAAATCGTATCAATTTCCTCGTAAAGTACCATTTATTTAGAATTGAATGTCAGTGGTGAAAGATATCCTTGTTCTCCAATCGATTTTCGACTCCATTTCTCAAAGTTTGCGTTCAGTGGTTCATTTAATATCGGTGGTTGCGAAACATCGATGTCATTCGTTCGATTTTCGACTCCATTTGTCAAAGTTTATCCACGCGGTGGTGCAGATCTTACATAAACGGTCGATCGATTTGTTTGGAGGAAAATCGTCTACGAGGTAAGAACAGAAAGTGGCTCGTTTCGTCTCGTAAATAGGCTGTAGTATTTTAAGGAGACCTATTCGATGTACACGGACTGGTTTTTCTTGTTAGCGAACGCGACCGGAGCCGTAAGAATTTGCCGTATTTATGATGGAGACACTCGGCCGCTAGTTAATGTAACAAGATCGCCGGAATTTACGCATGCTAGTGAGAAATACTTCTTCCTCGTTGAGAGAGTCCTCTTACGTGTACTGTTACACCACTCGGAGGATGTCCGTATTAGATATGCTCTAATTTTATTTCACGCCCGAACAAAAAATGGATTTCACTTTGCTTTGTAATCTGTACGTTGATATTTCGTTCTTCGCACAAGCGACCAAGTGATTCGACTGTAATTTATTGCACGACCGAGCAAGAAAAGTTTTCATTTTATTTTGTAATTCGTAGGTAGAGATCTTAACCGACAAGTTCGATTATAATTTAATCTGTTTCACGACTGATCAGAAAAAGGTTTTATTTTATTTCGTAATTTATACATAGATATATATTTTGTTTGTCATTTGAATTCAACAATTTAATCTATTTGATGGATGGATTGAAAGAGTTTTTATTTTATTATGACTCGTAGATGCATATTTTCTTGAACTATAATTTAGTCCATGATCAACTAAAGAAAGATATTTTATTCGATGATTTGTAAATAGAGCTGTCGGTGTGAACAATGGACGTATATATGCGTTTGAAGAAAGTTGTCTGTGTGGACTACGAACACATATATGCGTTTATAGAAATAGATATATCACGACACGTAAGTTCTACCATTTTATAATCGTTACGTAACTTCTACTATTTTACAATCGATACGTAAGTTCTATTATTTTATAATCTAATCTTCAATCTGTGAATCGAAAAGGTATATCACGTTTCCTAGTATTTTTACAATTTGTGTAGGATTACGTTACAGATTATTATACAATTTACAGAAGAAAATTGAAATTAAGTTCGAAAGTATTCCAACAAAGTTATAGTAAGGGCTGGCAGAGACTGATATAACTATGAATATTAATTCATGTTACATTCTTTAACAACTACAAGTGGTAGAAATCTAAGGATAAGAAAGTCGACGTTAATATTGTTTTTTCTCTTCGATTATATCCGGTACCATTTTGTGCCCGTCGTTGCTTAACGCCATTACGTTTGAATGAACAAAAGTAACGAACCGACAAGCTTCGGTCCGCGACACGTCCTTTTTGTGTTCGATCGTAATCGCATATAGATCGCAGTTTGAGTCTGGTTTGACGTCATGACAAATCGTGCAACGTGACCCGTGTAATAATCACCCGGTGTAATGGTTCCCCACTGACAGTTTCGGGTGATTAACAAGCGAGAGTGTCGATAATGGTCGTTCATCCTCGGTTGATTCGACGTTAAATTTGTTAAAAGCACCGATACTCGATCGAACATCGCGTAATTTCATCACTTCTTCGAGTGCCATGAACGCATATATGCGTTTCAATCGGATTATGGACACATATATGTGTTTAAAGAAAGTTATCGGTGTGGATCATGGACGCATATATGCGTTTAAAGAAAACTGTCGGTGTGAACTTTGAACGCATATATCTGTTTAAAGAAGATTGTCGGTGTGGACTATGGAACGCATATATGCGTTTAAAGAAAGCTATCGGTGTGGATTATGGACGCATATATGCGTTTAAATCGGCGTGGATTATGGACACATATATGTGTTCAAATCGGCGTGGATTATGGACGTATATATGTGTTTAAAGAAAGCTATCGGTGTGGATTATGGACGCATATATGCGTTTAAAGAAAACTGTTGGTGTAGACTGTGAACACATATATCTGTTTAAAGAAGATTGTCGGTGTGGACTATGGAACGCATATATGCGTTTAAAGAAAGCTATCGGTGTGGATTATGGACGCATATATGCGTCTAAAGAAAACTATCGGTTTGAACTATGAACGCATGTGTACGTTTAAAGAAAACTACCAGTATGGATTATGGACGCATATATGCGTCTAAAGAAAGCTATCGGTGTGAATTACGGACGCATTATTAACGACACTGTTGCTCGTAACGTTCGATGACAATGATATAAAAAACGAATTACATTCGTACATTAATTCGTCTTTTTTTAATCTACGATACTTTCGAAAATACGTACGAAGTCCTGTTGAAGTAGAAATACATCCATCGTCGGTCACTTCGGTGTCGATAACATCGAAAATATTGTTAACCAGTGTGGTCGTTCGGATTCGCGCTTCTCGTCACGTTTTATAGCTCGCGATTGAATGTACAAGGAATATGTGATACGCGAACGCCAACGTATGTACACGAGACGTGAAATGCGCTTGTTAAAGCTCGTGACCGAAACGTTGAACAGTTTGGAACATTTTTGTTGCCTCGTGCGAGCGGTGGTCGCCATTTTTCTTTCAAAATGTTTCGTCAGTCGCCTCATTCCGCTCGGTTTCTCCGCTTCGGAAATCTTTCGGATCGGTTACGGTGTTCTCGAAACGACCATGCAATACTCCATCAAGCTACACTTCATATTGTTCTCTTTGTTAAATTAATAGACGGTGGGACTCGTTTAAGAGAACAGGGCCTCAACGAAATATTAACAATCGGATCGCTTTATCCAACATAATGCCTGATTAGACACGATTACGATCGCGAAACTTAGAACTGGGTAACTTGGCTCACGATGTTTCTCGCGGTTAATTAAAACGAAAGCGTTAATTACAAACGCTTCTGCGTCGAATCTGGGGTAATCTGCATGCATCTAGATGCATCGCGATGCGTAACCAGTGTTGGGCAAATTTTCATGAAAGTAACGATGAACGATCAGATTAATCGTTGGTCGGATGCGATCAGTGTTAATTAAATTAACGTTGAATTCGAAAACATTGAAAAATGTCTTTGTGAAAACTCGAAGAAACGATGGAGATTGTAAAACACTTTCGTGCTAGTGTTGGAGAACACTGCTTGGCAAAATTGTATTTCAAAATGATAATTTTGAAGGTTGTATTGTAGCGCTTACGAAATATACAGACTATGGTCTAAAAGTCTTTTTAAGAATAAATAAACACGTTCAAAGGGATTGAAATAGTTTCATTTGTTAGGAAACTGGTAAGTAATTCTACATTTTCTGCTATTTTTATTCGTAAAGAAATTCTTCCTTGCCATCTTAGAATAGTTGTACATTTTTTCTCGATAACAATCAATTGGAATTTAATATCGTATCGTTGAATTTAATATTGAATGTTCATTGGCTCTAAAGGTATAATTGTCCTTGACACACAATATTGAACGAGTAGAAAATTGATCGAAACATACGATTTTAATAAGAATCGTCGAACGATTAGAAACTTTTATCAGTAATTTTCTTTTCTTATTTTATTTTTAATTTATACTTATTCGTTGATAAATACTCAATATTTTCGAGGAAAATATGTTGACAAGCCTAAAGGACTTTCGTTGCGAAATATCGAACAAAAAGACGAGCGATCACTGGTACATATCGATTGGTACAAAATTTAAAACCACGAATACTACCTATGTGTGAAAAGTAAATCGACGAATCATACATTTAATTGGTATTGGTCTCGAACGAACGAGTAATTTAATCGTTGATCGCCGCGAGCGTTTAATTTCAAAAAAAAAAAGAAAAAAGAAACAACGACAAAATATCGTTCACACTGATACAAAGCGAAATGTCGTTGCTTTATCGAGAATTTCAGTAGGCTGTCAAAGGCATTCCAGTGACTTTCGAGAGATTGTAGGCTTTCAAATAACTCTAAAGCGGCAATCACTGGTTAGAAATGCAAAGTAACGCATCGCGAACGCACTCGTTTCAATGTAATCACGGAGGGAAAGACAGTAGTTTTCTTACCGTACACCTTCACTTCGCCACGACTAGAAAAGTAAAGGAAAGCTTACGTAAATCCTGGCTACCGAGGTTCTTATCGATTTACTTCGGTTTATTTATCGAACCAAGTCTGTTTTTTGTTGAATCCTCGCGGAGAAAGGTTCTCGGAATGAATTTTGCAAGAAGTCGATAAGGAAATTGACGTCGATTCGGCTACCACGGGATATTAGGTTTGCGTAACGATGAATAATTGTTGTTTCTTTCGGGACACTTTCGTTCGTAAAAGCGAGGCGACGATTTGCTCTGGTCTTTCACCGCGAACATCGGATTTCCGATCGACCGAGTCGAAGAACGATCGGCTCCTTTGATGGCCGGTGAGTTGTTAAATAAAAAAGAAAAATACAAGATTAGAGCTGAAATTAGTGTTGGAAAGGTCATGAATAATTTTGGTATCGACGAACAACGCGTTCAGATTGTAACAGTAAGAGAATAGTGTGAGTTTGAGTCGTTAAATAAAAAAAACAAAATACAAGATTAGAGCTGAAATTAGTGTTGGAAAGATCATAAATAATTTTGGTATCGATGAACAACGCGTTCAGATTGTAATAGTAAGAGAACAGTGTGAGTTTGAGTCGTTAAATAAAAAAAAAAAAAATACAAGATTATTGTATTTTTTAACAATGTTCAGAATTTAACAGTGAAAGAACGTGAGTTTGAGTCGTTGATTTAAAATTGTTTCAACACGTTGGACGTGTAACAAAATCTTGATCGCGAATATAAGAGCTGAAACGAACTTTGGAGCTTTAGAAATGTTTTAAACAATGTTCCTACCGAGTTTGATGATGATCAACAAAGTCGTTTCGCGGTTACCCTGTACATTGTTTTAATAAACGGTGTTTCAGGTTAAACACGTTTACAGTTTCATAATGCAATAACCAACCGAGTGCACCGCTTGCGCTAACGAGCTGTAAGTCCCTTAATAATGAGAATTTCGATACGAGTTCGTTTATATATTATTTTTATGTTTTTAAAAAGCAAATTTATTAGAAACACATTTTATTCTAAACTCTACACTTTCTTGAGATAAATCCGTGATTCGTCGAGTCTTTCTTCATTTATTTAACCTCAGTAGCACGTAGTATAATCTCTGTGTCCTATAGTTGCTTCGTTTTTATCATTTCACTTGTATTGTGTTTTATTCCTTAGGGTAGAAGACACACCTATGAATTTTGATTATTTTAAAGTAAAATATAATAAATTTCGCCATTTTAAAGTAAAGTATGATAAATTTTACCATTTTGAAGTAAAGTATGATAAATTTTACCATTTCAAAGTGAGGTACAATAAATGTTACCATTTCAAAGTAAAATGCAATAACGATGCGGCGGAGAACGTTAAATTTGCCGTGAGAATATTTTATTTGTTCAGAAACGGTATTGAAAGTCACGGTTCGTGTAACGAATGGAAATTCACGGTATTAATAAATATGGAGATTCATGGTATTGAAATATGCGGGAATTTATTTATTCGATGGTCGAGAAGGTGCCACGTTGACGTTCGACTTGTTTACGAGTAGCAAGATTCCTCCCAGAATCCAAAAGGGGATTCTACCTGAGTCCAGGTCAATCGTTTTCACGAAAATTGCCCGGCCATCGTACCCGGGGAAACGTTTCACATTTCGTAGCGAAACATCCATCTTCCTGGACCCTGTTCGGGTCTACGTCTTCATTTACATTTTCCTCGGCACACGTGCAACGCCTCCCGACGATACATTCAGGAACAAAATGGTGGGACACGAAATTTTCATCTTTCTTTTTTTCGTACAGAGGCAACAGATAATTACTCTACGCGAAGACAAGAGCGACCAAAGGGGTTACAAAGTTTTTTCGACGACCGGTGAAAACACGAGAAAACGAAGCTGCACCTTTCACGAATCTTTTTGTTTAACGCGAACCGGCTTCTGAATTAGGTGTGTGAGAGCGTTTCGTGGCGCAGCTTTCATTAATAAATCAAAATGTTGGCTGCTATTAGGTTTACTGTCCCTGAATCGTACGAAGAGTGTACACGGGACATTCTTGACGAGAACACGATCATCTGGGTGTTCACAGCTGGAGAGTTCGATGTACGTTTTACGTTCGAGGTATTCGATAGGATAAACAAATTCCTCGAACATCATTTTTCTTTACGTAAATATTACATTTCAATCCAATGATCGGAACGTTCGGTCGGTGTCATCGTAAAGATCGAATTAAATTTTATGTCTTGTAAGTGGCGTTGCTGTATAGTGGCGTATGTAACCATAAAATTGATCCGATTGGCTGGACTAGCGTCACGTACAACTCGGCAAAATTTATATCCCGATCCTTGTGATTGCTCCTCGAGAACAAATTTTCTCCACGTTCGATATTTTCCCTCGTTTCTATTAACTTTTGAATCGTTTAATTAAATAGATATTTTACACAGACGTTTAATCAAATGAGTATTCAACGCACAACATTGCCCTCAATGCACCCTCATTTTCCATCCCTCGAATATTAAACGTTTCGAATAATTTTCAACGTGTGCCAAGTTTCGTTCGAATCGTACATCGTCCATTGGGCGGTGCTACTCGCGAGATTGGGTTGCAACAGCGGTGTTCAATCTGCACCTCGTGTCTCACGCACTTGGGTACATTCTCTTTTCCTCGTTTTTATAAGCACATATCCTCCTGTAAGTACATTGAATAATATAAACATAAAAATAACTTACTCAATAACGTCTGCGTCACGGTGGAAAGCTGTTTTTCTGTTTCTTTTTTTTTTTTTTCGTTCGAAACGAACGAGCAGGGTAGGTGCGTGTCGATGATGTTTCGTCATTCGTTTCTTCGACGAAATTGCGTCTTGTGCGCGTAGAAATCATTGAGCAACTAGCTACCATTTACTTTGGTTTCACCACGTAACGTTCATCTATGCACACCGCGTGAAATTCACCTGAAATTGTGTTAATACTCTTGCGGTCAATTAACGACCGAGTCCGCATTCATCCCTGTGAAAACTGGATACGTGACGCAAATGTTACGCCGGTGAAGTCGTTTCTAGACTCGTGTTCTCCGTTTCCTTGGAACTGTCGCGAATCTTCGAACGTACAATTCCCTCGATAGAGTAAAACAACTTTCCATCGGGTAATCAATTTTTTTAATGGACAATCTTTCAACGGATAATCAACTTTTTTATCGAAACAATATGTATTTTACGAACAGATACAAATTTGTATTTTCATCGAAAAAGTATCAGGGAGTATCGAATCTAAAATCGACAAATTTGGAGGTTATAAATTTCGTCTTGCACATTTGTCGCACATGTGTGCGACACTTCGACGACGCGCGCTCAATAATATTCGAAGTCGATTTCCGCGAGAACGAGCACTCGTGCGAAAAAACTTCATTACGCGTTTCTCGTGCGTTTTTTCACGAAGAATCGACCGGTGTGTTTTCCAATGCCGATTCTACGCGCCTCAACGATCCTGGCGCCATGAAACGGCGGTTGGCGGGCGATTATTTGGCTATGAAAACGGGCGACAGTTAATAGCAGTGTATGGTAAAATCGAAGCAAGCTACGTTTTTATCGACTCCCGTAAAACCGTACACACGGACGATTAAGTAATTCTGGCCAATTGCTTTCGTCGTCGTTCAGTGGTGTTCAAACGGAGACTTCCACGAGCACGTCTAGCCACCAATTACCCGATGGCGAGCAATCTCGGGGAAATTCATGGAAATTAGCTCTTCAGGTGTTCGAACAAGGCACGAGTCGTTGGTATGCGTAGACGCTCGAAGAATTGCGCGACTTTTTCACGGATTCGACCCTTTCTCTCGTGGCGTTTTAATTTTGGCACGTTGTACAACTCGCGCGTATTTGAAAACACACTGAAGGAGTAATTTTACTCCTTTGCGTTTTTCCGCATTTCTTGCACGTACACCAATTACGATGAATGTGTATTGTCGTTGAACATCTCGTAGAAGAATTGAAATCGGATTGCAGTTGCGTTGGTAAAATCAATTAACCGATGCATCGGTTTAAGGGAAGGATGCATTTGGAAATATTTTAGGTGTGTTTGATAATACTTCTTGTGTAACGAAAGGCCTATTTTGTTACAGTAATTGAACGATCCTAAGTTGTTTCGGTGTTGTGCGAAATTTCCGCAAAATGAGCGTATTACGAAGAGTGAAAACAATATCGAGGAAATTATCAATGTACTTAAAGATGGAGATTGAATTAATACAATTTTTTCGTTAATCATCAAATATAATTGAATATAGGGTTTCTAGAAAATTACTAAGAATTGTGCAATAGAATTCTTTTCACGAGAAATAATTATTCTTCATCGAAGTTCAAAATTAGTGTTCCTCAATCGACAAAATTGATTGTAAATTGGATAAAATTGATTCTTAACGAAATTTCGTCTACTCGATACCTGAGAATGTTTTCTCATTTAAATGAATAGTGTTGAATGGTAAAATTGATTTGATGAAATTCATCTCAATATTAAATTCATCTCACTTTTATCATTATTAATCTATAAAGGCTAAAATAGCAATGCACGATTCTGCTATGAAACTTATTTAAAAATTATTCTCACGTTGCAGATCGTACAATAATAGACAGTGTGTTGAATGACTCGCGGTTCATAAGTGACTCACGTTTCTAGATAAAAATGAAATATAAATTTGTATTGTAAAAAATCCGAATAACGAACGAAAGATATATAACATTTTGTTCGTTACTCGTTGAATACAAATTTTAATCGCACAATAAAATATTCTACATTTCAAAGAAATTTTCCAAAATTTAACTCTCCACTGTAACGAGGTAGTAACATCTTGTTGGTAACTCGTTGATTGAAAATTAGAATTTTTATTATACAATGAAATCTAGTATAGTACAAGCAGCGAATAAAAATTCAACGCTCCAATCTAACGAAGTGGATTCGTTTCAATTTAGCGAACGTCGCGAATAAATATACATAAATCGATGTACGTGGATTTTGTTCGTTACTTTCATTCCAATCAAATTTTATTTATCTCTGACACAGGGTTAGACCGTTGACGCGGCCACCGCGAAGTCAATCATGGAAACGACCGCGGTTATGTTAAAAATTGACGTTCCCGGGAGATTGTTTATGGCCAGTCGAGGCTCGTTTGACCGCGAGGGGTTAAAAAACGACAACGACGACGTTGTGCACGGTGATTTCGCAAGGGTCGTACGGTGTTGTTGCTTTTCTTTGCGTCTCTCGCAGGAAAAAAATCTTGAAACGCGGTAAACAACGTTCCACGAGGAAACGAGCCGCTTTTTCCGCGCGATCCTCGTTGACATTTAAAAACCCGCATTATTTTCCTCGTTCCTCGTCCGAGGCAAAACTTCGTGCTTCGTTTTCCTTAACGAAGGTTCACCAATTGTCATTTACACCGATCGTTAACTCTTATTTCCCTCTCGAATCGAGGAAAACGATAAAAATATAAAAATACGACGAAAGGAACGAAATGACATTTCGGAAATCGAGTACACGAAATTTCGTTAAGAATCAATTTCATCCCATTTACAATCGTTTTTGTCGATTGAGGAATACTATCGTAACTTTGAACTTCGATAAAGAATAATTATTTCTCGTGAAAAGAATTCTATTGCATAATTCTTAGTAGTTTTCTAGAAACCCTATATATTCAATTATATTTTATAATTGACGAAAAAATATTATCAAACGCAGAAATTATTTTTCATTGCAATCGTAACAATTCGTCGAAAGTTCTGGAATATCTGCAAAAACAGATTCTCAATTTATGTTGAAAATCTCAAGATTTGAAAAATACAGTGTATGCATAAATATACCGTGAATATGCAATTTTATATCGGGTTACGAATAAATAAAACGGGAAACGAATAAATCGGGGCTGACGTTTACAAAAATCTTCAATCTACGACAAATTTCGAGACTGTTAACCAAATGGGAAAGACAAAGAATTTGGCTCGTAAATCTGTGAATTTGTTCAAATTACGTTTCAGTTCTGGTGTGCAAAGGGGAGGAAATTTATACGTTGATTATTAATTCAGCGAGGAAGAATCGCGATCGAAAACGTTTTGTTTCGCGAAGTATCGCCGGCCGAGTGAGATAAACCGTAATGAGTTTTCATAACTTTCTACAAGCGAGCAATTACTTTAATCGTTGTTTCATTATTCCTGCCCGCGGAATTCATCCCCAGAAGTCACGCCTACGTGTTATGATACAACCGTGTACGGATCAGCTTTGTAATTTGGAACGGCTGGCACTACGTAGTTCACGCGCAAGCAGTTGATTTACTTTAAGCGCAAGCAACTGCACCGTGTCGACGTGAAAGCATACCCGTGACCGAGCACAGAGAATTTTCCATTTTATTATTTATAAGCGTTGCTTTCGTTCTTCTTGGACGCGTGCCAAGCACCTGGCTCGTAGCGGCGCTTCTGCCTTTTCGAAACCATCCAGTTCGACATTAAAGTTACGTTTGACGAAGAAAATTTTCTTTTTTTCTCTCGTCGAGGGAGAATTGCCCATTTTTCGAAATGAAACATTTACGTATCAAGATCCATCAGAGTGTTCCCCAAGGGATCAAAAGTGTGTTTATTTTCCTGAGAAACGAGGGAGAAATTGTCGAAAATGAATCGAATATATGAATAATTTTCACGTGGTGGGAATTATTTTACGTTTCGTCGTTTTTTTCGAATATCGATGAAATAATCGACGAGAAAATCAAAATCGAATCGAGGTTTATATCGAACAAATTCGAAGTAGCGTATACAATAATTACTGAATGGTAACAACAACGCGTTTTTCAACTTTGCAGTCACACGAGTGTGCAAATGTGGCTTCTAATGAAGTTTTACTTTCGTCGATTAATTCATATGTGTGTTTCTTATTCGTTAATGCGTACGAGTATTTTGAACTGTTCGAATATCGTGAATGGTGTTTCGTTTTCAGTAAAATGGTGTTAGATTGTATTGAATATCTCTTTACTTTGATTTTTGACAATTTCTCGTTATTTTGTACGTATTTTATATTGTTTCAACTATTTTTGGAGAAAATGGTATCGAGTTATCAAACGTACACCGAGTAAACGTATTCGTCACAGTTTTCAAAGCAGTAAATATATTGTTGGTTGTTGTTTCCATGTAACAACGATTAGTTCAGGTACTTCAGATTTGTTCGATTGCAATCTTCGGTTTATTTCCCTGTTGGTTTTCCCGTTAATTATTCTAAAGACGGTTCAATATCTGAAAAATGAGATAATGAAAAAATGATGCTTTGGGTTCGACCACTATCATATTTATATCTTGGACTTATTTTTAACAACTTAAAAAATGATAAAGACACTTCTTGTTTCTCTCGAGAGAAAATTACCACTAATTCGGGTCAGATCGTTATCATATTTATATTTTGGTCTCATTTTTAAAAACTCTCTCATTATTTTTTGAAAAAATGATACAGACACTTTTTCTTCCCCTCGAGAGAAAATTAGCATTAATTTCGATTCAATCATTGTTACATTTATATTTTGCTCTCATTTTTAACAACTTTCCCATTGTTTTTTGAGAAATTAAAATTTTTTTATTTCTCAGGAGTTGTTCTTCCCTCGTATGAATTTTTCATTTCAAGGCGATGTCAAAATTGATCATTTTGTTAATACCCTCCTTTCGTTGCTGTTCGAAATACATTGGAAAATTGATTACGAATTCGAAACTTGCGTGTACAAATTCAGGATTCGTTTGTAACGTCTCTTGCGTGGCGTTTTGCACACGAAACGAAGTGAAATTGTAAACAATGTCATCGAGAAATGCAATTATTCCGATATTTGCTTTGATGAGAAACGAGGAGCTTGGGCGTGCGTCGCAATTTTCTCATTGCGACTGTCATGCCGGACACGATGATAACTTGATTGAGTTTATACGTTATTGTTGTCGTAACAAGAATATTTTAATTCTCCTCCGGACAGATCACTGTCGCGAAACATTTTCCTTCGGTTTCGTTCGTTGGAAAAATTCACGAAATTTATTTCCATTTATCTCACACGAAGCGTGATGGTATTTTTTTTGTTTATTTATTTTTTGTCTTAGAAAGGAACCCGCGGTTATTCTGTTTTCACAGAAGGTTCTCGAGCGTAACGTTGAGTTTTTTATGGGATTTTGCACAGTGATCCGAGAATTTTTTAATACACGGAAGAAACAGTACAAACTCTGAACAATTTTTCAATCCATTGAAGAAACGTTACAGACACTTAACAATTTTTTTTTTTAATGCATCGAAAAAATAATTGAGACTGTGGAATTATTTGACGATCAGTTCTGACAAATTATCGATCATTTTGGTTCGAGTTATATTATCAATATAACTAGCTTCGAGGCTTCAGTGGATTTTAAACTTTTCCATTTGTACGTAATTTATAAAGGTTTTAACTATATGATTAGAATATAACTGTATTATTAGAATAAAAATGATTTTAAAAAATATATATATATTTAATATTAAATTATTGTCCATTTATCCACACGATAATTCTCATTCTGGTAATTTTAAACTCAAAACTCGAAAACATTCACTACTCTGCACAAATGTAGCTATCCATTAAATCAAAATAAATAAAAAAACTTGGAAACTTTATGGTTTCCACAAAGGGGAAAAATTTTATTGTTTTAGAGTTTCTACAAGTGGAAAAGTAAGTGTCTAGCTTTGGTAGAATTTTAATTTGAACGATAAACGAATATTTGAGTAATCTCGAATTGTTGGTAAAAGATCAGAGTAGACATGAATAATAATAGTCGATTCAATCGTGTTACTTTTCACGTGTCCCTACTGATCTTTCCTCGTCACGGTTCTGCCTGTAACGTTACACATTTGAAAAATTTCTCCTCGATCTCGTATAACGCGTTCAACGCTCGAATCTTCGCGAAAATGTAAGAAAAAGTCGCTCGAACGAGCAGGTCGCTTCCAAACTCCGTTTTACATTTGCAAATGAGATATAAAGTGGTTGTAGCTCGCGAATTATTCTCCACTCTGACTACTGTCACGGTTCATTTGACGCATTTCGTTTCTATGTGGGAATCGGTTGGAAAGTCCGCGTTGTATCTAGGGACTTTGCGTTGGAACCAAGTTTCGACAAAGAAGGGCAGTCTGCACCACCTAAGGGACTTCGGGTGCGACGAATTACGGAACAGGGATATCCTCGAGTGAAATTAAACAGTTGATATTCTTACCGGTGGATGCACGAACTCGTGACCAGAGTTTCTGATCGTTCTATCGTCGATCGACGAATTAGAGGCTAAGTTAAGGCTAGAGAAGCTTACCGTGCTTCTAACAAGGAACATCCGCAAATTGTCCCGCCCCTCCGACTTTGATAAAACTTTGTAAGCTTGTACAGAGGCTAAAAATAATCGCGTATAAATTTTTGTTCGTCAATGTTAATACAGGTTTAAAGAGTGTGACCAATCCTTGAAGACTCAGCCTTTCAATGTTGTCTTCGAAAGGATTATATGTAAGACATAAATTGTCTTCAAGGGACTTTATTGCAGAAAATAAGAAATTGCAGAAAAATTGATAAAAGTGTACAGAAATCACTTATGAATTATTTATGTAACTTTACGTGTTGACTGTCGTTAACGTTCGATAAAGATTTTTATAATTAGTCAGTGTCAATTAGAAATATAAAAAAACTTTGTAAGCTTGTACAGAGGCTAAAAATAATCGCGTATAAATTTTTGTTCGTCAATGTTAATACAGATTTAAAGAGTGTGACCAATCCTTGAAGACTCAGCTTTTCAATGTTGTCTTCGAAAGGATTATATGTAAGACATAAATTGTCTTCAAGGGACTTTATTGTGGAAAATAAGAAATTGCAGAAAAATTGATAAAAGTGTACAGAAATCACTTATGAATTATTTATGTAACTTTACGTGTTGACTGTCGTTAACGTTCGATAAAGATTTCTATAATTAGTCAGTGTCAATTAGAAATAAGAAAAAACTTTGTAAGCTTGCACAGAGGTTAATAATAATCTACGTGTATAAATTTTTGTTCGTCAATGTTAATACAGGTTTAAAGAGTGTGACCAATCCTTGAAGACTCAGCCTTTCAATGTTGTCTTCGAAAGGATTATATGTAAGACATAAATTGTCTTCAAGGGACTTTATTGTGGAAAATAAGAAATTGCAGAAAAATTGATAAAAGTGTACAGAAATCACTTATGAATTATTTATGTAACTTTACGTGTTGACTGTCGTTAACGTTCGATAAAGATTTCTATAATTAGTCAGTGTCAATTAGAAATATAAAAAAACTTTGTAAGCTTGCACAGAGGTTAATAATAATCTACGTGTATAAATTTTTGTTCGTCAATGTTAATACAGGTTTAAAGAGTGTGACCAATCCTTGAAGACTCAGCCTTTCAATGTTGTCTTCGAAAGGATTATATGTAAGACATAAATTGTCTTCAAGGGACTTTATTGTGGAAAATAAGAAATTGCAGAAAAATTGATAAAAGTGTACAGAAATCACTTACGAATTACTTATGTAGCTTTACGTATTGACTGTCGTTATCGTTTGATAAAGATTTCTATAATTGAACATTTTACATTCTTAATTGTCAATATGGAGAATTTGTTTACGAAACTATGATAATTCTGGTATCTCGAATTGTATTTAAGATAACACCAAGAGGTGGTTATATCAGAGTTGCATTTTTTAAATTTGAGTTACTATCGTTAGAGAGAAAGAGAAAATATTAATATAAATAAAATGAGCGAGTGGAGGGGGCCATTTAGCGAATATTTATCTCAAGTGTCGCTCTCGTTGAACTGTTCTAATTGCATCGTTACAATCAAGGATCGAAGTGCACGTAAATACTGTCGTTGATTGGTCATCCTGGGGTCAGTAGGCTGATGGTTCGAACCAAGAGATCAGGATCGATCGTTGGAGACTTCTCGTCGAGTTTGCGATTATCAACTCTTAGTTTCTCTATTTTCTCACAAATTTTCATACACCTCGTCAACTTTCAGATTTTTTCTTTCCAAAAATTTCGACACTCCTCGTCCAAATCGAACTGCTCCCTCAAGAATCAGATCTCGGGGTCAGTAGAATGATTCGATCGTTTCGGAGAATCGAACGATAGGATCGTTGGAGATATTTCGTCGAGTTTGCACTTTTCGACACTCGATTTCTCTCTTTTTTCACAAATTTTCATATTCCTCGTCAACTCTCAATTCTTCTCTTCTACACAAAGTAAGTTTCGTTCGTCATAATCAACAAGGTCCGTCAGAACTCTTACTGTCCTTGTGAACACTGAGTTTCTAAAGGGTAACATAGTACACAAGTATCAATTTTCTTTTTAAAGGTTACACTATACAAAGGTTTCTCTCTAACATTTTTAAGAAAATATATTCGTACAAGACTCGTGGTCGTTACGTTCGGTTCGATTTCCCTACGAGCCTCGATATTGCAAACGGTGGTGTTAAGAATTGACTTTTGGAACCGGCCACGTTCGATCGAATATCACCTGTAGAGATTCTGGTCGCGTTCGAAGCAAGGTACATCGAGTGAACCCTCAAGAACGAGTTTACAGAACTCGAACGAAACATCAATTTCTATGTGTAATCTATTTCGATCGATGCTCCGCAGCACGGAATCGTGCGAACGCTTTCGCCAAGTTTTCCCCGTACGAAGTGACAGAAACGTCTGGAAAGTCGCGTGAAATTCAATCGTGTCAAGTACCTTTTCCCTGGTGTCGACATTGCGATTTAGTCCAACAAGGTCGAAGCCACCGCTTATTATTCAATCTCACCAGCCTGATAAGGAATATTCATTCGATCCGGTTGCTCAACCGGGACTCACTTACCGATTGTGCGATTGCTGCGTGTTTATAGCGGTCGTAAATCGTCCAGCAGATGTCTAACAATGTTTCTAAACGGGAACACTTTGGCGAAAAACGATTACGCAACGCGAAGGTACACCGAGTTCGAACCGTGGCCGAATCGATCACCAAACTGCCAATTAATGGCTCTTTAACGTTCGAATCGGCTGACGTTAGAATTAACACGGAATCTTAACCGATAGATTTCGTAATATTAAGGTATACCTTGTGTACATCTAAAAGAAAATCAATCGATGAGAAGAAATAAGAATTTATAGAAGAGAAGAGTAGAATAGAAAAATCGTCTTCAGAAAACATGCCATAGAATTTGAAGTAAATTTTATCATGAAAGCAGTTGGAAGAGTTATTTCGACTGGTTGGTAAATTTAGTGTTAAATTCGATTTGTTCGACCGGAAGGCGGCTCAGAGATTAAGAAAGTTCCGAGATAGTTTAGACACCTTTTGAAGGTATTCCCATATAGCTCGTTAGGTTACCGATACAGAGCAGCGATGTTCATTTAATAAAAATTTAAAGAAAGTACAAAGTACATATATCGAAATATAGCGAATCAATCGTTGCAAAATCGTGAAGTAAAATTCCAACGATGTTTCGAATCGTTAACACTACTTCAAGACATCTTTTCCAAGTTCGTGTACGTGTTCGATACCGAGCACTTGCCGATATCGAGGATGATCTCTAACGATTCAGTTGTTCTTTCTTCCTTCGTTTTCACGTGTGTGCGCAATGGTCGTTGCCCGTTCGCTAACGAGGATCGTTAGAATAGATTACTCAAGTTGGTATTTCGTCGTCGTGGAACAAAAGAGTCGATCGTTACGCGAACGTTATTCAATCGCGGAGATCCAATAAAGGAGCGCGCAAGAGCATGGCGACCGTTACCCAACGCGGCTGGTTACTTTCCCTGCGATGGAGAAAGATCGTCGAACACGTTTGCCGCGTCGATTGGCCTCTGAACTTCGCGAAATGATCCGACGTCATCCTTCTACCGGGTCGGTTACGATCAACCTCGGCCAGGTGTGGAAAAACCAGCTGGAATCGAGTGCAAGTGGTTTTAGAAAGTCGTTCACGCTCGAATCCGTGTCCGGAGCCAATGTCCTTCCGTTCGTGCCACGGAGACCACCGTGGCTCGAGATGTTCGATCGAATCCTGCGACCCTGTTCCTTTTACCGATGCTCCGTGAGGACGACGAAAATCGAATGGTCACCTTCACCTTTCCGAGGCACCTGGAACGATTTTCAGTGTTAGGTTGAGGTTACAGCGGGAACGATCTCGACGACAGCCAGTGATTTGTATTAGGGGGTATGCGAAAGTATTGGTTGGTTGGTGTAGTGTATGGTGATGTAGAGTAGAGTAGAGTATCATGTGCTAGGCATTGTTTTTCGATCGATTTTGCGATACGCTTTTGTTTCTTAATTTGTGTAGTAAAAGATAAATATCGAAGTCTCACCGATTAAACGAACATGTTTTTTATGGGGGTGAAATGGAGATCGACGCTTCCTCTGGTTTTTTTTTTAGACTGAGATTAGAAACTGCTCGGTGTTCGAAGCGTTGTTAATACATACAATATTTCAGATGTATTTATCAGCCGAAAAAAATACTCTGTCAATGAGAAATAAAGTGGCTAGAATATTTCAAACGTATTTTTGTTAATTTTGTCGCTGATGAAAATTTCTTAATTAATTTCCATTCTTCTAGGAGGTCCACATTGTATTCAATAGTACCATCGTTGTATTTTGCATCGCTCAAACAGCGCAACTGTACGAATATTTTCTTATTTCTGATAATAATATTCGAATAATGGTATTCGAATAATGATATTCGAATAATGGTATTCAAACAATGGTATTCGAATAATGATATTCGAATAATGGTATTCGAATAATGGTATTCGAATAATGGTATTCGAATAATGGTATTCGAACAACGGTATTCGAACAATGGTATTCGAATAATGGTATTCGAACAATGGTATACGAACAATGGTATTCGAACAATGATATTCGAATATTATATTAAATTATTCGCGTAGTTTCGATTCCAGTCCGCGTGAAATCACTCGCACTGTCATTATAGCTTTTAGAAACGCGTCCAAGGACCAATGACACACCTAGGATTATGGCAGCCCGACGAATAACAACCAACGGTAGATATTTTGTGAAATCTTCTCTTTGAGATCCAGTTTACGGAGTACCGTGCGGATGAGATCCTGAAAGAAAAAAAAAAGGAAAGAGTACAGTCAAGGATTGATTCAGCGCAGCCGGGTGGTTAGGCGATCCTGGATGCGGGCGTTATGATCTCGAAAGGAAGAGCTCCTTTGTGACGAGACAATGCCACGGGTATCGATCCGAAAAATGAAACAGGAGAGCCACGGTCTTTAATCGAGAACTACCCCGTGGTTCTTTCAGTTATTCGATCCTTCTTTGTTCTTTGACAAAACGTTCACCCTTTGCTTCGTTCCAGTTTCCCTCGCAGGTCGTCGCTCCTCCTTTTATCGAATGTTTGCAATTTCCAGTGAAACGCTAGTCGACACGTTTCCTATCACTCAACGAATCGCAATATTTATTGCTCCCGTTAGTCCTCGAGTTCTCGAAATCTAACGCCGAACTCGAACAGTCAACCACAATCTCGTTGCGATTGTTTCGGTCTCTTTTGCTTCACAAATTCACGAAATTTACTTCTACTCAGTTCACAGAGTAGCTACAAGTTTCTTTCATTTTTTTGTCCCCATTGGAAATTTACCATCAATTTTTTAATTCATCGAAAAACATGGTACAGACATTTAACAATGTTTTTAATCCTTCGAGAAAACGGTGTAAACGTTTGACAATTTTTAATCGTATCAATCCATCGTAGAAGTAGTTGCAGACGTTTGCCGACTTTTAAAGATATTTATCCTTTGTTTTCCTCGTTTTGTTTATTTATTTCGAGACACTTGTTTCTCACGGTGGCCGATAAGCGAGGTGTTCTCGCAATCCCGGCTCGAATCCGAGGCCCGAATTAATAGTCAACGATGATCTCGTCGTGATTTCGGTATGCTAAACGCGTATTGTTGCGCGCGATTCGGGTCAAGTCCGAGCCTCGCTTTTACAAGCGTTCTTCAATGACGTTCATCCGAATTATTTCGTCTTCGAGTTCGCTTAACCCACTTGCGCCCCGTTCGAACGTCGATCGAGTCCCGAAAGCTTGGTCTTTACGTTGAAATTCGGGTACAAGATGGAGGTAGAGTTTCACAGCGAGCACCGAAACTTCGTATTCTTCTCTCGAGTTTCACGAGGACCGTTCATTCTCCTTAGAAGGAAGGATTACGGTGAGCCGGGCTCAATGGGACGGATGTCTGCGATTCCCATCGTTAAAATTGAACGCGGTTTTCTGTCGAGACGGTACACTCGTTACTTAAGAAGAGGGACGGATGTCTGGGTTATTAAACTAAGTGTGCTTTTCCATGAGTAAAGTGCGTGAGTTGTACCATTTAGGCCAGATACAATGGTGTCCTCGTAACCGCTGCCGGTATACGAATTCTTTTTTTTTTTTTTTTTTTTTCGTGGACACGTGTGCGTTCGTTACGTTCACTGGTTTCCCGTTTCGTGTTTCGCAATCGTTACGAATCCTTGCCATTTTTGGTCGAGACGACGAGGTTCCGGGTCTGGGACTATTCGTACGATACTATATTAGAATACTTTGTAGGTACTCGAACGCCGCGAGTAAATTTCGAATAGTTGAGTATTCGAATGCTTCGAGTAAATTTAGAATATTTGAGTAATTGAATGCTGCGAGTAAATTTTGAATCGTTGAGTATTCGAATGCTTTGAGTAAATTTAGAATATTTGAGTAATTGAATGCTGCGAGTAAATTTAGAATAGTTGAGTATTCGAATGCTTCGAGTAAATTTAGAATATTTGAGTAATTGAATGCTGCGAGTAAATTTAGAATAGTTGAGTATTCGAATGCTACGAGTAAACTTCGAATATTCGAGTATTCGAATGCTACGAGTAAATTTCGAATATTTGAGTAATTAAATTCTGCGAGTAAATTTCGAATAGTTGAGTATTCTAATTTCACGAGTAAACTTCAAATACTTGAGTATTCGAATGCTACGAGTAAATTTCGAATCTTCGAGTATTCGAATGTTACGAGTGAACTCCAAATATTCCAGTATTTAAATAATTTATACAATTGTTTTCTTCCTTCCTTCTAATTTGTGTTAAAAACTCGATATCTGTGTGTCCCTTTTTACCTTTTTTACGAAACCATTATTCGATGTAATTAATAATTTCTTTACGGTTGATTTCTGATCCGAAAATTGTTCCTTGTCTTTCGTTTTCATACTTTCGACAATGCAATTAGAATATGCTCGATCGCATGTTAGGTTTTGCACGTTCTACGGTGGAACGTTGTTTTACATAAGTAGCCAAGAAAATGCGATAAATTCAACGATTTTTCGTTACGCGCCAAACGAACTGTGCGATGTATTTCATACGTTTACGTCGCAATTGAATAGAAAGTAACCGATTCTCTTCGGTTAAACTAATATACGTATGTGTATCAATGGTTCGCGAAATACACGTAACGCATTTCGAAACGAAGGTGAGGAAATTATGTAAATCTTCGAGAACAAAAACCGATGAATTTGGGTGGTATTGAAAGTTGCAAGTTGGAGCCGCAACCCAATGGTTCAGAGTTTCGTCGTCCGCGTTTCAATCAGTTCTGTTCTCGATTCTATCGCAACAAGGAAGTGTTCTCGATTTACCAGCGCTGTGGTCGTTTTGCAAAATGAAACGGTAATTGGCCTTAAGTCGTAGTCGCGTGCGAGGCTTTCCACGCCTGGATTCTCTCTCTCTCTCTCCCTCTTCCTCTCTCTTTGACTTTCTCTCTTTCTGTCTAGAATATCAATCTACAGAAAACGAATCTAAATCAGTGCAAGATCATTCAGTCGAATTTTTCTGTATTCGAATACTCGATGATCCGAATATTCGGTGAAAGAATTCGTAAACTATTCGAATACACAAACGCTACAAATTCGAGAAGTATTCGAACACTCTGTACACCGTTCGATCGATTCGAATACACAAACACTACAAATTCGAGAGGTATTCGAACACTTTGTACACCGTTCGATCGATTCGAATACACGAACACTACAAATTCGAAAAGTATTCGAACACTCTGTACACCGTTCGATCGATTCGAATACACAAACACTACAAATTCGAGAGGTATTCGAACACTTTGTACACCGTTCGATCGATTCGAATACACGAACACTACAAATTCGAAAAGTATTCGAACACTTTGTTCACCGTTCGATCGATTCGAATACACGAACACTACAAATTCGAGAGGTATTCGAACACTTTGTACACCGTTCGATCGATTCGAATACACGAACACTACAAATTCGAGAAGTATTTGAACACTTAGTACACCGTTCGATCGATTCGAATACCCCGAATACCGGTACTCGTGTTACGTATCTATTTACAAACCAGATATTGATTGGAAATCCGGCGACCGATCCATGGAAACCGTCTCTCCGAACGATTTTGTCTCCGTTTTAAACGAACCAGCGACGAATCGTGTCAGTCATTGCTCGTAACTCTAATTTATTGCTCGTAAACGAGACGTTCGCGGTAGTCGGCGAGCCGAAACGGAAAATATTAGAGAACGATCCCACGTATTTCGCTCGTGTGGATTTCAATTTCTCGGTTCCACGTTGCGTTGAATACCGAGCGTTGCTCAGGATTCAATTTCTAATCCTATGAAAATGCATCGCGCTCGAGCGGTCGGTTCACTTCTTTTTTCTCGCAAATCTGCTTTTCACATCAGCGCCTCGTTAAGATCACGGCAGCCCGGCATGACTTTCGACACAATGTTGCTACATTTTTTTTCTATTCGTTCCGGTCTCGAGAACTGGTTTCGTTCGTCGACAACCGCGGAACTTCAAATCCACAGACACTGGAAAACGTTTCGCCCTTGTTGTTTTCAGGTGTGGAGCAATCTAACCTGCGTGGACAATTTCTTGAACCGTGCCTTTTACAAATTGGGCCTCGTGGTGGGTCGTCATCCCGGCTACTTCGTGGTAATTCCGGTTCTGTTGGCCTGCATCTGCTTCACCGGCTACCAGAGGATCCATTACGAGATCGACCCGGAGTACCTCTTCTCGCCGACCAATGGTCCGAGCAAAACGGACAGGGCGATCGTCGAGCAGTACTTCAAGGTCAATTACAGCCACCATTTCAACCTCGGTCGCATTACTAGGCCAGGTGGGTTTTGCCTTGAATAGGAGAGCTCTAGCAAGAGCAACTTGCTAGGGGACGGTTTGGTATTTTGGATCGAGAATCGAGGATTCTTTGTCGTTTTACCAACGAATAATTGAATCGGAATGAAATTAATAGACGTAAGCTCGTGTTGATATAATTCTGTGGAAATCATTTTTGTCGTTGTTGTTTTTTCGAAATTTAGAAAACGAGACAGAAAAGTCATTTCGATCGGTTGTTCGGAACACTGTCAGAAAAATAATCATAAGTGTACAGAGAAGTGTTTGGGAAATTATAGTAGTATGGAGTGATCAAGTATAGATATATATATTTTTTTTTATTACGAAAGCTTTAAAATAGTTGTAAGACGGTTGCTACGAGTTATGTGTATTTTTAGTTTCATTCTTGATCAAATTTCAATTAAGTAGGTAGTAGTTTCAAAGTATTCTGAATAATGTGATCACTGCATATGTGCAATTTAATCTTTTTTTTTCTGACTCGTTTCACTGTACAGTAAGGTTAAAAATGCAAGTTTCATACATTGGAGATACGTTTTATCGAAGAACTTATTAGGATTAACTGTAATAGAGAGCCACAGTTATAATAATTTATTATGAGCCGAGTGAACACGACAAAGTACAATAATAATCGTAGACTCGATTCCAGCGGTTTCATTCAGGCCTAATGCTCACAGAGGCCACGAATTTACACAACACGTGCGATTAAGAAATGTTTATGCTCCTATAATCGGTTCATAATTTTGTAACAAACAGTAATGTTTTTGGTACAAAGGGCAATATCGTTGCGTTTGATCCCGGATCTGTTCGATTTATCGATAAAGTTTATCTTCTTCCTCTGTTGCACAAACACCAATGATATTTACGTTTTATTTATCTCGTATAGAAGATTCCGCAGTGAACGTAACGTCATTGATTGTTATAACGATATTCATCTAATGGATACTTTATCAATACATAATTAATTTGAAATGTCACTTTTATAGTAGGATCTGTTAGCACTATTGCACAAACACCAAAGATATTTACATTTAATTTATCTCGTATAGAAAATTCTTTATTAAACTTAACGTCATCAATTGTTACAACAGTATCCACCTAATGGATACTTTATCAAAATATAATTAGTTTGAAATGTCACTTTTATAGTAGGATCTGTTAGCACTATTGCACAAACACCAAAGGTATTTACGTTTAATTTATCTAGTATAGAAAATTCTGTATTAAACTTAACGTTATCAATTGTTACAACAGTATCCATCTAATGGATATTTTACTAATACACAATTTGTTCGAAATGTCACTTCTAAAGTAGAATCTGTTACTACTGTTGCACAAACACCAAAAGTATTAAATTTTATCTATCTAGTATAGAAAATTCTGTATTAAACTTAACGTTATCAATTGTTACAAGAGTACTCATCTAATGGATATTTTACTAATACACAATTTGTTTGAAATGTCATTTCTAAAGTAGGATCTGTTACTACTGTTGCACAAACACCAAAAGTATTAAATTTTATCTATCTAGTATAGAAAATTCTGTATTAAACTTAACGTTATCAATTGTTACAACAGTATCCATCTAATAGATATTTTACTAATACACAATTTGTTTGAAATGTCATTTCTAAAGTAGGATCTGTTAACCATGTACCTTGCCACGAGTAATACTATTCTTGCTACCAAACAATATTGCTCTTACCACTTATTACACAGAAAAGGTTTTTAACATGCCGAGGATCTCTAAAAAACATTCTTACGAAGACCTCGAAACGGTAAGTAGCTTAGGTTTCTCTCTCTTAATCTTCGAGAGGCCCTGGTTGCACGTAAGGCGCGAAACGCGTTCCTACTACCGATTGATACCATGTGCGTCATCAATTTAATTTCATCGGTCGGAAGTTTTACGGCTTCCGTTCGATTTCTGACAGCACTGATGGAACTGTTCGAACCGAGTGTACATCTTCCGATTTTTTAGACTCTCTCGGTTCCGTGTTCTTACAAATGATACCGTTCGACGCTTCCGTGTAGAAGCTGCATCTTCTGGGGAAGCTACTCCAATGTTTCACCAGCATCCCAACAAGGAGTCAGATGACGCACTTACGCCCGCAAGTTTCGAACAGTGTCATCTTTCGTGCATCGTTTTTCCCACAGTCTCAAACGACTGCTGGAATCTAGGATAAGTGGAAAGTGTACTGCACTATAACGTAACATTTGAATATATTTCAGTGACAGTCTCTTGTTAAACGAGGGAATGAAACATTATGCAGGATGAATTTTTTTCAACGTATTACCGGAATTTACTCGTAATTTATGGATTTGTAAAACGGTGTTTGATGTCAAAGTTGTTCAAAATTGAAAGAGTATGATTTTGGAGATGGTCGAAATTTGAAGTTTGTACACTCTCTTTCAATATTTTCGTTACTTCAATCAATTAATTTTTCACTGGTTTGCTTCTGTATCAAGATGTACGAAGGTCGTCTTAATTTTTTTTCAACCATAATCTGCAACATGTGACCATGGAAATTGAAAGTGTATAATTTTGAAATTTGAAATTTTCTACACGTATTTTTAATTTCATTCGAATAGTCGTTTTAATTTTTTTAATTCGTAATGGACAACATTCGACCATGGAAATTGAAAGTGTATAATTTCGAAATTTGAAATTTTCTACACGTATTTTTAATTTCGTTCGAATAGTCGTTTCAATTTTTTTAATTCGTAATGGACAACAGTTGACCATGGAAATTGAAAGAGTATGATTTTAGAGATGGTCGAAACTCGAAGTTTCTACACTCACTTTCAATATCTTTGTTACTTCAATCAATTAATTTTTCACTGGTTTACTTCTGTCTGAAGATACACAAAGGTCGTTTCAATTTTTTTAAATCGTAATGGACAACATTCGACCATGGAAATTGAAAGTGTATAATTTCGAAATTTGGAATTTTCTACACGTATTTTTATTTTCGTACAGATATTCGTGTCGGTGGTTGTGTAATTTATTGTACGATAAATGGTTACACACTTCCGATCCCTAATGGGAATTTACCGAAAGCTTTCGTGTTCCGTCGTGACGTTGTGTTCCAGTTACGTGGTAGGGGATTTAACGTGTATCGGTGGCGGTAGCACGACGGAATGTTATCAAGATCGTTCAGTTGAAAGATTGGGCTTTATGTAAACTCGACCGAGTCACGTTGTTAAAGTTCAAGGAGAAAGTGCACAGAGTTCCCTGGCAACGGCCTTAGTCGTTCGCTTCCTTGTTTGCATTGTCTGCGGTGTAATTTTTTACGGTTCCAAGCTCCTACAAATTAACCTTGTTATTAACGATACGCGACCGAGCAAACTTTCTCGTTTCATTGGGTCATTGCTAATTGACCCTCGAACGAAAACAATTGATAGAGTCCACTTTCGTTGATCTTTTTAAATTACGTAAGAGATCCCTTAACGATTATCCTCTCGATAATTCAACCTCGGTTCGATCTCCAATTTATTCGCAAGTGGTCGCAGAAAACATGTTTGAAATCAAAATTCTTCTCCATCGAGAGAAGCATACGATGTTTGATTTTTGCTATTTCACTATTTTATCGAGAAACGAAGGCCTGATTCCCTTTGATTTTATCAACCGTTATTCCCAACATCTGACCACGCAAATTGAAAGAGTATCTTTTACCAAAGATACCAAGAGATACTTTCTACCAAAACACGATAGAACTTATTGTATCATTCTTAATTGATCATCTACTAGAAACGTCTTGTCGATACGGTCTTGTTCTTTCGTCAAAGATCAACACTGCTCAAAAGATCTCTTAACGATTTTTCGGTGATTCACCGGATTGTTTCAGGTCGGTTCGGTCACGTGATTGTAACGTCGAAGGATGGGAACGACAATTTGCTGAGGACAGTTGTATTCGACGAGTTGGTGCAATTGGACAAAGTGATCCGAACAGCGAAAGCGACGTACGAGGGCGAGGTGTTCACCTACGAGCAGATATGCGCCAAATGGTTGGACAAGTGTTTCACCAACGACATTTTAAAATTTACCGACATCATAGAGTGAGTATTGGTATACTTTCACATCGTACTCGTGGCAGTTGAGCATAGAATTCGTCGAGAAGGGAGATCCACATTTTGGTACATTTCCCTCGCGAGATCAACTTGAGAAAGACGCGTTTACGATGTTGTTACGTTTGCATATCTTCGGGTGTAAGTAGTCGGTAGCATTTTTCAGGGATGTGGAGAACAGGGAGCTCAATCTGACGTTCCCGGTGATGTTGCATCCGTTTTCTTGGGAGTTCCATTTCCTGTGGGTCTATTTCGGTAGAAGTGTGATCAACGAGGACCGAATAGTCGAGTCCGTGCCCTCTGTGCAACTGGCGTACTTCCTCTCCGCTGACAGCCCGCGACAAGATGCGATGTGAGTCGATCGAATGACAAACAAACAAAATTCCATACCAATTTTTCACCATTTTCAACCTACCATCGTTGTTCGTTTCTTTTTTTTCGCGGTATCGCTCGACAACTTGGAAAAGATCCTCGAGGGAGTAGGTTTAGGGTGAACGATGAGGTCAGGTGCGTCGAGTCGCATAACTACAGTAGCGTGCAAAGGGCAGTCTTGAATTCTGAAGGAATCTTTGTACACTTTCTTGAAATTTTTGCTACGGGTAGCTACGAGACTCCGAATCGAACTCTTGCACGTTCTAATACTGAAACTTTATCAGCCATTTTGCTTTAAACATTTTTCGCACAGGTGGAAAGAAAAATTAAAAAGAAATAATAAAAGAAAGCGTTGATATTATCTTAGAATGTTCATCAATGTTCTTGGATTTTTAATTGTCACTGTGTTCACAGTTCAGGAGATCACTGTCTCGTCTTTTGAAAATTATTGAGAACAAATACGATAATAGCGATTTTACGACTTTCTTACCGATTCTTTTATCGATAACGTACATTTCGTTATTTTTGGACAGAAATTAGGTTAGAATTTTCCCAAGAATTTACTTGCACGAGTATATTCGATAGTTGAACATTTATAGATTAGTTTTATCGTAAAAGGATTTACCAATCTTCTGTTATTCGCTATTTGAAAAGTTTGAAAAATTTCATAAAAATCAGTGTTAATTGTTTCGCGGAGGTTCTTCGGGAGATGGACCAGGGTACTCTTGTTTGTTTTTAAGTTATCAAGCGACACTTCGTGTAGCTGTATATAGTAAATTTCAAACACCTTCATCGCCGAACGAGTTCGAAGGCGTTGTAGGTTTTACGTCCAACTGGATTTCTTTTGCTCTCGAAACAGTGGAGCAGCGTGGGAAGAAGCGTTCCTCGAGGCTGTTAGGAAAGTCGAGGAAGAGGGTGTCTTCAAGCACATCGCTACCGCGAGGTTCGCCTCCAGGACCCTCGAGCTGGAGCTGGAGGAGAACACAAAGACCATCGTGCCCTATTTCTCGAGCACGTTCATCCTCATGGCTGTCTTTTCCGTGGTGACTTGCATGATGACCGATTGGGTGCGGAGCAAACCTTGGTTGGGACTGTTCGGCAATGTTTCAGCTGCGATGGCCACGGTCGCTGCATTTGGTCTATGCATTTACCTAGGTGTCGACTTCATCGGGCTCAATTTGGCTGCTCCGTTTCTCATGATCGGTGAGTCGAGTGCTAAACATATACGAATAAATCCTTTTAGTGTTATGGACGCGTGCTAGGTTGTTGAGTAAGTTGAAACAACAGTAGGTTGTTGAATAAGCTGAAATAACTTAGTTTTTGAAATAATAGTAGGTTGTTGAATAAGTTGAAACACCCTAGTTGTTTAAAAAGAGTAGGTTGTTGAATAAGTTGAAACACCCTAGTTGTTAAAACAACAGTAGGTTGTTGAATAAGTTGAAACAACCTAGTTGTTGAAACAACAGTAGGTTGTTGAATAAGTTGAAACAACAGTAGGTTGTTGAATAAGTTGAAACAACAGTAGGTTGTTGAATAAGCTGAAATAACTTAGTTTTTAAAATAATAGTAGGTTGTTGAATAAGTTGAAACACCCTAGTTGTTGAAACAAGAGTAGGTTGTTGAATAAGTTGAAACACCCTAGTTGTTGAAACAAGAGTAGGTTGTTGAATAAGTTGAAACAACCTAGTTGTTGAAACAAGAGTAGGTTGTTGAATAAGTTGAAACAACAGTAGGTTGTTGAATAAGCTGAAATAACTTAGTTTTTGAAATAACAGTAGATTGTTGAATAACTTGAAATAACCTAGTTGTTGAAATAACACTAGATTGTTCAATAAATATTGTAAAAGAATACTATGACACTTCAACTTTGAACAACTGTACATATACAAATGAGTCGATTGATGTTCATCAAACAGTGGTACCATCTTTCGAAAAATAAAACAACGAATTTGTTTGAGAAAGCTATCAGTCGAATTACAGACGCGTATACGTCGAAAACAATTTTTTCGTATTATGTAATCTCGTGTAAAAGAATCAGAGTTAAGTGTAATATACAATTAGTCGTACCTCGAACATTCAATCGACAGAGTTCACACTAGCAATAAAATATTCCATCCCCAGCAATTACGACCGCTAATCGCTCGACGTCCACGCGGATTGCTTCTGTCGAGAGTATTCAGTATTCGAAGGGATAAGTGGGTAGATAGGCGCCTAATACGTTATGTAAATCGTACTTTATCGATTTCTCGGTTATTGCTTAACCCTCCTGATCCAATGGGTCATTTTAGACTCAGTGGAGTCAACGATCAACGATACACACCGATAGCGCTGTTTACATTTGCGTTAGACGTGAAATCTTTAACTTTATTTTTTATTGTTTGTATAGTACACTATATAATAGTTTATATAGTATACTATTAATAAATTACACTATTTAATTGTTTATATAGTGCACTATACAATAGTAATAGTATTTTTTATATAGTACACTATATAATAGTAATAGTATTTTTT
The DNA here is from genome assembly GCF_051014685.1 of Ptiloglossa arizonensis. NCBI lineage: Eukaryota > Metazoa > Arthropoda > Insecta > Hymenoptera > Colletidae > Ptiloglossa > Ptiloglossa arizonensis. The sequence goes on along the minus strand of NC_135059.1, from coordinate 9,766,079 downwards.
ATATAGAACACTATACAACAGTAATAGTATTGTTTTGTAACATCGCGATGTCGTAAGGTAGATGAAAATTGAGCGTAAAAACTCGCCCTTTATCTTAATACGTGTTCGAAGTGCATTCAGTTTTCCCCAGTGCAATATTCCATTGCGAATGATTTTTCTTTCATCGCCAGGTACCGGTCCGTACCGTGACTCTTCAATTCTCACACGACCTAGAGCGATTCCATCAGTATTCTTTGAGCGTAAATTCGCTTACAAGTGTCTCTTAAAGACTTTTAATAGCGGTGCATTGCACGAGTCTCATTTCAAACGAACTTCACACGAAGAATATCCCACCTCTGGCTGTCTGTCGGATGTCATTGCATGCGATCCCTTTCTTCCATTGAGCGATGCATTCGATGCAGGTTAAACGGATTCTGTGACGCGCCGGTTTGCGTAATACCTGGGGAGTATGGACGAGGATCGGATGTCGGAGAAAAAACGATTGAAAAAAAAAGGAGAGAATCAGGAGCTGCATCGAGGTTGTGCAAAAAAATATTTAACATTGTTGGACGCTCGATGGAAAAAATTGCGAGATTGTTGTAGACACGAGTGCTCTATCTAGTCTTACCTAGACCTACTATCTAGTCTCGGTAACTTCTACTACCAGTATTTTGAGTCTCTATGAAACAAAGAAGAAGCACGTCATTTTTAATTAACTAGAATATCGTTGTACGGATGACGACGACAGAAAAATAGCTGTAAGTGGTTATTTTTTGAACGCTGTATCTTTTGTATTATCGTATAAGGGGTGGAAGTAAATTTTAACGAATCGAAAATTATGTTTCTAATATTTTTATAATACTTGATACTTGTAACAGAATTTATGACAGGGCTAGGGACACTAGAGTAGCTGCGTCTAATTAATAGTCTATTTCCATAAAATATTTTCTGCAGTATGGATGCTGATACGATAATAATAACTTATTGGATAATTTTGTTCTCTGTGCAACAACAACGCAAAATAATCCAGTGGTCAGATATTAGAGAGATTTATTTCGAGTCTTTGGAAGGGACTGAGAGAATTTCGTTAGAATCGATAATTACCCTCGTATCTCATGACGCAGTGTTCAGTCTTGTGACAAGTTTTGCGCCATCCAGTGTACTATGGGGAGCTAGAAAAATGTCACTTGGATTAAACGGAATGTATTATCAGTCCGCGAGAAGAAGGCTAACGAGTGTTTACTCTGGTTCACGTCCTACCAGTTCGCTATTGTAACCAGGAAGACTATATAGAAGGCAGTGGACTGTAGGCTAGATAGACTATGCAGGGAGTAATGGACTGTAGCTAGGTAGACTATGTAGAGAGTAGTGGGTTGTAGTTAGGTAGATGGTAAATTAGAGTGGAGACGTAGATACTCGTTTTGGACTATATAGAGAGTAATGGACTGTAGCTACATGAACTATGTAGAGAGTAGTGGACTGTAGTTAGGTAGACAGTAAATCAGAGTGGAGACGTAGACATTCTTTTGCTGTCTTGTCGTACATAACCCCTTACGTGTTAGAATCTTAAGTGAGAATCGGATTTAAAGGCTGAGTGACATTATACATTTCAACATGGAACGGTACGGGAATACTTTCGTTCGGACAATGTTATTTATTTATACAATCGTTCCGCGTTCGACCTTGTTTGACACAATATCCTGCGCGCAATAGCAATTGGAGTTCGGTCGTGTTTTCTCTGTTGTTCTTAAAACGTTCATTCTGTGTAGCGGTATCATTCAACGAAGCTAATAAGAAAAGGAAACGCATCGTAGCATCGCGTGATGCTGTAAATTATTGCGTCACGTACGGGGTAAGTGGGTCCTTTTAAATGGCTACGACCCTGCTGGTCACTGCCTTCAAACAGCTGACGTCCACAAACTGACAGTAGTATAGTAGATTGTTCGATGAAACTTACTGAACACTAATGTTCAACGTAGTATTGTAGTATTCCACGTAACAGAATAAAACAAAAATCAAGAACGACGAAATTGCGTTTGAAGCTTCGTGTTCGAATTGGTAATTAGTGAAGGTAAAGAGTTTTTGAAGTGAAGGACTTACTAGGTTGTTTAACAAGTTTTGTCGTTCGATGAAACTTATTGAACACTAATGTTCAATGTAGTATTGTAGTATTCCACGTGACAAAATAAAACAAAAATTAAAAATGACGAAATAATTCGTATTCGAATTGATAATCAGTGAAGGTAAAAAGTACCTAAAGTGAAGGACTTACTAGGTTGTTTAATAAGTTTTGTCGTTCGTGGAATCACTCCTTCATTTCAAGTTTCGAACACTTGTTGCTGAACACTCTGTAAATACATTAATAGATTCATTACATATATATACTATTAGTCATTAAATATAGCCAATAAAGCCATTAAACAATATTTGCTTAAATGTATTATTAAGGTATATATACAGGGTGGCAACGAAAAGGGTGTATGACTTCAAGGATTATGAACATAATGTTTGCATTTATTAGTTTGCATTTAATAATCATTAAATATAGCCAATAAAGCCATTGAACGATATTTGCTTAAATTTATTATTAAGGTATATATACAGGATGGTAACGAAAAGAGTTTATGACTTCAAGGATTATGTACATAATATTTGCATTTAACAGTTTGTAATGATTATTTGCACTATCGCTCGCACGAAATCGTAAGAACTTTAACGAATATCGTTCGTACGAATGAAATCAACGCGTTCAAGTTGAAGAAATAAAATTGAAGTTGTCGAGAATTAAAAAAATTAAGTTACCCCGACGTGCACGTCAAACATTTTTTAATGCTATGTGTCGTGTTATCGGTTCTATTTCTCCAAGACAGTTTCTACCGTGCAAGTGTTAACATTTGTTTTGTACGCATCCTGCATGCATAAATATCGTCGCGTCTGAGTCGGAAGAGATGCTTTTCAGATAGTCAGGTGTTGGAAAATACACCTCGTTGTTGGTCAGAATTTGCATCTTTTCCAATAATCTGAGAGGTGGATACGTGAGTTTCTTTCCTTCCGCGAGATGAATAATGAAATACTGTTACATGAATTCCGTGAAAACCGAGCAGGGTAAAACCTGGACAAAACCACAACCGAATGTGTCTCGCATGTTTCCACGGGCGCCATTATTCATGGACACACAACGTGAATATTCGTGGTTTCGTTAACCAGTTCTCTTCTCCTCTGGTTCGTCTTTTGAGTTCTTCAGTCTGGAATTGGCTCTATCGTTTTACGAGAGTTAAACAAAATTTCCGTGGGATCCAGGTCGTTTGGTGCTGGTCTCGAGTATTTCAAGGGTATTTCAAGGGTATTTTAAGGGTATTTTAAGGGTATTTCAAGGTCACTCGTGATCAAGGTAACGTAATTTTCGACGATACGACACAAGCGCCTTGAATTGTCTCCTTTCGAATCGAATTCGATTCAATTTTTCAATTGTATACGAATTTGACAAATTTTGATTTTTATTTGCAATGTATTTCGTATTTTGAAAAATTTTCATTACGAAAGAAACGAGTACGAATCGTTCGTATCGATTCTCGCTTTTCGTCTATCACTTTTATTCTTTTCGATTCGATTGCATTTACAAAAGTATTTTATCACGGTAAATACTCGCGAAAGTGCATGTTTGATAATGTATACACTTATTTTACGAATACATTCAGTCTTCACAGTCTACTTAACGTTAAAACAACCTATAGATTCTGGTATATTAAGGTTTCTACATATGTACATGTAAGGATACATATAAGGTTCTACATGTAAGGATACGTATAAGGTTCTACATGTAAAGTTCTAAATGCAAGGTTCTACATGTAAAGTTCCACGTGTAAAGTTCCACGTGTAAAGTTCCACGTGTGAAGTTCCACGTGTAAAGTTCCACGTGTAAAGTTCCACGTGTAAAGTTCCACGTGTAAAGTTCCACGTGTAAAGTTCCACGTGTAAAGTTTCACGTGTAAAGTTCCACATGTAAAGTTCCACATGTAAAGTTCTACATGTAAAGTTCTACGTGTAAAGTTCTACGTGTAAAGTTCTACGTGTAAAGTTCTATATGTAAAGTTCCACATGTAAAGTTCTACGTGTAAAGTTCCACATGTAAAGTTCTATATGTAAAGTTCCACATGTAAAGTTCCACATGTAAAGTTCTACATGTAAAGTTCTACGTGTAAAGTTCTACGTGTAAAGTTCTATATGTAAAGTTCCACATGTAAAGTTCTACGTGTAAAGTTCCACATGTAAAGTTCTATATGTAAAGTTCCACATGTAAAGTTCTACATGTAAAGTTCCACATGTAAACTTCCACATGTAAAGTTCCACATGTAAAGTTCCACATGTAGAGTTCCATATGTAAACTTCCACATGTAAACTTCCACATGTAAAGTTCTACATGTAAATTTCTACACATGTATCTCAGGAAAATCGATGATCGAAGAAACAGAGAAACATACGAAATTGATCGAACGCGTTGAATAGTAAAAGTTTTCATTCACGTCTTTCGAAAACACACGCCATGAAATTGAAAACAAATTTCTCCATAAAAGCGGTTACGATCAGTCGCCTCGACCGGTTGGTAATCTCCGGTGTCGGTGTCTTCGCGTAGTGCGCGATACAATTCCAATCGAAAGCGTCAGCCCGTGGAGAAAGAACCGAGGGAACGATTTCGTAACGATCCGGTCGAACGTCTACCAGTGCAATAATCGTTGGTAATCAAGCGACTTTGATCATTGTTGGACGCAGACCGGCGTGACGACGAAAGGGAAAATCCGCGCAAGGGGACTTCCGCTTTTCACGCAAATTACCAGCCTTCTCGTGTGTACGTATCACAGCGACGTTCGTTCGATGATCCGTTCGGTGGTCGTTCGATCGAGTCGCGATCAAGTGTTTGGAAAACAATGGCGCAAGGATTTCGTAAACGAGCGTTGCGTGGCCGATTTCACCGACACTCGCGATCCTCGTTCAATGTCGATAAAAGGAGCAATTTGATGCAGAACGGAAGGTATTACCGTCACATCGTACCGACTCGCGGAGAGTTTGGAAAACGTAATTGGTTCCGTTACCGTGCTACTTACCGAATTAACCTAACAAAGTTAAGTTGAAACGACGCCTTCCGGACTGGAAGCGTGCTCGATCGGCACCTCCGAGTAAATTAATTTCTCTCGCGACCTACGACGACCTTCAATTGTCTTTCCACTGTAACCTGATTTTGCGCAACTTGAAAAGTTTCATTCGGAGAAAACGTGTATGAAAAAGTCGATTGTTCTTATAGATCTCCATTCTTCTCGAAATATATTGGTATTAGATTTCGTTCTCCACAAGGGGGTTTTCTTCTGTAAGTTAAAACATTTGACTTCTTTTCTTTTGACATTTTCTCGAAAGATGTAGTCTTGGAAATATATGTGCGCAAAGTGTGTTACCAAACTCGTAAAATTAACAAAGTTTCACGTATTATCGAACGTCTTTCCACTGTAACCTGATTTTACGCAACTTGAAAAGTTTCATTCGGAGAAAACGTGTATGAAAAAGTCGATTGTTCTTATAGACCTCCATTCTTCTCGAAATATATTGGTATTAGATTTCGTTCTCCACAAGGGGGTTTTCTTCTGTAAGCTGAAACACTTGACTTCTTTTTTTTGACATTTTCTTGAAAGATGTAAAGATGATGAAGATACTTGAAAGATGAAATTAACAAAGTTTCACGAATTATTTCGAGCTATTCGGTTCGTTGTTCGGTGTTAGAACATTGAGTAGAGGGTACAGCGAAATAGTAATCGATAGTGGAGTGGAATTTAGCTTGTGTCAAACGTGCGGTATGTGGAAAGGAAAGAAAGATGAAGCAGTTGACGAGTACGACAGCTGATATGGAAAGGACTATCTGGACTATACACCATACCGGTATGCAGTCAAAATGGAGATTGATCTCGTGAAGAGGATGTTCGTCAGATCAGAGAAACTGTCTCGTGTTGAATACACTACATGTATTGGAAATGGGGATAGTAAAACGTGCAAAGGTATTTTGGGTATCCATATGGTGAAGAAATTACTGTTGAAAAATATGAGCATCGTAGGTCGTGTGGAAAAATGAATAGGCATTAGATTTCGAAACGTGAAGAAAGCAAATAAGGGCCTCTTAGTGATAAAGTTACAAAAATTATGAAAACAATTTACGAGAATTTATCATGGGAAGATTGATCATTACAAATGTGTCTGAGAGTTCAACATTCATTGTCGAACAACATATTTGGTTGTTAGTATCTGGATTGAGGGTTCAACATATTTGATTGTCAGTATCTTTAACGAAGGTAATAATTCTGGGTTGGTGGATTAGGTGTAAGTATGGTTTTGATTGAGGCAATACAAAGTATCCTATGTATTGATTGAGGCAATATTGTATCCTAATTAAGAATATTTTTCGTTTTTTTTTTGTTTTAAACGAATAGAACAGCTGAAATCATGGCAACCACGAGTTACGAATTGCGAAATTTGAGGTTTTTTTTTAAATTTTTTTCTACCACGCTAAAGACACGAAAAAATGCAACTCGAAAAGCTCCTATTTTTTAATTTTCGAGATTGCTTTTCCCCGTGATTCGTCCCATAGTCACTTTTACACTGATTAAAATGCTGTTTGGTTCTTTCATTTCGGAAAATAGGTCTCGTACAAAATTGTACGTCTCTTGTAATCTTCATTATTTTCATCCATAAAAAATCACGAACCTAGCGTAAACATGGACGAACACAAGCGGAGAAATCCCATATCGAAAAGTCTTATGTTTCTTTGGAAAAATATCAGAAAAGAGTCGATGTTTCTCTAGAATAAATATCCTCTTGAAACAATTTACTAAAAGGTAAATAATAAAAAAAAGAAAACAGATTGTTCCACTTAAAAAGAAACTTTCATCCATATCAGATTTCGTCTCCTATTAAATCAAACAAGATCTACCCGATGCATTTTTTCCCATTGTCAAAAGTAGACAAATTATTAAGTGGTCAATTTTAAATGAAAAATAATAAATCAACCATCGTGTCGATTGGATCAGAAACGACGAAAGTGATCAGATTAGAATTAATTTCAGTTTGCAAATTCGCTTCGCGGTATTTTCTTCTATCCCCGAATGTTTCGAAGATACAGCTCGCTCCAATTGCGTGGATCGTCCCTGTATATGATACACGTTGTTGACACCTAGTTCCTCGTATCTGGTTCCGTAATTTTTTTAATAAATTCGATTCAGTCCGACCGCGACGCGAGAAAGGTTTCCATCGCGAAGATCGCGTTCGTCCTTGTTGGACATTGAATAAACGACGCCCTGGGTTTATTAGTAGCTATAAATCGCCGTCGAAATGTAGACGGACGGTCGACAGGGTGAATCACGAATAAACCAGCCATTCTGATTCACTCTACGTGCGCTAACTGCCGCCTCGTTATCGCGATAATGGCACGGCTGTCGTTTTTCTAATAAGGGACGAGCGGTGACAAATCGTTCGACACCCAACACGATTGCTTATTTTTTCTCGAACGAGAGCTCTTATTTACCAATAATCCCGCCAAATGCACAATTTTCATTTTCAAACAAAATTCTACGTCTCTTGTAATCTTCATTATTTTCATCCATAAAAAACCACGAACCTAGCGTAAACATGACAAACACAAGCGTGGAAATCCCGTATCGAAAAGTCTTAAGGTTTCTTTGAAAAAATATCAGAAAAGAGTCGATGTTTTTCCACTAGTTCCATTTCCCAATTTTCCAGTAAATCGTTCAATGTCGAATTCACATTTTACGAGTGCTTCTCGTCAAGGGGTTAGTACAAGGTACTTGTGTATCACTTTGACATTTTTTTGGAAGACGCGTGGTTAATTTTATTAAATATTTGCACCGTTTTCTACACGTACAAGCATTGAACTGCCAATTCGATGGATTTTATTCAAGAATTTTACTTTCTGCAAAAGTTATGGTCAATTGTGTGGAACCACTCTGGATCGGCACAAGGGTTACCTAAAAATCGATAGAAATGAAAGAAAATGAGGTTTGTAATTTTCATCAGTGACGACATTGGTGAAGAATTGTTTTTCTTGAACGATGGGTTAATTTTCAAGAAAATTTTCACTGTGTTCTATGGTTGTTTCTGTCTGGACATGATTCAAGGGACGCCGGATAAACGATAACATTGGACTCGCGATTGGAGTCAATTTTCTCTGCAGACATCATTTTTAGGTGGAATTAGTTCAGGGCTGTCAATAACTGCAAAGCCCATTAGTCGACAATTTTACACTTCGGGGCGGAATTTGTGGGAGGGACTTGTGGACCTACTGAGTTAAGTGTTTTGTCCGAGTGGACCGTGGTCAGAAAAATTGGAGAACACTGCCTTGGAGAATTTGTAATACAGAAATGGGTCCTAATTTAAACTAAATACTGATCAAATTAAACGTTTACACGAAAGAACCGAGAATTGAATATAGATGAGGGTAGGGACTATTCGTTGAATTTTTCTCTATTCGAGTACCGGAACGCGTCGATGATTCAAATATTTGATGAATCTAATTCGAGTACCATTCAAGTACACAAATTTACTTACGATCGAGTTCTCGTTTAAACTTGGTCTTGGTTTAAAATATTTTATAAATTATATTCCGTGATCTTTTGATTTCGATCAAGAAAAACTAATGCGTTTTACATTTTTCGGTCGTACGAACTTTCTTCGTGCACTCTTTGTATTTTCGGTATTACAGAATCGACTGAAGAGTCGAGAGAAGAAATAATAGGATTGTTTAAAAAACATTTCGATAATTTTACAACGAAAGAAAACTTCTTAACCTTATTTTATTTCTATTGTTTTGTGGGATTCGTGCTGTGTTCGATCGTCGAAGTTGTAGCATTCAAATAATGGTATTCGAATATTCAAATATTCGACTTTTGCTCGTAGCATTCGAATACTTAAAGATTAGAGATTTATTCCTAATATTCGAATATATAAATATTCGAAATGTATTCGTGGTATTCGAATGCTCAAATATTCCAAATGTATTCGTGACATTCGAATGGTCAAATATTCAAAATCTATTCGTGGTATTCGAATGCTCAAATATTCGAAATGTATTCGTGACATTCGAATGCTTAAATATTCGAAATCTATTCGTGGTACTCGAATGCTTAAATATTCGAAGTGTATTTGTTGTATTCGAATACTCAAATATTCGAAATCTATTCGTGGTACTCGAATGCTCAAATATTCGAAGTGTATTCGTTGTATTCGAATACTCAAGTATTCGAATTTTGTTCGTTGCATTCGAATGCTCCAATATTCGAAATCTATTCGTGGTATTCGAATACTCAAATATTCGAAATGTATTCGTGACATTCGAATAGTCAAACATTCGAAGTTTATTCGTAGTATTCGAGTAACCTATAAAGTATTCCAATAGTTTCGTGTCTAATCGAGATGAATGTTTGTTGGTAGGAATTGGAATCGATGACACGTTCGTGATGTTGGCAGCTTGGAGACGGACTAGTATTACGAAACCAGTACCTGAAAGAATGGCTATGACACTCAGCGAGGCTGCTGTCTCGATTACGATCACCTCATTGACCGATATGATATCGTTTTTCATTGGGATCCTCTCACCTTTCCCATCGGTCCAGATCTTTTGCATCTATTCGGGTAAGTTTCTGGTAATCACGGGGCGGAGTGTTGAAAAGCGAACTTGTGTGAAAAATTATTCGCTCAACAACGTTATCGACGATAAGATCGATGATTTACGCGAAACGTGTATTTTTCGCGAAAAATTCAACGGTGTGTTCCGATTTCAAGTGAAAGTCGAGAGCGACAGCGTGTAGAATTGGAAAATCAAAGGCAATTTTTGCATCGATTTCAATCACAATAATCGACAAGTTTTGCTCTGTTTGTTCAGGATTCGCGGTGGTTTTCACTTTCGTTTTCCATTTGACGTTCTTCACCGGATGTCTGGCCATCAGTGGTTACTGCGAGCAGAAGAATCTTCACAGTATTGTGTGCTGCAAGGTCCAACCCCTCTCCAAGTCCAGTAAGTATTGTTTACGTCGATTTTCTTTAAAGAATTAGATACAACTGTTTGACACAATATTTCAATCGGTTAGTTTCATTCGGGTTATTCGGAAATAAATTAAATATTTTTTTATTCAAAGTATTTGCTGTTTGATATTTTTCGTTTCAAACATAAATAAAAAGATCTCGAGTTTAACATTTTCGTTTAAATGAAGGTTTAATTGCCATTTGAAGATAAGAGTTCGACGAATGTTTAACGAAACGTATAACATTTTCGTTTTATTTTGAGTCATATAAAATCCTAGCAAAGTTTCGATATATTTATAATCAATTATAAATATTACTACGAAATTATAAATACATACGGTGGATAGGTTAAATATTGATAAAGTATGTTTGTTCTATTAATCGAATTTCGTTACCAAAGGTAGGTAATGAATTAATTATCGAGACAATCGACGACAGAAGCTTGAACTTGTCTGACAAACGTGTAACAGTATATAAAAGAATAAAATGTAATTTATCGGGCGTGAAACCAGTTCTGTGCCAGTTGCAAAAAATACGTGCATAGAAGGATTAGACGATTAATGCAAGCGATAAATTCTTGTCATTGCCTATATATATAAGTAAATAATTTTATTAAATCTAATTAAATGGTTACGATAACGCTGATTCGACTTTACAAAATTTATACAATTTATCCTATATAATTACCAGTTACTGGCGAAACAAAATTCACTGAGAACAATTCGTGAATTTTCTTGCTCGTGATATTTATTTACTAAATTAACGGTACTACCGTTACTCGTGAAATATTTTTTATTTTCGAAGGTTTTTCTCTACAGATAATTATCGTACATATAGTACGTAATTTCTCGTTCGTTTACATCTTCAACGCATCTGTAAATTTTGCCAGAATTACGTTCGTAATAGACAATAGCGATTAAGAACCAAATTGAAAATTAGCCTGGAAGTTGTTACGTACGCATTTCTTCATTGCGTAACAATCCAGGAATTTTCACAGCCGGTAAAAGTAAGAGTCTGGCAATCGAGCGAGTCATTTCGGTGGATTACTGCATCCGATGTAATCATCGTATTTACGTGTATACGTACGCATAACGACGTTCACACAGGCAGGCAAGAACCGTGAGTATTATAAACGGGCCGAGGAAGACGTTACCCGGAATACTTTCACGGGCTCCACTGCCTCGAACGTATCATTCGCTGGCGTTTTTATTTGAACTTTCATTTATTTTCCGTGCCACGATACTTTCTACATTAAACGACTAGGCCTCGAAGTCTTCAGTGGTCGTACTATCATCAGGTCGAAGCGTTTCCTTGTTTCCGTTTTCTTTTTCTCGTTGTGGACAACGTTCGAAAATGTCCATTTTTTATACTCGGAGAAGAAACATTTTTGTACCAATATTATTTTATATTATTAATTGTACACGAACGTGAAATTTTAATATCGTTTGTATCAATATTATTTTATATTATTAATTGTACACAAACTTGAAATTTTAATATCGTTTATACCAACATTATTCTATATTATTAATTGTACACGAACGTGAAATTTTAATATCGTTTATATCAACATTATTCTATATTATTAATTGTACACAAACGTGAAATTTTAATATCGTTTATATTCGACATTATTTTATATTATTAATTGTACACGAACGTGAAATTTTAATATTGTTTACATCCGACATTATTTTATATTATTAATTGTACACGAACGTGAAATTTTAATATCGTTTATACCAATATTATTCTATATTATTAATTGTACGCGAACGTGAAATTTTAATACTGTTTATACCAACATTATTCTATATTATTAATTGTACACAAACGTGACATTTTAACATCGTTTATACCAATATTATTCTATATCATTAATTGTACACGAACGTGAAATTTTAATAATCGATGTACAATGATTTTTCGGTCTAGTTTGTAGATTTAAATTGGTAATTATATCGAATTTAGGTGAATAAATTTAAAGTATATTTGAACTCTTTATAGGACTGTATTAAAAGTAGGAAGAATGAGGACTGATATTTCGTTTATGAACAATTTCATCGGAAATTTGTATAGTATATAAGTGTTCCCAAACTTGATTTACAACAACTTTAGTTATATACCTTTTTGTTACAAAAGCAATTTCGTGCAAGGTATACAGCTATTTTCACGAGGTCCCCAGAAATTTTGCTCTCGTGAAATTGGGTTATCCCACGGATACGTTCGGTCCAGATATTCTATAAAGTATACGTTTAAGTCGAAATCACTTAGTCGCGGACAAAATTACTTTTTCATTTATATAAAGGGTGATAAGAGAAAAGAGTTGAAGATTTCGAAGGCTTCTAAGTACTCCTCGAGATGTACAATAAATATTCAAACAACGTAGGTCCTACGATCAATTCTCTTGACGTAAAATTAATTTTTCTTATTTATGAACATTCCACATCGTAAGTGAGTTTCTTTGCGATAGATTAAATATAAACAGGAATTGAGTTGTTAAGGAAGTGTTCTTGTTATAGTAGATGTTCGATGTGAATTATAAATATATACATATTATTATTATATTATATTATATATAATAATATATTATTATATATAAATATATTCTTCCAAATTCTTAATTATGAAAAAGTTTTACCGAGACTATTGCACTCTCACATATTAATTTCACTTTTATTAAAATTTCAGATCAGAATTAAAATTCTACACGATATTTGTACATTTTATCACCACGGAAATTCGTAAAAAATTCTCTCCGCATTCATCGAAGAATTCATTGATAGAAATCGTTGTCTAATGACAAAGGCCTGCTGTCGTTTACCAAAATGGTTAAATCGAGAAGTGAATATTATCGAATGCGAAACGAATCGATCTGTGTCCTTTGGCTCTTCGAATCGTTCGTATTTCGTGAAAGGGAACTCACGTCGGGGAGAATGTTCAGAGAATTCGACTTTTAAGCTTGTTACGTGTTTCAATGGAGAAACACCGGAAGATCCGGGCAAAGTTGGCGGGTCGTTGCCATTGAGCAATCCTGGACGATTTATAGATCGTAATTTCATGTCTTGTTACATCAGGAAATTTATCATCGCGGTCGACATCCGCTGTTTATCGAATCGTGTCACGCGTTTCGCGCGTCAATTCCTTGCGACTTATTTTCGGCTTTATTTCCTATTGTTACCGTGACGCGTGCCGGGGGTATCTAGCAAACGAAAATACGTTAAGAATTGATTTAACGAAGTAGTTTTTATTCCGGTACGTTTTTCGCTTCGTTTCTGACGTCAACGTTGGTATAAAAAATGTTCGTTACACGCTTGAAACGCAATATAGTGTCTCTTCGTCGATCGATTATTTATTTGTTTGTTTAGTCACGGGACACAACCATCGCAGAGCAAAAATGTTTGCGCGAAGTCAAGAGTAGCTCAGACGTTAAATTTAACATTGAATATTGCAAAATAGATACGACGGATATAAAATTAATTAATCGATTCGAGAAATTTGCTTCGTGAAAGTTATTAGAGACGAAAAGTTTGAATTGGAGTGAAAATTGTTTGCGTAACAGAGAATAATATAGAGATAATATTATTGGTACAATATTCTGAAACAATCAAAAAGTATTTGATATTATTTGAGTTTTATAAATGTATAAACAAATATGTTGATAAAGATTTCGCGAAAAAAGAAACAAAAATTAAAAAAGTGTGATTGTATTAATATTCTAAACGATCAAGTGTGAATTTCGTTCCCAAGGCTTTCACATTTATCGAGATCATATGCCGTATGAGCTGTAAAGTTTAAACACGGTACTTTATAAGTGTGAATCTCGATCCCAAGGCTTTCACATTTATCGAGAATATTCCGTATCAGCTGTAAAGTTTTAAACACGGTACTTTATAAATGTGAATTTCGATCTCAAGGCTTTCACATTTATCGAGAATATTCCGTATCAACTGTAAAGTTTTAAACACGGTACATTATAAGTGTGAATTTCGATCCCAAGGCTTTCACATTTATCGAGAATATATCGTAATACGATGTAAAAATGCGTATAGGTCAAACTGATGGGGCCGTTGGTAGATTTTGGGGTATTTAAACATGAGTGTAAGTTCAGATACACGACGAATAGAAACAGTAGCGTAATTCTCGATCGAATGGAAGATCCTTAGACGTTGATTGTCGATGAACAACGTATTGGTAGAAAAAATCGTACGATCTGGATCATTTTGAATGGTCGAAGTAATTTTCTCCGACTCGTGATATCACTCGAGACATGTTTTCAATCGTTGCGATTCGATCGAACGAAAAAGCAAGTTTCGAGATCTCTCTATAGTTGGTCGACGTTACGTCAGAAAAGCCTGGTTACGTTCGACTGTTGTTAATTCGTTAGATCATAACGTATTGCGCAACGGGGACGCTTTCTCCGAGCTTCGAGCATTTGTCAACGATACGTCGACGTTGCTGCGAGCAACGTCGTCGTTAGAATCCGAGGAACGATTTACGCAACGTCTTCGACTTCGTCGCGGTTGAAAGAAGCGACGAAATTGTAGACTTACGAGTGAAACGAAAAATAAATTTTAACGTCTTACGTAGTACAGTAGTGTTCCTCGAACTGGCACTAGGTCCGAGTTTCTATCATTTCGGAGAACCGGTAGGCAAAATTTTATCGTCATTATTCTCCCTCGATAAATGCGACTCGGTGCAAAAGAGTGTGTAATGATCAGAGCGAATAAAAAGCAGCAAAATATAGTTAACACGTTAAGTGTTGGGTTTACCTTGTTTATATTAACATCTTATTGCAAAATATAACATAAAGAAATATTATATAATAAAACAGAATCATAGAAAACATAACAAGATTAAAAATAAACCTCTGTATACAATCGTACAACTGCAAAATCTCGAAAAATTTCAATATCTCCGAAAACTCGGCAAATTTCTACGCCATTGTATTTCCAGGGCACATTTTCGAGGTAATTCGAGCGAAGAAAATAAAATAATAAGAGAAACGATAATCTCGTCTCTCCAGACCAGCATACTCCTTTAAGTCTTCGATCAGGTTCAAAGGTACGGTCATCTTGGAAACTCCTCGAGCACGATCGCCCCTTCGACTCAGTCAGTAGCAATACGTGACGCGAGTTGCAATGCAATTAACATTGTCGTCTGGCGCGTGACATTGTACGAACAATCGCGCGTTAATACCTTTATTCTCGGTGAAAGATGATTTCATCGATTTTGTTTCTTCTCGGAATAGTTTTGGTTTTGACTCGTTATGGAGTGTCCATGGACGCTGTTTCCGGTCGAACAATGACGAACATTTCTGTGACAAATTCAACGTTTGACGCAGACTCTCCACAGTGACGAAGTAATTAACGAATAATCGTGGACATTTTTCACTTTTCAGCGGAACGATCTTGGCTGTACAGAGCGCTCTGCACTGGAGGAATGGATCCCAATGATCCGTACAATCCGATCGATAATCCTGAACACGGATGCATGAGCTGGTTCCGCGATTACTTAGCTGCTGCGCTCAACTGTCGACCGATCAAGATCATCATCATTTTAATATTTGCTTGTTACTTAGCCGGTGCACTGTACGGATTGACGACTCTCGAGGAAGGCTTGGATCGTCGTAAACTCTCGAAGAACGATTCCTATTCGATCATCTTCTACGATCGTCAGGATTACTATTTCCGGGAATACCCGTACCGGATACAGGTCAGTCACGTTATTTGTTACAGTTCCGTTTAAAATACGATCTGATACAATTATCGAGGATAATTGTGTTACAAGTGACGTTGTTACTTGTTACCTTTATGCTTAAAATACCATCTTAAACAATTATTGAGGATAATTATTTAATAACGTCTGTGAACTGAAAACTTACAATTATCATCGGGGTGGTCAAGCACTATTTATTTGGAATATTTTTTTGCATAACAAACGGTTTTCAAGTAATTTATATTGACCACCACACGGTATAGCGATAAACTAGCCGATGCTCCGATTAGCAACTGATCGACGACGACTGCTGCACCAAAGTCAGTTGTGTTACTAAGTCTGTGAACTGAAAACTTACAATCATCGCCGGGGTGCTCAAGCACCGTTTATTTGGAATATTTCTTCGCATAACAAACAGTTTTCAAGTAATTTAGATGGACTACCACACAGTATAGAGATAAAGTAGGTCCGATTAGCAACTGATCGACGACGACTGCTGCACCGAAGTCAGTTGTGTTACTAACGTCTGTGAACTGAAAACTTACAATTATCATCGGGGTGGTCAAGCACTGTTTCTGAGTCCATTGGCGTGAGAATCACCCTGTAGAATAGGGAAAGCCTTTCGTCTCGCGAGGTGTTCGACCAGGAACCGAGACCAATCTCCGGAGAACGCGTTACGGCGCGCCGTGACGCATGATCCGACACTCGCAATTATGTCACGTTGCCCCGCTCGATACATCCGCGCAAACAACTTTCTCCGGGCGCTGCGGCTACAGCTGGCTCAGAATTGAGGAAAAGTGACGGGTCTTGTTGCATCAGACGGTACTTTCGCGATTTTTGCGCCACGATCGGAGAAGATCGTTCGCTCGGACGTCCGGGTACCGTTGCGAGTACCGCATTCTACGCTTTAACGGGGTTCTGTTAGATGGACTTGATCGACATCCGGATGAGCTAGAGGAGTGTTCTATAGACAGTGTTCTAGGTGTCCAACGATCTATTCAAAGCGGTGGCCGTTTTCCATCTTCAAATCGAATTACAGTCAAAGTTAGATAACTGCGTAAAAATAAGGACACGGTTTGGGCACTTGTCCATCAGAGATATTGATTTTTAAACTCCAGAAAAGTAAGTCGAATACCATGTGTAGGGAGTAAGGAAAGGCAGTGTGGGTGGAGTGGGGGAATTATCGGGTGTACCTATTGCTACACTGACATACTAGGTATAAGTTATAATAGGTATTGGTATACCGTTATAATAATATACTGCTTTCTCCCACTCCTTACACGGAGGATTCAGTTTCTATTATATTGTAGTTAGGTATACCGTTATACCTTATATCTGGTATACCGATACGATACGTACACCCGTTACTTTTCTCACTCTGCCCATTCTGCCTGCCCCCCACTTTTTACACATAAGATTCAGTTTATGTCGAACCGTCCTTTGAAATTCGCCTTTGTTTGTGTCGGACGTGGAAAAAGATAAACGAAAGAAAGAAGTCCGAGAACTGAGACAAGGAAGAAAAAGATATCGATGATATAAATTATGAATATGCAATGATGAAACTTTCTTATTTTTGGTTCTTTTCGTACGAAACTTTCTCGTATCATTTATTAAATAAGTAAATACAATTCAGATTCTATCGTATTTAATTTCATTTTAACTAGAAAAAATTTCATCGTTACATTAGTGTTGTTTCATGTATATTAAAGTTCGAGTTAGATCGGCCGGTCGTCGAGCTTCGCGAGCTTGCCCCTGAGTGGTGGGGATGAACAACAGGCAGTTATGCGGTAGGTCGTTTCTTGCAGTTATTCAACTTTTACCGTATTTCGATCGTACTTCCTATCGACCTTCCCGAGTATTGCGTGATTTTCCATTACATAATGACACGTGTCGGTTCGTGAAACCAATTTCAACGCGTCGAAAATATAACACTCGTGTTGTCTATAGTTACCAATTAGTTTCGAATTTAGGAATTTTTGTTTGTTTTTAATTCTGGGTTTAAGGTTGTACTCACTTCGTAGGTTATTAGATATACCATTCGATTATTATATCCTGTGGAGTATCAATCGATCTGGTCACTGTTTTCTAAATAAGCTTTTTGGAATTTTTAACCAATTTAATTAACAAACTTTCAAACATTCAAAGACTCAAACTTTCAAACATTCAAACATTCAAACTTAGAGTCTTGGACCCTCTCTCTCTCTCCTACGTAACTTAAATAAATTAAAGAAAGGTTCTTTTCTACATAAAAGATTTTCTCCCACGTAGCTTAGATAAATTAAAGAAGATTATTTCAAATTCTCACTCGATTCGATTTTTCTCACAGTGCACTTTTTTCCTAAAAATCTTCCCTAAGAATATTGCTGCAACGTTCGATCCATCTCGGTATTTCGATCGTAATGTATATTTTCACGCTCGCGTTTTCCTCTCGTCCTGTTTTCTCAACTCACTCAACGATTATTGCGATGCGGTTTATAGTTCCCGTCTTTCTTCTCGGATATCGCCTCTTATTCAACGCATCCAAAGTTCGTGTCTCCGTTTTCTCTACGGTTCTCGTAAATTAGATCATATAACTTCTCCGTTTCAACATCCCGCTTGGCTGAACATGTGGAACAGATGCGTTCTTCGTCTCTACCTTGTTTACAAGATCCTTGCCTCAACGACGTGTATTTACAGTAATTCCAGCTTTCGAGCAACAAAATCAGAACTGCCACTTCGCTCGAAAATGCGGTACGTAGCGATTTTTATCTCGAGAGGAAGCTCAGAGTCGCATATAGTGCTCAGAAGCGTAACAACGAAGTTAACTCGAACTTCTACGAGTGTAATTCGATATTAAAATATTCTACAAGTATTCAAATACTTCGAACGAACTTTAAATTTCATCGTTACTCGAATATTACCATTTTAACGCACTGAGAATTCTTCGAAACGATGGAAATTAAACGAGAACGAATTCTATCCTTCCGTGACAAAATTAACAAATTGGTTCACAAACGTATTCCTGTTACACTTTCTTCCGCTGAAACTTTCCTATAATCTGAAACCCAGTGCCTGCTTTTTTTTTTAATCAAAATGGAAACAGTCTATAAAATATCGTTAGTAGAATATTTTAAATAAAAATAAAATTCGAAACAAAACGATGAATTTAATATCAAAATTCCGTGGGTAAACTATCGAATCCAGAACAAGAACAGCTTCCTTTTCTTCGAGCTCGACAATTTAGAAAAAAAACGAAGTCGATTTCCAAATTGTAACATTCAACGTTGCTTTTTGCAAAATCGACTAATCTTGTAATATTTATTTGTAACTCGTCCGGTCATCGATTAATCTTGTAGCGTTTATTTGCACTCGTGTGTTCATCGATTAATCTTGTAGCATTTATTTTGTACTCGTTCTGTACATCAATCTCGATATCGTTTAAAAAGACCTTGTCCCGATCTTGACCTTCCCTCGCGTCAGGGAAAGCACGTTTCGACCAAACTGTTTCTTCTCGTCGAAGGAATTATTAATTCGCGCAGGGAATCGGTTGCCATAGTTTCCAAAAGAGACGACTCCGGTCTGTTGAAATTCGTACGCGGAAAACACGACGGACAGACCGGAAACAAGAAGGCGTAGTTGCACGTTACGTCCCGAGGGAATGCTTTCTTTGGATAGTTGTCACGCACGTGGCAAGGGATAGACAGTAACGTTCGTAGGACATCTGCCTCACGTTTCTCTTTCGTGGTGTGTTCCAGGTGGTGGTAAGCGGCGAGTACAACTACAGCGACCCGGTTATCCAGCAACAAATGGAGAACCTAACGAAGTCCCTTGAGTCGAGCAGCTACATCAGTAGCCACTCGATCTTCACGGAGAGCTGGCTACGAAATTTCCTCAACTACATGAACTACTACCAACTGGAGTCGAACATCACCGACGAGAAGAGTTTCGTGACAGCATTGAAGACCTGGCTGTCGCCGGAGAGTAGCTTCTCGTTGGACGTGAGGTTCGACGAAACGGAAGAACACATCGTGGCGAGCAGATTCGTGATCCAGGCGGTGAACGTGAGCGGCACCAATCAGGAGAAGGACATGGTGAAGGAGCTGCGCCGCATCTGCACCGATTCACCGTTGAACGCCAGCGTCTTTCATCCCTATTTCGTCTTCTTCGATCAGTTCGAGCTGGTGAAACCGACCAGTATCCAGTGCATGGTGTTCGGGGCGTTGATCATGATGCTGATCAGCTTCATCTTCATACCAAACGTGCTCTGTTGCCTCTGGGTGGCGTTCTGTATCATCTCCATCGAGCTAGGGGTCGCTGGATACATGGCACTTTGGGACGTCAACCTGGACAGCATATCCATGATCAATCTGATAATGTGCATAGGGTTCAGCGTGGACTTCACTGCCCACATCTGTTACGCCTATATGAGCTCCAAACAGAAAACACCGGACGATAGGGTAAAGGAATGCCTCTACAGTCTGGGACTACCGATAGTCCAAGGTGCCACGTCGACGATTCTTGGTCTGATCGCTCTGGTGCTCGCCGGCACTTACATATTCATGGTGTTCTTCAAAATGGTCTTCCTGGTGATCTTCATCGGAGCCATGCACGGTATGCTCCTGCTCCCTGTTCTGTTGTCGCTGTTCGGACCTGCCTACACCGAGGAAGACGACACGGAGAAGACGCAACAGGGGAAACAAACGATGCCGGATAACGACCTGGCCGGCAAGCTCCAGCAGCCCTACGTGATCCCTCATCCGAGTCTCTCGTATTACCATCCCACAGGGACCGCGAAGAGTCTCCAGGGTAGTCCGGCGACCAGTTTGGCCGCGTTCGAGGAGAGAGATCCCGGTCTGGGGACCAGCGAGGACAGCAACTCGACGGAGAGTGGCTCCTCGCAGAGCAGGCGACGCGAGGGCCAGCTCGAGCAGGAGAATCACAGGCGTCACGACGTATGGAGACGGTTCATCGGTGTGCTTTACGGCGTCTCGCAGTTCCAAACGGCCGCGCAACCATTGCCACCGCCGCCGGACTACACCAATGGGCCTTACGTCGGCCCGTATCCCGCTTACCAGTCGGCCAATCAGCTCCACAGAGACCACAGGAGAAGTAAGTTGTATCACAACCTCCATCACTCGTCGAGGTACCTGACCGATCCTCGGTATCCCTAAGGATGACGTTCGACTGCGCGCGGTACACGGATGCAGCCTGCAGACCTCCACGGTGCAGAGAGAAAGGTATCAAGTTTCCTGATCGTTTTCTTCTCTCTTGGTTCGAGATTGGGATCCGAGTTCGACGCTACCCGGTATACCACGGTACCGCTGACCGAGAACGGAAACTTTCGTTGGATTTGACTCGCATACGGATCCGTGGAACGCCGCTATTGGTGAGGGATCGGTGTATACGTGTCAGGACACCGACGACGACCACGAGTACACCGTGGAGAACGCCGAATCTCCGGTACCAAGTTCCGCGCGGTGTCACCGCGGCCATCGAAACTTCGTAAGCGGATCCCAAGCCGCGGAGATCACTCGCGCGTAGGCGAATCCCCGTCCGAGGACAGTGAAACGAACCTCGGTCGCCGATGAAGGAACACAAAACGACCAGTGAGAACGTCGGTCGATCGGGGGGTGGGACATGTTTTTTCTCATATTTTTAACCAAGTGCGCGCGAGATGCGTTTCCTGGGACGAGATTGTTTTTTTTTCTAGCACGCGACGAACGTAGAATGTTTAGGATATGTGCTCGACGAGCACGAGCCTCGCGCGCTCGTGGCGTGCACACCGTGAGTGTGTGTTCTTCGACACAGCCGCGAAATTGGCCGACCCCAAATCGGTTTTCCGCTGTTCTTTTCACGAAACGTGAGCGTACGACTTGCGAGGAACGATCGTCCGATCGGTGATCACCGATTTCCAGGACACTTGGCACCTGGAGAAATTACGAACCCGTATTTCTTTTTGCAAGTGGACGATACTCGACTGTTCGAGAGGGTGACAACTGTTTCGTAGTTGCGCGAGACAGTCACTCACGAAATCTCAAAGTTGTGCATTGCTTTTGGAATTAGTGACATCTCCACGTTGCAGATTCCTTCTCGCGACTCGTGAAATCTCAAAGTTGTCACCTTTGTCATGTTTGAAAATCGTAGCTGCTGTTTTTCGATCTGTTTGTGTACTTGGAAACTCGAGGAAAACTTCTGGTCGTGAATTCGAGCAAGAAATCTTTTCAATTATTGTTAGTTAAATTACTTGAGAAATTAATAACAGTAGAGGAAAAAACGTAGGTGGCGCCACTGTAGCCAGTCGGATATTTACGAAATGGTAATCCGATCAGTGGCGCCATCTACGACTTACTAGAATTTTATTCAGACACGATTGCCGATCACAGACCGTTCTTTTGTAATTACAATTTTTAGGGAAAAGATTTCATTCCTTGGACACGTAGATTTATCAATTAATATAAAAAGAAAGCGGATGTAATATTTTTCAACACTGTGTGGCAAGTTTCGTAAAAGTCGGATATTCCTTGGGCGATGTTCCTTGTTAGAACGTAGTTCTTTCTCGCTAGTTACTAATCCTTTCATCCTTTTCCTCTCTTTGTTAGTTCGCTTTAAGACTCATTCCATTCCTCATCCACTTTTAATATGTTTTTCATTTATCTTTGAAGTCTTCTCTGCGAGTGATCGTCGCTCTTACTGATATTTATGTAATTTATGGAAAGAGACTTCAGTAATTTGTGAAAAGACGTGGAGAACTGGTTTAATAAGGGACGATGAGTGAGAACACAGAGTGATGTTTTTACAAACGATGCAATTAGCGATAACATACCCGTGTACACCGCCGATCAAAAGTCTTAAGACACCTGCTATTTTTAACGAAACTCGGGTATTTGGATTAGATTGAGAATTTAATTTTCATTTATTACCTGCTATAGAAGGAAGTTTCCGAAATTGAACTCGAATTGAAACTATTCGAATAATGTAATGTTCGAATACTTTACAGGTACTCGAATTTTTACGAATAAACTTCGAATATTCGAGTATTCGAATACCTTAAACGAACTTCGAATATCGAGTATTCGAATATTTTAAACCAACTTCGAAAATTCGAATATTCGAATATCTAAAATGTACTTCGAATGTTTGACTATTCGAATATCTGAAACGATCTTCGAATATTCGAGTATTCGAATATCTCAAACGACCTTCAAATATTTGAGTATTCGAATGTTTTAAACCAACTTCGAATATTCGAATATCTAAAATGTACTTCGAATGTTTGACTATTCGAATATCTGAAACGATCTTCGAATATCGAGTATTCGAATATCTTAAACGAACTTCGAATATCGAGTATTCGAATATTTTAAACCAATTTCGAAAATTCGAATATTCGAATATCTAAAATGTACTTCGAATGTTTGAGTATTCGAATATCTGAAACGATCTTCGAATATCGAGTATTCGAATACCTTAAACGAACTTCGAATATCGAGTATTCGAATATCTTAAACGAACTTCGAATATCGAGTATTCGAATATCTTAAACGAACTTCGAATATCGAGTATTCGAATATCTTAAACGAACTTCGAATATTCGAATATCTCAAATGTACTTCGAATATTTGATTATTCGAATATCTGAAATGGAAATAAAGTTGAAAAAAGAACGACGAATTTGAAGAATTTGATTTCTAGTCCACATCACATTATTCGAATATTACGAATATCCAGATACTTGATTAGTGCATCAAATATTCGAATTATGTTCGATCGTTCATCTGCAGGTAACAGGTTTTCGTCCGAACTAGACAATCATTATATTTAGTGGGTATCAGGATATTTTTATGGACGACACAATGAGATCCAATATACAATATTTATCGTAGTAAATTGCGCACGTGTCAGGCACGAAAGGTTAGGTATTGAAAACAAATCGACCACAACCAGAGCAGCCATATTGAAATGAGGGAATCGCTAGTATTACGAATCAAAACAGGTTAATACTGTCTAACAATAATTTTACCAAATAACTAAAAAAATATGGACCAAGCCTAATTTCAGACTAGAATTTTAAAATTCACTTAGAGCAACTCTCATCTAATTATAAGTACACGTTTAATGTTACTTATTTGACAAGGTGACGATCGAATTTAATCGTTCGATTACCGTAATTGGTTAACAATATATTCCAAATTGTTTCAATTCGTTAAGAATTACGGAAATTTGGTAAATTGTGTACCAAAGGAAACGAGACGATATTACAACAATAAAAAAGTATATCTTTGGCAAGTGTACTAAAATTGATAAAGAAAGAAAGATATAGGTTTTATTTTTTTACGAACCGTCTAAAATATACAAACGTATCATGCAGTTCCTTTATCCTAGCGAATGTTAAACGAGATTAATATTCCGCTAAATTATTCAACGGTTGCATAATTTTTCTCGCGAAATATAGCAAGTGTCCTAAGACTTCTGAACAGCTGCGCACATTTGTTACATTTGTACCTCGAGCTGTATACACGATGCGTTCCATTTACCATTGAATGCGTCACTCGATTTGTCTATTGTTTTTTTTTCTTTTTTTTTGTAAGAAATTTATACAAATAAACGTAATTGTATACTTTTAGGTTCGTGTAACTAAATGGCAGGAATTACCGCACACGAGCGAACCAAAACGGTTCGCTTCAATTCGAACGATTGTTCGCGATCGTTCGATGATTATGATCCTAGGGATCTCGAATCACGAAACTTTTTACGTAGCGTTTAGGGAACTGTTCGCAACGAACGACAATTTGCTCAAGAGAAATCGAAACCAAAACGCACAAAATGGAAATGGCCCGAACCAGATTTCTACTCCGAGCACACCATTGAGGATTTGAACATTTAATGGGAAAAAATCACATCGAGCAAAATCGATCGATCCATGTGGTGTAACCAGGGCTTGAACAATTTCGAAAATAATTGTTTCAAACTGTTGTATCAAGGTTCTAATCGAGACAGTCATGAAAACCAAAAGAATGTAACTGTTACGGAAATATCGGTTTCAACTTGTATCGATTTCGATTATCGATATTATATCGGTTCCATAATTGTTATCTTTCAGTTCCGTATCGATAACAGTTCAATCTTACATGATATTAGTACATTCTTCTATTTTAATATAAATAGGAATCCTAAATAAATCTATCATAATATAATTTTCACTTTTTATCGAATTTATGTGAATGTTACAGAACAGTTACAGAACCAGTGTAATATCGGTTCGATAACTGTTACTTTTCAATTCTGTATCGATAACACATCAATTCTAAACAATACTACGTTCTCAGTAAATATTAGTACATTCTTCTATTCAATTAATTACAATTCTCACTTTCTATTAAATATGTACAAATATTGCACAACTATTACTTTTCAATTTTGTATCGTCGAATAGTTCAATTACACACACTACTAACACATTCTTCAATCAAAATTCATGAAAAATCTCACTTTTCGTTAAATTTGTACAAACGTTGCAAAACAGTTACGGAACCGATCTGATATCAATTCTGAAAACTCGTTAACGAGATCGAAACGAGACAGAAAATAAAATCTGTTCAATTCTCGTAACAGTTTCGTAAATCGAAACCGATATCGTAATTGCTTTCGATCCCTGGACGCAATTTGTTGTGCCTTACCGAGCAAACGAACGCTGGTTTTACATAAAATGGAAAAGAAAACACAAAAAAAAGAGATAGATAAATAGATAAATTAACTTGACGCAACCGAACGGGAGCGATTCGAATCGTTCGATCCGTTGAAATTCGAATCCGAAAATTTCGATGGACGTTCGATCGTGAAAGTAAAGCGATCGCGTTTCGACGATTCGCGAAACGAACGATGTTAAGTGTGGTATCGACGAGGAGTCCTAAATAGTCGAAGAAATCGGCTGGTGTCCTGCGTATCGAGTAGGATTTTTCGTGTACAGCGACGATATGTGTACGGTGCGTGTTTACGAATAATTGAACGCATTGTATACCGTGAATTGTCGCGGACCGGCAGCTGCCATTGAAAAAATTCATGAAACAATTAAGCGAAATATATTCTGATAACGATTTCCCGATCAATGTTTCCGAAGGTTTTGCACCGTTATTTCCGCTAACGAATGTTTCTTTACAGTAACGCAATCAAACAAGACGAGAGGACAGGTGCTCCGATTTATGGAAGAATTAACAAACATTTGTTTCTTTTATATATGTATTTAATATTTTTTATTTTGATATTCGCGATTGTTTCGAATATACTAGCGAAAATGGTTGAATTTTGGATCTGGCGTTATATAGAGAGGTAATTATTTTTCATGTATAAATACAGCGATAAAAGAATTTTGCACCCCTTACTCGAATAATACTAATTACCTTGTCGCATCCTTGTCTCATTTACGATGGAATCGCGCAACGAACGAAACAAATTGGGGAAATAATGCACGCGTGAAAGTGGGAGAGGATGATGGGGTCGTTGAACGTGGAATTTTCTAAAGAAGGATAATTGTTCGCGCATGAACAGGAAGTGCGAAGAATAGAGGGTCGTTTAACTTCTTGAAAGTATTAAACTGCTGAATTAGCTCCAGTAGGGCTGGAAGTAGTTGTTAATCGCCATTAATTATCGATACGGTAATAAGTACACGCGATAGGGAAATATTAATTAAAAGAACTGTGAGAAAATTAGGGATTACCACCGTATCTTCCTCGAACCGATATTTCGAAACACGATGTACGTGGCGGTCTCTATCTCGCGGAATATCGAAGACAATTGACCATTTCTACCATTGAAACGCGTGTAAACGTTTCCATTGAACCTTCGTGGTTTGTTGCGATACTTTCTTTCCGTTTAATTCCCAAAAACCGTTACGAAAATGATCGTTGAAAATACCTGCTCAAGTCGAAGTAATCTTTCGAGAGGCAGGGTAACAATTTGGAACAGAACAGTGAGGCAGGTTGTCATCCGACAAGCGCATCGTAATCGTGGATTTAAATCATTCGTACCGAGTGCCAGTTACTGGCTGTCGGTATAATTGCAACGGACTGAGAACTATTCGTTGAACGGACCGATAAGTTCGTTTCACGAATGAGTCATCGGATCTGTACGAGTCGATGATACGGCAGGTTTCTGTAAGCTTGGAACAGAACCCGTTTTACGTCGTTTCGATCGATAATTAAAAAGAACGCGTTGAATTCGACGATTATCGGTTTCGATTTAACTGAGTAGTCCCGAATGAGTTTTAGATAATTTTTTAATTAAACTTTGAGAATGTCGTTCGAGTCACCGTTTAACGTGGATGGTCGATCGCTGCACTCTAATTGTTTCCGGAAAGAGCAAAGTGGAGAGAAGGATAAAATGCAAAAATGTGCACGCAACCGTAATGCCGGAAGGTCCAGAGAAGAATCGAACCTTTTGGAACCTTTTCACTCCTGCTCGGAACTCCAACCGTGCGTGAAACGTTCACTTTAAAGTCGACATGTCACTTTTCGAACGTTCTTCGTTCTTTCGGGACACTCGACGACTTTCAAAGGGCCTTTTCTCGACCAAAGGTTACTTTGGGATCCTTGGTCTCACGTAGCAGAGAGATTTCGATAGTCTTTGTATTGGTAAGATGGGATCGTGATTTTTTCAAGAACGTTAATGTTTTTCAGAGTGGTGGAGCTTTTCAAAAATCTTTGAGACTTTGACTTGAACGTCAATGTTCTTCAGAGAAGCTTTATTGGAGCTTTTAAAAAATCTTTGAGACTTTGACTTGAACGTCAATGTTTCTCAGAGAAGCTTCAGTGGAACTTTTAAAAAATCCTCGAGACTTTGACTTGAACGTCAATGTTTTTCAGAGAAGCTTCAGTGGAGCTTTTCAAAAATCTTTGAGACTTTGAATTGAACGTCAATGTTTCTCAGAGAAGCTTCACTGGAGCTTTTAAAAAATCCTCGAGACTTTGACTTGAACGTCAATGTTTCTCAGAGAAGCTTCAGTGGAGCTTTTCAAAAATCCTCGAGACTTTGACTTGAACGTCAATGTTTCTCAGAGAAGATTCAGTGGAGCTTTTAAAAAATCCTCACTTCGAAAACTCTTTCGAAAGAGTTTCGTGACAGATCATTGTAGTGGGGGTCCTCGAGACTGTTCGAGAGAACTTGAAAAGTACAAGAACTCGCGCTTATCTCGAGCCAGTCAAATTGTGCGTGGTCTATCAATTCGAGGAGTTCGCCAGCTTTCGGTTCTTTGTCGAGAATCTTTTCATCGGGTTCTTTCTTTACTTCGATGGAGTAGCATTCGCAGAAACAGCAAACGGTCGGATGGAATTGTACGCTTTTATAGTGTTTCAACACGGAAGTACTTTAAACGTTTTATCGTGTCCCTTCCAGTGATGAGGTCTCGGTGGTATCGAACGCGGCGTAAAATGGCGGAGCAATTTGTTGTCGGAGAAAACAGTCCATGATCGGTCGAAAACAGTACGCCTCAGCGAAAATGTACGAACGTCGAGTAGGTTATTTCCATTCCACGTTAAAGCCGCGTTTACATATCGCCGGTTTGGATAGTCGCGGGACGAGTGGTCAGGTTAGAAAATAAAAAGAGAAGCCACGCCGAGTCCTTAGGTTAATCCTCTTGACGTTCCACGCGAAAGAAACACAGTTTCTCGGGTGTGCCTGGTGCACTTTGATCCATTTCTATTGGCTTGTTTGGATAGTCATTTCTCCAAAATGGAGAATATATAATTTAATAAAATTTTTATACGCTCTAAAAAAATCGTGTTTCGTTTTCACCAAAAAAAAAAACAAAACGAAATGACTCTCCGAACAACCTAATATCGTTTAGCACGTTTCGTCGCCGCTAGCCTTAATCCTCGTTGTGCAGCGCGTGGGTCTTTTCGGACCCAGTTAGACTTTTGCTCAATTGTACCGTCGACTTTCCGTAGAAATTCATAAAGGTATGGTAAAGTAGTCGAACGTTCGTTCGAAATACTTGTGCGAGCGAGGTGAAGTTACGGGTCAGTTCAGACCCACGCTTGGTCCCTTCATGATCGTCTGAACCGCACAATTCACAGCAGTGAAACCCTCAAAGACGGTGATCCGTTAAGTGCCCGCGTACCAGATTGATCTTTGAACGCATTTATGGCAAAATTGAAGCCTCCGGATGCAGTTTTGTTATTTCACACTCTTATTTCGAACCGTAGAATCCCCCTGTTCACATCTGTGCCACGTATTTTGCTCCACGATGTATACGTACACAGTCAGGTGCATCTGCAGTGGATCCGAATGCATTTTTCTCAAAAACGATGCACAAATTCTGTTACTCCATATTTCTGCCTTATTCTAAGCCATGGAATCTCCTTGATTCCATTTGGATATTATTCATTGGATACATTCATTTCTGGATATTATTTCCAACCGATCGGAACTCGTCAGGGAGACAAGTAAGTCATCTCGCCCGGAAACAATGACGGTTCTACCTACGAAAAGGAACGTAGACGTTGAACTGGCCTCGGGTCTCGGGCGGACCCTATCGTAACGACCATATTGGAATATTTATGTCCCCGGTATTAGAGTATATTTATAAGGCCAAAGTTAAATTCGATCCGGACCCCTTAATCCGGATATCCGCGTCTAAATTCGCGCACCGCAAGCCGTTGATCGGACAAATTGATTTCCCTTCACCTGGAGGATGGACTCCTATTGGCGGTCGTATGTCCTGGTATCACTGAATGAACATCATTCTACAGCGGCACCAACACAATCTGACAACGGTGCGCAAACGTCAACAACGTTATTGGACATAGGACGTCCAATCAAACCTGTATTCATGGCACGGCAATATGTTGTCGGTCCATGCGTCCGCAACATCCTACCACGGCTCAAGAAATTTTCACTTTTTTACCAACCACTGCGAGGTACATTCTACCCTGAATACGCCAGTTTTTAATTTAGTCCGGCAGCTCCGTGCCCAATTTACAGTTTAATTGGTTCACACTTTGGCCTAGTTGATCGAATAGAACGGATTGAACCGAATTTACGGCGCATTCAGAGACACCAGGAGACGCGGACATTGAAATTGACGCCTTCGAAGACAGAATCGTCCAATTCACACCGGTTAATCCAGAAATGCCAGGTTTATTTGCAGTTAACCGGGACACTTGCGTTCCATTAGTGGAACTGCGGAAATATTCATCGAGGAGGTTCTTCGAATCGTCTCTTCGATCGCGTTTGAAATATTCAATGCCGAGTATTGAATTACTATTTTGTCGGGTAAAGGTGGAATCGTGCTCGCTCCTAGCATCGACAGATAAAATTTTTTAATAATTGATACCGGTACTAGTGTATTATTTACGCACGATAATAACGTGTAAACGTTTTGACTACGGTTTTGGGATAAATGGCGTTAATCGATTTACCATTGGAGAAAGCAAGTGAGACACCGATAAGAGGAAATAATTGCCGTATTGAAAACGAACGAATCAATGTGAATTTACGGTGAAAGGTCGGAGAATAAATGAATGGAAATTCGTTCGAATATTGAATAAGTCTTTAAATTTTCCGAAGAAATTAATATTGAGAAGAATTTGCGAAATTGCATGAATAATTATAACGATAGAGACAGTTAAGTTATAAATTGTTTGTTTTGGTATAGAAACTCGCGATAAAGTGAAAGAGATATTTTTAGTTTCTAATTTATTCAATGTAAGATCGAGGGAAAAAAAGGAGAAAAAGTTTTTTATAACGATAAATAAGCTACAATTGTTCTTGCTAGAATGTTTTGTCGATCAATAGAAAGTAAGACAATTTTAAAAATGAGAAAGCTACAGCTACTTTTGCAGACGCGGTAGGTTTGCTTTCTAATATATTTCCAAATTATTTTAACTAATTTTTTTTTTTCAATAACGTTACATAACAATGGATGCACGAATTCCACTATTTGGAAAATTGCGTCTCATTCGCTAATGAGTGATTTTAACGCGCTTTATGTGCAAATAATGAACGAAACATACGAGTTTGCAGTGCGCCCGATGAGTTCCTCCAATTAATGGTGTTTTGTAATTAACGGAAGCTCTCAATTTATGAATTGGCTCAAATTCTGTGGATACATGCCGAGACTGTTTTTACTCAAAATTACGTACACTATTAAGGCTGATTTTTAAATCACGTTTTCAATTAAAAAGATTAAGAAAAAATTGTGTTGAAAAAAAGATCCACATTGCACAAAATATGTCTGAACATGAAAAAGGTTTGAAACAATCGCGATGATCAAAACCTGAAACATTTTCAAAGAAAGTACGATCGAAAGATCTCGTGAAAAGTTATGGAAAAATTGTCGTTTGGAAAACAATTAATCCGGGTAAATTAAATTTTTCCGAAATCGTTTGAATCCTCCGGGGGGGGGGGGGGGGGGGCAAAATCGAGCTCTGTCGCCTGTATAAAATTTTCGCACGGAAGATTCACTCGTTCGTTGCAATTTTTCCGTGTAAAAAAAAAAAATAAAAAATACATTTTATTCGTATATTCATGAACACAGTCCTCCTAGAAAAAAGAATAAAGAAAAAAAAACAACAAATCGATACATTCGCGTTCGAACGCACCCCTTAAATTATAATAATCTGTTATTTAAATTCTCATCGCCACCGGTGTGTACTCGTACGCAAAATGAAAATTTCACTCCTCCTCCTCTTCCTCCTCCTCCTCCTCCTCCTCCTGCGTACCTGTACGAAACATCGGAACCTTTGGGGGCGTTGCTGTATTTACGAAACGCATCGTGGTGGGGAGCACGGTGTCCCAATGAGACGAGACCGTGAAGTTTTCCCCAGTCAGGTTCCCGCGGAGTTAGGTATCTCGGGGCCATCGGTGGTTCCCGCGTTTTCGGATTCGAAGCCAGCGTCGAAATAATTCGATCAAAGACTCATTTTGTCGCGAATCTCCGGCCGTTTGACGATACCGGTGCACGTCAAAGGGTCCGATTGTCGGCGTAGTTCGAGTAATTCACCGGGACCGATGCCGAACCGACGGAATTAGTCGGCGGCGCGACCGCAAAGGGATCATCCTGCCGAAAATGTTCATCGGCTTCGGCACGTGAATTATTAATGGGAACGATGTCGACGGTTATGCAACACTCGAGCATACTCCGCGGATCCTTCAGCCGCGCGAGATATCGTCGAGAATCCTTAGGCGAGTTCCTGGGCCGGGAGAGAAACTTGACGAGTATCCTGACAAGCAGCCTGTTGCGTGACTCGGCCGATCAATATCTCTACAGGCGCAACAACCGCAACTACTCCTCGTGTCTTCCTAACCGGCGCGTCGCGTCCCGGTTCACTCCCACAATGGCAACTCTTTTCTCTTTTTTCATTCCCCTGTGCATTCGTCGACCGGTGGTAGCGTTGCTTTCTCATTTTTTCCCCTTTCTCGTCTCCATCGTCCTGGGGAAGAATTTCAGACGAGGACGCGCCTCCGTTTCGACGTTTCGAGTACTTTCCCTCCGAGTTGCAAGGTTTCGTGTGCTTCTCGTTCGTGCGTCGACGATCTCGAGCGGTCAGCTGTTGTGTCAGTTCGCCGGGACACGCCGAGTTTCGATACGGCGATTTTCTCGAACAGGAACTAAGTCTTCGGGAAATCTACAAAACTTGTACAGCAGGTCGTGTCCATTCGTAGTTCGATTTCCATTTTATTTATCAGTTACATTTACCGTATAAGGGTCGGGAATACTTTTTCTTAAATGTACGGTGTGGTTCGTGCAACTGGAACACGTATGTGTTTAATTATTATTAGAAGAATAGTGTTAGATAGATTGTTTCTGTTCCTAGTTCGATTTCTATATTATTTACCGTCTAAGGGTCAGGGACATCCTTTTTTAAATATACAGGGTGGTCCACGAAATTGGAACAAGTCATGTATGTCTTTAATCGCAATTAGAAAGGAGATGTCAAAACGAAAAGATGATTCAAAGAGACTTTCGAATAGAAAACTATACGGACAAAAATCCTCTCGACTTTCTATGTAAAAAAGTATCGAAGTCCTCGAAAAATTATCAGTCCGTGAAATATTTGAAATCGATATCGTTATGAAAGACATTCGAAAGGTTTCTCCGTTGGATTCTAAAGACATCGTACATCATGATTATCGACGGTGTCTTTTTATCGATACATTGATTATCGAAGTTCTACAACCGTGCGATTATACTTTCTTTGAATCGTTTCAAACCAATTTTGCTCGTGTGTACAAGTTTTTGTCCACGATTTCGTCGCGTTGAAACGATCGTGGGTTACGCTCCAAGTTTCATAGTTACGCGTCTCTGTTATTTTCTCGTGACGCGTTGGTAAATATTTAGACAAAAGTCGATTTTGTTTCTATCTCGATTACCAGCGGTTGCAACGGAAGTTTGTTTCGAACAAAAATGTTTCCAAACTTTCGACAAATTTTGTCATGCAGAGTTTTGCTGTAAAAACAACGGCAAGTGAAATATTGTACGTGGCAATTTTTCTAATAGCACCAACGGTCTCACTTTCCAGTAAGAATTTTACGATGTTGTGTAGTGTGTATTTTAAGTTAGGTTACTCTACAGATGTTCTCCAAGTTTCCACAATTCTGTTTTATTTATACACGTGGTATATTTTTTTATTTTAAACATAGATCAACGAATTTAAACGAGTCGTAAATCGTGTCATTTTCAATGTTATCTTTCATCTGAAGTCTCACTTTGATTGTTTGTCATATTCGAAGATAAACCAATGAAATATGTATTATTTCAGTTTATTCATTTGTAAACATTATTAAATTTATCAATCCACGAATATCCACGAGATCTGCCGTCTCTTACAAAATTTTCATACTTTACTTTCCATTCTGTGTGAAAAAGTTATTTTTGCTTATATATACACTTTCATAATTCAAATCAAAATAACTTACATTTTTACCCCATCGTATAAAAAATGACCCAAATTTATGCTCAACGTTTAACATTTTCCATGACATCCACGAAGAAGCAAACTACCCTTGTTACACTTACCACGCTTCATTTTATTCATATCGTGGTCAACGTTTAACATTTCTCGAAACATTTACAAAGGGATGAATTATCCTCGTTAGAAGCCACGGTGCTTGATTCCATTTGCACGGATAATGCACACGAGCCACATATCTCCCAACGAAAAATATATTCTCGGAAAATAATTGCACGGTGGATCGCGGAATGAAAAATCTTACAATACGAAATGTTTTCTGCTCCGAACGGTTTCATTTTCGTAGCACCGGGGGAGTACATTTTCAACGTTTGTCGTCGTTACAAGAAACAACGAATTCACCACGAGCGGCGTCGGACGTTGAAAAAGGAATATTTTTTCTTCTTTTTTTTTTTCTTCAAATTTTATCCTCCCTTAGAAATTTCAAGAATCCCGTGGTTCCCCCGCGAGCGTAACACAATTATGATACTCGTATCACCGGTCGCATTAGCGGTTTTCTAATTGATTTATTGGAGTGGAATAGTGGCGTTTCAATTATCACGGGCGCAATCTCAATTGGATTACTTCCAGCTTGCGGTCGGATGAAATTCTTCCAGGGTCGGTGTTTTAGCCCCTCGAGCGAGTCGTCGGGGCGGTGGTCCACTCGCTCGCTAACTTTCGTTGTAAATACATATTACACTCGCGCGGAAACAAGTTTCGTTTCCCCCACCCGAGGCGAACACTCCGGTTCTTTACGAGTTCGCTCGGAATTATCCTTTTAAAATCGGAATGTTAAATGTTGCATCAGCATTATTTATGACGCCACTTCACCCCACCGCTCGTGGAATAATTACGCAGCCAAAGGGCTTGACCCGCTTTTAGCCGCGTTGACGTCAAAACTCGTGCTCAATTTCCCGACGACTGTCGGGAATTTTCATTTCTTCCGCGAAAGATTACAATTTGTTGCGACAAATTGCGCTCACTTTTGCCGGGGGAGTGTCCCGTAAACGCTCGAGTATTTTAATACGCGGTCGACAAAGAACGAACGGTCGGTTAGGTACGGGTTAGAGATCCAAACGGAGTATACTCAGAGGGTGTCTCGATGGACCGTTCCGTTCGTGAGTTGCTTTTTTTTCTTCTACCTTTTCAACGCTGGATCACGCCAATTGGGCAAATAAGCGGGGACGTTACTTTCGCGACACGCTCGCGAGTTCCATCTGTTTAACGTTGCTTCGGTGAGTGTTTAACGGGAACTTCAGTCGTTCGCTAACTGTGCTAACAGTTACGCTGGCGGAGCGTAGTATACTCGTGACCGGGGTAATTAGTCTCGTATTCTTATTGCAGTTTTCAACGAAAACTGGGAACACGGTATGTAAGAAGATAACTACCAGCGAAGTGCGTTAACCGGGGAAGGTAATCTGTCGCTTCGCTAACACCGATATTTGCTTACAATTTGCTCGGCACTTTTTGTGAGTCGATGTAGAACGAAGTGGGCACAGCTTAGGTGTGCAATCATTAGGGAAATGAAGGATGGATGAAAAGTGGAAAAAATTGTTGAAAAATATCTCGAGATTGAAATTTTTAAACACTGGTTTCGATAGAAATAATCACGAATAGTCTGATCTCTTTAGATTAAGATTTTTAAACATTGGTTTTGGTATAAATAATCACGAATAGTTTAACCTCTTTAGATTGAAATTTTTAAACACTGGTTTTGGTAGAAATAATCACGAATAGTTTGATCTCTTTAGATTAAGATTTTTAAACATTGGTTTTGGTATAAATAATCACGAATAGTTTAACGTCTGTAGATTGAAATTTTTAAACACTGGTTTCGATAGAAATAATCACGAATAGTTTAACATTTTTAGATTGAGATATTTAAGCACTGGTTTCGATAGAAATAATCACGAATAGTTTAACGTCTGTAGATTGAAATTTTTAAGCATTGATTTCGATAGAAATAATCACGAATAGTTTAACATCTTTAGATTGAAATTTCTAAGCATTGATTTCGACAGAAATAATCACAGATAGTTTGACTTCTCGAAATTGAGATTTTTAACCATGCGTTTCGAAGTTATTTTAAATACTGTACAGTAATAGGTAAAATTCTATATAAATATTGTTAATTCCAAACAATTTAACACAATTATAACAAAATTTGTGTACGACGTGAGTCAACAGCAATTCAAACTCGCAGATCATTCGGTAATCGAAAAAAGATTCTCAATTGGCACGAGTCGATTCTAAGCAGATAAAATCTATTAAAAGAATTAAAAAAATGGCGCCACTTTGAAATTCGATTCTTCGATGTCTTCCTAATGAAATTCGAAAGGACACTTTTAGTTGGCTTCTTCTATTGGATTATTTTTTATTTTTTTTTTTGTTAATCTAATAAGAAGTCGTAGTTTGTCGTTTCACCGAGTGAGTCCATCACAGGATTTCCTCCGAGACGATCGCGAGCAGTAATTTCACGTTGCTCACGTGCCTCGTTGCAATCGATCGGACACGGCGCTCCCCGAGCTTCCATTTTTTTAGCCCTTCTTCATCGATTCGACTCAATTTCTCCGAATAACGCTCCGTATTTCGTTCGCGATAATTTTACACTTCGCTCACTGGACGTTCTTCGATTGGCTGTAACGATAAATCCGGGTGTACCTTATCTACGAGAAGGGAACTGAATGAAACGTTGAAACGAAAATGATTTTATAAAAATTAATCTTTTTGTAACGTAAAACTTCCAGGATACTTTTCCTCACTTTTCATATACAATTTTTAACATTCCAAGATAGAATTCTTTTTGTTACAATTTATCGACTTGTAATAAATGTTACTGTCTGTGGATCGTGTCTAGCATAGAACTGTGCGAGTAATAGAACTACACACCGTGTGAATATAATTAATATAATAAATATAATAAATATAAAATTAATGATAATACGCAGTTCTGGAAATTTCGAAGAAATTCGGGACAATGTACAGAGAAATTCGAGAGGATATCCAGAGAAATTCCAAAACCGTGTATTATCATTA
Source organism: Ptiloglossa arizonensis (assembly GCF_051014685.1). Classification (NCBI taxonomy): domain Eukaryota; kingdom Metazoa; phylum Arthropoda; class Insecta; order Hymenoptera; family Colletidae; genus Ptiloglossa; species Ptiloglossa arizonensis. The sequence continues at coordinate 9,729,351 of NC_135059.1, read as the reverse complement.
ATTTTACACTTTTTTAAACAGGATTTATATTCATGCGACGCGTAATTCCGTTATGGAAAAAAAAAGGAACTCTGTTCTCCATTATTTATTCTGGATCAACATAAAATAATGCTAGACTGCACGTTGACAGGAAGATCGATGGAGAATAACATTTATTACTTTGCAAAGTGCCGATAAATTGTAACAACAACAACAAAATTTACATCTTGGAACGTTGAAGAATATATATGAAAAATGACGAAAAGTTTCATCGAAGTTTTACGTTATAAAAGAATGATCGAAAACCACCTTTATTTTAACATTTTACTTGAGTCTTCTCTTAAGGTAAGATAAAGACAGGAAGAGTTTCTTTGTGAAAAAATAAATCAAGAATGTACATAGAATAAAATTTATTCGTTCGAGAATAGTGTTTATTGAGTAGTCACCAAGTATGTATGGACTTAACTATACCGTAGTTGAACCGATCTCGCTACAAACCACTATTTACTCTCCCGTTTGTGTATAATTGTATTGACACGATGTCCTGTGTACTTATCACCAGTTTCCATCGATCGGTCGCAATGATAAGATACAGTGATCATGTATACACTGATATGCTTCTTGCATTAGGGGCGCGCGATAGTAACGCATATGCTGCAAAAATTAAAAAAAAAATTTTTTTTTGGAAGGGAGGGAGCACCATTTTCAACAATTTTTGCATTAATAAAGTGCAGCTTACAAATTACGCGTTTTATTATCATATACAAACTCTCTCTAAGTGAACGAAGATAAATACCAGCGCACAACATTACGTATAATAACAAATTATTAATATTTGTGAACAACGGTATGGTTTGTATCGAGATCCGTTCAACCATGAGACAATTAAGTGCACTCACTCAAAATCAATTCTGATATTTTATTCCATATACATTCTCGATTAATTGTTTCACAAACAATGAATTTTCACTTAGAATCATCTCCTTAGTTCCACCACCGATACCAAAACACCCTATATATATATTTTATTTCTATCAATAAATCATCGTATCAACCATGATCGTTTCTTAAGTTACTTTCTTCATTTTTACCGCATTGTACGACAATGATCCAACATTGTCGAAATGTTGAATATAATATACATTGGAATTTTATTGTACGTGTCTCGTTACGTAAAATACGTAACGTGTCTGTTAATTTCCAGGTTGATCCAATTACTTCCTCGTTAGACCAAAAACGTACGAAAAAAGAATTGTAAAGTACCTCTTTAATTCGTTCCAGTTCTACGAACCGGGACGAACCGGCACGAAAGATTTCCACGAGGCCACGCCCCTATCTGGCCTACCGGAAAGTGTATTCCTTATTTCCGGGGAAAGCATGCGGGCGAAATTTCCGACTCTCGAGGTATTAGAAGAAGTTGGGACCCGGTGCACGAGCGCATTCGAACGCTGTGGTGCATTCAACGCCTCTTTCTTTCCACGCATAAACATGTTATTTTGTGGCGGGAACTGCCGGGGCGCACGTGACGACACGTAGGTACGGCTGGCCAAGTCAGTTGCAATGGCACCCCCTTGCTTCTCTCTTGGGGCTCCCCGAAAACCCTGTTTCCACGATGGAGAACATAATTTCATTGGTAAGAAACACGGTTCGCTTGGAAAAATGTTCCGTTGCACCACAAAGCGGCCGTGATATCGAGAACGCGGTGTTCCTTGCGGTGAATTGATATCACAAGGGCTGGTCAATGCCATTCAATGGCGTAATTTGCATACCAAAAGACAGCGTTTCGCGGCATTGGTCAGCGCTACCGATAGATACGAATGGACGATCATCGAGGTAATCATAAAGGAAGAGATAGTAATACGATCTCTCTGTTATATATTTCTACTTAAAATTTGATTCGTAATTTAAATCGAATTATTGCTCAAAATGCAGGTAGAGTAATATGAGTATCTGTGATAAAATGTGCACAAGAAAAAGGATCGGATTGAATTTAACACGTATTATGAAATAATTTTAGGAACTTTCACGATAGTGAATATGGTTTTCTAATTGTATTTTTCTACTTAAAATTTGATTCGTAATTTAAATCGAATTATTGCTTAAAATGTAGGTAAACTAATATGGTGAAAAGTAGGTGTAAAAGAAAAAGGATCGATCTGAATTTAATACGTGTTATGAAAATAATGTTAGTTATAAAAAATAATTCTTTGGTAACATTAGAGATGTAAAAGTGAACCGATAAACTATGTACTAAAATTTGTAAATAAAAATCGCACACATATTACATTTTTGTGCGTAATGTGTTTAGGAAAGTTTAAGTTTATATTTGAAAATATAAATGATTGCATAAACTTACTTATAAATATCGATTCTATATACCTTTTATGAAATATAGTATATCCCAATCGTTAATTGTATAGAAATATACAATATACAATTCTTTAATTTTCTTAACTTACTAGAAATTTTCGACTTCCACGTTAGATCATTTATGCTTACCACTAGCGACAACTATGATTCACCTAGTGTAAACACGTTTCTTTATTTATGTAGCCAATGGACGAAGCACATGACACTACTTGCCGCTAGATGTCTTTGTTTTAAATACGAAAATCACGAGGGCCAACTTACCAGCAGGGGGTCATAATATCGTCTTTTCTATTCTTTAAAATAATATACCTAGTATCTTATTCGTAAGAATTTACGGTGACTCGTTATAGTCTTTGGTAAGCTCTTTACATTTATAAAGTTCTCAATCATTTTCGATAATCAAAGATCTGTAATAATAATACATACGAAGGAAAGAACAAGAGATTTTTTCTTATCCACTATTATTTTTTATTACCCGAAAAATGTAACATGCAGTTTATTCCTTTTATTAATTTTTATATTTATTTCATCAGTGTAGACATTTCTTTATCGAGAAAGAGTCGTTTAGGTAATCGTCGTCTATTTTTTTCCACATTTCAACCAATCCATAATAAGTACTAGAATTTACAAACGGTTAATTTCTTGCCAATTTCCCACAAGAACTTTTCAATCCGTACCATTTTTACAAAAGTAAATTATGATACCAATTTTTACAATGGTATCATTCCAGCTAAATACTGCTTCTAAAAGTTCATATTTCACCATTCTTGTTCTCATAATGTCCACCAATGTGCACGACTCGTGAGTTACTTCCCTAGATAAATACAGATTGTATCGTTTCCTGTATTTATCCGTTTGTTTTTTTTTTTTTCGAGGGAGGAAAAGTGCATTTGTACCAATTTACCATGAGAGTCTCTCCAACGATTTTTACCAGATCGTGGATACAGCAGATGTTCAAGTAAGTCCGATTCGTCGAGGAAAGTGGAGACGAGTGGCGGTTTCCATGGTGTTATTACCGCTGTTTAATATTGTTCGTCGATATCTGAATATTGGCCAGTGGCTGGGACAGTACGCACTGTTAACGTCAGCCATTCTTTTCTACCGCCAGCACACGGTGGAACCGTTATCCAACTGAGTTCGCGTCAGTTCCAATAATTGGAGAATTCTGATAACGGGAGCTAGCTCGAAAGCCCGCGGCGTTGGCATTTATTAGCTAGGCCAGCGTTATTCCTCGTTGCAGCTGCGAACCCCTTTTCCCATCTCGGAATGTTACCCCTCCTACAAAGAAGAAACGCGATCAAATCTTCCGTTGGCGACACTCTGCTTCCAATCCGCTCCAAGGACAATTCGAATCCGATGTACAGCTCGGCCAAGCGAAAGCGAGGTTAGGATCGCGCATGCGCGAACCGGTGGCCGCGATCAACGCGGAGACTCCTTCCACTAGAGTGTGGCAATATTGTTACGTAGAGTATAAGTTTCGAATAACGAACAAAAGATGAATAATTTTCTATTCTATTTTCTATTCTCTAGAGATTGCGAGCCTCGCTATTTTTATCCTACTATAAAAAGTTTTCGAACGTTGGTACAATGTATAATAAAAATTTATATTTTTCAGGAAACTGTATTCTACGGCCCACTCGTTTCTGTCGATATGTTAAAGAAAATTGGAAACCTCGAATAATACACTTGTTCATTTTGTATAAAATGCGAAAATAAGTTAACAAGTAGAAAATCTGGGGCAAGTGCCTAGTACTAAGTTCTGACCCTTTGAGCACTGAGTTGTGCGACGTTAAGCGTTTGTTGTAATTGAATGGTTCTGCGAGAACCCATATATGGGTTCATAGCCGATAGTGAACGACTTTGCTGAACGCATATATGGGTTCATAGCGCTCAAAGGGCTAAGGGTGACACTATTTGCCCATCCCTGTCCATGTCCCTTGGACTTTGCTCTCGCTCGATCGAGCTATACACACGGGTATCTTAATTCTTGCCATTCGTGGAGAACACTGCGCGCCAAATACACCCCCCTCTTCTTTCTAGGCAAGTTTCCAACGATCGCGCGGTTGAGACGACAGATGGCGCGTGCATCACTGACAGGGGAAGACTGCGAACTTTCGGACGTCTATTTTGATGAAATTTTGCGCAAATGTTTATCGATCCGACACGAAAACTCTGTTACACTTCCTTACTGTTATTTGTCGACTTTAAGAGAGTACGCTATCTTTTGTACGAAAATCATCGTTCCATTTGCGATCATCTTTTAAATTACAAGAGACATTGCACAACGTTTCGAGTAAAGACCTAACACGGATCTCTTGTATCAATGTCACTCGTTACATTTGTGATTGACTTTTAGATTGCAAATGTTTGAAATATCAAAAAGTTGTAAGAAAAACGATCGAATTGTCATTGTAAAATTTCGTAGAATTTCGACGTCGAAGTCAGCAATTCGATGCTCTCGTTATCGACAAATGACACGCGATTGTTTTAAACATTAGACGATGACACAATGGTCGAAAGTGTAGCTTCGTGCATACCTGAAAGCGACCGATAACCGCTGATTGACGAAATCACGTGTACGTGACAGCGGTTATTAAAATATGAAATTCAATGCTCGTGGCTAGAACCAAACGGTTATTGATTATTCCGTGATTACTTTGTAATCGAGTGACAGAGGTAATAATTTATAATAAGAATCGTTGAGCAACTACTTGTCACCGAGATTGATCGGTGGCCGTGTATAACATCGGTAATGCTTCACAAGAAAGGTGACCGTAATTTGCAAGCATTTTAGGTTTTCCATTGTGTTTCGTTGATTCAATCGCAATCAAGTGTACAATTGTTTCGCGATTAATGATCAATCAGTTCATTATTTGTGCTATTGATGAAGCCTAATATTGATTAGTCACTAACAGTAATTAATCTCTAAGTCTATTGCACAGTTATGATAATCGCTAACGAGATATTCTAGAGGTGATCATTTATAAAGTAGATAAGAAGTTTTGAACATAAACCATCGAGAGTTTGAACGGTTGTTAATTCGTGTTTGAACAAACTGTAGACGAAATTTTAAGCAATCGTCCTTGATAATGAAAGAAAGGAGAGAATCATTTTTGAACGTTACGAAGAAATTTGATAAATAACTATTAGTTTATAGAACAACAGAATTCGATCGTATTGCATGATAGTATTTGATCTTCGTGATTTTGCTACCGGGAAAATCTTAATTAATTTTTCCTTGTTAAAATATAATTTTCTATACGCGGTATAGTTAAATCTATTAAACTTTCCTGTAACACCGTTATAATTAACGCAAAAGATTTCTAATTATTTCGAGCTTCGAGAAATCTTCTCGAATTAAAAACGACTTCGAAATTTGGAAGCAAAATTCTATTCGAGAAATTTCCCGTGGACAACAAAATTGTTACATATGTGTATATTATACTCTACATATGCACAAAGTTTCATTAAATTCAGACTTGTAGGTTAGGACACACGACTAATAGAGATGAATGTTTCAACCTCAACGTATTAGTGTAATGTGTTCGTGAGGAGCTCGAGCTCGAGCGACCGTCAATGTGTTCGTACATATGCGTGAACTCGAGTTTCGAGAGAAAATATATCCGTATTGGTGAAATGTCGGTGTAAGTCAGAAACGACTTCAGCACAGATATTCGAAGTACTCGGAGAGTTAATCAGTCGTCTTTCCCTTGGTCAAACAACCCACACACCTGTGCACCTGTACGTTAGTGTACATTATGAAAACAAAAATGGTCAAACATAAACTTTTAGAACTTGGTCACATTTATTGGGAATGGAATGAAAGTTGTAAAAATTGGACCATGATTTACTCTTGTAGAAATGGAACCATAATTTACTTTTGTAAATATGGAATCATGATTTACTCTTGTAAAAATCGAACCACAATTTACTTTTGTAAATATGGAACCATAATTTACTTTTGTGAATATGGAACTATGATTTACTCTTGTAAAAATGGAAGCATAATTTACTTTTGTAAATATGGAATCATGATTTACTTTTGTAAAAATCGAACCACAATTTACTTTAGTAAATATGGAACCATAATTTACTTTTGTGAATATGGAACTATGATTTACTCTTGTAAAAATTGAACTATGATTTACTCTTGTAGAAATGGTACTATAATTTACACTTGTAGAAATGGTACCATAATTTACACTTGTAATAATGGGACCATAATTTACTCTTGTAAAAATGGAACCATAATTTACATTTGTAATAATGCGACCATGATTTACTCTTGTAAAAATGGAACCATAATTTACTTTTGTAAATATGGAATCATGATTTACTCTTGTAAGAATGGAACCATAATTTACTTTTGTAAATGTGGAGCCATAATTTACTTTTGTAAATATGGAACCATAATTTACTCTTGTAAAAATGGAACCATGATTTACTCTTGTAGAAATGGTATCATAATTTACACTTATAGAAATGGTACCATAATTTACACTTATAGAAATGGTACCATAATTTACACTTGTAATAATGGAACCATGATTTACTCTTATAAAAGTAACCATAATTTATACTTGTAATAATGGAGCCATAATTTATAAAAATGGAACCATAATTCACACTTGTAATAATGGAACCACAATTCACTCTAACAAAAATGGAATCATAATTTATTCTTCTAAAATTGGTACAGATGAAAAGGTTGTAGCGAAAAATTGGCAAAAAAAAGATCGTTTGTAAATTCTAATTCTTACTACGAATTCCTCGAAGCATATAAAACGAATAAATGATGCTCTCAACGAACCCTTTTCGGTAAACGAATGTCTGCATTGATAACACGAACATAAAAATTCATAAAAAGGATAAAATACTCGTTACATTTCCTACGTGATAGAAACCAGTGTTGGACAAGAACAGAAACTCATTTTTTTAATTTTTTTTTATACGTGTACCATTGTAGCGACGCGATAAAGTACCACACTCGGTTAGCTCTGCTCGATGTGCGAAAGGCGATTAAAAGGGGCCTTTGTCCGGGACAATTTGCAAATTCCTGGAAAGAAGAAGGTTAAATTGTCTAGGCCCGATTTTGCTATGTACTCGGTGCAAAGACGAGCATTGTTACGTTGGTCTTATTATATACCGGTATGGTGTTGAAATTTGAAGGTTCGGTGGTAACATGCCAGGAATATATTGAAGGTGGAATTTAGTTCGTCGAAAGCGTACAGCGCGACGCGGTCCTCCTTTGTGTTTTCGCGACGAGCTGGGTAAGCTGGCTATTCTCAGAGACCGAAAAAGACTTTAATTAAATCCGGCGAAAGGTATGGCGCAGTTGCGGAATCCATGGGAAAGTTTGCCCCAGGGGTAACCGGTCGCGCCTCGATGCAATCGCCCGGTGATAAATAGCATTATCCGCGCCCTTATTTTTCATTGGTTCGTTTCCTCCTCGTTCGCTCGTTTCTTTCCGTATTGAAACGCGCCCGAGCTGCCTCCTTCGATCGTGACAATGTGAGGGATACTCGAACTTAAAGGTAATAAACTGCCCCGCAAAACGACCAACGTGCACCGATAGAAGCGTCTCTCACGGTGGATCGAGACGGAGGATCCAGCCTGTATCGAAAATGGAGACGAGGAAGTAAATAAATAAATGAAAATCGTCAAAGAATCCCGAGCCAAGAGAGATTCGGGGAGATGGAGTGTTTAACCGTTTCGCTGCTGAATTAATCGGGGTAAGGAAACCTCGATGTTGAATTAATTTCGTATTTTGCGAAATGAAAGTTTACGACTCGTCGAGATGGTATCTAGAAATTGAACGAGGAGATAACAATATTAGAAAAATAGAAAAAGTTTGTACACCCGGTGTTTTCTTTAACCAGAGGTCCTGGAATAATATTGTTACAGGTGCTCGAGTATACACGAGCGCGATAGTTAAGAGGTTTATAGGGTGTATATATTATATATTTATCGGTGTAAGAAGAAATTTCTTTTGAATATTTAGTCGAGAATTACTGGACTTTGATTTTATAGGGAGGGGATAGGTTGTAGATTACTTGAAGAAAATGGTTAAAATTACAATACGGTACAACGAATTCCGTGCACGACGTTTGGTGGTGGTTCGATGTGAAAATTAATGTATATTTATCGGTAAATAAGAACCTGAAAATTTAAGGTCAAGAATACGACTCGTTTGGATAATTGACAGAGTTGTCTTAATTACGTACTCGAATGTTTGATGCTTTATAAGTACAGAAATAAAGCATGAAGTATTTCGAGAGAATATTTAATTAACCTTGAAATCTGGTTAAAAATAATTTTCAGAAAAAGTTCTTTCCATGGTTACACATGGCTCTTGTAACAATGTAAATTTGAAGTTTCTTCGTACAGGAAAATGTGAGGCAGATATTTAATGGGTGATTGCATTCATTTGAGACACACTTTATGTTGAAGAAAGTTATAAACTTAATAGTTCGTTTTGTTCTAATACTCTGTAATGTATCGTGTGACGATACGAATACACTATTTCTATTATAAATTAACAACCGAAGCTAACTGTATTAATTTCCCAACTTTGCTCGATTATTGACGATACTTTTGCCCAATTGCGTGGTAACAATTATCGAAACGGAGAACTAATTATGATCGAAAATTGATTTGTCTCTCCTTATTTCATTTCAGAGATATGTACGTGATCTGATATAAATAGGAATACGTTCACTGTCGGAGTTCCAGTGTTAACCTAATAGAGCCACATTGAGATCGAGATACGCTCGCAAGGAATACTCGATACCGTGGTACTATAGAATAGCGAACAAGAATTAAACAATATCTATAGTAAACTGGTTCGAACGTATCCGTCGAGAGGATGGTTGTATCGGTTCGAAAACTAGAGCGTAACTAACCTTTCAAGGGAGCATTTTACTCTAGACAGTGGAACCTTAAAAACGTCTTAAAGTGTGAAGGGTTCTGAAAGTCTTTTACTATAATCTTCCAAAGAATTCCATTTTTATTTTTGCATTTTCTTAAAAGATATAGTCTTAGACGTATATGTGCCAAAGCGTATCATCGAACTCGTAAAATTAACGAAGTTAAACGTATTGCTCGATCGTGCTACAAGAAGAGAAGAAATCGGATAAAGAAGAAGATGAAGAAAAAGAAGCGAAGAAGGATGAGGACACCGAATGAATCGCAAAAGCAATTATCGAGGGAAAGCGAGTACAAATGAAAATCGAAGATCAGAATTTAAGTTTTGCCATTTTCACATCGATTGGTCGACGACTACTTCAGCAAAGTGAAACGTCTGTGAACTAAAAATAAGACTCACACGGGATTGGTGCGTTTAGGTGATACTGTCTTGGAGTTCGCTGACAAGAGAATCATCCTGTACTATCCCATTCCATTTATTATCCACGCGTTACTATATTCGTCACACAATTGACCTCTAAATTGACCCCTGAAGACTGAACTAGTATGCTACAGCCAATTAGCAAGTTGTGTCATCTTTCCATCGGTTTACAGTACTCCATACACTATCCCATTCCATTTCTTAGCCATGTGTATGTCACATTCGTCACACAACTGATCTCTAACAAAAATGTACGCATTTTGGTCTACCCCTGAAAGCTGTTCAAGGGTTTCGACTTCCGATGTTAACGGCGTAGAAACTTCCGTATTAATATTGCAACGTCACGCAAGGATGGGAGGGAGGGGGTAAAACACTCGCAACGCGTTTGTAATTGAAGAGACCGTGGAAATATCACGGTGTCGTTAACGAGTACGACGTCGTGGGAGAGCACGGAGGACTCCTCGAGGCGCAATTAGGATCGAGCCTACGCAGGGCCGAGCTCCCGGAAACTGGGACAGAGTAAATAGGCGAAAGCACAAAGAGTGCACGGTGGGGTGAGCGGAGCCGTTAAAGAAACGGAAAATGAATCCTGGCCAATAGGAGACGCCCATCCCGCGAAACCGCGAGGATCAATCGCGTCGAACACCGAACGGGGAGGGGGTCACGGTGATCCTTTTTCGTTTCTCGAGCCCGAGGGGACAGATACGACTCGATCGCAGGCACAGAGCTAATTTACGGATTCGTCGAACCGACAGTGCCGCGATGGTTACGGATATCCACGCGGATATTACGTCTATGTTGCTACTGACGCTCGGAGGACCGAACTCGCGAACGTCAGGAGCTCTGTCTAAACTTCCGCGAGCGCACCGCAAGAAGTTACAGCGTTACTTCCAAGTGGCGTCGGGATACGACCGAAGACGTTTGAACTCCGCAAACATTTTCGAGGGGATTGTCAAACAGCGACGGTTTCACGTGGAACCGCAAATCTCGACGGTGAAACCCAACCCAAGGTGGTGCACCTTGAACGAATAAAAAAAAAAGAAATCTTTGTTGATAAATCTACCGGGTAACGAGACCCTGTTCACGGATACGGGATCCCGACGATTCGTACGTCGCATTCAGGGCTGCCAACCGGGTCGATTCGATTCCAAGATGGTTCGTTCGTAGAATCGAAAGAAATCTCTCTCGATACGTTCCAACCGGATATTTTTCCCTACTGTAGATGTTTAAAATGTCGTGAATAGATATTTCTCGACAAACGGGAAACATCTACAGTATGACGAGATTGTGTTCACGGATATGGGATATCGACGATTCGAACGTCACTTCCAGGGTTGTCAACTCGCTCGATTTTATTCCGAGAAGTTGCCTTCGAGATTGTCGAGGCGATAGGAATACTATACTCTTCGACGAGTATTAATTTACATTGTTCTCCACCGCGGATGTTTTAAATATTTATATAGATGTTTCTAAATGGAAAATATCTACAGGGTGACTGGACCGTGATTCGTTCGCGATCGTATTGTTGTTGTTCGGAAAGTTATTTCGTTTTCCAAAATGGGGAATATATAATTTAATAACCTGTTTACACACTTTGAAAAAATCGTGTTTCATTTTCACCAAAAAAAAAACGAAATAACTTTTCGAACAACCTGATAAAAGTAACCTTTCTGATGAGTTATAATTTACGTTGCTCGCTGCTATAGGTGTTTCGAATATGTACATAGATGTTTCTTGATAAATGGGAAGGTCACAGATGGCCGAATCGGGAGACAACGGTTTTCATCTTCTCCGGAACGAAGACCAAGCTCCGAAAGAGATTTGGCACGGTCGGGGATATTCGGGGAGCGACGAGGATCGCGTCGAACAGACACCAAGAAAGACGACTTTTCGAAAGCGTTTCAACAATGACCGCTGCATCGACTCCCAAGGGGACTAACGCGAGCCGAATCACGGCTAAAGTCTCAGGTTAGTCACTTTTCGTGAAACCGATTTGGAGATTTACACGACACCGTGTACTCGTTCTGTTACTGGATCGGTGCGTGAATTCTATCTGTAATTTGTCCTATCGCGAGTAATATACAGAGTGTTCCAAAGTACGTGGACGTAACTTCAGAAGCAAGTTCGACACACTGAAATAAGGAAGAAGGATAACATAAACGTAATATTTTCAGCACAAGCTTCTTTATAAATTACAATTACGATTTTGTATTATAACATTTATTCAAAGCTTCTAAATGTCTCATAGATCTCATCGTTCGTTTAAAAGTATCCATCGAGCACACTCGGTACGCTTTCTTTTCACAGAACCTTAGTAATTTACAGTACAGTTTACAAAATGTTGCAAAGTATCTAAATAAATTCCTACGTGGTTCGCATAATAAATTCTTGTGTAAACTATCAAATTTCTATTTACCTGCTCTAACGATGATTCATCCGGTTCAACGTCGTCATTATCTTACGTTAGTAAAGACAGACGTAGACAATCCTGTACGATGTTAGTATACCGTTAACTTCGGCGCGATAATTTTCATCGTAAGACAACGTTCACCTCGTATTTCTCGTGTTCAATGGCGGCCGAAACGTCACGGACGCGGCTCGAAACATTTCCATCGTCTACGGGGGAAAAAAAAGTTCGCCATCAAAATGACGGTTAATAGGCGATAAACCTCGCTTCCGAGAGGGCAATTTCGCGCCGCGGTGATTCTCCTCGATCCGAACGCCAAATGGAGTTCGACGAGGAACGTCTGGAAGCCCTCCTCCGAGATGACAACCGTCAAACGACTCGAGAATTGCCGGAGCAGATGGGACACGACCGGAGTGCAATTGTCCGTCACCTCCAATCAAAATGGAAAAGTTTGGAAGCTCTTGGGTACTACGCGGGATCGACGAAAATAACAAGAATCAAAGATGAATGCCATCGAACGTCAAACGCGAGAAGCACGAGACGTCGGGGACGATGTCGATTTCCGTCGAGTCGAAAACACCATAATTGCTTCACCGAATGAAAATATTTCATTGCGAGACATTCGTCAAATCTATACAGTCCTTTATCGTACAGAGGAAACAACGAGTTTTCAATTCGTGTATGTATGTACGCAAGATGTTAACCAATCGAGATTCTCGATTATCAATATGCGAGGCACAGATGGAGAATTTCTTATAGGAATCGATCGAACTGAAACAATTCTTCGATGATAGTAATCGTTGTATGGAGGAATTGGTACGGTGTTAAAAACAATGATTTCTTTTTTTTGTTACACCGAATGTTGTATTCGCGATTAATAAATTACTTTCTCGTTGTTGGACTATCGTTGGACAACTCTCAAAACTTTTCCCTCGGATACAATTTCTTCAATCAACACCAAACAGTTAAAAATCTCTGAAGGTATTTATAGTACAATTTAAAAAATATTGCAAAGTATGTAAATAAATTCCTACGTGGCTTACATAATACATTCCTATGCAAACTATCAAATTTCTATTTACCTACTCTTCTACTCCAATTGAAAAACATCAAATATTTACAACCTTCTTACACTCTTCTCTCAAACCTTCCCCAACTGTTTCAAAGCGGTATAAGAACGTATGTCGCACCGGTTGCTTTTTTAATAGCCACGGTGTAAATTGTTTCGAAATTTTCCGGTACGTTTCACCAAATGCAACGCATGCCCTGTTTTTAAACACAGGTTCAATTAGTGGGGTACAATGGGATGGAGTTTGGTCAGCTGGGTTTTGCTTTTACGGGTACATATACGTACTTGGAAATTACGATCGAGTCAGGGAAACATTAACCGTGACGTTACCACGTGATATTTGGTCGTTGAATTTATTTACAATTAGATATTCTATCATTTATATGTCTGTGACAGGACTTATTCGAGTCGAAGAAACACTAAGGGTAAGTGTTATAGGGACAGTAACGTATTTACGTTTATTCAAGGTTTATTTAACGGTAAGTGTTATCGATACACGAGACATTGCTCTATAAGTCTCTGTTGTCAAGTTTATTCGCAATGGAAGTAATTACCATTTAACCTTTATGTCGATAACCAGCTTTTTCCACGTTTGTCAATAACCAGGTATATACTTATCCGGGTAGCTGAAGCGTTTCAGCTCGGATAAATCAAATACGCAGCAATGATCTCGTTTCTACGCTTTCTCTTCGATTTATCTTTTAACCTTTTCACGATCTGTTAAGCACTGTTATATGAAATTTGAGCGAGATATAATAATCGTTGAAAAAATTACCCGACGTGGAAAACCCTTAACATGGAGGAATAGTAAACTTTTATAATTATCGTGTATAGATATTTAAAGGTGTAGGTACAGGTTTGAGTAGATTCTGAAATATTTTTAGGTTTATTCGTTTCGATGATACAAACACGTGTACAACGAATAACAAATGATAAATCAACTTCTATACGCGATATGTGGATTATGCTCAATTCTAATTTAGTAAAACTATGTACGTAAACTCTCTGCAAATTTAACGATTGATAAATAGCTTTTCAGGGAGGCAAAATTTACGTAGGCATGCTTCCGAAATCTGATAAATATGGACTAAAAGTTTAATAGATACGCAATTCCAATAATTAATATTCACTGTCCAATTAAATTTAGAATGAGGAAACGAAAACGAAACTAAGGAGAATAAATCGCGAAGTGACCAATAAATTAATAAATAAATCCCATTTAAGTATTTTGCCTTACATTATTTGTCAAACCTTATCAAACTGTATCAACTGCTCTAAATACTTTTCCCTCGAATACACTTTGTTCAATCAACACCAAAGAATTAAAAAGTCTCTAAAGGTATTTACTTGAAAAACATAAAATATTCACAACCTTCTTATACTCTTCTCTCAAACCTTCCCAAACAATATCAACTCCTCTCAAAACTTCTCCTTCAAGTACAATTTCTCCAATCAACACCAAAGAATTAAAAATCTCCAAAGTTACTTATTCAATTCAAAAACATCAAATATTTACAACCATCCTATACTCTTCTCTCAAACCTTCCCAAACCATGTCAACTCCTCTCAATACATATCCCTCGGGCACACTTTCTCCAACACAAAAACAATTAAAAATCTCTCAAGAGATGTATGCACTCGATTCGAAAACCTAAAATACTCTCAATACCCCGATAGATATTAACACTACCCAAATCTATCTCCACTTTCTTCGCAATGGGACGAATTACCTTACGTTCGAACACATCGAAGGAATTTATGCATCGATCCGATACAAGTGCTCGTTGAATTTCAACGTAACCCTTACCCGTCGCTTGTTGCGAAAGAGCAGGAAAGGTAGGGCGGTCGGTCGGTCGGTCCAGTTGGCTGGAGAGACGAGAGTCGCGCGTCGCAAGGTTTCCAGGATGAGAAAGGTCAGGAGAGGCTTTCTACGAGCGGGGACCGGGGTTGGCTCGATGGCTGGTTTCAATTACGTCGGTGACAGCTTAGGGACGAACGCGCGCGCCGCCAACATGGGAATGCCGGCCGTGCCGGGGCCGAGGCTGGCGTTCGTCCTTGAACTTTAATTCCACCCAACTACCGGCTGCCAGGGCTCCCGTATCGTGGTCGTGATACGTGTCGATCATCCTCGTAGCCGTGCACGTGGGACAGAGGGTTTCCCTGTAAAATCGAGTCGACGATTTATACGATCGAAACGAGCTGGTACGCGGTGAATTGCATCCTGTAACAAGATGCGGGCCGCTTCTGCTGGTAATCATCGGAGTTACTTACAAATGGACTGTCGCGCAATTGCCAGCGGAAGTGACTCGTTGTCCCCTCGACCGAACCGACCAATCGTTTGTCTCTTGGTCCACGATCATTGCGGACAACGTGACCCGCCGATCAAACGCGCGTTTCGTTACGTCTTCGTTTAAGACGTCGTTACGAGACACTGCTGGGAGGGGTGTACCACTCGCCGGGGAACTTCGAGACAACAAAGAGAACACCACTGAGCGCGGGATCGTTGAAGCGAGGGATGGGTGGGGAACACCGACGCGTGACGCCAATCGGAATTCAAGGGAAAGGAACCCCCCCCCCCCCCCCTGGCTTCTGTCGACGGAGTTTTACAGTTCGATCGTTCGAAGATGGACTGAACGAAGATTTCAACATTCTACGCCAATGGAAATCGATTCTTTTTTATTGTTGTATAGATTTATTTTTTTTAAGTGGTGAAGAACGAAAGAATTGTTGGAATGCTGGACTGAACGAAGATTTCAACATTCTACGCCGATGGAAATCGATTCTTTTTTATTGTTGTATAGATTTATTTTTTTTTAAGCGGAGAAGAACGAAAGAATTGTTGGAATGCTGGGCTGAACGAATATTTCAATATTCTACGCCGATGGAAATCGATTCTTTTTTATTGTTGTATAGATTTATTTTTTTAATCGGAGAAGAACGAAAGAATTGTTGGAATGCTGGGCTGAACGAAGATTTCAACATTCTACGCCGATGGAAATCGATTCTTTTTTATTGTTGTATAGATTTATTTTTTTTAAGTGGTGAAGAACGAAAGAATTGTTGGAATGCTGGGCTGAACGAAGATTTCAACATTCTACGCCGATGGAAATCGATTCTTTTTTATTGTTGTATAGATTTATTTTTTTTAACCGGAGAAGAACGAAAGAATTGTTGGAATGATGGGCTGAACGAAGATTTCAACATTCTACGCCGATGGAAATCGATTCTTTTTTATTGTTGTATAGATTTATTTTTTTTAAGTGGTGAAGAACGAAAGAATTGTTGCAATGCCGAGTCAACGATTCAAGAATTAACGAAGAGATGGGTCTTTGAACGGAACGTTGCGTTTTTGGTTTGGTGGTACATTTTTAGAGTTTGAATGATACATGTTTAGAACGAGCAAACGTTGCAAAAGTTATAGAAGATTTGATCGTTGTATTTTTTTTTTAAGAAGAAGGTTTCCAAGAGCTCCAGAATGGCGAATAAACGTTTCGAGAATTAACGAAGATTTTAACGTTGCATTTCTTTCAATTGGAGGGTTGGAAGGAACAACTTTGGAATCGTGAGTCAACGATTCAAAAATTAACGAAGATTTTAACGTTGCATTTTTTCAATTGGAGGGTTCGAAGGAACAACTTTAGAATCACGAGTCAACAATTCAGAAATTAACGAAGATTTTAACGTTGCATTTTTGTTAAGTGTACTTAACTGTACTTTTAATAGTAGAGTTTTGGAATTGTGAGTAAACGATGTAACGATTAACGAAGATGTTAATATTGCATTCTTCTCGATTGGAGTTCAGAAGAACCCATCGTGAGTCTACGTTTCAAAAATGATCGAAAATTCCGGTCTTGAAAATTTCAAATCGTAATAATCTCGTTACACTCCTAATTGTTTTACGTTTTCTCGTTATTGTCGAATAAACATCATTTGTCTGGGTACAAAGTTCTATTTGCTAAATAATTGGCTTCCCTAACTCCGTGGTAGCCACAGAGCTACTTATTACCTCGAATATTCGACCGATGAGAATCCACAACACATTAACCGTCCGAAGAGACGATGAAAGCAGATTCGAGCTCAAGACTCAAGAGGAAGGCCTTTGATAATTTCACGCATGATCCGCTTAGCTGTGAGATATAATAATTTTCGAACGAATCGAGCCCATTCGCGCGTATTTGTCGTTCGACGACTTGTTGCAGCAATGTTTGGGCAACAATATACGAAACGACTAACGTAAGTTTTAATTTTTTCATCGCCATCGTTTGCTCGAAAGATATTAAAATTTTAGTTTACCTATCTACTTGGAATTTTCAACATTCAGCATTCAAGTTTGAAAATCTTCGATGCACTTGTTCGTTACTACGTAATCAAGTCAGCGAATGATTTTTCTATCCAGTAACAAGGACAAAAGTTGATACTCGATAAAAGAATCTAAAGGATCTAAATCTCCAAAAATTTCACGAGGAAAAGAAAAATACTTTTCATGTTTCTGGAATAATCATAGAATAACTCTAAAGCATTCATTCGTTCGAGAGTGCATCAAAAATTTTTGGATGAAAAATATACCAAATGCACGTGGCTCGTATTTTCAACTTTATGGAAGTTAAAACGCTGGAGAAACAATATATTACCGGGACGCGATAAGTCGAAAAAGGCCCGAAGAGCGCCCTAAAACCTACGTCTTCTTCCTTTTCAATATTTTACGTCTTCTTTCTCGATCCTCTCGCTCGCGTTTCCTCTTTCCTGATCTTTTCCCGCGCTTCTATACTTCCCTAAACATTCAATCTTGCACCGCTCACAATTTCGTTCCATTGGTTACGACTTCACCGATTAGAAGCTACAAGAGTTTCACGAGCAAAGACAAAATCTGACGAGATCCTCCCCGACAGTTACTCGACAAAGATCTTCCTCATCGATACCTCGAGAACCGTCTACCTTCGCAGATCTTCGGATCAACTTTAATAGACCTTCAGAGACCTAAATCACTCGCTCGACAGTGATCTATCTTCGCGATATTCTCTGAACATGTTTCACCGAAATTGTATCGCGTTAAGTTTCAATCTACCAATGTTACATTTGTATCGAGATTTTCCGTTCTCACTTGAGCCTGCTTCAAGTGCAGGCCTGGAACAAGATACCTGCGTTAGGATGAACACTTTGGTGCAGATCTGTCGTCAGGTGTTGCAAGAGGTACGAGAGACCCTTTACGGGGGGTTGTGTAAGATCTTTCGGAGAAAATGTAGTGTGTTTAGAAAAGACAAGTAATCGAGATGAGTGAACCTGACCAGATGCTTGAAGAGAGAGAGATCGAGGATTGGAACGAAAGACTTAATATGAGAAGAGAGTTGGAAAGACACGATAAGAGTAACAGAAGAGACTTGTGAAGACTTAATATGAGAAGAGAGTTGGAAAGACACGATAAGAGTAACAGAAGAGACTTATGAAGACTTAATATGAGAAGAGAGTTGGAAAGACACGATAAGAGTAACAGAAGAGACTTGTAAAGACGTAGTAAGAGATGAGAGTTGGAAAGACACGATAAGAGTAAGAGATGAGAGTTGGAAGGACACGATAAGAGTAAGAGAAGAGACTTGCGAAGACTTAATATGAGAAGAGAGTTGGAAAGACACGATAAGAGTAAAAGAAGAGACTTATGAAGACTTAATATGAGAAGAGAGTTGGAAAGACACGATAAGAGTAACAGAAGAGACTTGTGAAGACGTAGTAAGAGAGGAGAGTTGGAAATACACGATAAGAGTAAGAGAAGAGACTTGCGAAGACTTAATATGAGAAGAGAGTTGGAAAGACACGATAAGAGTAACAGAAGAGACTTATGAAGACTTAATATGAGAAGAGAGTTGGAAAGACACGATAAGAGTAACAGAAGAGACTTGTGAAGACGTAGTAAGAGAGGAGAGTTGGAAATACACGATAAGAGTAAGAGAAGAGACTTGCGAAGACTTAATATGAGAAGAGAGTTGGAAAGACACGATAAGAGTAACAGAAGAGACTTATGAAGACTTAATATGAGAAGAGAGTTGGAAAGACACGATAAGAGTAAGAGAAGAGACTTGCGAAGACTTAATATGAGAAGAGAGTTGGAAAGACACGATAAGAGTAAGAGAAGAGACTTGTGAAGACGTAGTAAGAGAGGAGAGTTGGAAAGACACGATAAAAGTAAGAGAAGAGACTTGTGAGTGCACTAAGACGATTAGTTTAGTTTTATAGATAATCGATCTACTTTTAGTCCAAAGAGAAACCTATTACAATACCACGTCTTATTACAATCTGATCTATTAATACAATCTTTAACACATTGTTGTTACCGTGTCGTAGATGGTGCGCAATTTCGTGCTTGTTCATCGCTCGCGGAAGATTAATTTCTCAAGTGTCGATTATTACACCGAACAGAATACTATTCGATCCGATCGAATTCTGGATTCAACTTGGAAACAATTCGGTCCTTCGAGCCGGATTTAACACGTAACACGATGCACCCTTCCGTCTCTTGACTCGCGGAACAATACCATCGTAAAACGTAATCCTGGCGATGTCGAGCTGACAATGACGCGGTTGGATCTAGGAATTGACCAATCGTGTTCGAGATAACCCTCTCGAATGATCGCCACTGAATCGGTGGAACGATGGATCGCCGTGGAAAATTCGGTAGGTCAGTTCTAGAGCAAACACGTTTGATCTCCGATCGTTGCGAGGAGCAGACAGCAATTCGTTGAGAGCATTTGGGACACGTTCATTATTCAATCATCGAACGATTTGGGACGAGTTTGAAAGTTTCAATGCACGTTAACGCAAATACCAACGCAACGTACAAGGTAAACCTCTGGTTCTCGTTTCGATTCAAATTAAATCTCTGTCTTGAGCATTTCTATTACGTAGTGCAGAAATTAGGATGAAAATCACTGTACTCGAAGCGGTATCTTGTCAATTTTCGTGTTTCGATTTCATCTTGTTCGTACGAAAATTTGTCCAAAATGGTATTTCGTTTGTATTATTTACGATTAATGAACGAGAACGATGACACTTTTAATAATGGTGCTTCGTTATAAGCACCGAGTCATTACTAACATCTTTAGAAGTTACCTTCGTAGAAGATATATATAATACGTAAAGAAAATTCATTGCAATGTCTTCGTGGGCATATTGATAATCGTGAAACGTTTCTGCCTAATGCGTCGCGTGGTTTTCTTAAAAGAAAATTTTAAAGGTTGTCCATTTTCCGTCACGAGGCACGAGGTTACTCCCTTAAGGGGATATCCGGTCACAGCAGTGTTTCTGAAAGTGTGCTCTGCGGTGCCAAGAGCACCGCAAGCTCGCAACTATTTTAATAATTTACGGAATTATCATTCTCGGTTGTAGTTAAGACGCAATATCGTCATAAGTGTACCTAAGTTCGAATACAATGCTTTTAATACCTTTTAAAACCACCTCCGTTGAAATATTGTGATACAAACATAAACGTGATACAAAAAGCAAATATTTGGACAATAAAGAAATACAAATTTTGTTCATTTTCGTAATAATTTCTCATCCTACCAAACGACGAAGAATACACGAAAATATCTGTTGTTGCGATAAGAAAATATTTAATAAAAATAGTTATCAAAGCAAGATTTCGTGTCATTTTTTTTTTTAAATAATTTTAAAGTCATTGGTACTTTTTCTTTAAATAGATGGATTTTGTACTATGGTACGTCGTGATGGATGTCAATACAGATTCGTTGACCAATATTCTACGACCTTGAAGCGACCTTGAACCTGAACCTGACCCAAGAATTCGAATTCAATTAACGAAAATGTATTAACGCGTGAACACCTGTCATTCGTGAACCAACAATTACGCATATTTACTTATTGTCACAACTAGACAGATCGTAAGTAAAAAATGGAGTAAAAAAAAAAGAATGTTTTGGAAACGACATCAATTTCAATCGTAACGGTGATATCAAAATTCGTCCCGTTTCAATCGTGTCGAGTCGTTCGCAATCGATGTACCGGAGAATGATGGCGCGAAAAAAAAATTTTATGTCTTATTTTCGATTTCTTTTCGCTCGAGGGACCGTTCTACGATCCAACCTAACCGCACATCCTCGCCAATCCTGTATGTTCCTCTTAAAAAGAATTACGATGCACGGTGGTTCCAATATCGAAAAAAGAAGCTTTCGCGACGGAAGAATTTACGCAATCGGGAGTGAAGGAGAGGGGGGATGAAGAAGAGGGGTGTACGGGAAACTCACGGGCACAGAGGACCGATATATCTTCCTTTAATACGATGTTAGGGGTAACCTCAGAATATAGAGTTCGGGAACTGCCGACCGGATGTGCGCTACGCGAGAGAAACGAAGAAAGAGGGTACGAATAAGGCTTATAACGGGGAATGGTGTCAAGTGGCCGCTTAAAAAAAACTCTTCGGGAAAAAGCAAACTTTTTTAAAGGAACACGTATCAGAAGGGGGCATTTAAGAAGATCGTGGAGCACCGGCTCGTGGTTCTTTCCTCTCCGTCGATCCCTCGAAACGTGCACGGTGTATTAAAAAAAAAAAAAAAGAAAAAAAAGAAACTCAATATGCCCTCGCGAATTTTATTACGTTGAATCGCGGCCAAAGAAATATGGAAATGACACGTTAGTCGACGTAATTGAGATTCGGTACGGCGATTCTCGTATTCGAGCGACCACTCTCACCCCGGATTCGAGTAACGAAATCAAACTCGTCGTAAATTTCATTCAGTTAAATATTCGACTAATCGATTCATCGATACTTCGAACGCGAACGTAATTATTAAGATGATTCTGAACGAGTGTGAAATAATGTGAGAGAAAAAATATCGATAACACGTACGAATGATCATTGATGCAATTCGTTCCACTTCCGAGGTAATGGAATTTATATTTCTTTCCTCGCTGGTAATTTCTCCGGACTGATTAAAAGATACCGCGGGCTCTTTAAAGAGTAACATAACTTCTAAGGAAATGCTATTTTTCATACCACGCGAAGGTGGACGTAAACTACTTACGATAGGGTCCGACAAAATAAGGAGCACACGTATAACAGCGGATCCTCGTTTGTAACTGTTCTTGAAGTTCTGAGAGTGAAATTTCAACGTAAACTTTCCAGGTCTTTGTTTCTGGCTTCTTGAGCTTCCTCGGATAATTGGTTGACAGTAAAGAGAGTTCGCGATACCGTAACGCAGACTCGAATAGTTTTTTAACGTATATTCTTGCGACTGCTTACAAACATTTAAAAAGTGTAAAAAATAAATGTCGTGTTTTCTTCAAATCGTCTATTGAAAGCTACTTGACAAAGAAATGATTAATTATATATATATAAAACGGATCACTTTCCCCAAATGTGCTCGTGATCGATTAAACTAATCTTAGTATTTATTTGTATCGAAGAAACCTGCCCAATTTGTCGATAATACTCTCATAGAAGTATAAAAAGAATATATATAAAAATTCTTATTTTCTATTACTAATTGAAAAGTCAATACATGCTGGACGTTGCTTTACTTTCGCTAAAAATCGAATAGTGCTTGTAATGCGAGGCTTAGTAACCGTTGTTCTGTCTCACTCGCTCTCGACATTGCTTTGCTTTCACTCAAAATTAAGCTCGTGTAGCGCGAGACTCGTTCACTGTTGCTCCATCTCACTCACTCTTAGTGTATAGACATTGCTTTGCTTTCGCTCAAAATTAAGCTCGTATAGCGTGACACTCGTTCGCTGTTGCTCCATCTCACTCACTCTTAGTATATAGATATTGCTTTGCTTTTACTAAAAATTGAGCGCGTGTAGCGAGAGACTCGTTTGCTGTTGCTCCATCTCACTCACTCTTAGTGTACAAAGATTGCTTTACTTTCACTCAAAATTGAGCTCGTATAGTACGACACTCGCTCGTTGTTGCTCCATCTCACTCACTCTTAATGTACAGACATTACTTTACTTTCACTCAAAATTGAGCTCGTGTAGCGCGACACTCGCTCGTTGTTGCTCTATCTCACTCACTCTTAATGTACAGACATTACTTTACTTTCACTCAAAATTGAGCTCGTGTAGCGCGACACTCGCTCGCTGTTGCTCCGTCTCACTCACTCTCGGCACTCACTTCACTTATTCTCCTCGTTTCACGATTTACGCGCGGTCGTTTCTCGGCTCGAGATAAAAATCGCTACCTGCCCCGCTTTCGAGCGAACTCGCGTTTCAGATTTCGTCGCTCGAAAGCGGGAATTACCGCCGTACCGAGAGATCTGTTCTCAGTCAGAAGCGTTATTAAAATCACGTCCGAGAAATAAATGCACGGTGGCTGATCGTTAAAATACCACGTGTTCGAGGCTATATCGGCTAGATGGACACGTCATGTAGTCAGGTTTCGGACCAATAACCATCCCCGTTAGGTCGAACGTGGCCAGATTCTCGATTATACCTATAATCCGTTTTCTCCTGACAAATTCATGCCGCGTCTTTCGCCGAAACGCGGATCGGCCTTTGTGTGCTTTCAATTTTCATTCCCCGTTTGTCGTTTTATTTTTGTTTCCACGCTTACTACAATAACACGAAAGATAATCCCCTGGAAAATGGCAAACAGATACTTTTTAACCGTGTAAAACCGAGCGATAAATTCGTTTGTTTATTCGTTCGTGGAAAACTTGTTGTCTCGATTGATAGGGGAGGGCAGAGTTTTTCGATTAGGTGAAACATTATTGTCTGCGTATCGAAATAGTCTCGAGCCATTGCAGTTTCGTCGCAGCTCGAGTAATAAATAGACAATTTTGTAAGTAATGGAAGAACTCGTCATAGAAACGCATTAAATTCATTTTTTTTTTTTAACAAAGAAGATTACGTGTTTTGAAATTTTTTACAAAAAAAGAGATAAGAACTCTTTGCACCAAATCCTCACCAGTATGATAGTCCCCGCTTTCGAGCAAACTGTCGATTCTGCGACAGTTACTTGAAAGCGGGGTTGACTATACTCGGTTTCGAGTTCTCGTTTCGCAATCGTTATTGCTTCACTGTTGTAAAATTCCATTAGACATATTTTGTGACTACAGTAAAAGCATTGCACATTTGCACACTCGTACAGCTACAATTTTATATTTGTAGTTACACATTATTATTAATACAAACAAATACAGCAAAGAGACAAACTTCTTTCCTTCTACCGACACTTCCGAGCGTGACGTACTTCTAGTTTTAAATTCAAATACACCTTGTTAATTTAGATATTTCTCATTACATTCTACACAAAAAGTTTTTTTACTCCTTTGTAAATAAATAAATAAATACAAGTATACAGCGATCGAGGCAGATTCAACTCTCCCGATTTTGAAACTTATACTTTATTTTATAGCAATTTTAGACAAATCGTAAGTGTAAGGTGTAAAAAATATTGTCGAAGATTGCAAAATCGTCAACTTTGAGATACTATGTACACACATGTGTGTTATTCTCAAGTACCGAAGGGTATCGTTCCAATTACTATTTAAATTATCATTTTTACGACGTATAATCTTGCAACGTCTTTCGATAAAGCTTCGTTTAGTTCGATTTATTACGCAACAACAGTTTATCGAAACGAGCTCTTCGATTGGTTCGTTCCAAGAATTTGTAATTCATCGCGAAACAAAGCGCACGCACGTAATCGCGAACCATGAGGAAGTAAGGAACGCGGGCACCACGTTCTTAAATCCAATTCGAGCGGAGTTTTCCGCGTCGCGGCGTCGTCCAATATCACCAGGATCGATATAACTTTGATCGACGCGATGCGACGGTCAGATAACGCGGAAAAATAGCGGTCGATTGTGAACGTCACGATTTACGACTTTCGAGCCACCCCGGAACGGCTGGATTAAAGTGGCCGTTGTGAAGCTCGGTTAAATGAAATTTAATCTCGGCCACTTGGTCGCGTGTCTAGTACCAGATGAAACCACGTTCAACGCAGAAACGTCGAATGCATCATCCGCTGCAGCGCGAAACGATCGCGCCGCTCGGGATTCGGAGCCAACGATGAAACGATCCCCTCGAAATCCTAATACGATAAGTGTAATCGCGATCACTCTTTACGAAACATTTACAGTGGATCGAAAAAGTCTATTCGTATATTATAAAGAAATTCCACTAACCTACTGCTCTGATTTTAATGAATTTTTGGGTGCATGTAAAGCACTCTGAGTCGCATATGACGTGATCTTTTGTCGACAAAGAATTTTTTCGTGAGAATAAAATCGAGATTGAAGAATTTAACGTTTATTTATTTTTTTTAATACAATTTTATTGGAATTTAGTTTCCAAAGTTGAACGAGAGAGTAGTAAGAACTGGAAATTTTTTATAAGAAAATTTTTCTTGCATTTTACACGATTGGGAAGTAGTAAACTATGTATACGATAATATTTTTGTTTTGGATTTAAAAATTATAGATATATAATAATAAATGATATTCAGAAACGGTTAGATATAAATCGGAATAATTCAGTGTATAAAATTACGAGCAACGATGATATCATTTTATCTATTTTTAACAATTGTGTTTAAATTTACTTACAGGGTATCAGGAAAGTATAATCGATAAAAAAATAATTCAAAATTTCGTTTCACCGTTACGGTTATATTAATAACTACGTACTGATACAAAATGAATACTTTTCAAAGACAGTCGAAGCATCGTGTTCGTTCTAAAGTCCCTTTTCAGATCCAGAGAGCTAGGAACAATTTTATTCGAATAAAAGACAACGACCGAAACCAGCGTGTAGCGATTTATTCCCGACGTTTATTCAATCGGACAGGTAAATTTTTATTTGCTTTCTCTCTGAAATATTTCCATCTACTATTTAAATCATCATTTTTATTCGATGAGCGACGGATAGAAAATTCTCTCAAAAATCTTCCAATCGCTGTTCGAAACCCTCACGAGAGCAAAAAATTGTCCTATCTCTGATCGGGCTGTTATAGTTAACGGTTAGAACAACCGAGGAATCAGTGTTCTGTAAATTAAAAATCGATTTCGTTGAAAAGAAGGACACCGATACCAAGCTCGCTAATGAGTACAGTCAATCAAGGCGCGAATAAAAGGAATACATATCACTGAACGAGTTACGTTGGAACGAAGATTGCGAGAGACTGATGACGTAAAGAATGACCTGCTCATCGACCTCTGGTTTTATTTCCAATTCATCTGTTTCGATTACCAGCTAAATCTACGACTAATTTCACTTTTCGATCCTTCTGGATCTTACGATCTGCGATCGAAGAGGGCAGGTCTAGTTCGGTTATTTTTTCACGAATTTAACTTTCGTCGTGTTCGTAGAAGATACAAAAAGTGGGGTGTATTTGACAATGGGAATTTAAATGAAATAAAAATAACTCGTGAGACGTTTGGTTGCTCGAGACCTAGACATTGACACCTATTCTTCTTGAAGAAATGTAACGAGATAATTGTAATCCAGGAGAAATATAATTCGATGATAGAATGATGTTAGAACAGGAGAAGTATAATGTAATAATAGAACGAGATTAGCACCGGAGAAGTATAATTTAATGATACAATAAGATTATCTATCATAGGAGAGGTATAGTGTAATAATATAACGAAATTAGCACCGGAGAAGTATAATTTAATGATACAATAAGATTATCTATCATAGGAGAGGTATAGTGTAATAATATAACGAGATTAGCACCGGAGAAGTATAATTTAATGATACAATGAGATTATCTATTATAGGAGAGGTGTAATGTATCGATGTAATGAGATTATTATAGGAGAAATGTGATATAGTGATATAATAAAATTATAGAATCAGACTTTGTGATATTTGAAGAATCTTTAATTGGACAACAAATGGGATAGTTGTCTCATTTGTAAATTGTTCACGCGTTCCATTCATAAAATCACATTAACACTAAACCTACCACGATCGTGCAATGTAATTGCATCGACTTTAAACTTCACGACTTTTTCTAAAGTATACTCACAATACATTTTACAGTATTCATTTTTTTCTTTATTGTTTGTTTTCTGAGAAAAATGTGTCTTACCTATCACGATCAATCATTTAATCACTAGAATAATTTATGTCTTTCTGTAATGATATTCTTCTCGAAGATTCAATTCTGAAACTATGAAGTTCAATGTCATTCGTTTTTGAAAAATCGAAGGTAACACTTCGCGAAACGATTCGAGAGAATAGGAAAACTTTCCATTCAGTATATCCCTTGAAAATAAATATTATTTATGCAATAACCTTTACGTAAGTACAATCACCGGCTCGAAATTAAATACACCCAACGTCTGGCGATACAGCTCCAAAACAATTGCAATTCCATCCTAAGGAAACCCTTCTTTCAACACTGTTGAAACAATCACAATGTCCTGTTCCATACGTGACCAGTTCGCGCCATCCACTACATAATTCCTCGTAGTTTCGAAATACGTTTAAAAAATGTACCAAATTAGTTCCGTTCCACGTACCTTACGAACGAAGTTTGAGAAACACCGAACTTGGTACGGTTTTCTCGTAGAAACCGTGAAAAGACCGTTTGCGAAGCTTTGAAATAGATTTCCCTCACCACCGAGCGATGCAATCCCCTTCGTTTCGATTTGATACCCACTCGTCTCGAGTCTTTCCCGAGCCCTCGAAACGGAACTAATTAGCGACGAGCGTATCGTATTGTGAACCGAGCGCGGTTCGCGAGCGAAACTTTTAAGCAATTTCCACGCTTCGGGTTGCCCGATTATTTCGAAGCGGTTTTGATACGTTTCTCAGAGGGGTAAGTCTGATTTATACGAAAGCGGAAACAGGGAGTGGGATAAAGCGAATGCACGGTGTTTGGTCGACCATTTAGTAAGAAGTTTCCAAGTAAACCGTAACACGGGCAGAACCGAGGTGAGTTCGCGGTGGCCGCGAGTGAAATTACGAGCGTCGTGTTTTCGTCGCTCGAACCACGAACACGATCGTGCCAACAGGTAAAAAACCAAACACGAGAGACACGATACGCGTGTACTCGATTCTAATCGAAGGAATCAGCTTCAAGGGGTAGTCTCGTTCGGAGTTGTCGCGTTTCGAACGATCTTTGATCCGTGAAATATTTTTCTTTCATAATTACCAAAGGATAGTCTCGAAAGTTTGAACGCGAGATCGTGTCTGGAGACGAGGTTAAATTAAATTCGTATGAAGAAGTCTTGATATAAGTAACGTGGGTCTGATCGATCAGAATTCACACACGAACACATTTTCGGTAGTGATGTATTATTAGTTACGAGGATTTGTATTAATTATAATCTGTAGATATTTTTAAGGCGTGTACTTTGAAGAGAGGTAAGAAAAATATCGATTTGGTGACCATTCGAACGGGAATACTCGCGCAGAGTTTCGTTATATGTTACTCTTATTCGAGCGTTTATAATTTTGTTAATCTTGCAAAGTGGAGAGTATAATTTCACGTGGATATTTACAAAGATAGGAACTTTGCCAAATGGTAAGAATAAATCGATTTTCCCACACCTATGAATGGAAATACACCTTTGTATAAGGTACGTTCGTGTCGAAGTCACTAGGTACTCGCACGCTCGGATAAAATGTCGCGAAGAACCGAGGAACGAGCTTCTTGGAAAAAATGTAAGTTCTCCACACGCCACGGTTTCTTCGAGCTGGAATGCATAATTCCAGGGACGAAAACCGGACTCGTTACAGGCTGTACCGCGTAGATTATTAGTTGGCCCGTAATTGTTTTCGATCCCCGCGGGTCCGAGATTAACACGATTACCGCCGGACAGACCAGTTTCAGAAACGAGGGATCCAGATTTCGGATCAAGTTTCATCATTCCGAGGGAAAACCATAGAAGGGTCTATGGCACACTAGAATCTAGGTATCTCATGTTTCCGCGATCTTGAAGAGAGAATGTTTTTCGAACAATTCTCGAACGCACAAATTACCTTTGTGACCAAATTACTTT
Organism: Ptiloglossa arizonensis; assembly: GCF_051014685.1. Classification (NCBI taxonomy): domain Eukaryota; kingdom Metazoa; phylum Arthropoda; class Insecta; order Hymenoptera; family Colletidae; genus Ptiloglossa; species Ptiloglossa arizonensis. The sequence continues at coordinate 9,700,216 of NC_135059.1, read as the reverse complement.
TGGAGGTATTGAAGTTTGAACTCGAACGATTCAAAGTATCTGCATAGTTGCATTCAGTGGGTATGCAACTGCACGTGTAATAGTACTTTCAATTGATTTTATCATCGAATGTGGAACGATGATAGATACTTTATAATTATGATTCAAAATTTTATATTTTTGTTAAAAATGTCACAGTGAAGAATAATAAATTTCCAAGATCCTTATTCCCCCTATGCTGATAATTTAAATATTTTCTATATTTTCAGATCAGTGATTTCTAAATGTATTGGAATTCTTCTTTGTTCGAAATTTATTATCGATACAAAGATGTACGAATCTTTTATTATTCGAAACCTTCGTCGATTTAAAGATTGATGAGTCTTTTATTATTCGATACTTGTCATCGATATAAAAATTGATAAATTTGTTATCGTTGGAAAGCCAACGGTATCACCGATTGAAAAATTTACGAATCTTTCGTTCAATGGGATCGAAATTTATGGCTGGCCGATGTACCGATCACGAGAGATACGTGGATGTGTTAATTGCAATGGAAAGTTCCCTTTTGTCTATATTTTGACCGATCTACCGTCATAAAACAGACTCCGCAAATTCGGCGTTCGTTGAATTCCGGATAACGGATCTTTGTCATTCGACGGATACCTAATAGTGTGGATGGATGATTAATGACGAATGCCTGACGTTTCCCGAAGAGCCGATTATTTCCCATTCGTGGTCGATAAATGACTGCACGTCAAGGCATACAAACATTTGACGTACAACGAATAGCACTTTCAATTCATGCATCGGGAGTTTAGGATGGGCGGGCGCGTTGTTCGAAATAGGGCTACGATTATTCCAAGAGTTTAATATTCGAATATTTTATAGATATTCGAATGCTACGAATAAATTACGAATACATGTGTATTCGAATATTTTATAGGCATTCGAATGCTACGAATAAATTACGAATACATGTGTATTCGAATATTTTATAGGGATTCGAATGCTACGAATGAATTACGAATACATGTGTATTCGAATATTTTGTAGGCATTCGAATGCTACGAATAAATTACGAATACATGTGTATTCGAATATTTTATCGGCATTCGAATGCTACGAATAAATTACGAATACATGTGTATTCGAATATTTTATCGGCATTCGAATGCTACGAATGAATTACGAATATATGTGTATTCGAATATTTTATAGGCATTCGAATGCTACGAATGAATTACGAATACATGTGTATTCGAATATTTTATAGGCATTCGAATGCTACGAATGAATTACGAATACATGTGTATTCGAATATTTTATAGGCATTCGAATGCTACGAATAGATTACGAATACATGTGTATTCGAATAAACTTTAAATATTTGAGTATTCGAATTAACTTAGAATATTTGGGTATTCGAATGAACTTCGAATATCTGAGTATTAGAATTAATTTTTAAATATTCGAGTGTTCGAACGAACTTCGAATATTTGAGTAGTCGAATTAACTTTAAATATCTGAGTATTCGAATTAACTTTGAATATTTGAGTATTCGAATGAACTTCGAATATTTAATGTTTGCATGAACTTCAAATATCTGAGTATTCGAATGAACTTCGAATATTTGAGTATTCGAATCAACTTTAAATATCTGAGTATTCGAATTAACTTCGAATATTTGAGTATTCGAATTAACTTTGAATATTTGAGTATTCGAATGAACTTCGAATATTTGAGTGTTTGAATGAACTTCAAATATCTGAGTATTCGAATGAACTTCAAATATCTGAGTATTCGAATGAACTTTGAATATTTGAGTATTTTCTTCAAATTTGAGATCTCTGAAACATGTTTGAAGAATTGCAACGAAATTCGACAACTTACTAACGTCAGAGGTAAGAGCCTCGAACCAAATTCAGCGTATAATCTCACACTGTGCGCCAAACTTTAAAGTCGTTTTTCTCGGAATAACGTTTTTCAAGGTAGATAGGCGAATATCTCGAGAACTAATACATCGATTGGCTTGAAATTTAATCCACGTATAAAGTGCTCTTTTCTCGTTAGATCCTGAATAAATTGGATATTCACCCAATTTTTTCTCCGTTCGAAGAAACAACAAAACGGGATGAAATCGAATGTGTTTCCAACGCGTTGAAATTATTTTACGCCTTTAAAATTCAAACGACAGCTACATCTACGCAAGATAAGAATATTCCCGATTTTATAGTTCAGGATAACCAGAAGAGAGTTATTATACTAAACATGGACGTAAGATTTTTCTTACAAAATACAAGAATACATGTAAAATACAAGAATAAATTATTCTTACTTGGAAAAAATTCCTACAATTCGTAAATATATGTAAATAAATACAAAAGATACAAAACACGCAAATAAATATAAAAAGTTCGAAACGGGGGTGTCCAATTATTCTTCTCAACGAATATAAAACCGTTCCAAATATCTAAATTTTGAAATACTCAAATCCAGTGCAGACTCCTCGAAACGAGCAAGGTACACCAGTGGTGCACTTAACTTATTTTCATCGGAAAATGGAGATACCTGATTCTTGCACTTCCCTTGCACCCGGTTCGTGGACCCTTCGGTCTGGAGGCTATTTGACAACCGACTCCCTCCACTCGAGTCACCAGAACGACACTCCAGTCACCAGGACGACTTTCCAGATTGCGAGATGAACCCCCCAGGTTGTGACGTCTTTCTCGTCGAGTGTTTCCATCGTTCGAGTGACCGTTCGACTGGAAACTTGACCGTCGAATCGGTCGAGATTAATTCCTCCCTTGTTTGAATCCTTTTCACGGAGCAGTGTCCGTGCAGAGAGCCATAGGTTGTCACGGTAGGCGCGAGATACGTCGAGAAGGATCGTTTCGGGGCCGTTTTACTCGAGAGCAGTCCTATAGCGATTCCAAGCCCGGCTGGATTCGTAAGAAATCGATACGCGGCAAACCTGCCACCTGCTGGCAACCTCCCACCGACCTAGCGCAGGTTGTGCTTCAGCTTCTTTCTAGGACTGATCAGGACCGATAGGACGAGAACACCGTTCCCAGTGAACCGGGATAGGATTTCGACCTAACCCAATACCGTGCGTCTACCATATTCGAGATATACGGAATCATTGGTTTTGTTTCTTATCGTAATATTACAAATCTGTTAGGTCGTAACTAGGCGATGGGATCTAAACGCGTTTCGATAACATCGATACACACTTGGAATTTGTACACTTGTGCGTAAAATCGTTTCAAAGAATGCCCTGATCGACCCTACGGTAACAGCGGTTTAGACGATCGTGGGAGAGATCACACCTGGGTCACACTTGACCCGTAATTTGACCTTTCACAAATCTTTCGAATAAAAATTCTATTATTTTATAGCATCGTTCTTCATTTTTAAGGAACTCTCGCAATATCAATTGTTTAGAAGATCGTGGGAGAGACCACGCCTGGGTCACACTTGACCCGTAACTTCACCTTGCACAAATCTTTCGTATAAAAATTTTATTATTTCGTGGTACAGTTTTTAATTTTTTAGGAACTCTCGCAATGTCAATGGTTTAGAAGATCGTCGAAGAAACCACGCGTGGGTCACACTTGACCCGTAATTTGACTATTCACAAATCTTTCGAATAAAAATTTGATTATTTTATAGCATCATTCTTCATTTATAAGGAACTCTCGCAATATCAATGGTTTAGAAGATCGTTGGAGAGATTACACCTGGGTCACACTTGACCCGTAATTTGACCTTTCACAAATCTTTCGAATAAAAATTCTATTATTTTATAGCATCGTTCTTCATTTTTAAGGAACTCTCGCAATATCAATGGTTCAGAAGATCTTGGGGGAGACCACGACTGGGTCACACTTGACCCGTAATTTCTCCTTGCACGAATCTTTCGTATAAAAATTCCATTATTTTATCTTTAAAGAAATCTTTATTTTTAAGGACAGTTATATCAATGCAAGCAATACAAAAGTCTCTCTGTGTCTGAGAAAACTCAGGCAAGTGTTGGAAAAATGAAAAATTTACGAGACAACCGAGATCACTATCGTATCGATGACTATAAGTTACCGGGGGTTTTTCACGAGTAATCAAATATTTACAATAACCTTATTTCTATCGATTTCTACTGGAGCTTTACAGTACAAACAGTAATTTCTATAACTATTTGTGTGCGATATTAATTCTTTTACCGTTTTGAATTTAAATAATTTGTATTTGGATAGAACGCACAGACAGAATTTCAAACTCCGAAGGAACATTCAGGACGTTTTATGTGCAATGTGAATCGAATGCAACAATTACAGTAACGAAGATCAGTGATATTTATCATATTACACGTGTTAGTATTAATCTAAAAAATTGGGCGAAAATAATGTTCACCTCTCTATGTTCTCCACTTATGTGCAATGTGAATCGAATGCAACAATTACAGTAACGAAGATCAGTGATATTTATCATATTACACGTGTTAGTATTAATCTAAAAAATTGGGCGAAAATAATGTTCACCTCTCTATGTTCTCCACTTATGTGCAATGTGAATCGAATGCAACAATTACAGTAACGAAGATCAGTGATATTTATCATATTACACGTGTTAGTATTAATCTAAAAAATTGGGCGAAAATAATTTTCACCTCTCTGTGTTCTCCACGAGTCAGTGGACCAGCACACAACGATAATGAAACTTCGAAATTCTTAGCGGAGCCCGATCCGAAACTGCGAACTCAGGATCCGTCGGAAAAACTTAGGTCAACGGTGCAAACACATTTCCAAGAAATTGAAAAGGTTCGCAGAGAAGCGTGTGGGTTCCACGTGAACTCTCCTCCACCAAGAAGGAACAAACTATGTACGGTATGCAACACGTTGCCGACAAGACGGAGAAGCGAGCCGGTTCTCGATAGAATTACAACCGGAGATGAAAAGTGGATTGTCTGTACCAATTTGTAACCGACTAAATAATGGCTTTCTCCTAATCGAACACCGATAGCGACGAGAAACTCAACCTCAATTCTGAGAGAGGTTCTTTTATGCGTTTCACGAGACTGCTGCGAAGCGATTCGCTTTCAATTGCTCGAAACCCGACGAAACGATAACAGCTGAACTAAAAGATAATCGTTGGATAGATTACACCGACAACTGTCGATGGAAAGCCAACGTTGGGAAAATTGTCATCTCGTGACACGATGATACAAATAATCGATACATTATTTTTATCGTGATCTCAAAAAATCACAGCACACGGGTGCTTTTAAAAAATTCGTACGAATTGCAATTGGAGGGATCTCGTCGAAAGTTAAACTTCGACTATTGCGTTTAATATTATTTGCGATTGTGTTTTACAAGTGGAAAAAAATTTCAGACGACTGGTACCGTGCTTGAAAATATTACCTGTAAATTATGAATTTGCGATTTAATCGTATCACTCGATGAACAAGTATATTCGTTTAATTTTCTCTATTCGTTTGTAATTGTTACAATTCAAATTACGTCACCAGTGATCCAAATTGACTAATCGGTATTTCAATTTCAATCGAATTACTTATTCAATACTCTTTTAAATAAATTTCAGCTTCTATCTGCTGAAAAATTTCTATTTTCGTTGTATCGTCTAATAAATATTGAAAGACGATCGATACGATATTGCTCGATTTGTTCCTTAAGAACGTCATAATTTAAAAATTGTGTATTTTTAGTAAATGGTTCAATTTTGGCAATCTTCCCTTATATCGTAGATTGATCCCATCACTGCTCTTTATCAGTATTTTATTATTATTATTCCTTATTTGACGGATTAGTGACCCATTTCGCATAAAGAATCATTAAAAAATTATTGTCAAGACGAAATAATTAAATACACATCGTTTCATTTGCGTAAGCTATTAATTATTTTTCTATTTGGGTGAAATTTGAACCAAGTGTGAAATGCATTAGGAAAGAGGCAGTAGTTAGAATCGATTGTGGTAAATGTAGTGAAGATTAAAAATAGTATTTGGTATGGTAAAAAAACGTAACGTCATTTAAGGGTAAAAGGATGCAGAACCCACGAACGGAAGTTTCATACATTGAAACCTAAAAGATACGTCTCGTCTCAAGAGGAGTTTCGACAGTCTAACAGAACGTATGTCGGGAAGCTATCTCCATAAAGAGAAGTCGAAGTTTTCGTTCGTATTCTTTGCTTCGAGCCGCTTGTTCGTTCGTTCGAGTTATCGTACATCCTGCATACATCCTTTGAGACTCATCCCGCTATCACCAGCTGGATGATCGATCATCTAGCAGGTTAATTTCTGAAGATCGAGTATTACAAAGCCGCAGATGTACCTAGAACTTGGTGATCGAAAGCTAACACGAACTGTAGTAGAATTTCACGAAGGAATAGCAGAAAATACGAGAAAAATTGAAGGTTGAAACATTTTGAACTTGGAAATATAAATTGCAACATTGTACAATTGTAATTCTACAATCACTTCTGCGTGATTTGATTTCTAGAAAAGATTGAATGTTTTCTCAGATATTTCACCAGTATTGTTTACCAAGTGAAAATAATGTTAACTGTGGAAAATATTGGTGAATGTTTGCTTGTGATAAATGTAAGGTGTACAGGAAAATCCATGAACGTTTGCAAAATTCTTTTTCTTTCTTTTCGTAGGTAAAAGAATTTATGATACTTAGATTGTCTGTTTTCTTAATTCTCAACGTGATAGATATTAGGATACACGATTTTCATTTTCTATCGGCGCAGTAAATTTATAATAAAGAAAACCCGTAGAAAGTCCCGTCACGAAGTTCCCAACGTCTGGAAGCGTAAACTTTTTCGTAAGTTCTTTTCGCTCGGCCATCTAGACGCAAATCTCTATACTGGAAATTATAATAGCATAATTCCTCGCTAAGAAAAACTTTCTTCCCTTTATCTTTCGGTGCGTAATTACAGCCCGATGTTACTTACAAATTTTTTAATGCCACGGATCATTCGATACAATTTCACGGATGTGTCCTTTCAACACACTTTGAGAAAATCAGAAAAATCAGATAACTTCGATTTGTTAACTCTACGAATCGTTCAATAAAATTCTCACAGCTATATTTTTCTCTGAACTCTATATTTTCCGGAAAATCAGGTATGTGTAACTTCGATTTGTATTTTCTGAATAGATTTTGAATACAAATTCGATTCGTCGATTCTACGAATCACTCGACACAATTTCACGAATGTGATCTCCCAACACACTTTGAGAAAATCAGAAAAATCAGATAACTTCGATTTGTTAACTCTACGAATCGTTCAATAAAATTCTCACAGCTATATTTTTCTCTGAACTCTATATTTTCCGGAAAATCAGGTGTGTGTAAATTCTATTTCTCAGATGTATTTTCTGGATAGATTTTGAAATACAAATTCCATTCTTTGATTCTACGAATCACTCGACACAATTTCACGAATGTGTTCTCCTAACACACATTGAGAAAATCAGAAAAATCAGATAACTTCGATTTGTTAACTCTACGAATCGTTCAATAAAATTCTCACAGCTATATTTTTCTCTGAACTCTATATTTTCCAGAAAATCAGGTGTGTGTAAATTCGATTTTTCGAAATCTTCGAAGCGAGAGTCGAGAAGGGATAACCTACCACCCGAGAATGTATAACAAGGACTCGGTATCAATAAGAAGGGCAGAAAAATCGCCGATAAAAATTTCCCGAACGACAAGCACTTCGTGCTAAGATACTCGTCCGGTCGTTGCCATTTTCTTCTCATTGGCGTGGATGGTCAAACCCGACGACATTCACAACGACATCCCCAACGCGTAAATCTTCATTTTAGCGACTAGCCGGCGATTTTTCACGACGACAAAGCGTTCGACGAAAACCGGGACAGCGTTACTCTTCTCTGCGTCGTCGGGCCGGGTTAAACAGGAAAAACGAGCGTGACAAAATGGGCCGTTGGCTCCGGGCGTGAGAAATAAAAAAAAAAAAAATTCGGAAAGAAGAACGCTCGGTCGTGGTACTTCCGGCCGGATCGGGTAATAAAATGCTCGGCTTTCGAATCCGTTCCAGCGAAAATCGACCAGTCGATTAATCGTGGTGAAAGCCTCAACGTTCATGGTGGCCCGATCGACCATGTGATCGATCTAATTTAACGAATTACAACGCGAGAAAACGACTCGCACGAATGTGTCCGCGAATTCGACGCGTTCGATTCGCGTGTAAAATCGACCATCCTGGCTGAAAGTGATCGATTGAAATTTCAACGAATGAATCTTTCGAGATTCTCGAGAGATTTTAGAGAGACTACACGCGTTGGATTTCGAATCAGAGGCGCAGTGTCAATCGTGTTCCTCGAACTGTTTTTATCGGGTTGTTCGGGAAGTTAGTTCGTTTTCCAAAATGAAGGAATGTATAATTTAACGAAATGTATATTTTATAATGTATTTTATTTATGTTATATATTTAATGAATGTATAATTTTATAAATTTGCGATTAATACGTTTTGCTTCGTACACTTACATCTTTCGATACGATGTACCAAGTACGAATAGAGCAAACGTGAGTGAAATGTTTCTTTGGAATAGAAGATGTCTCGATTTTAACACGGTATACGGATAAATATTATGGAAAACAGTTGGGGTATATCTGTATGAGAAATTTATGCAAATGGACGACCGTTCGAGTAGAAATTTTGTACTTTGAGTGAATAGAAATCGTATTGGATGAAGTGTTGTAAAAAAAATTAAATGTATCGTTAGCAAAAAGAATGATGGAAGTTGTAGAAACCAAAGGTGGTAGTACACGCTTCTGAGAAGTGAATGAAAATAATTTTTTATAAATGGTTGTTATTTATTTTGCAAAAGAGTTCGTAATCTTTATCTAAATTGTAATTATCGCGAATATTCCTACCAGATTCTACATGTTTACGAAAGAACAGGAATTACATTTTAGGGGCTTAACTTTTTTGATAATAATATTCGCAAACTGCGAAAAACTTTCCGACTTTACAATGTGATTTCCGTCATTCGTATAATTCTTCACAAGACGATTATGTAAACTTTTTGCTTCTCCTTTGACGAAAAATTGTAATAAAGCTTCAGAAATAGATTTGCATATACTGCAAAATTTTAATTCGGGGACATTCTTGAAATTTGAGGTCATTTCATTCAATCGGCGGAATAAGAATGATTCGTGAAGTATCATATGCTCCTGATACAAAGGTTCCCAGAAACGAACATTTTCTAAAAATTTTGTCTGACTTTTAGACTTTGGTACCACGAGAACACGATCGCTGACGAAGTACGCATTTTTGGCGAATTTTTGATATAATGTCATTTCCCAAAAATTCTGCAAGTTGAAACTTGCAATACTCCTCTTTTGATTTAGTATTAGAAATCAAGTGGGAAAGGGAATGGGAGCAACGTAGGAGAAGAAAAATGCTACTCGTGTTATACCCGATGCATTTATTGAAATATATTAAACTTACATTCATATTGTTATATTTGACAAAATGATTCGGTCTTTTGTGCGTGTTGCAACAATCTCTCGTATTAAAGTATTCAATTGTTTCTTATATATTGACTAACTATTCTAAAATCGCAGCCAATTAGCTCGGTACTACTTGCGACGACGAATTATCGTTCGTCGCGAGTAATACCGATTACCAGGTCTCACCACGCGGAGGTTGCTGCGAGCGGAGACCCGGAGAGAGATAGATGGAATCAATGTTCCATCGATCTCCCTCGACACGCGATACAAACGAAGATACTAAACCAAAGAGGTGGAAGGAATCAATGTTCCTTCGATCTCCTCGTTTAGTTCTGCCGAGCAATTATATTATGGAAAAATGAGGCAAAATTGGGAAAGACGCGACACGAACCGTGCAGTTGGTCCTACTAGGTCTATCCCGTTTCCCCTCCGTGGTTCCGATTCCAGAGAAAACGAACGACGCCTACCACTCCCCTAGAGGAGTGCCCCGTTTCTCCATCTTTACGACGAGAGGGTCTTATTTTGGAGGCTTTCGCAGGGACCGGCAAAAATGCCTGCTCCTGTGCTCGCAACATGCCCCCTCTGGAAGCGGACACATCGGAAGAGACGGCGATAGACCGTTCGGACTACTTACACGGCCGGCCACTTGCTTGTACAAGAAGCAGTGGTGACCGGACCGAGGAACGAGGAAGCGAGCAAAATTAAGCTAAAGATTGGATAATTGCTTGGCAGATCACAGCCTTAAAACTAACTTATTCTAACTGCAGAGATAGAAGGAATCAATGTTCCTTCGATCTCCTCGTTCAATTCTGCCGAGCAATTACATTATGGAAAGATTAGGCAAAATTGGGAAAGACGCGACGCGAACCGTAGAGTTGTTCCTACTAGATCGGTCCCGTTTCCCCTCAGTGGGCCCGATTCTCAAGGATATGCGCGACGCCGTCCACTCCGTAGAGTGCCCCGTTTCTCCCAACTCCGCGTCAGGAGCCACGCAGAGCGTGGACCTGACCCACGGAGGATGACGAAGAGAGGGTCTTGTGGCACTAGGGCTTCCACAGGGACCGGTGCGAACACCTGCCCCTGTGTTCACAGCATATTCTCTCTCAAAGCGGACGCACCAGAAGAGACGGCGATCGAGCGTTCGGTCCACCTCCACGGCCGGTCACTTGCTTATGCAACAAGCAGAGGTGGCCGGAGTGAGATACGAACAAGCGAGCAAAAAGAAGCTAAAGATTGGATAATTGCTCGGCAGAGCACAAATGTTGTTACATGGTGGCCTTAAAACTAACTTAGTCTATACTTAAGATTAACAGTCCCGCGGAGGATGCAATCCATCCTCTTCGTCCTCTTCGTTTTCTGATACATCTACCTAAGAGAGCTACATTGTACTTATACAGTGACCATGCAGAAACAAAGAAAATATACGATGGAATGACAAAAAAATAAATATGGAAAAGCAAGTGCAAATTAAAATCAGAGCACGAATAAAATAAATTAAACAAAGGCAAAAATTGAAAAAAAAAAATGGATTAAGAAAGTGGTCGCCAGTACTGGCCACCGCCTATCGGCAGTCAGTACCGGTTACCAAGAGGTGGTTCCCCCCTCCCCTCCAGGACACCTAAAACGAAGAGATCCGTCCACCTCGGAGGCTCCCCATGGAATGAAATTTAAGAAAACCGTCCACTCTTTATATACCCAACGCAAGGTCACTTACCGTTACTTCGATTGTTTTTGATCAATCTAATCGAATATTTCAAGAAAACGATGGCTTTTTAGCCATTATTTATACTAGATCAGTGTTGATAATTGTTTAAACTATGCCTTTATGACGGTTATTAATAATTATGATAAATAATCACCAAAATATTGCGAAATCTGCGGAGGCGAACGGTTTCTGTGAATGATTGTTCATTCCCGCAATTGTTACTAACATTTACGCATGTTCCCAATATTAATCGAACAGTGCATCTTATTTATGCACTACAAGTGTTTAAGTAACTTATAGAAAATGATTTTGACCGAGATTCGAAGTAAAAACGTGTTTCGTAAAGTTCTAAAGCATGAAAAGTAATAATTGTTTATTTGATACATTAATTTAATATTTGTTTAATTCTTATCATGCACACAATACGCGTAGAAGTAGTATTTTTTACTTAAAAGCGCCAAAATTCAATTAATCGCTTTTCTAGATAGAAAAATCATCGTGATGCACATTTGTAAATCGATAATCGATATGTTTAGCCTTGACAATGTCGGTTGGAGCTCAATGAAAATATCCATCGCGAACGAAGAATATTTCAACAAAATGATATTTTAAGCTATTATTTATAATAGGACATTGTCAATAATTGTTTTAACCATCGTCCCACAACATTTGTTAATAATTATGATAAATAAACATCGAGATATTGCAATGTCTGCGCAGACGAACGGTTTCTGTGAATGTTTTTTCATTTTCACGATTGTTACTAACATTTACGCATGTTCCCAATATTAATCGAACAGGGTGAATCTTATTTATGCATTACAAGTGATTAAATAACTTATAGAAAATGATTTTGACCGAGATTCGAAGTAAAAACGTGTTTCGTAAAGTTTTAAAGCAGGAAAAGTAATAATTGTTTATTTGATACATTAATTTAATATTTGTTTAATTCTTATCATGTACACAATACGGGTAGAAGTAGTATTTTTTACTTACAAGCGCCAAAATTCAATTAATCGCTTTTCTAGATAGAAAAATCATCGTGATGCACATTTGTAAATCGATAATCGATATGTTTAGCCTTGACAATGTCGGTTGGAGCTCAATGAAAATATCCATCGCGAACGAAGAATATTTCAACAAAATGATATTTTGAGCCATTATTTATAATAGGACATTGTCAATAATTGTTTTAACCATCGTCCCAAAACATTTGTTAATAATTATGATAAATAAACATCGAGATATTGCAATGTCTGCGCAGACGCACGGTTTCTGTGTATGTTTTTTCATTTTCACGATTGTTACTAACATTTACGCATGTTCCCAATATACAATGGAGTCCAATAAATAATGTATATTCATTCTTAAAGGAGACAAAACTTCCTAACATGAGAACTTTGGTATCAGGAGCGTAGGATAGTCGAGGAGGTATTCCTATTCCGCGGATTCTTCGAAATGACGTCAAATTCCAAGAATTTCCGCGAAATGAAATTATGCGGGATTTTCGAATGAATTTTTGAACTTTTGTTGGAAATTGTTGCTTATGTTTTGACTTTGGTACCAGGAGCACAGGATAGTCGAGGAGGTATTCTTATTTCGCGGATTCTTCGAAATGACGTCAAATTCCAAGAACTTCCGCGAAATAAAATTATGCGGGATTGTCAAATGAATTTCTGAATCCCTACTGAAATTTTTCGTCGTTTTTGGAACTTTTGTATCAGGAGCGCAGGATAGTCGAGGAGGTATTCCTATTCCACGGATTCTTCGAAATGACGTCAAATTCCAAGAATTTCCGCGAAATGAAATTATGCGGAATTTTCGAAAGAATTTTTGAACTTTAGCTAGAATTTTTCTCTTATGTTTTGACTTCGGTAACAGGAGAATATGTTATTCGAGGAGGTGCTGTTTTATTTATTTTCAGCAATATGATAGGATCGGGTTAAGGGAATGGGAGCAAATAATAGGGAGAAAGAAAGCTTCTGTTGTTACTCGAAATGAATTTATTCAAACACATCGTTACATCGGAAATACAATTGCATTCTTTCGCTTCATTAATATACTCATATTTTCATACGCATTATAAAAATGTTGTTTTCTAAAGTATTCAATTGTTTCTTATATATTAACTATTCTAAATTCGCAGCCAATTAGCTCGGTACTACCTGCGACGACGAAATATCGTTCGTCGCGAGTAATACCGATTACCAGGTCTCACCACGTGGAGGTTGCTGCGAGCGGAGACCCGGAGAGAGATAGATGGAATCAATGTTCCATCGATCTCCCTCGACACGCGAAACAAACGAAGATACTAAACCAAAGAGATGGAAGGAATCAATGTTCCTTCGATCTCCTCGTTTAGTTCTGCCGAGCAATTATATTATGGAAAAATGAGGCAAAATTGGGAAAGACGCGACGCGAACCGTGCAGTTGGTCCTACTAGGTCTATCCCGTTTCCCCTCCGTGGTTCCGATTCCAGAGAAAACGAACGACGCCTACCACTCCCCTAGAGGAGTGCCCCGTTTCTCCATCTTTACGACGAGAGGGTCTTATTTTGGAGGCTTTCGCAGGGACCGGCAAAAATGCCTGCTCCTGTGCTCGCAACATGCCCCCTCTGGAAGCGGACACATCGGAAGAGACGGCGATAGACCGTTCGGACTACTTACACGGCCGGCCACTTGCTTGTACAAGAAGCAGTGGTGACCGGACCGAGGAACGAGGAAGCGAGCAAAATTAAGCTAAAGATTGGATAATTGCTTGGCAGATCACAGCCTTAAAACTAACTTATTCTAACTGCAGAGATAGAAGAAATCAATGTTCCTTCGATCTCCTCGTTTAATTCTGCCGAGCAATTACATTATGGAAAGATTAGGCAAAATTAGGAAAGACGCGACGCGAACCGTAGAGTTGTTCCTACTAGATCGGTCCCGTTTCCCCTCAGTGGGCCCGATTCTCAAGGATATGCGCGACGCCGTCCACTCCGTAGAGTGCCCCGTTTCTCCCAACTCCGCGTCAGGAGCCACGCAGAGCGTGGACCTGACCCACGGAGGATGACGAAGAGAGGGTCTTGTGGCACTAGGGCTTCCACAGGGACCGGTGCGAACACCTGCCCCTGTGTTCACAGCATATTCTCTCTCAAAGCGGACGCACCAGAAGAGACGGCGATCGAGCGTTCGGTCCACCTCCACGGCCGGTCACTTGCTTATGCAACAAGCAGAGGTGGCCGGAGTGAGATACGAACAAGCGAGCAAAAAGAAGCTAAAGATTGGATAATTGCTCGGCAGAGCACAAATGTTGGTACATGGTGGCCTTAAAACTAATTTAGTCTATACTTAAGATTAACAGTCCCGCGGAGGATGCAATCCATCCTCTTCGTCCTCTTCGTTTTCTGATACATCTACCTAAGAGAGCTACATTGTACTTATACAGTGACCATGCAGAAACAAAGAAAATATACGATGGAATGACAAAAAAATAAATATGGAAAAGCAAGTGCAAATTAAAATCAGAGCACGAATAAAATAAATTAGACAAAGGAAAAAATTGAAAAAAAAAAATGGATTAAGAAAGTGGTCGCCAGTACTGGCCACCGCCTATCGGCAGTCAGTACCGGTTACCAAGAGGTGGTTCCCCCCTCCCCTCCAGGACACCTAAAACGAAGAGATCCGTCCACCTCGGAGGCTCCCCATGGAATGAAATTTAAGAAAACCGTCCACTCTTTATATACCCAACGCAAGGTCACTTACCGTTACTTCGATTGTTTTTGTTCAATCTAATCGAATATTTCAAGAAATTGATGGCTTTTTAGCCATTATTTATACTATATCAGTGTTGATAATTGTTTAAACTATGCCTTTATGACGGTTATTAATAATTATGATAAATAATCACCAAAATATTGCGAAATCTGCGGAGGCGAACGGTTTCTGTGAATGATTGTTCATTCCCGCAATTGTTACTAACATTTACGCATGTTCCCAATATTAATCGAACAGTGCACCTTATTTATGCATTACAAGTGTTTAAGTAACTTATAGAAAATGATTTTGACCGAGATTCGAAGTAAAAACGTGTTTCGTAAAGTTCTAAAGCATGAAAAGTAATAATTGTTTATTTGATACATTAATTTAATATTTGTTTAATTCTTATCATGCACACAATACGCGTAGAAGTAGTATTTTTTACTTAAAAGCGCTAAAATTCAATTAATCGCTTTTCTAGATAGAAAAATCATCGTGATGCACATTTGTAAATCGATAATCGATATGTTTAGCCTTGACAATGTCGGTTGGAGCTCAATGAAAATATCCATCGCGAACGAAGAATATTTCAACAAAATGATATTTTAAGCCATTATTTATAATAGGACATTGTCAATAATTGTTTTAACCATCGTCCCACAACATTTGTTAATAATTATGATAAATAAACATCGAGATATTGCAATGTCTGCGCAGACGAACGGTTTCTGTGTATGTTTTTTCATTTTCACGATTGTTACTAACATTTACGCATGTTCCCAATATTAATCGAACAGGGTGAATCTTGTTTATGCATTACAAGTGATTAAATAACTTATAGAAAATGATTTTGACCGAGATTCGAAGTAAAAACGTGTTTCGTAAAGTTTTAAAGCAGGAAAAGTAATAATTGTTTATTTGATACATTAATTTAATATTTGTTTAATTCTTATCATGTACACAATACGCGTAGAAGTAGTATTTTTTACTTACAAGCGCCAAAATTCAATTAATCGCTTTTCTAGATAGAAAAATCATCGTGATGCACATTTGTAAATCGATAATCGATATGTTTAGCCTTGACAATGTCGGTTGGAGCTCAATGAAAATATCCATCGCGAACGAAGAATATTTCAACAAAATGATATTTTAAGCCATTATTTATAATAGGACATTGTCAATAATTGTTTTAACCATTGTCCCACAACATTTGTTAATAATTATGATAAATAAACATCGAGATATTGCAATGTCTGCGCAGACGAACGGTTTCTGTGTATGTTTTTTCATTTTCACGATTGTTACTAACATTTACGCATGTTCCCAATATTAATCGAACAGGGTGAATCTTATTTATGCATTACAAGTGATTAAATAACTTATAGAAAATGATTTTGACCGAGATTCGAAGTAAAAACGTGTTTCGTAAAGTTTTAAAGCAGGAAAAGTAATAATTGTTTATTTGATACATTAATTTAATATTTGTTTAATTCTTATCATGTACACAATACGCGTAGAAGTAGTATTTTTTACTTACAAGCGCCAAAATTCAATTAATCGCTTTTCTAGATAGAAAAATCGTCGTGATGCACATTTGTAAATCGATAATCGATATGTTTAGCCTTGACAATGTCGGTTGGAGCTCAATGAAAATATCTATCGCGAACGAAGAATATTTCAACAAAATGATATTTTAAGCCATTATTTATAATAGGACATTGTCAATAATTGTTTTAACCATCGTCTCACAACATTTGTTAATAATTATGATAAATAAACATCGAGATATTGCAAAACCTGCGCAGACGAACGGTTTCTGTGAATGTTTTTTCATTTCCGCGATTGTTACTAACATTTACGCATGTTCCCAATATACAATGGAGTCCAATAAATAATGTATATTCATTCTTAAAGGAGACAAAACTTCCTAACATGAGAACTTTGGTATCAGGAGCGTAGGATAGTCGAGGAGGTATTCCTATTCAGCGGATTCTTCGAAATGACGTCAAATTCCAAGAATTTCCGCGAAATAAAATTATGGGGGATTTTCGAATGAATTTCTGAACATCTGCTGAAATTTTTCGTCGTTTTTGGAACTTTGGTATCAGGAGCGCAGGATAGTCGAGGAGGTATTCTTATTTCGCGGATTCTTCGAAATGACGTCAAATTCCAAGAACTTCCGCGAAATAAAATTATGCGGGATTTTCAAATGAATTTCTGAATCCCTGCTGAAATTTTTTGCTGTTTTGGAACTTTGGTATCAGGAGCGCAGGATAGTCGAGGAGGTATTCCTATTCCGCGGATTCTTCGAAATGACGTCAAATTCCAAGAATTTCCGCGAAATGAAATTATGCGGGATTTTCGAATGAATTTTTGAACTTTTGTTGGAAATTGTTGCTTATGTTTTGACTTTGGTACCAGGAGCACAGGATAGTCGAGGAGGTATTCTTATTTCGCGGATTCTTCGAAATGACGTCAAATTCCAAGAACTTCCGCGAAATAAAATTATGCGGGATTTTCGAAAGGATTTTTGAACTTTAGCTAGAATTTTTCTCTTATGTTTTGACTTCGGTAACAGGAGAATATGTTATTCGAGGAGGTGCTGTTTTATTTATTTTCAGCAATATGATAGGATCGGGTTAAGGGAATGGGAGCAAATAATAGGGAGAAAGAAAGCTTCTGTTGTTACTCGAAATGAATTTATTCAAACACATCGTTACATCGGAAATACAATTGCATTCTTTCGCTTCATTAATATACTCATATTTTCATACGCATTATAAAAATGTTGTTTTCTAAAGTATTCAATTGTTTCTTATATATTAACTATTCTCAATTCGCAGCCAATTAGCTCGGTACTACCTGCGACGACGAATTATCGTTCGTCGCGAGTAATACCGATTACCAGGTCTCACCACGTGGAGGTTGCTGCGAGCGGAGACCCGGAGAGAGATAGATGGAATCAATGTTCCATCGATCTCCCTCGACACGCGATACAAACGAAGATACTAAACCAAAGAGATGGAAGGAGTCAATGTTCCTTCGATCTCCTCGTTTAGTTCTGCCGAGCAATTAGATTATAGAAAAATGAGGCAAAATTGGGAAAGACGCGACGCGAACCGTGCAGTTGGTCCTACTAGGTCTATCCCGTTTCTCCTCCGTGGTTCCGATTCCAGAGAAAACGAACGACGCCTACCACTCCCCTAGAGGAGTGCCCCGTTTCTCCATCTTTACGACGAGAGGGTCTTATTTTGGAGGCTTTCGCAGGGACCGGCAAAAATGCCTGCTCCTGTGCTCGCAACATGCCCCCTCTGGAAGCGGACACATCGGAAGAGACGGCGATAGACCGTTCGGACTACTTACACGGCCGGCCACTTGCTTGTACAAGAAGCAGTGGTGACCGGACCGAGGAACGAGGAAGCGAGCAAAATTAAGCTAAAGATTGGATAATTGCTTGGCAGATCACAGCCTTAAAACTAACTTAATCTAACTGCAGAGATAGAAGAAATCAATGTTCCTTCGATCTCCTCGTTTAATTCTGCCGAGCAATTACATTATGGAAAGATTAGGCAAAATTAGGAAAGACGCGACGCGAACCGTAGAGTTGTTCCTACTAGATCGGTCCCGTTTCCCCTCAGTGGGCCCGATTCTCAAGGATATGCGCGACGCCGTCCACTCCGTAGAGTGCCCCGTTTCTCCCAACTCCGCGTCAGGAGCCACGCAGAGCGTGGACCTGACCCACGGAGGATGACGAAGAGAGGGTCTTGTGGCACTAGGGCTTCCACAGGGACCGGTGCGAACACCTGCCCCTGTGTTCACAGCATATTCTCTCTCAAAGCGGACGCACCAGAAGAGACGGCGATCGAGCGTTCGGTCCACCTCCACGGCCGGTCACTTGCTTATGCAACAAGCAGAGGTGGCCGGAGTGAGATACGAGCAAGCGAGCAAAAAGAAGCTAAAGATTGGATAATTGCTCGGCAGAGCACAAATGTTGGTACATGGTGGCCTTAAAACTAATTTAGTCTATACTTAAGATTAACAGTCCCGCGGAGGATGCAATCCATCCTCTTCGTCCTCTTCGTTTTCTGATACATCTACCTAAGAGAGCTACATTGTACTTATACAGTGACCATGCAGAAACAAAGAAAATATACGATGGAATGACAAAAAAATAAATATGGAAAAGCAAGTGCAAATTAAAATCAGAGCACGAATAAAATAAATTAGACAAAGGAAAAAATTGAAAAAAAAAAATGGATTAAGAAAGTGGTCGCCAGTACTGGCCACCGCCTATCGGCAGTCAGTACCGGTTACCAAGAGGTGGTTCCCCCCTCCCCTCCAGGACACCTAAAACGAAGAGATCCGTCCACCTCGGAGGCTCCCCATGGAATGAAATTTAAGAAAACCGTCAACTCTTTATATACCCAACGCAAGGTCACTTACCGTTACTTCGATTGTTTTTGTTCAATCTAATCGAATATTTCAAGAAATTGATGGCTTTTTAGCCATTATTTATACTATATCAGTGTTGATAATTGTTTAAACTATGCCTTTATGACGGTTATTAATAATTATGATAAATAATCACCAAAATATTGCGAAATCTGCGGAGGCGAACGGTTTCTGTGAATGATTGTTCATTCCCGCAATTGTTACTAACATTTACGCATGTTCCCAATATTAATCGAACAGTGCACCTTATTTATGCATTACAAGTGTTTAAGTAACTTATAGAAAATGATTTTGACCGAGATTCGAAGTAAAAACGTGTTTCGTAAAGTTCTAAATCATGAAAAGTAATAATTGTTTATTTGATACATTAATTTAATATTTGTTTAATTCTTATCATGCACACAATACGCGTAGAAGTAGTATTTTTTACTTAAAAGCGCCAAAATTCAATTACTCGCTTTTCTAGATAGAAAAATCATCGTGATGCACATTTGTAAATCGATAATCGATATGTTTAGCCTTGACAATGTCGGTTGGAGCTCAATGAAAATATCCATCGCGAACGAAGAATATTTCAACAAAATGATATTTTAAGCCATTATTTATAATAGGACATTGTCAATAATTGTTTTAACCATCGTCCCACAACATTTGTTAATAATTATGATAAATAAACATCGAGATATTGCAATGTCTGCGCAGACGAACGGTTTCTGTGTATGTTTTTTCATTTTCACGATTGTTACTAACATTTACGCATGTTTCCAATATTAATCGAACAGGGTGAATCTTATTTATGCATTACAAGTGATTAAATAACTTATAGAAAATGATTTTGACCGAGATTCGAAGTAAAAACGTGTTTCGTAAAGTTTTAAAGCAGGAAAAGTAATAATTGTTTATTTGATACATTAATTTAATATTTGTTTAATTCTTATCATGTACACAATACGCGTAGAAGTAGTATTTTTTACTTACAAGCGCCAAAATTCAATTAATTGCTTTTCTAGATAGAAAAATCATCGTGATGCACATTTGTAAATCGATAATCGATATGTTTAGCCTTGACAATGTCGGTTGGAGCTCAATGAAAATATCCATCGCGAACGAAGAATATTTCAACAAAATGATATTTTAAGCCATTATTTATAATAGGACATTGTCAATAATTGTTTTAACCATCGTCTCACAACATTTGTTAATAATTATGATAAATAAACATCGAGATATTGCAATGTCTGCGCAGACGAACGGTTTCTGTGTATGTTTTTTCATTTTCACGATTGTTACTAACATTTACGCATGTTCCCAATATTAATCGAACAGGGTGAATCTTATTTATGCATTACAAGTGATTAAATAACTTATAGAAAATGATTTTGACCGAGATTCGAAGTAAAAACGTGTTTCGTAAAGTTTTAAAGCAGGAAAAGTAATAATTGTTTATTTGATACATTAATTTAATATTTGTTTAATTCTTATCATGTACACAATACGCGTAGAAGTAGTATTTTTTACTTACAAGCGCCAAAATTCAATTAATCGCTTTTCTAGATAGAAAAATCATCGTGATGCACATTTGTAAATCGATAATCGATATGTTTAGCCTTGACAATGTCGGTTGGAGCTCAATGAAAATATCCATCGCGAACGAAGAATATTTCAACAAAATGATATTTTAAGCCATTATTTATAATAGGACATTGTCAATAATTGTTTTAACCATCGTCTCACAACATTTGTTAATAATTATGATAAATAAACATCGAGATATTGCAAAACCTGCGCAGACGAACGGTTTCTGTGAATGTTTTTTCATTTCCGCGATTGTTACTAACATTTACGCATGTTCCCAATATACAATGGAGTCCAATAAATAATGTATATTCATTCTTAAAGGAGACAAAACTTCCTAACATGAGAACTTTGGTATCAGGAGCGTAGGATAGTCGAGGAGGTATTCCTATTCCGCGGATTCTTCGAAATGACGTCAAATTCCAAGAATTTCCGCGAAATAAAATTATGGGGGATTTTCGAATGAATTTCTGAACATCTGCTGAAATTTTTCGTCGTTTTTGGAACTTTGGTATCAGGAGCGCAGGATAGTCGAGGAGGTATTCTTATTTCGCGGATTCTTCGAAATGACGTCAAATTCCAAGAACTTCCGCGAAATAAAATTATGCGGGATTTTCAAATGAATTTCTGAATCCCTGCTGAAATTTTTTGCTGTTTTGGAACTTTGGTATCAGGAGCGCAGGATAGTCGAGGAGGTATTCCTATTCCGCGGATTCTTCGAAATGACGTCAAATTCCAAGAATTTCCGCGAAATGAAATTATGCAGGATTTTCGAATGAATTTTTGAACTTTTGTTGGAAATTGTTGCTTATGTTTTGACTTTGGTACCAGGAGCACAGGATAGTCGAGGAGGTATTCTTATTTCGCGGATTCTTCGAAATGACGTCAAATTCCAAGAATTTCCGCGAAATGAAATTATGCGGGATTTTCGAATGAATTTTTGTACTTTTGTTGGAAATTGTTGCTTATGTTTTGACTTTGGTACCAGGAGCACAGGATAGTCGAGGAGGTATTCTTATTTCGCGGATTCTTCGAAATGACGTCAAATTCCAAGAACTTCCGCGAAATAAAATTATGCGGGATTTTCGAAAGAATTTTTGAACTTTAGCTAGAATTTTTCTCTTATGTTTTGACTTCGGTAACAGGAGAATATGTTATTCGAGGAGGTGCTGTTTTATTTATTTTCAGCAATATGATAGGATCGGGTTAAGGGAATGGGAGCAAATAATAGGGAGAAAGAAAGCTTCTGTTGTTACTCGAAATGAATTTATTCAAACACATCGTTACATCGGAAATACAATTGCATTCTTTCGCTTCATTAATATACTCATATTTTCATACGCATTATAAAAATGTTGTTTTCTAAAGTATTCAATTGTTTCTTATATATTAACTAACTATTCTAAAATCGCAGCCAATTAGCTCGGTACTACTTGCGACGACGAATTATCGTTCGTCGCGAGTAATACCGATTACCAGGTCTCACCACGCGGAGGTTGCTGCGAGCGGAGACCCGGAGAGAGATAGATGGAATCAATGTTCCATCGATCTCCCTCGACACGCGATACAAACGAAGATACTAAACCAAAGAGATGGAAGGAGTCAATGTTCCTTCGATCTCCTCGTTTATTTCTGCCGAGCAATTAGATTATAGAAAAATGAGGCAAAATTGGGAAAGACGCGACGCGAACCGTGCAGTTGGTCCTACTAGGTCTATCCCGTTTCTCCTCCGTGGTTCCGATTCCAGAGAAAACGAACGACGCCTACCACTCCCCTAGAGGAGTGCCCCGTTTCTCCATCTTTACGACGAGAGGGTCTTATTTTGGAGGCTTTCGCAGGGACCGGCAAAAATGCCTGCTCCTGTGCTCGCAACATGCCCCCTCTGGAAGCGGACACATCGGAAGAGACGGCGATAGACCGTTCGGACTACTTACACGGCCGGCCACTTGCTTGTACAAGAAGCAGTGGTGACCGGACTGAGGAACGAGGAAGCGAGCAAAATTAAGCTAAAGATTGGATAATTGCTTGGCAGATCACAGCCTTAAAACTAACTTATTCTAACTGCAGAGATAGAAGGAATCAATGTTCCTTCGATCTCCTCGTTCAATTCTGCCGAGCAATTACATTATGGAAAGATTAGGCAAAATTAGGAAAGACGCGACGCGAACCGTAGAGTTGTTCCTACTAGATCGGTCCCGTTTCCCCTCAGTGGGCCCGATTCTCAAGGATATGCGCGACGCCGTCCACTCCGTAGAGTGCCCCGTTTCTCCCAACTCCGCGTCAGGAGCCACGCAGAGCGTGGACCTGACCCACGGAGGATGACGAAGAGAGGGTCTTGTGGCACTAGGGCTTCCACAGGGACCGGTGCGAACACCTGCCCCTGTGTTCACAGCATATTCTCTCTCAAAGCGGACGCACCAGAAGAGACGGCGATCGAGCGTTCGGTCCACCTCCACGGCCGGTCACTTGCTTATGCAACAAGCAGAGGTGGCCGGAATGAGATACGAGCAAGCGAGCAAAAAGAAGCTAAAGATTGGATAATTGCTCGGCAGAGCACAAATGTTGGTACATGGTGGCCTTAAAACTAACTTAGTCTATACTTAAGATTAACAGTCCCGCGGAGGATGCAATCCATCCTCTTCGTCCTCTTCGTTCTTCGTTTTCTGATACATCTACCTAAGAGAGCTGTATTGTACTTATACAGTGACCATGCAGAAACAAAGAAAATATACAATGGAATGGCAAAAAAATAAATATGGAAAAACAAGTGCAAATTAAAATCAGAGCACGAACAAAATAAATTAAACAAAGGAAAAAATTGAAAAAAAAAAAATGGATTAAGAAAGTGGTCGCCAGTACTGGCCACCGCCTATCGGCAGTCAGTACCGGTTACCAAGGGGTGGTTCCCCCCTCCCCTCCAGGACACCTAAAACGAAGAGATCCGTCCACCTCGGAGGCTCCCCATGGAATGAAATTTAAGAAAACCGTCCACTCTTTATATACCCAACGCAAGGTCACTTACCGTTACTTCGATTGTTTTTGTTCAATCTAATCGAATGTTTCAAGAAATTGATAGCTTTTTAGCCATTATTTGTACTAGAACATTGTAATTTAAAATATTTTGTATATTCATTTTACGATATTCAGCAAAATTATACACGTTTTATAATTTTGTCGCAAAGTATTTTGTTCGAAACTTTGGAACGATTCGTAGACATGTTCTTAGAAGGTGTGTCTTAGTTCTACCAGACGTTCACTCGTAAATACTACGAAATGGACTTCCCACGAGTACGCAGAATTGAATGTTTTAACGTTTCATGACCCAAAGGGTTCAAAAGCATCCCGTGCGTCACACGAAGCTTCCTTACAACAAAACCCTAGAATGACATTGCTATTATCATCCGAGAGGCGAGCTCGAATTGCGGACGTTTCAGCCGGTACAGAATATCAACAGAGAGAGAAAGAAAGAAACAAACAGAGGGAGAAAGAGAGAGAGAGAGAGAACATGAGCAGAGAGAGCACAAATAAAGAAAGAGGGAGTGAGGGGGGAGTGGGTTAAGGGGAGACACCACTCCGAGACGTCAAAAAATGGGTAAATTTTGCGAATTTTTTTCCGAGTAGTTGTTAAATGAAAAATGTAATCTTTCTCATAGAATACAAATATAACTTTCAGCTTCGTTTTACAATTTTACGAAAGTAAAAATCGTACAAAATGGCGAAATTATTCGCTATTCCCGGAACCACTTCTGGTGAAACATTGTCGACTGCTCCAATTGACAAGAACTGGGAGATTTGAAATAAAAAAGTGTTGTCGATTCATAAACTGGAGACTGTTACAATTACGATGAAACGTAGCGTATGATGTTTCGAAAATTTTAATAATCGTATGAATGGTCGAAGTTTGAAGAAAAAGCAATCATTTTTATCCAAAAAATTATTTTAACCTTTGTAAAAAATCAAATAATTAACGTATTTCAAAAATTGTAAGCTACATTGTAGAATACTCTATGCAGAATATCTCCATAAAGTTTAAAGTAAATCGGATGTGTAGTTTCGGAGATTTCGTGTCGACCATATAGTTTTGAGGAAAACGTGAAACAAGCTTATTTATCGCTGCAACTTCGCCATGTGTTTGAATTTCGAATTATCTTTTCGACACAGCATTCTACACGCTTCAAGCTTTAAGAAACTAAGAAAAAAAAAAAATTCGATTCATTCGACTCGTCAGAGTGGTGTCCCCTCTTAACTAGAGTTCTCCCTATCAGCAGGGTCAAAGGGATTGACCAGGACTGGCCTCTGTGAAGGAACCTTTTAAGGACACAGCGATTAGAACAAAGGAGTTCCGTTTAGAAACGGAGAACTTGAAAACGAATGACAACGGTATAATTCGTTAAGTGAAACTTTTCCATCTCCTTTCGCAATTCAAGAGAGTCTCTGATGCGACAAGAACTGTTTGTCTTACAGCCACCTACCAATTTCAATGTTTCTCTCTTTTCGTTGTTCGTACAAAGAGTAGGGAAATTTGGGTTAAAGTAATTGCAGCTGTCGAGCAACAAAATCTGTATCACTGGGTTATTCGAAAGTAAGCTAATGACTTTTATGTTTGTTTTGTGTGAAAAGGGTAGTTTGTTTCAGACTATTCGAAAACTCGATTTCTTCTCTGGATTTTCTTGAAATTTTGCGCCCAGAGGTATATTGACACACGAATTTTTAATGTTTTCAGAATTATAAAAGTTCGAATTCTTCGTGCAATTTCTAACACCGTGTACCGAAACAATTCTTTTCGTATAAGTGAGCACACGATTTCTCAAGTTATAATTAATCGATTGACTTCAAACTGCGTGCACATTTTTGTATAATAAAGAGCGTAAATTTCGCTGGAAACGCAAATGTTTTTCATTGGAAAATCCTTAAAAAATTTCTAATTAACGAAATAGTTACAGTTGTGCGAACAAAAATTCAGTTATCCTTGTTGTTTTATTATTTTCGTGCGATTCAACAGAACGGTAACAAGGAGGTGATTTAACGCCATGGTAAGCGCCAAATATTTTGATCGCTCATGACCACGGAGAAGTAAATCCCATTATACCACCTGTAGCTATTCTGCTGCTCCATCTGTCGTCTCTTCGCTAAAGCCTGGCAGATATAAACTATCAGATTCTCAAACACGAAGGCATGTGCTCTAGCAATAGGAGAAGAGGTGGTTCGCAACCTCCCATGGTGAAAAAAGTGACCTTGACCGGCCAAAATATTTGGCATCGACTTAATGGTAATAACTAAGTAGTAATAGTTACTCCAAGCACAGAAAACTTTAATAAAAAAAACTATTTCTCTTAAGAATGGCTTCTTCGAAGAAATACGGTCACAGTTCTTATAAATAATATAGGCATAACCCTTGTATTTCAATTTTTAATATTTATTTTTATGTACATTGTTATTTCGATTAGTTATAACTCAAAGCAGTCTTAAGTAACGTTTCATGTACGAGATATGAATAAATTGTTATCTAGGTAGAAATTTGGTCGTTTAGAAGATTGCTTGGATAAAAATTTATTTGAATTTAAGTGTTTAAATAAATATATATTTTATCAAGGTGTCTTGAACTTTCCTGCCAAACTGTAGGACACGCTGTGTAAAAAATACACGAAGTTCGAGTATATGACGTTTATTAATAATTTGGAAATAAAGATATTGCGTTGTTATTTTTCGTCTCTTTATTTTTGATAGTTAAATTAAGTACGGCCACATCAGCCCCAGTTTTGGTATCGCTAATAGTAGTCGTAAAAGTAACGATTTATTTTACGGTAAGTCGTACGTCAACTACTAACGATAATCGTACGACAACACCGTACTGCTGTTTAATACGATCGCGTGGTGTTACAGATTGTATAAAAACTCCCACGTACTTTGCAATTCAAAACAAATATTATAATAAATATGGTTTACGCAGCGCAGTTTACTTTAAATCGACGTTTCTCAGCGTTTTATTTCGTTGTATGAAAAAAGCGATTATTTATAGCTGGAAACGCACGAATAAATTAATTTTTATAAGGAAAATAAATTGTACGTCATAGATGCGTACGAAAGGGAGGATTTCGATCGATAAGATTAAGTATCAATTAATCGAATATTCGAATATTTAAATAGTCTAATATTCGAATATTCGAATACCCTAATAACGATATTTGAATACTCAAATATTTTAATCCTTCGAATATTCGAATACCCTAATAACGATATTTGAATACTCAAATATTCTAATTACTCGAATACTCAAATATTCAAATTACTCGAATACTCAAATTTTTGAACATTATTAAAATACGAGCACGATAAAAAGAAATAATAGAAGAAAAGAACGATGTGGGTAGATTATGGTCCATTGGTGTTAGAGTTCGCGTTTGTACGGGATAATGTTATAGAGCTACAAAAAGTACTTACCCCCTTATATGCGTTAATAAGATTAAATATTCCGGTTATGGAATACGAGCGCGCGAAATGAAATTTAAATTATAGTTCAGTTTCGAAAGTAGGAAAATTCCCAATTCGACGAGACGATAAATTCAAATTGAACTTTTAGACTATTGGCTCGCGATTAATACCGCAGCCTAATATTTTCTAAATAAATATAGCTAACAATCGTACAACTTGGTCTTGATATTTATACTTCCATACGTTTTACTTATTATGCAAACATTATGTTTCGTAAGCAATTCCAAGACATAATCTTACACCTATTTCTGTACTATAATTTAGTTCCTAATTAGATAAAAGTACACTCCTGTTCGTTGCGTTGATATCGTTTACACAATTCCAAAAGCAGAGAACCAATTTAAGAAAGAAAAATTTCTAACCTGATCTCATTCTTTGCTACCAGACTCGAGTCACTCTCGTAACATTTCCATAAACCAATCAATGTTACTACGACTTCACAATGCATCTAGTGAATCGTCATTTACTTGCTCGAATTAGATCATTCTCACACTTCTGTCTACCATACGCATCGTACAATAGTGTATCGCCATCACAGGTGCACAAAAAGCTTGAATTTAAAATTTCAGACGAAATTCGAGACGATGAAACTGAAGCGTCCCGAGTAGATTTTCCAAGTAATCGTATCTCTGAAAAAATCAACGATTAGGCGAGCACGTTGCACGAGGGAGGGTTACGCGTGAAAATAAATTCGAACGATCGACTTTGTGAAAATTACGTGACTTATCGTCGGATAAATCGTTACGTACGGTGGCTCTGCAAGAACCCGACAGAGTCAAGAATGAGGGATGATTAGTCATCGGGGAGTTAGAGTGGAACGTGTGGAATACGTGGGGAACGTGCTAGGTTTTACGCGCGGTTCCTTCTTCTTCTTCTTATTTTTTTTCTCGAAGGGTTCTCGAGGGTGTTCGCAAGAAGGAACAAGGTATTTATTATCCGGTCTGGAGATCCATTCGTTGAGAGGGGATCGCAATTGCAATCGCTGATACGGTGTTAGGTATGCAGTAAGCGTACCGACCGGTCTTCCCACTAATAACATCGCGCATTCCGGATGTCTTTGCATGCGGCTTAGATCCGGTTCGAGGAGACTGTCGAATCTCGAGCTGGAGGGTGTCGCAAGATGTCTTCCCATTGGTGAGTTTTTTCATCTCGACGAAACTTCTCCATCAGGAGTTCGTTGATCGTCATCGAGTTGTCACAATTCGAGCAATTGTACACCAGGTGCACCGATAACAATTTTGAAACTCTTCTCTCGCATTGAAGCGAATTATTTCCGACAAGCTTCGTCCCGCAAGGGTCTTATAAGCGGGTATTTTTTCCACGATTCCAGGGGCAAAATGAGGGCCAGTAGGCGACCGTATTGCGATCGAGCAAATCGTTTCGGTTCGTTCCGCGAAGGGTGAAATGTAGGGTGGTTACGGTCAGGGGTTGAAATCAAGCTGACCTGTCACTGGTTCGCTCTTCTTCCGTTTGGTTTTGCGGTTTACGAAGGAAGCGAGATACGTTCACGGATAACGCGAAAAGGAGATTTTGGTAATTAGTTGAAAAGATGTATTGTCGAGAGCTGGAAGAATAGAGTATCGGTAGAAATATGATATTGGGTGTAGAAATTATTGGGTTGTTTGGAAAGTTTCATCGAATGTTTGTACAATCTAGAAAAATCGTGTTTCGTTTTTATTCAAAGATTTTGGTAATTAGTTAAAAAGATGTGTTGTCGAGAGCTGGAAGAATAGAGTATCGGTAGAAATATGATATTGGGTGTAGAAATTATTGGGTTGTTTGGAAAGTTTGATCGAATGTTTGTACAATCTAGAAAAATCGTGTTTCTTTTTTATCAAAGATTTTGGTAATTAGTTAAAAAGATGTATTGTCGAGAGCTGGAAGAATAGTGTATCGGTAGAAATATTATATAGAATATTGGGTGTAGAAATTATTGGGTTGTTTGGAAAGTTTGATCGAATGTTTGTACAATCTAGAAAAATCGTGTTTCTTTTTTATCAAAGATTTTGGTAATTAGTTAAAAAGATGTATTGTCGAGAGCTGGAAGAATAGTGTATCGGTAGAAATATTATATAGAATATTGGGTGTAGAAATTATTGGGTTGTTTGGAAAGTTTGATCGAATGTTTGTACAATCTAGAAAAATCGTGTTTCGTTTTTATTCAAAAGAAAAAGGAAATGACTTCTCGAACAACTTGCTTGGATTGAATTTTCTTTCGTTATGTCAGAGGATTTATTTATTAGGAATGGTTGTTAGGTTTCTTCCCGATTGGAGTAAAATCGGTGTGTTTGACTAATTTTAAAACGATAGAAGGCGACTTTGCGACTGATGTTACCTTAATAAATAGTAAGTATTCTTATCTTGTTCGAAATGGAAAAGAAAATGTTTCTCAAGATTTATTGAGTTTGAAAAGCTTACTCACCAGACCTAGTTCTTTTAAAAAATTCTAGAAGAGGTTAATAAAACCATCGACGATTTCACCGATCATATTTTTTCCAAGAAGAGATTCCCCAAGTACTTGAGAAACGGTGCAATTGTACAAAAGCTGATGAATATTATTTCGAAGATCGAAGTATAATTGAATTATTCGTAAAGAAACGTTAAATTTATTTGCGAAAGACCACGATTCAATTTCTACACCACCTACATTATTATCTATAACGATAAACGTTTCGACTCCAGAGTTTTCTTCCTTCGAATCGATACATGACGAGAATAACCAAAAATGGAATAAAAGTTCCAAAAATTTGTAAAAGTCGCATTGGGAAACAGCGTTCCGAACGATCGTGAATGAAAAATGTAAATAATCGTAGGAAATAACCTCGAACGGGTAAGAATGTGTCGCGAGAAATAAATGACATTTACGTGTATAACAATTTTCGTATTTCGTTTCGCTTCGAATTACCGGTTCATCGACGGAGTGCACTCGATCGAGTTTTCGCAATTTTCTCCGTGGAAGTTCGGTTGGCTGCCATTGATTCGAAAGAGAAACGCGATTTCTTGGTCGTGGGGGTGATTAAGGTAAGGAAGAACGAGACTGAAACTACGAGGGCGTGCTGATAGACAAACGAGCAAGGACAGCGTTTGAAGATCGACTTTGTCTATAGATACGGTCAGCGATGGCTTCGAGACGCGACGAACGCTATCGAACGATCCAAGAAAACGTCGACCTTTCTTCGTCTCGAAAAATCCACGAACGAGACATCAATCTCGTTTCTTCGAAGCCTCGAGATCCTCCGCACACATATACACACGCACCGTCCACGATTTCGAAATATTTCCAACCATCCGCGTACCTTCCACGTAACGAGATGCGAATCTTTCGACGAGTAAGGAAATTGCTCGAAAACTCGCAACAATGAGAATCGAATGGCCATCGCTAGATACGGGCGCGAGGCGTGCGCCGCCAACACTCTCTTCTCTCCACCACCACATCCACCACTACCACCACCACCACCACCACCACCACCACCAGCAGCAGCACCACCACCACCACCGCCACCAGCACCAGCATCGCGAGCCATCGGCGCACCTCTACTTCGAGCCACCTCTACCTCCTCGATCAGTCGACCCCGTGCAACGCGGCTCGCCGGCCGCCGCGCGAAAATTTACCCTTGCGTCCACTTACGTGGTGTCTCCGTTCAGTTTGTTCCCGTCGTACTCGCGACGATCCGTGAACGTTACTCGACGAGTCACCTGTCACAGCTCGTGGCGATCGTTTCCGAACGTGTACCGGCCTTAGTGGCCGTGGACGAGGTTACGCGTTCTCGTGGCGCGCCAGAGACACGAAACTGAGTACCTGGCACCCGGTTACGAGGGTAGGACGAACCAGGCGAGCGAAGAAAAATAGAAGAAAGAGTAGAAGCGAGTAACGGAGGATTCGGCGCGCGTGCGTGCGTGTGTCGAAGTTGGTGAGTGTGCCTCGAAAGGTCACGGTGAGAACTCGAAGACGTAACGAGAGTCACGGTGAGACGGCGTGGTTAGAGAGTGGAGGCAAACAGGAGAGGAGATTCCGCGCAAAAGCCGGCTGGCTTCACGGCCGGTGTCCCCCACTCGCTAACTTGTTGAGTCTCTCTCTCGACGGCAGGTGTGTGCGCGAGACTCCACGGTGCAAGACCAGGACAACCAAGCACGATGACGGACAAGCTTCACGCTATCCTCGTGCTGATCCTGTTGGGTACAGGTGGAGCGAGATCGGACGTCGCCGCCAAGAGGAACGCCGACGTCCACAACGATCCCCTGGTGGTCGAGACCACCAGCGGTCTGGTACGGGGATTCTCGCGCACGGTGTTCGACCGTGAGGTGCGTATATTCTACGGGATCCCGTTCGCGAAACCACCGATAGGCCCGCTACGTTTCCGTAAACCGTTGCCGATCGAACCGTGGCACGGTGTGCTGAACGCCACCGTATTACCGAACAGCTGCTACCAGGAGAGGTACGAGTACTTCCCCGGTTTCCCGGGCGAGGAGATGTGGAACCCGAACACCAACATCTCCGAGGATTGTCTCTATTTGAACATCTGGGTGCCCCAGAAGTTACGTCTGCGTCACAAAAGTTCCGAGCCACCGAACAACGGGGATCAACACGGTATACCGTTACTGGTGTGGATATACGGTGGTGGTTTCATGAGCGGCACCGCGACACTGGACGTGTACGATTCGGACATCATGGCAGCGACCAGTAACGCCATCATCGCCTCGATGCAGTACAGAGTCGGTGCGTTCGGGTTCCTTTATCTGAACAAACACTTCACCAACAGCGAGGAGGCACCCGGTAACATGGGTCTGTGGGATCAAGCGTTGGCTCTCAGATGGCTGAGAGACAACGCGGCTGCCTTCGGCGGTGATCCCGATCTGATCACCATATTCGGTGAATCGGCCGGTGGCAGTTCCGTGTCCCTGCACCTGATATCACCGGTCACCAGAGGATTGGTGCGTCGTGGTATACTACAGAGCGGAACACTCAACGCGCCCTGGAGCTTCATGACCGGCGAGAAAGCGAACGAGGTCGCAAGGGTCTTGGTGGACGATTGCGGATGCAACTCGACCATGCTACAGGAAAACCCGGCCAGAGTGATGGCGTGCATGAGATCCGTGGACGCGAAGAGCATCTCCGTGCAACAGTGGAACAGCTACTCGGGTATCCTCGGATTCCCATCAGCGCCCACCATCGACGGGATCTTCCTGCCCAAGGATCCGTTGGATCTGTTGCGCGAGGCAGACTTCAAGGATACGGAGATACTCATCGGGAACAACGAGAACGAGGGTGAGTCATTTCGTTCGGTTTTACTCTTTCGTACTCTCTACTCAGACACTGTTACTCTCTACTCTTTATTACTCGTTCAATCGTTTATCTATCGCGCGAACTGTACGTAGAACCACGGGTGAGTCTTGAAAGTTAGATATTACTAAATATGATATTGGGTTGTTCGGAAAGTCACTTGGTTCTTTTGGTGAAAATGAAACACAATTTTTTTTAGAGTGTACAGATATTTCATTCGATTACATATTGTCTATTTTAGAAAGACTTCCCGTACAATCCGATATTTTCTTAAAGACGTTAGAAAGAACGTCTTTTTTAATGCTTCGAGAAAGATGATTCAACGAGGACGGTGCAAGAGTTGCGACCTACTTTGTTGTCGATTATGATCCTCGTTGTATCGAAACTCGAATCTTAAATCTTGAAGCGCAGAGGAACGGGTTAACGGTGTTCACGGCCGATTGTACGAAGGAGTTTTGGGACAAGTCCACGCGGCTTGGTTGAAACTTTTCGAGTCCGTTGAACGCGTTCGCTGGAACAGTGCGGTTTGTCGAGATTGTTCCTGTTCCGTGGACTCGTGTTTTTTGTACGTTTTCCAGGGAATTTTGGTATGGATTTTTGTCCCTGTCGAGGAAATTGTATTGCCCACGCGCCGGGAACGCACCAAGTGGTAAAAGAGTACGAAAATGGCCTCTGCTACGAAACAAGCTCGAACCGCGGGGATTTCGACGAACTTTTTCCCTCGTTTTCGTGGCTTCGATCCACACCGCTGTAACAACTCCCGTAGGTTAGGGTACACACTACCTACGCGCGACGATACTTTTCACCGACGCTACGTAAATTCTACGCTACGAGACGATGATTTGGAACGACGAAATTATATGGGAAATACTGTTTTTCGAGAAGAGTGCGTTTGAAAATTAATCCAGTGGACGTTCATTTCGTTGTATATGTGTACATCGTGGATCAAAATTAATAATATAAATAATGTTATGAAGATTCTGCGGCTCGAAAAAAATATAGAACAACGAAATTATATGGGAAACATTGTATTTGAAAAGAGTGCATTTGAAAATTATTCTAGTACACATTTACTTAATCGTATATGTATACGGCTCAAAATTAATAATATAAATAACATTATGAAGATTCTGCGGCTCGAAATGAGACAAAAATATAGAACAACGAAATTATATGGGAAACATCGTTTTTGAAAAAAGTGCATTTAAAAGTTAATCTAATACGCGTCCATCTAACCGTGTATGTATACACCATGGTTCAAAGTTTACGGTAGATACAAGGTTATGAAGATTCTATGGTTCGAAACGAGACGAAAATATGTAAAAGAAAATGGCATCGGAGGTTTCGTTTTCGAGAAAAGTGGACTCGAAGATTGATCGAGTACGTGTGCACCTAACTGTATGTTTATACACCCTGGTACAAAATTTGTGGTGAAAACGGTGTTGGGGAGATTCTACGGCTTGAAATAAGATGACGTAGAATAATGTATGGACCCAGCAGGAGAAAAATTCGTGACACATTGCAAAATTTCTCTCCTAAAATACCTAACCTCGACAAAAACAAGAGGAAGAAGATAATCGTGACAAGACTCGAAATCAGGTATTTAAGGATCCCCTGTGAACGTCGACTAATCAAAATAGAATCTTTTTGCAACGTCGGTAATCAACAAATTACGATCGAACGTTTTCTATGCAAGTGGGACAATACCTGACGTTTTTCATTCTTCGAAAGAAATGCCACCTTTCGACGAGCTATAAGTGAAAAAGCCAAACCGGTTAATCCTTTAGTGACCTCGATGTCATCGTGACGTTAAACCACATTGGAAAATGGGAGAGTTGTATCGAAGGGTCGGTTTTCGAGAAAAATGCATTTGAAAATCGATCTGGTACGCGTGCACCTAACCGATGACTGGCGTTACGGATTTCACTTTCATACACTGTGATTGTTTTTGCGTAGGATACAATGTCGAGCACTGTTTACTATCGCGACTGTCATTTATGTCACCGATAGTAACTGTCAGTTTCTATCGAGCAAGCGTCACGACGCGATGCACCGATCAGTGTACAACTATGATTTTTACATTCGGAGTATTATATTCAATAGCGTTGGTTCGGAAATTTTAATATCGATTCAGGAGAGGTAAATATTTACAACAAACAGTGCTCGACACTGTACTCTCTGCAAAAACAATCAAAGTAGTCATGTGTAGTGAAATCTGAAATGTCAGTGGTTAGATGCACCCGTACTGCATTTATCCTCGAATGCATTTTTCTCGAAAACGAAGCTTCCGATGCAATCTATTTATTGTACACTTTTATCTTATTTCGAATCGTAGAATATTTATATCCCTATTTATATCAAATTTCGATGGTGTATACATATACAGTTAAGTGCACGTTCAATGTATCAATCTTCGAATGCATTTTTCTCAAATACGATAAAATCTCGATTGATCCGAAAAATCGATAAGATTCGTAAAATCTCCTTAACTTTGTTTTTAACACAAAATTTTTGTCCTCGGTGTGTACGTATACAGTGCAGGCGAACTATTGTTTCAAAGTGCATTTTTCTCGAAAAGGAAACCTCCGATGCAATTTCGTTACTCTATATTTTCGTCTTATTTCGAATCGTAGAGATTCTGTCCCCATTTGTGCCACGAATTTTGACTCACGGTGTACATAGAACGGGCCACGTACGCGTTAAGGATCGACACTGCTCTAGGTTAACAAAATCGACTCGAGCGAATCTTTCCTTGAGCAAAAATTTTCAAAGAGAATTCCTCGCCAGTCCCACGTGGGAACACGAACAAATAATAGAGATAGGAATTATTTTCGAGAGTCACGTTCGACCTTAAAGGTGGCCTATGCTTATTTTACCAAGTGCGGCAAACGTGTTACAATGTATGGATAAGTAGGTTAGACAACGATGCATTTTGTGTGTTAATTTTCCATCCACAGTGTGTTAAAATGATTTAATCGACCAGCTATTTACGGATTACGATCTTGCTTTAAATATTGATCTTTATTAAATAAAATGAAAATTTTACTCGATTTACGATACTTTGAAAATTGGACGAATATTTTTACAAATCTTTCAAGATGGAATCCGTGTATAATTAAAACGATAATGTGATGACGTTGTATGATAAGTAACATCGAAAATGGCTTTCACGTGGCGTAAAAATCATTGAAATAATTGCAAGACAGTGGTACGTGTAATTTCAGTGACGGTAATATTACATAATTACATACAACAGCATAATTAATTGACCGGAATTAAACTGAAAAGTCCCTTTCGAATTTCAATAATATTCCAAGTTGAAACTGAACTCGTGTTTCTCTCGAAACCATGTCTTTCGACTCGATATTACAATCTTGTAGGATCTTTGAATTTTTTCCATTTAAGTGTAAATAATTACACTCGGAGTTATCTTTTTCCTTCGTTGATCGGAAAGAATTTTTTCAACGGGCAATTTCATAGTAATTCGCGTCAAAAATTGAAAAAAGGGTCATTTAAAAAATTCGTTTCGATCCATCAAAGCTACGAGTTCGTAGTTTACGAATCGAGTGAGCTCGAAGCGATATTGTGAAAGTGAAAAAACGGTGCAGTGCTTTGTGACTTCGTGCAGACACGGGCTTGGATTGCCAAAATTGTAAAATTAACAAAAAATGATAACGCGACCGTGTCAAATTTAGGCGTAATAACACACCGTTTGCTTACTCGAAGCTTCGCTACCTTCGTTCGTTTGATCTTCGTTCAACTACCTTCGTTGTTTAAAAGTTTCAAAATATTAAGGTTCCCTTCTCGTAAGCGCTTCAATCATCGAAATATCAATGATTCAAACAACCATGAGTTACACCTATTGGGTCTAAATTGATCTTGAGAAACACTTTAATCTAATTCTAATTTCTAAGAAAAGCTATACTAATGGTATAATTATACGATAAGAAAAGTCTCTCCGGGTCAGGGAAGACCCAGGCGTGTCACATCAATGATTAAGAACCTTCTGACACTTGTTCGAACTCCAAAGTGAATAGTAAAAATATTCGATACTTATTACTTGGTACTATTGCTAAAGACAGAAGTCTCTCCGGGTCAGAGAAGACCCAGGCGTGTCACAGCAACGATCAAGGACCTTCTGGACACTTGGAACTCCAAAGTGAGTAGTAAAAATATTCGATACTTATTACTTGGTACTATTGCTAAAGACAGAAGTCTCTCCGGGTCAGAGAAGACCCAGGCGTGTCACAACAACGATCAAGGACCTTCTGGATACTTGGAACTCCAAAGTGAATAGTAAAAATATTCGATACTTATTACTTGGTACTATTGCTAAAAATACAAGTCTCTCCGGGTCAGGAAAGACCCAAGCGTGTCACATCAACGATCAAGGACCTTCTGGACACTTGGAACTCCAAAGTAAATAGTAAAAATATTCGATACTTATTACTTGGTACTATTGCTAAAAATACAAGTCTCTTCGGGTCAGGAAAGACCCAAGCGTGTCACAGCAACGATCAAGGACCTTCTGGACACTTGTTCGAACTCCAAAGCGAATAGTAAAAATATTCGATACTTTGCCCGTGCACTTATCGCTTCGTGCTATTGCCAAAGAAACAAACGTCGTTCGAAAGTTCCGAAATGTTAAGATTCTCTCCTGGCGAATGTTAAACGACTCATAAAGGAATATCGCTAGTTCGGAATACCGCGACCACGGTGACCGCCAAACGCGTTCGTGTTTCAATCGCGGTGAATCTTCGAGCGGTGAATCTTCGAGCGGTGAATCTTCGAGCGGTGAACATCGTTGGTTTCTGTTGCGACACCGGCCGATATCTCGGACGTGACGATTTCGTATCGCGACGAGACGTCGGTCTGCAAAAATCTCGAACGTCGGGAGGTTTATCGGTCCAATTTCGTGTCGCGTAAACGTCGCTCATCCGCATCCGTTACGTAACAATCCCGGTCCAATCCGATGAACGTCTGGCTGTGCTTACTCGAAACAATGGTGCTGGTGTATTGTTTGTCAGACAACGACTGAAACCTATTCATTATTGGTTCGCGGATCGCCTTTCTCGTTAATGAAAAGCCCTGTCGCGTAACGCAGCTGCGTTTTACCGCGAACGGAAATTATTTTGCCCGGTTTTCTTGAAAGCGTAGCCACTCTAGCTGATTAACCTTTCCGATCTAAATGCCTCGGGGACTCGTGTTCGATCCGGCCGCGTCGCAATCGACAGTTTCTTCGCGAGCTTAAAGGCCACTCGGGGTGCTCGCGAAGAACCCCCTGTTGTATCCACGTGATGTTCGATACATTCGCTCCTGGAGATCGTAAACATGTCCTTGAGGCATCGGTACCGGCGTTAACGAAGGACGACCCGTTACTTTACGACTCGTCGAGGGTTCTCGAGTCTTTCAAGGTCACCAGGTAGACCCACGCGTGTCGCATCAACGATCAAGGACTTTCTGGACACTTGGTCGAACTCCAAAGTGAATAGTAAAGATATTCGATACTTGTTACTTGGTACTATTGTTAACGACAAAAGTCTCTCCGGGTCAGAGAAGACCCAGGCTTGTCACATCAACGATCAAGGACCTTCTGGACACTTGGAACTCCAAAGCGAATAGTGAAAATATTCGATACTTGTTACTTGGTACTATTGCTAACGACAAAAGTCTCTCCGGGTCAGAGAAGACCCAGGCGTGTCACATCAACTATCAAGGACCACCTGGACACTTGGAACTCCAAAGCGAATAGTGAAAATATTCGATACTTGTTACTTGGTACTATTGCTAACGACAAAAGTCTCTCCGGGTCAGAGAAGACCCAGGCGTGCCACAGCAATGATTAAAAACCTTCTGGACACTTGTTCAAACTCCAACGTGCATAGTAAAAATATTCGATACTTGTTACTTGGTACTATTGCTAAAGACAAAAGTCTCTCCGGGTCAGAGAAGACCCAGGCCTGCCACAGCAATGATTAAAAACCTTCTGGACACTTGTTCAAACTCCAACGTGCATAGTAAAAATATTCGATACTTGTTACTTGGTACTATTGCTAAAGACAAAAGTCTCACCGGGTCAGAGAAGACCCAGGCGTGTCACATCAACGATCAAGGACCTTCTGAAGAGCAACTTTTCGGAAAAACCGAGCCACAGGCCGTCACGTTGAAGATTGAAATTAGGCTGGAACGAGGCAAGGGTGTTCCTCGAACTCACCTACGTCATGTATAATTGGATAAGATCGATCCTCGAAAACAAGTATTTCGCGAGTAATGGTAGCTTCGTTCCCAAGGGAAGAAACTATACGAACGAAACGGAACGAATTAATATTTTTTTTTTCTAAACTTGCCCCGATCGTGACTTGCACTCATTTGGAATTGATTGGTATTGGTAGCTTTTTTAGTTCCATCGGAGGAAGGTTTAACAGATTTTTATACAGTGTGTGTAAAAAATGGTGCGGATTGTTCGGACATTGGTGAATTAGTTAAGAAATTTTGTAAGAGTAAGAATTAGGAAGGTGAAGACTATGAATTTTATTATTATACAAATTGACATTTGTTTGCGAAATATTTTTACTCTGCAATTATTTTGCTTTATTTTTTATTTCTTTTTATTTCTTTTTTCTTTTTGATGTATTGTAAATTGTATCGTGCGACTATTGCGATAAATATAATACGATTATTAGAATATTTACCTCTTTTTAAACATTTATAACGGCTCGTACAAAAATGATTCGCACCTATTTGAAAAGTTAAAGAAACTTTTCCTCTATCTTCTCCGATGAAAATGTGAGCATTGTGGCGATTCGAATGTATCCACGGTAATATATTTATAAAAATATTGATCCATTGGAATAATCATTTTCTTCGATTAAAATAGCACGCTGCGCGCGAAAATTAAACCACCGTCCCGATTTCGAGCTTCATCGAAGCTTTTCATAGAAATTAATCTTTCCAAGTAATTTAACGCTTCGGAAACCTTTTGTTCGCGCGTTTACAAATTTTGTTCGCGCGTTTACAAGTTTTCGTCTTTAACGATAGTTACCAGTTAAAGTCCGTTTTTACCACCAATTCGGGAAATGACAGGTTCGTTAAGCGTTAGGAATACCGATTTAATAATAAATCGGTTATTCTTTCGTTTTTAATAACATCTTAAATGCGATTCTTTATGGAATTTATTACATTCGTGAGCAATGCGAAACCTTTGTTTCAAAATCTGTTATTCAATCAAAATTATGTTTTTCAGATCGTCGAAGCGCGTCAATTCGTCGTATTGTTTATTGTTCGTATTATCACTGCTAGTGTGACTCATAAATTTTCCAATGGGTTACAATCGGCCACCTTCGACACTTTTAGGACAGCCAAATATTTATTTCTTAATTTATTTACAAACGTGTATAAAAATCCATTAGTATATGGATTTGTAGAATATTGGATATGGAAAGAAAAAGAGAGTGTCCACTGATGATGAAGTAATTTAGAAAAAAACCACAAGAAAAATAATACTTTAAGAAGAATTCGATAAAAGTGAATGAATACGATATATCTATCAGATGATTTCGAAGTGTTGAACGATTTTGAAAAACGCCAAACGTATGTACAAGGCACATCGCGAATTGTGGTGTTAAATCGATCGTATAGGTTCGTTTTAAATCATCGCAACCGCGTCGAGGATTATGGTAGAAAAAAAAAAGTTCTGACAGGCCTTCTGTCTGAACTTTTAACGAGGTATCGGCGCAAAATAATTCAAAAAGCGTGTCGAAGTGGAAGATAGCAAGCAAACCGGATCAAAACCACCGCACCATCGCCAAGGTCATCCACATAAGTCGATTTATTTAAATATTCTCGCGATTTGCCTCGTACAGCTCCGTAACTCGTTGATGGTATGAATATTTGACCTTTTTCGAAATCATCGAAGTTTCGTACACCTGGTGCTGCTATTCATAAAGCATTTTCGTCGAATTTAGCTTTGCCCATCGATAAAATAATTGTGGTGGTGCACAATTACAACAACGCCGTCAAAGCTCGATTTAATCGTGACAAAATCGAATTATTAACACGGCTTGTAATCCAATGGAGAGTTAGTTTACAGGCCACGCTTAAAATAGATTGTGTATTTACTCGAACAACAATCGGTATGAATAAATTGACGAACTGAGAAACGCAATTTCCATCGCCTGACGGAATCTTTGGGTTTGCATTGTTCTTGAAAATAACGTTCGAAATATTGCATTTACGATGTTCTTAAAAGCGTAAGATATATCGTTAATTATCAAATTAAAGTTGTCGCCATTGTTCGTTGCGAATTATTTAATAAAACGTTCGTTGGGATGGTCATGGATATTCGTGACAATACGAAATTCGACGTTAATTTATAAGAATAATTCAAGAGCTGGCTGAAACTTTTAAACGAGTGTGGAAGAGGTATTTCGTAGCGTTAAATTACTTGAAAATATTAGTTTGTGGATAAAGTATAACGTACATTGAAACCTTCGTGTAATTTTGTCAAGGTTCTCTTAATTTTGTTTAGTATTCTTGATAAATCGTAATCGATTCTTAAATATTGCTCTTAAAGACGCAAACGACAATGAATAATAATTTGGAAATATTTTACCGAGGGGAAATCATTTTTAAACCTTTGATAATAATCGGTACCTGTAAGCGCTCCATAGCGTGCGGTGAACGCCTATAGGCGTTTCAAACGTATGTATACTTGATACGCGAGGAAACTTTCCGCACATATAGTACGTTTCGCGTGGAAATCATCCCTGGTCATCCCTGGTAGAATCTAAATCTCAGAGATGGCCTTCACAGGTATTTTTTAATATCCTGGACGTAGCCAAGTTCAAAGCTCGGGCTTTATATAAAGAAACCACGAGAGAAGGAATTTTGAGGGAACAATTTTTATTTCGATTGAGAGAAGAACTTGCCGCTACATATTAAAAATAGCAACAGCTAGAGGCAAAGAATATCGAGCAACACCAGTCGTAAATATAAGTACAGGTTCACGTGAACTGAAAACATGCCAGGTAAAATATTTCAAAGACAATAAGGCTAACAAAATTTGTCTAAAATGTAAAAAATACATATTTGAAAAATTGAGATAATAAAGGGTCGAGAAGTCTGTTTGTAAAAATGCGATGGAAACTAATTAAATGTAGATTATTTACTTCTAAATAAGAGAAAATGTATTTTTCACTGTCAAATTGGCAGTATTTTCGTTCTGTATTAAGGAATGCAAATTGTTTAAAAGACTAGTCGATTGACCGATCGCGATAGGAATGCACACGACTCGATCTTTGATCGTCAATGAAGTGGATCAGTTTTTTCCATGGTTTGGAAAAAAGTAATCGACGAAACCCTTGCAAAATTCTAAGTATATTCCATTTCCCGGGGATCACAAATTTGAACTTTTTGTATATTTTATGGGTATTCGAGTACCAAGAATAAAGTTTGAATATTTGAATATTCGAATACTATGAATAAACTTCGAATACTCGAGTATTAAAATGTTACGAATAAACTATGAGTACTTGAGTACCAAGTGTTCAGAACAAACTTCGAATATTTGAGTATTCGAACGCCACGAATAAAGTTTGAATATTTGAATATTCGAATGCTACGAATAAACTTCGAATACTTGAGTATTAAAATGTTACGAATAAACTATGAATACTTGAGTATCAAGTGTTCAGGACAAACTTCGAATATTTGAGTATTCGAACGCCACGAATAAAGTTTGAATATTTGAATATTCGAATGCTACGAATAAACTTCGAATACTTGAGTATTAAAATGTTACGAATAAACTATGAATACTTGAGTATCAAGTGTTCAGGACAAACTTCGAATATTTGAGTATTCGAACGCCACGAATAAAGTTTGAATATTTGAATATTCGAATGCTACGAATAAACTTCGAATACTTGAGTATTAAAATGTTACGAATAAACTATGAATACTTGAGTATCAAGTATTACGAAAAAGCTTCGAATATTTGAGTATTCGAACACCACGAATAAAGTTTGAATATTTGAATATTCGAATGCTACGAATAAACTTCGAATACTTGAGTATTAAAATGTTACGAATAAACTATGAATACTTGAGTATCAAGTATTACGAAAAAGCTTCGAATATTTGAGTATTCGAACACCACGAATAAAGTTTGAATATTTGAATATTCGAATGCTACGAATAAACTTCGAATACATGACTATTGGAATATTACGAATAGAATTCGAATACTAGATAACCAAGTATTACGAAAAAACAATTGAATATTTGAATTTTTGTTTCTACACGCACTTCATTTGTCACATTTTGTCATCATTAACATTACAAACTAGTCCCAGCGATTTCCCTCTTCGCTCTCTCCTTTATTCAAACACTCTGATCCTAAATGAAAGAAATAATTCAAAGATCTACGAATTTGAAATACTCGATTCGTAATACAGAAATTTCATTGTTCGAATTCTACGAATATCCACGCACGTAATTGGATCAATGTATACCATTGTTTCAAGAAATTGACAAAAGACTTAAATTTCTATATATTTTACAAGAGTATCGCGTGATGTCTTCCGTTCACGAGATGGACTCTGTCGTTTGGTCTTCCGGTATCGTCGTCGATTCTACGAGACAGGGACAGTTTGGAAAAAGAGGAAAGAATGAGAAAAGAACGGGCATTAATCGTATTGGACGCGTGCCGGCAGTTAACGACTTTTGTATTCAAGGTGATGGGGCTGAAATGAACGAAGCTCCCC
Source organism: Ptiloglossa arizonensis (assembly GCF_051014685.1). Lineage (NCBI taxonomy): Eukaryota > Metazoa > Arthropoda > Insecta > Hymenoptera > Colletidae > Ptiloglossa > Ptiloglossa arizonensis. The sequence continues at coordinate 9,656,727 of NC_135059.1, read as the reverse complement.
AAGTTCTCGAATTTAGATTGCGCGTGTCTGTTGTATTATCACGTAGCTGCCAGTAACCAATGTGGACACGAGACAACCAACGTGTCGACACGCGGCAGTAGTACAAGTCGATCATTTCCGATACCATTTGCATCCTTAGCGATTAATAACTCGGACACAAAGCGATTTCGTTTCATTTTGGCACGTAGAACCCTTTTAAGTTTCGGACACCTGTTGCCGAACACCCTGTACACCGATGGTCTAGAAACCTATTTATGTCGTTCAAATAATTTAAACGAAGCTACCCAAGCAGCTCGTGCAGCTTGTATTCCAGAATGGGCAGCACGGAACTGCTTATAAATTCTGGTAATATTAAATTTCTTATCGTGGGTTCCCTAAAACGTACAAGCTGTTTCGAAACATGTGGACACGATTTCAGAGACGAATTCAACTTTCAAAATAAGAGAATGTTTGTACAAGAATGATGTACAGGCAAAAGTGCTCACTTTGAACAATTTATCCGAAATCGAACGATTAGTGCAATATAAAATCTGTTGTTATTCGGAAACAAGTTCATTTCGAATATACGTTCATAGAAACGTTTTCTTTTTTTTATTTCAGTGTGTTAAATTTGCTTCTAAAGTTACGTCTATGTATTTTAAAACACTCTGTAGAAAAGAAACAAATTTTCAAGACTTGAATAGAATTTTACTGGAAAATATACTATTGTCTAGGGGTTAGAATTAAAATAGATTTATATGGAAACGATTTCGTATACGTATTGTTTTTGTTATGTGGGATTGATTTGTTTCTTTTTCGGACGAAATTTATCAAAGATTTCTGTATTTCTTGTTATTCGTACGCTTTTAATGATCTTTCAACAACAGATGGCTTCCTGGAGAATCTCTTTGAAATAAAATTGATCTGTGAATTTCTCCAAATAGAATGAATGCGGAATGTCTGCTCTCTGAGGGAAGATTTATCACTCGAGTGTCTCGTATATAGTACACTGAATATCTCTCGATCGTCGTTCCATTTTGAAAAGTTTTCCGCGCGAAATTAAAGTAATGCATCCCGCCACGAATGATCGAGAGATTGCAGGATCACGCACTGGTACCAGCCAACGTTCCAAAAATCTTTCATAGTAATCTCTCTCCATCTCTGGAACTCATCACCGACAGATTTGGTTTCATCCTCGACTTAGACGTCGTTTACTCGTAAATCAAGAGCCGAAGAATAACGATTCCCATTACTTCTAATCTCGGAGATTCCCATTACTTCATTCCTCTCAAATTCATTTAAATTTAGATCAACCTATTTAATCGTTCGGTGATTCCTTTATTAATTTTCTATAATTCGACTATTGTATCGAATGCTGATCCGTCTACCAAGTTCTTAAGGAGTATTATTATTTCAGGTCAATAAATATCTATCTATTCATTTATGATCGTCCCTTGGTAAGGTACGAATAATCGATCGCTAAAATTACACGAAAATCGTAGAATGTCATTGAGTAAAGACTCGCGACCTAAAAATTAAAGAATAAGGTTTCCAATTAATTCTACTCTCGGTGGTTTGTTTTTAATGAATCGATATGAAGTTTCTTTCTTCGGAAGGGGACGAACAATCGAAAATCATTTTCCATCCACAAAATTCTTGAAAATTTACGAGAATCGAAAATTATTTTCCATCTATTAAATTCTCGAAAAATTACAAGAATTGAAAATCATTTTCTATCCATAGAATTCTTGAAAAATTACGAGAATCGAAAATCATTTTCCATCTATTAAATTCTCGAAAAATTACGAGAATCGAAAATCATTTTCCACCAACCAAATTCTTGAAAAATTACGAGAATCGAAAATCATTTTCCATCCACCGAATTCTCGAAGAAATACGAGAATCGAGAATCATTTACCATCCACAAAATTCTCGAAAAATTACTAGAATCGAAAATCATTTTCCATCCACCAAATTCTCAAAAAATTACGAGAATCGAAAATTATTTTCCATCTATTAAATTCTCGAAAAATTACAAGAATTGAAAATCATTTTCCATCTACCAAATTCTCGAAAAATTACGAGAATCGAAAATCATTTCCATCCACCAAATTTTTGAAAAATTACGAGAATCGAAAATCATTTTCCATCCACCAAATTCTCAAAAAATTACGAGAATCGAAAATCATTTTCCATCTACCAAATTCTCTAAGAAATACGAGAATCGAAAATCATTTTCCATGCACCAAATTCTCGAAAAATTACAAGAATTGAAAATCATAGAACGTTCTTTACCACAAACCAAAGAATAATGTTTCCAATTACTTTCAACGATCTTTTCTTCTCGAATTCGTCTAAATTAAATTTACACAATCGTTCGGTGACATTCATATCAATATTATAGTATCTTCCCAACGTATTGTATTACGTACCGATCAATCGTCCAAAAAAAAAAATGGTCGAAGAATACCATCGTTCCAGTTCGATAAATATCCATTGGCCCGCGATTCTTCTTAAGTAAGTAAGCTGAATAATCGATCACTGGAATCACGAGACTCGAAAATCGCACGAAAATCGGGGAACGTCCTCTCCCACTGAAGGAGTGATAAATTTTTATCGACTCTTGGAACGTGTCTCGTCGATGATGATTAATCAAGCGCTCAGAGCACTTGAGATTCGGGGAGATCCCTCTCTAGAGTCTGAAAGATACTCGCGATGTGTCTTCGGTTCTTTGGTCCTCGAGAGGTAACCGTGAACCAAAGGAACTCGTGAGACGATCTAGTAGATCGTACGCGACCATCTCGCGGATCAATTGATTCAAAGCACCGACGAACTGCTGGCAAAGACAACTGACTCACCTTAATATTTCAAGCCTGATAAATGCTCCAAGAACGCGGTGTGAGCCTCGAATCGATAACCAACCTCCCCGATCGTCAGGATCCCGAGTTCTCTTATCGACAAGGTCCTCGACCCAGCAAAGAATCGTGAAATCCATTGACAGAGCTTGGAATCGCGAGGATTCGAGCCTCGATTTGCTAATAATTCCAGCTGGACCACGTGAAACGTTAAGAGGATACGACTAGTGCTTCTATCTCTTGATTTTGCAAGAGAATCAATCTTCCTAGCGTCCCGAAGACACCGTGATCTACTTCTCGTTCGACTCGGATGAGAACGTAGAATCCAAAGATGAAGATCGAACGAACGGTCGAGTGACGAGGATATTTCTAAAGATTGGATGCTGAGAACCGTCTGCTCTGAACCAGTCCAAGGCGATCACCGCGAGGATCCCCCGAACTGATTTCACGAGGGATTTGTTTACTTCTTGGCGCGACGAAATCGATCAAGTCGAGGAACGGGGACAGTGTTCAAGGTCGGTTATAAGCGAGCAGTATTTCCAAAACGTTCTGCTGGAAAGTACTGTGTTTGGTACTAGGGTTTAACGATCTGTTGGATTCTTATCGTTTATGGTTTTATCGATCGGGAATAGAGTGAATACGAAACGAATTTAGGGCAAGGTTCTGGTAATCTGGATTTGAAAAATTCATTCTTTTTGTATGTGTTCTTGAAGAACATGTCTTTGGTAATATAACGTGAGAGGATTTCCTCGAGTTTGGAAAATTAACGAAGTTGCAAACGTTTAAAGAGAGCATTTAAATGCGTTTTTTTAACCGACTGACTGTATATTTCAACTGGTTGGCTGATTTAATTCGAACTTCACACTTCATCGCGTGAATCGCGGATTTTAAATTATATTTCTTCTAGGTCGATAAAGACGAAGAAACGTGAGAGAAAATTCAAATTTCTATAGTCTCTATGTCTTTACTTTTCGAAATTGTTTTTTTCTTTTGCATAGTTACTTTTACATTTATCTAGGTGCTGTTTGCTTCTTTCGTTTCGCACGAGCAGAACGACCGAAATCGTGTCAGACATTCGAATCAGTTTTTCAAAAAACATGCTTCACCTATGATTGATACAAATTTCACAATTTTCACTGTATCTATTTATAAAGAATTCTGAGTTTCTTCGGAAAAGTATTTGAAAGAATCGATATTCTTCCCCTTTAACCGGAAGGGAAGAACGATAAGTAACCAAGATGCAAGCTTAATTAATAAATTGCAGAAACCGTGAAGAAGCAACAGATCTGTCCATCTGTGTTTCGAAAACTCGTTGATCCAGTTAACGACGATCGAGAACGTTGGTTCTTTCTTCTTCGGGGTACAAAGAATTTCCCCAAAAAAAAAAAAAAGAAGAACCCTCGAGGACCGATCGTTCGGGGTGAATCGACGTGTCCCAGTGCACGTACACTAGCATCGTCAATTTGTCCCATTCAGTAGCTAGCTCGATGTGACATTTTGGTCCTGACACCTGTGTAAATTCGCATTGCGGCTGACAATTGAATGCTCCTGTAATTGTGTGCTCCTGGATCGTTTAATGGTAGATCTTCGCGAAATGGTTTAAGCGCTGTAATTCACCAACGACCATCTTCGTCGAGAATTCATCCCCCCACTCCACGTTTCCGGAAGTTTCGATCACCGAAATAATCGTCGCGTGGATCCACCGAACTTGGTATCGACAAACGTTCGTCATATTCTTTTTTTTTCGTTTCAGTTACTTCGTGTCCCAATGTTTCAGCCTGTTTAGCCCCGTTCGATACCAAAGAAGGAACGACTCGGTTCATGCATAAATCATGTCGATGTGGACATCTTTTTCTTCCCCGTAAATTGATTCGATTGCCGTGGAAACGTTCCCTCGTGCGCTCGTGGGTGGTGGGAGCGAGCGAGGAGAAGCGGGGCCGAGAAGAAGACCGTCCTCGGACTTCTCAATAATTCAGGATACTTCCGGCCATGCGCGCGAAATCTATATTCTACGGCACGTATCCGCGATACGGGCCACGAAGAAAATAGGGAGGGCCAGCGGGACGATCGAGACAAGAGGATATCGTCGTCAGCGGTTTCTTCCGCTCGAAGTTTACCTAAATTGAACGATTCCTTGCCAAAATGTCCGCGCGGATTCACTCGGTCGTCGACCATCGAGATTGTAGCCTCAATCCTACACGATTGACGTCTCAAGTCCTCGTAAACGATCCGAGATGTAGCAATTCCGTTTCACGAGTTAAAATTTCTATGGTTTGCACGAGTTACACACGTGTGTGGATTTAATTTATCAGTGAAAGTTACAATTTTTATATTTGGGAGAATATTGTCTGTGAATCGATGAGATTTCGTTTATCGATTAAAAATAATTACGCTTGAAATTTAGTCAAATTGAACGATTTTTTGTCAAAATGTCCACGTAGATTTACTCGGTTGTAGACCATCGAGATAGTAACCCATTTCAAGTCCTAGCAAACGATCTGAGATATAGCAATTCCGTTTCTCGAGTTAAAATTTCTATGGTTTGCACGAGTTACACGTGTGTGGATTTAATTTATCAGTGAAAGTTACAATTTTTATATTTGGGAGAATATTGTCAGTGAATGGATGAGATTCTTTCGATGTAAATGAGTCCATAATCTTCTTCAAAAGTGTATTAGGTGTACGAGTTAATTTTTGTAAACTTAACGTTTATTGATTAAAAATAATTCCGTTTGAAATTTACTCGAATTGAACGATTTCTTGTCAAAACGTAGATTTAGTCGTAGACCATCAAGATTGTAACTCATCTCAAGTCCTCGTAAACGATCTAAGATATAGTAATTTCGTTTCTCGAGTTAAAATTTCTATGGTTTGCACGAGCTACACGTGTGTGTGGATTTTATTTACCAATGAAAGTTACAATTTTTATATTTGGGAGAATATTGTCAGTGAATCGATGAGATTCTTTCGTTTATCGATTAAAAATAATTCCGCTTGAAATTTAGTCAAATTGAACGATTTCTTGTCAAAATGTCCACGTCTCGAAATCGTGGATTACTTTATTTACATGTTATTGAAACCTGAAGAGTAATTCGTGTCGAATAAATTTCGTTCGTCTCGCTCTTATTGCCAACTTATTTTTCATTTTCCTTCGATATCGTTGCACGAAGAACAAAAATATCGAATTGCTAAATTTATCATTCCTGTCCGTTAATTATTGCAATAGATCGTTCCACGTGGAAAAAGTTAACAAAGGACGAGTGTTACTTTGCGCACACCACGTGAGCCAAGTCTCGATATTAAACGTGTGTTTGGTTCCACTGTGCAAATATACATATTTAATATACGGAATACATTTGTATTCGAGTGTTCTTGGTCGGTGGAGAATTCAAAGCGGGATTTGTTTAATTGATTTTCCACCATCAAGCGAGAAATTAAGGATTCAAGGGTTGGAGAACGGTGGCCATCGAGAGAGAAGAGAAGAGAAGAGAAGAGAAGAGAAGAGAAGAGAAGAGAAGAGAGAAGAGAAGAGAAGAGAAGAGAAGAGAAAAGAGAAAAGAAGAGAAGAGAGAAGAGTGAGAGAGAGAAGAGAAGAGAGAAGAGTGAGAGAGAAGAGAAGAGAAGAGAAGAGAGAAGAGAAGAGAGAAGAGTGAGAGAGAGAAGAGAAGAGAGAAGAGTGAGAGAGGGAAGAGAAGAGAAGAGAAGAGAGAAGAGAAGAGAAAAGAAGAGAAGAGAGAAGAGAAGAGAAGAGAGAAGGTAAGAGAGAAGAGAAGAGAAGAGAGAAGGTAAGAGAGAAGAAGAGAAGAGAAAAGAAGAGAAGAGAGAAGAGAAGAGAAGAGAAGAGAAAGAGAGAGAAAGAGAGAGGCGGAAATGCAGTGTTTTCGCGTCAGGGCAATTTTGTTTCCGAGAAAAGGGGAAGTTCGTTGGTTCGTGAAACTTCGGAAAATCCAGTGACCTGGATTCAAATTTTACTACCCCCTTGCCTGCGCATTCTTAACTAACTTTCGCGCGAAACACGACCCTTGAATCTCAATGAAACACCATAAGCGTTCGTATGGCCGTTAAGCCTATCGAATGGACCCAGAAGGTCTTCGAATCGTTTAGATCAGATTTGGGTAACTTCTCTCGGCCATTATTCGTCCATCCATCCCCACTCCATGTATGCATCTCGTTACGAACATTTAAGAACGTAAGTATCGACTTTCTGAAATGTTCAATTCGTACAAACAAATCTTGGTTCTCATTCACGTTACACGTCGTGGTGTGAGTTATTTTTTATGTCAGACAATGGGGATTGTTCGAGAAAGTAAATGGGGGAAAGGGTTACACGTGAACATGGTTGATTAATTAATTGGACCAGGTTTAAACGATCGTAGAATACTTGTAATGGAATTTTTCGCAGGGACGAGAAACAGTGAAAGTTCCACACCCTTGACCCGACATCATCACCGCTATTTTTCAGAGTTTCGTATTTGCATAAATAAAAAGAAAAGTAATAGTACGACCGAAGCTTTTCACCTCTGTTCTCGACCGCTCCCGAGGAAAACCAGGAATTTCGAACGCCGTAGCTTCTATTTATGTTCTGTTCCGTATGCGAAACACCGAGAATTCGTTGTTTAAAAGAAAATTGAAGAAAAAAAAAAACATGGCTCCTTGTCGCGAGAAAAAAACAGAGAAAATAAATTGATCCGTAGCACGGTACTGTTCCATTTGGATAATGGAGGAACGAGCGACGTTTAAGAATACAGCGACTCCCGAGTTGCATACTTCGACTCGTAAATGAACGATTGTACCCCGGTTATGTGTATTTTTATACATATTGGGGAAGTGTAAAAGTTTCCATCGTTTCTCGACCAGTTTTCTTTATCAACATTTGAATAATATATATCGGTGAAAATATTCGGTTGTTCGGTAAGTCATTCAGTTCTCCAAAATGGACAATATATAATTTAATCAAATGTTTACTCTAAAAAAATCTAGTTTCATTTTCACCAAAAGAAAACGAAATGACTTTCCGAATTAGGACTGCTCCTGTATTTTATTTCTAATTAAATTCAATATCTCACTCACGACATATTTTCACTAGATAGGTATACTACTGATCATTTTTACATAACAAGAAATATTCACCAATAATCTTTGTAAACTCTTTCGATTTTGCAAATTTAGAACGTATAATATATAATAAAATAAAATGTTTACTCTAAAAAAATCGAGTTTCATTTTCACCAAAAAAAAAAAACAAAAAACGAAATGACTTTCCGAATTGGGACTGCTGCTGTATTTGTAAACTCTTTCGATTTTGCAAATTCAGAACGTATAATTTTAACAGACGTTTTCGAGTCTCTTTCTTTTATATTTTATTTATCGAATTTGCGTCGTGGAAGTTCTCGATGGATTATTATTTAACGACGCGTAACGAACCACCGGCAACTTTCAATTTCTCTCGAATTAAGAATATTATCGGGAGAATTTCAACGGAACGCTCCTTGAAAACGAACGTTGCAACATTAACGAGGTCAAACGACGCTCCGCTGCCGATAATTACATCAACAAGCTGTAGGATTATAATACGCGCATAAATTCACATACTGCTGCTGTTAACCGAATAATGCATCGCCCTATGCGCAGCCAGCATTAACCAAAACGGAATTACGCGAGGAAAGTGTAACGGGGAGTAATTAAGGGCGACTACGCCGAACATTATGTCGCGTTCGATGTCATCGTTATCGTTTTCATTAACTTTCGATGTTGTGCAGCCTTTATTCCGGCCCGAACACCGAAATCAAATCGCTGGAAAAGATTTGGAAGCAATTTGCATCCCTGATCCAAAATAGAATCGGATAGAGTTGTTCGTTCTTCGTTAAACGAACAAAGGAGTAATTATTCCATCTTGGTCGATATGTAAATAAAGATTGCAGAGATGGAAAGTTAATTTTATAGTTCAATATTCGGGTTCACTTGGAACCCTCTTACAAGGGACCCTTAAGTGTGAATCGTCGATTTTAACGAAACTTGCACGCGATATAGTTTCTTCGAAAAATACTTGACACTTAAAATATTTTTTTAAATCTATTATTATTTATATCTAGGGGTTGAAATCAGCTCTGAAAGTTGTAGACGAAAAAACAGTTTCTTCTCACTTTCGAAATCACTTCTTTGAAATATCGAGGAAAATGTTTTTTCGCTCCCAACTTTGAGGATTGATTTCATCCCTTAAATATGGATAATAAAAAAGAAAAGAAATACGTGTAAAATATTTTCCATCGAAATCGGCGATTTACACTTAAACGATGTCTCTTGTTAGCGTAGAAAAATGATATAGATCGAGAAGGGAGGAATGATTGCTTCCCGTATTTGTTTCACAATTTTTATTCCGTTTGATTAAACGAAGAATACACTCTGGTTGGCTTCGGTACATGGAACATCGCGCAAAACGTATTTTTGTCCTCGTTGACCTAATTAGGACTACGCGAACGAACGTAGTAGGGGGTATTCTTATTTATCGGCTCGAAAAGATCGATTTTTTTTAACGAGATTTTCTTAATGTTTCCCCTTTATGGGGCAAGTACAGCGGATGAAGAGTTTCACGCACTCGTGTATATTATTACGCGCGTTTAAAGTGCACGCGATGCTTTAAAAAGCGTTTTTCTTGAAAGCGTGTTTCTTTTTTCGATTCGCTGTCACGATTTTTCTCCAGTAGCGGATGAATCGATTCAAATTTAACGCGCGTATACAAAGTAGATATCTGCTCGTGGCTCGTATCGGAATAAAGTCGATATCTGGGCGAGAAAATCGATATTTTGTCTTCAGAGGATGACCACTTTGTCATATCGCATTCTGTATGTGTATTTTCTAGTTACGATAGCCACACTCTTATAGATTAAAACGTTCGTGGATTTATGTATCCAAGAGAGATAAATCCTACCAGTCATGGAAACAAGAATTATAGTAATCGTAATAAAGTATGAAAATTCGTAAATAATTTTGCAACAGTCGGTCCAACCGTGACGAATTTAAAACAATCGCTCCGGTAGTTTCTTCGTTAAAAATTTCCACGGATATATCAAATGGAAATATCCCTTTAAAACTTCTATAAAAAAATTTTTTAAAATTTTGTTTAAAAATATCACGCATATAACTACCTGTTGCATGAAATTCCACTAAATTTATCCATTACGATAAGCAGTGAAAATGCTAAATTTATAATCTCCGAGAAGATTAAACTTCAGAGAGCTTTTAAAATCCACTATATGTATTATTTTTTTTCTTTTTAAATATAAATTGATAAAATGTCTCTACACGGGAATAACACATACCTTTACACGTAACGTAAAACCTAGAAGATTTCTATATTTTTCATTGTACCTTTTTTTTATTATACTTAATCGTTCGAAGAACCAAAAATGAAAACGAGTTCGAACGTTCACTTGTTTGAAAATTCCTCAAATACGTAAATCTTCGAACGAGCTTGTCATTGGATTCATTTTTATAATTTTACCTTTTGATAAAAATACTCCAATCAGATATTACATAAAATGTAAAAACATTTATATAAATTGTAAAAATGTTAATTTCGCATTATTTTTGAGATATCGATACACAAATAGGTGTACGACCACCGAACGCACATAATGCGAGGCTCGCTCAACGATGCTCTATCTCGCTCACTCTTAAGTATAACCGTTCACCATGTTCGTTGGAAGGTTCGCAACATCTCGCTTTCAAATGTACCGGCGTTTCCCGATTTTCTCACTTGAAATGGAGAATTACCGTAGAAACAACCGAGCACGATGCTCGGGGAATATATTTCAGAAATGAACACATAGGTACGATAATATTAATATATCATTTTGCATAAGTGAATATATTCTGCATACAAGTCAGCATACGTGTTTCGTACTCGCATACGCCATAAATGGATAAAGTCCGCAGTGCAGCGATAATAAGAGTAATATAACGTGTTGTACGTACGGTAAGTATTTATGTAAGGCGCGTGTAACATATTATTAAACCGGTTGTAGTAATTAATGTAATCTAATTCGCGTGTTTTATTCTTTCATTATCATTACACGGGCTAGGCACTTATTTTATTTTCCCTCTTTCTGTTTTATGTCTTTATTGCCTACACACGAAGATGTATCAAATGTGTATATACTTAAACATTTATAATATATATAATATATTTAAACATTTATAATATATATTATATATTCAAACATTTATAATACATATAATATATTCAAACATTTATAATACATATAATATATTCAAACATTTATAATACATATAATATATTCAAACCTTTATAATATATATAATATATTTAAATATTTATAATATATACAATATATTTAAACATTTATAATACATATAATATATATACATATAAATAAATATAGCATCGAGTCACTAAGAGCCAAAAGAGTACAAACATGTACTATAAACAAGGTAAGCAGAATAATTAAAGATAAAGAAGTTTCGAAGGTCATGAATATCTGAAGATTGAAACAATGGATTAAGATTCCATTAAAAACTTTTTTACGTTACACTCTGACCGTTGAGTACATGTGCGTTACATAACCTCAATGAAATTTATATATTATCATTTCCAATATTTTATCATTCATCAATTTATACACATTTATATTCGTATTATTCGTAATATTTATATTCATCACTTATATTTACTATCTGCACTCATTATACGTAAATTATGCATTTACATTGCCTATCAAAATTTGTATCCACCCAACGCGCATCAAAGACGCTCAAACAAAATAATTTTCAAGTGAAATCGCGTCAACGTCGACGAATATGTTAATAAACGATCGATCGTGACTCGTTAACGCGAACGAATCGCGCGAAATCGAATCGAAATTTTGTCGTCGAGACCTCGACTCGTACTGCACGGTCGCTCCGTGTTACACGAGGCTGCCACGTGTTCACCGCGTTGATCACCGAATCGAGTAGTTGAATTCCTCGGTAATCGCGCGATAAAGTCGCGTGCCAGGATCTCATGAATATTCGTGGACGATCGAGCTACCGATTTCCCGGTTTGACGACTCTCGACTGCTTTCCAAGGTCAGGGAGAAAATTTTATTTTCTTCTCGTCGCACGACATGCTCGAAATGACAGATTGCCGGCCGAGATTGCGTCTCTGCGGCATTGTACGAAAGGAGGGCGTTAATTTTTCTTCGCGTTGGTCATTTAAAAAAAAAAAAAAAAAAAAAAATAGAACAAGCTACGCTAGGTAAAAGTACCTCAAAGGAATTTAAAGTCGAAAGTTTCGCAAGTCCGTGGAGACTCGACAGTCTGGAACAGTATTTTCCAAAGTGGGGAACGCGACGCCCATGGGAGCGTGTCTTGCAATTGAAGAAGGTCGTGGAAGAAGATTTTTTAATAGAGAGATACGATTAACTTAAACATTTTTCTCCTATCGACGCGTTAATCGTTGAATTTTAGCAACTGTATATATACATTTTCTTCTGCATCGTTTCAAATATACCGCTTATTTCATTTGACAAACTCGTTCCTAGATTTTATTTGAATAATTGGAGTATAGTTTGCAATGTACAGGGTGTTTTATTTCAATTTGTAAATGGAAATTACTCGTAAAGTAGCCATTGTATAGAAAATGCTTCAAAAAGAAATCGAAGGGTATCGTGGTGAACATAACCTCCTGTAATTAGTTCTTCTGAACGTGTGAAGGTTACACGAAGGTCATATAAGTTTTTTCAAATGGTAATCATACCACTTTTAATGCATTATAAATAATTAATACTTAAACAATAGATAACAGTAAATAAAGTGACCACGATACAACTCTGTGCAGCAGTCTCCCTCGAAACAGCTCAATTTCCATTTAAAGAATTTTGTATACAGTTGTTCACGAGTAATACGCATTTACAAATTCAAATCTTGAGCGTAGAAATCCTCTCTTCTTTCTTTTTTTTAAGAATAAAAAAAGAGCTACCTTTCAAAATGCGTGAAAACCTCCGAAATATTAGTTTGGAAAAGGATCGTTCGGAAAGTCATTTCGTTTTTTTATTTTTTTGGTGAAAATGAAACACAATTTGTTCAGAGTGTACAAACATTTGATTAAATTATATATTCTCCATTTTGGAAAACTTTCAATGCGTAATAGAATAATTACTCGTAGTAATATTCTACTACTCTATAATAGAATAGATTCTCGTAATAGAAATAATTTTTCTAACAACCCAATAGAACATGTTTGGAGAATCACCGATGGAAACCTTGCGAGTTTTCAATAAACATTAATTCGTTTGTTAGGCGATCATCGGAATATTTCCACCCATGTGTATTTGTTTTTTTTGTTTTTTCGTCGTCATTGTACCCTTTCGAAATTTGTTGAAGTAATTTCCACAGTTCGTTCGTTAAAATTCGCGGCGACTGCTCCGAATCCAATATCAAAACCTGGAACGCGATTGTTTAAACGTTATACGTCGTGATCTGCGCCACGATCAAATTTTATCGTCCCGACGTGATTGATAAATATCTCGCCAGCCGCTGAAAAACTACACCCCTGATCGATGCGCGTTAAACAATAGCTGTTGTTCAACCGAAATACTCATCGTATCTAAATATCGCTCTCCGCGGATCGATTTTCCGTTGAAAAATTACTCGATTTTTATGCCGTTTCGCAACGGTTCTACCACACCCTATTTCTCGTACGCTGCGTACATTTTATCAATTTGTTTCCCTGTTTTATTTCCTGCGCTGTGAAACGGTTTTGTACAGGGTGCCGCGCAAGTATTTGCGCAAACTTCGTCAATGTTAACCACGATCGATAATAAGCATTCAAGTTCGAATCTCTCGCGACGAATATAATTATTTACGGTTGAAGGTTATCCAAGGTTGGTAAAAAACATTCAGAAATGAAACAGCTTCGAGAGAGGACGTAACGATTCGAGGAATTTTCATCTGCGTGTCGAGTTTCAATCGAGGTAAAAAATATTCTTTTCGTTGAGGGAAATTTCTTCGATGAGGAAATCTTGAATGGAAAACGACTTTGTATCGTATTTCATCGATCGATATGGAACAGAAAATGTTTACCTTAAGAAAAATTAAATTGTGAAGCATTTCTTAAGCGATTGAATAGAACAGAGAATGTTTACCTTAAGGAAAATCAAGTTTGTGAAGCGATCGAACAGAACAGAAAATGTTAACCTTAAGAAAAATCAAGTTTGTGAAGCACTTCTTAAATGATCGAATAGAATAGAAAATGTTAACCTTAAGAAAAATCAAGTTTGTGAAGCACTTCTTAATCGATCGAACAGAACAAAGAATGTTTACCTTAAGAAAAATCAAGTTTGTGAAGCACTTATGAATCTGTGTTCACGTACAATAACATTCTCGTATTATGTTCAACCGTTACGTTTAAAGTCATTCTCGTGTTACGTTTAACTCGTATTATGTTCAAACTTAACGAAATTAAGTTTGTGAAGCACTTATGAATCTGTGTTCATCTACAATAACATTTTCGTGTTACGTTTAACTCCTATTGTGTTCAAACTTAACGAAATTAAGTTTGTGAAGCACTTATGAATCTGTGTTCCAGTACAATAACATTCTCGTGTTACGTTTAACTCCTATTGTGTTCAAACTTAACGAAATTAAGTTTGTAAAGCACTTATGAATCTGTGTTCCAGCACAATAACATTCTCGTGTTACGTTTAACTCCTATTGTGTTCAAACTTAACGAAATCAAGTTCGTAAAGCACGTATGAATCTGTGTTCCAGTACAATAACATTCTCGTGTTACGTTTAACTCCTATTGTGTTCAAATTTAACAAAATTAAGTTTGTGAGGCACTTATGAATCTGTGTTCCAGTACAATAACATTCTCGTGTTACGTTTAACTCGTATTGTGTTCAAACTTAACGAAATTAAGTTTGTGAAGCACTTATGAATATGTGTTCATCTATAATAACATTCTCGTATTACGTTCAACCGTTACGTTTAACTCGTATTGTGTTTAAACTTAACGAAATTAAGTTTGTAAAGCACTTATGAATTTGTGTTCCAGTACAATAACATTCTCGTGTAACGTTTAACTCCTATTGTGTTCAAATTTAACAAAATTAAGTTTGTGAGGCACTTATGAATCTGTGTTCACTTACAATAACATTCTCGTGTTACGTGTAACCGTGGAAAACACTTTAGCGAAGTTTGCAGAGAAATGTCGGGGACACCCTGTATATATCGCGGCGGTTCTGTTCTCGATTCGCGTGCAGATCCAGCTGCATTAGCCGCGATATTATTGCAATCAGTGTATTAGTCGGAAACGCGTTTAAACGGGATTTCGAATAATGGAAACCGCTTCGGTGCGAGACAACGGTACGATTTATCGCGGCAAAAAATTTATCACCCACCCTGTAAAAATTCCCCGTTAATTTAAGACGAGCTCTTAATTGCGGATTATTTAATCGCCCGGTGGCAAATTAATCGAGGGCTTCATGGAATTTTAGTTCACCGGGACAAGAATGTAACGGCTGCTTCATGAATGTGCGCCATAAAATTAACCAAACAGTTACGAACGCATTATTCTTCGAAACGGTGCACGATCCAGCACCTAATCGATTCGATGGACCGTTTGATTCGAAATTCTGATTCTTTAAGGGCGTGTACGCTCGTAACAGGACAAAAGATGGGTAATTCTTGGGATTTTCTTCTCGAAGGAACAGCGAGAGGGTGGATTTTAATTTATAATTTCGTCAATATACGAATTTGCACGTAAACCCGTTTTCATTGTCACTCGTGACACTGATTTTTGAGGAATCAATAGGTTGTTCGATAAGTTTTGTCGTGAGATGAAAAACGGAGCTATTAGGTTCGTTTTATTTTTTTAAGAAGAGTACTACTGTTTGACGAACATTTGTGAAGCTTTGTGTAGATCTGTCGACTCGTTCGTATATTTACAGTTGTTCAAAGTTAGAGTGTCATAGTTTTTTCTTTACAATGGAAGAAAACGACAAAACTAATCGAACAATCTAGTGTTTGAGGTTGACAATTAGTAACGAAATATTTTACGAAAGAAATCTATATAATAAATTAATATTTGTATCAACCTATAGTATAATATCAACTTAAAGTTATAATACAGGAGAGTTTTGTAATATGGTAGAAACATTGTGCTATAACAATTATAGCTAATTCGTTTCTTTATGTATTGTACAGCGTTACGTCAATCGTACCTAGGTAATTATTATTAAACCGAGTGTACTAATAATAATTACTAGGTAATTAATCATTAGTTTAATAATAATATAGGTAGTTATTATTAAACTTAGCGTAGTAATAATAATTACCTGTGTACGGTTAATGCAAGGCTACCGTATCAGATAAAAAGAAAGTAATTAATTTTAATTGTTATAACACAATATTTCTACTGTACGAGTAATAGTTACTATTATAATTTATACTTAAAACATAGGAAAAGCTTGCAATACGGTAGAAATATTGTTCCGTAACAATTAAAACTGATTCCTTATTTTTATATATCGCGTTACGTTAACTCTACCCAGGTAATCGTTAACAATGATTAAATAATTCGATTAACTTTTATCGAAAGATATTGTATCTTTCGAACACTAATTTATTATCTTCTATTGGTATCTCGATCGATATTTATTTTCAGAATTCGGAATATTTCACACAGTTAAGTAAAATATGTCCAATTGTAATTTATTTATCCTGAAATTGTGTACGAGTGCCCGGATCTCTGTTCTGCAATTCCGACCGTTGAAATGAATTCTTATGCTCCTGTGTTTCTACGCGAAAGCTATTAAAATCATGTCCGAAACATTTTCTCGTATCATTGGAATCAAACGAGATCACTAAGTACGCCATGCTGGGATGATTTATATAGCAACTTAGCCTGTACGTAACAGACCGCAATTTATACCGAACTCTTTCGAGAGCGATGATATACAGAGTGTCCAGTAATTCGCGGTACAATCATCAAATGTTTACTCTTACGCGTTATATGCAAACCAAGACTACGTTTCGTTTGCAATTTTCATACATAATCTTACGTTACGTATATACGTATCATTATTCACATCACGACATATCGAACCTAACGAATTACTCAAATTAGACAAAACAATATTCTCGTTGGTTGCGTTGATATTAATAAAAAAGCAAAAGACAATTTTTACAAAATTTCGAATCTTATTCTCCTCACTAGATCCGAGTCTCGTGCAACGATCGTTACTATACGTAGTTACGAATATAAGAATACATTTTCTTCTCGACCGAATTTCAAATAAACAGTAGTTGTTTCTTTACAACGAAGAAAACGACAAAAACTTTATCGAAAGTTTTTTAAAAAAGCGTTTTCAATAATTTCGTCAGCCCTTGTACATTCCATACTTTCGTTTAATTCTCTCAGAAGGTGTCACATCCGTGATTACACGAATATTCACCGAGAAATACTCTATTTCCGGAAGTGGGGTAGGATCACGGTGGCACGTTCGCCACGAGAATCGGATTATTGATTTAGAAAATCGTAGAAATCTCGACCGGTGGAGAATCGTCGAATCGTGGAACGTATCGAAACCGATTCGGAATAGTTTCGGTCGAATTTGGGGCTTGTTCTCGCAACCACGGTAAATTGGGACTTGGGACACCGATCGTGGTGCACGAAATTCCGTGAAACTCGCTCCCGTGTCGTCTTCTTACGTAATTTCCGGAATATCCGGGCAGTAATTTGTCTCGCGCGTTTACACGTAGCTGACAAAAGACGTCCCGCGCAACTCGCTATAATCCTTTCTACGATTCTAACGACGTTACCGTAACGATGTCGGGACTCTCGCATCGCAAACGACGCTCCGAACCTAATAACGCGGAGACACGGTTTTCGAGGATCCGTGGAACTTCAGCTGGTCGATGACGATGACGACAAGGACGATGAAACGTCCACCTGGTTATTCGTTTTAATTTCGTTCGTGGTCGCGTGACCGTTGTCCTTGTTCCCACGTTAATGAGCACCGGATCTTAATAAAAATCTCGGCTGCCGCGTTACGAGCGTAATACCTTCTTAGCGTGTTGATCGCCGGTCTAATGACTGTGAACTTTACACTTCTCCCGTTGTAAATAGTTTCTCGTAAATGGGACGGCCGATTTCTACGTTAAACTGGACAGAATTTACATAAGTGTACGTATTTCTGACGAACGAAATTGAACAGTTCTAGTAACAGGGTCTCGCGTGACTATGGCACGTGATTCGATTGCCTCGTGAACGTGGTGTTCTGTGTACTATTTGACAAATTTACGAGTGTTCGAGATATTTGGAATCTGTCGGAGACACATATTTGTAATTCAAAGGGTGAATCTGTCTACTGAGATGAGTACAATGGGGCAAGTGTTCTATGAAAGTGTGTTCTGTGTGAGTATCTTAGTTTTCGAGCTGTGGATGATCGAAGGAAATATTGAAAAAAAGAACTGACACTAAGGTACATGGGATATACGTTGGTAAAATACTTTCTAATCATCTTGGTGAGTAGAATCACTCTCTGAACCTTCCTCTTTCTCTTCCAGTCGAAACAGGACAAAATTATACAGTCTAGAAAATTTCTCGATGAAATTTGATTTGATATTTTCTCGTGTATTGTACTTTTTCATAAAATGACTAGAGTATCTCTCGTACCATCGATCACCATTTTGTGTTCTCTGAATACAAAATACGTATATAAATTGTACGATACACTGGTACACGATACGTCGAAGAATATTCTTCGATAAATTTACCGAAAGAACCACCGAGTTTCATCGTTCGAAAGAACAGTACCGAGTTTTGTGCTTGGTGGAAATTTGGAGGGAAAGAGATCAAGAAAAGCGATTCGAGTTCTTTGGAGAACGAACGCGCCAATAGCAGAGAAGTTAACAGGGTAATCGTGGAACCGTTGGTGCACGTGTTCGTGACTTATCGCGTATCGAAGACCGCGATTCGTTCGTTCCGCTTTAAGGCACAAACAAACGAAAGGGTGCTTCGCGCAACGAAGCGAGCTACTCGAAATATGTTTCGTCAAAGGGTTAAGGTCACAGGAGGGCCACCACTGTTAACCCTTGCCGCCACGTTCGTCCAGACTCTCCATTATTCAGTTTCTTTTATCCGACTTCCACTGTCTGACCTTTCCAGGCCACCGCTTCGATAAATGTTTCAGACCTTCGCCACTTTTGAATACTTTTAAATAGTTCTCGGGTAAATTCAGCGATTGTTAATACAACGTGCTCGTGAGTTTCTACGTTTGGATTGACACTGGACAAATGTGATTCGATGGTGAAACACCATGGTGGGGTCGAGGTACCGAGATGTTTAAGATATCGCGGAGAAAGGAATAAACAAATGAACGAAACAGTCGATTGGGGAGGGAGGAGCACGTCGACAGGGACCGTAATTAAAATTAGCGGCTGTTAGTCAATCTTTGACGTCTCGTAGGAAATTATGAATTTAAAGGTAATTAATGACTGTGAAAGTTGGATCGATATTTGGGAAGCTTCAACGTTTAGTCTTGTAGCACACGGCTTCACGGATTTTGATGCAGTCTAATGCTGTGTACCTTCACGAGCGCTTCTCATGAGCGATAGTCTTAACATTTAGGGTACCAAGGTGAGATCATCGACGTTCTTTACCGATGGAGTTCTTGAAAGACTCTCCGTAGCTTTTTCATCGTTACGTTGGTTGCTTTTATAGTATTCGTTTCTGTTATTTTCAATTTCAACGAAGCGAAATTGTGTGCGAAACCCTTTGTGTTACAAAGAATATATTGGGTTGTTCGAAAAGTCATTTCGTTTCTTTTTTTTTTGGTGGACATGAAACACGATTTCTTTAGAGTGTACAAACATTTTACTGAATTATATATTCCCCATTTTGGAAAACGAAATCACTTTCCGAACAATCCAATGAAAATAACCGTCGAACAGTGAGAACGAAAGCAAAGTGACAAATAGTAACAATTGAGACTCGCAAGAACAGAAAATGACAATAACAGAAATAGAATAATAAAATGTAAAAGAGAGAGAAAAACGATACTTACCTACAACCGCTATAATAAATCATAAATATCTTTGAAATAACAGTTTCTGTCTTTTAGATAAAGCATTTTCGGACGTAAAATTATGTTAACTTTTTTCATGTATTTGATCCGAGTAACATAATGTAAATTTGGTTCCAACATTTCTTACCATTCTGTATATAAGATGTTACAAAAATAGTTGACCAAACTTTGATTTATTATATACTTTCTAAAGATGAAAAGAGGTGATATTGACACCTATCCGGAATTTTTTCAGAGATATAAACGTGTTTTGTTTGTGAGTGAATATTGAAAAAATTTGTACCTTTCGATGTGCGGATCGTTGAATTGGCAGAGGAGGAATCCACTGAATTTTCATTGATGGAGTCACCTGAAAAGTTTAGTTTACGAAAATAATGTTACTGACAATACAGTGACACCAAGAAAGAGGATGGTCACGGTACGTGACCGAATTCGAAATATATCAAAACCTTTTGAACGTATTCGAGAGTCCGTAAAACGTAGATCGAAAATACGTTCCGTAGCACGAGGCAGTGATTTTGAACAATCTCGTTAGTCTGATCTATTTTTATCGTCAGGAGGTGTTGAATACATCAAAGGATCGTCATTTATTTCCGCAACAACCTGTAATTTGAAACACAATAATGTATCTTTGTACGTCTTGGAAACTATCAATTGTACTCGTCGTGTTCGATCCCGATTCTCGATCGAGATCGAGCCGTGTTGTTCGAAAAGTTATTTCGTTTTTTTTAGTGAAAATGAAACACGACTTTTTCAGAGCGTGTAAACATTTGATTAAATTATACATTCTCCATTTTGGAAAACGAAATGGCTTTCATTTTTTTTTTGGTGAAAATGAACCACGATTTTTCCAGAGCGGTAAACATTTTACTAAATTGTACATTCTCCATTTTGGAGAACGAAATGACTTTCCGAAGTCGTTCGGAAATTTCTCAACGGTTCCAAAAAGAAGAAACAAAAAGAAAAGAAAAAAGAAAAAAGAAAATTTCCTCCCCCGTCCTCCACTCTCGTTGCTGCTTAATTTTCCAGCACGGCGCACACGACGCGAGTCGCGAGCTTTTACGCGCCAGAAAAAAGGTGGAAAGTGTAGGACGCGAAAAATTCAAAGAAAACGACGCGATCGATACAACGAGATAAAACTGAATTTAAAAGGGTGAGACCAGCCGGCACCTTGAACTTGGTAAACCCAGATTCGTGGCCCTGCCGCCGTTTCCTTGGTTGTTCGCGATGCCCTGTTTTAATTAAAATTATTTCTAATAATTAGTCGGGTTGCACGCGCTCGCGCGCGTAATAAACGCGGAAACGCGTTTTACGCGGATGACTTGAAGCGGTCCAGACACTAATTTCCCTTCACTGATGGGTGCATCGGATAATTAAACTGGGTCATAAGGAATTCTGTGAAAAAGTGCACTCCGTTAATTAATTTCTTCTTCTCTCTCTCTCTCTCTCTCTCTCTCTCTCTCTCTCTCTCTCTTTCTCTTTCTCTCGCGCGCGCCCTCTTTCGTTAATGCCTCGACTCAAAGCTGCTTTCAAAGGCGTTGTATCATTCGCGATCTTTAAGAGCGTCGGGCCTGCAATGTATTAACCGTCGAACTGGCAGCGCAATTAGGCCAGTTTAAATGTAATTTACCAACATTTCAACACAATTTACAATCCAACTCGGTAACGACGACGAGACGATCCAGGTAACGCGAAACCACCGTACGTTTCTAACCTCAAAAATTACCAAGTCGAGAATCTCTCGGGCTTGTTAAACGGAAACTTTGTCGTTCGGACTTAACTGTCTGCTTGACACTCTAAATTGTTCTTTAACGTTGCCTGGCGAATGTTCCGCATAATGTGATTAAACAACGCGGTGTAATTGCACAAATAACAGTCCGTCGGAGCAAAGTGCACTTCGACTTATGAATGATGCAGCAGGTAGTTAGGTGGTTTGCAAGGAATTTTCCCAGGGTATGCGCGCTGCGTTAATTATTCGTTCGCTAATGTTCGTAAAACCGACGTTTACGTGAATGTCGATGGAAAAAAGTTCGTTCGTTCGTTCGTTTAACCACTTTGAATTATTCGGCTTAAAGGAAACGAAAATTCGAACGTATATACAACGATGTTGGTAGTTATTGAAACTAACGCGATCTTGTTCTTCAATTAGGGAATTTAATTTTGTACTGTTACGTACAATTTTATCGGGTGGACAAAATGTTTCGTCGTTCGAAAATAAATTGAGAGCGTAATCGATTTTGAAAATATTTGGTGCCTCGAACGTTCGATCTTCTAATTTTGAAATATTTTCGGTAGTTTAATTTACGAAACAAATTTTTGATCGTAAATTACCTTCGAATACGGTGATACGAACGCGAGAAACGTCTGTAACGAGACCTATTGAAATTTTACTGAAATTGGCACGTGCTTCGGCCATTTTTAAAACTGATTATCTCGGAACGGAAGCTTCTTCCGTCTAGAAAATTTTGCCCAAGTAAAATAAATTATTTCGAGTTTTGTCGCGATTACGATAGATAGAGCCTCAGAATACTCTAACACACGATCGTTCGCGTAATGTAACTATCACAGAAATGTAAAATCTATAAATATGTATTTCAATAATTGTCGTTTCGTTTCTATACGAATAAATGAAGTTTGATATCGGAAGAGTAACTGTTATATTATTCGAACACTTAATTATATTTCTCTTCATTAATTCGGATATGGAACACTTTCGTATTTTTTGTAAAAAGGATTTGACAGATGTATCAATAGTTAATATATTTTTAATAATACTCACTCGCCACGCACTTCCTTGCAGTCGCTAATTTCCCGCGAAAAAAGTACGTGGAAGTTTTCCCGTTCTCGCACTGCTGCCAACCCAAGGTAAACAAAATCACTAATTCGTTGCCAACTCATAATCAGGTACTGTAACATAGATGGTTATGATCATAGCGTGGCATATTCAAATTTAGCTCACGAGATACAAAACGCAGAAATTAATATCGACTACTTTCAAGTTTATCGCAAAGGTAACGATAATGATGCTCAAACGACCAATAAATTTTCATTCGAAACCAATTTCAAAAAATCACATGGCTACAAATTGCTCAAAAATCGCGCGTCGCGTTAAAGAAAATTCGTATAATACACACTGGATAAGAAAAATATTTAAATACTTGTTAAAATTTTCAGCCATCCGTTTCGAAATTGTTCTTAGTCCTTCTTAACGTTCGTACTCCAAAATGTTACTTCGCGGAACGATTAATACGAGCCAACCGGATTGGTTAATTGGGAAACTAACCAGATTGGTCGAAATTCACACGACTTTGTACCGTCAACGTCGAATCCAGTTTAGAACGAGCGACGAATGTCGTCGTAATTCGCGGCAAAGTCTGTGCAACGTTTTCAGCTTACGAACGACGCATCGGATAATTAAAAGCGCCACGAGGTATTTCACTGAAAGGGCACTTCGTTAATTACTTTCTTTCGCGTAAACGTTCCGCCTTTGAAACCGGCAGTGTCGCGCGTGTTTTCCTGCGGCTCCGCGAATAAACTCGGGACGCAGTGCGCTCGCGAACGTAATCTTCTCGTTCGTTTCCACGGCCCCGATTTCTCACGGGTTCGATCCTTTAATCTGACATCGACAACGGGCCAGCTGCTGGAATTCTCCTCCGCTCCGCTCCACGCGATTTGTTCGTCACCGTTTCGCCACCCTCTGGTTGACCTTCGTCGAATTAAACGCCATCGTTCCGGAAAACGCGTGGGAAAAGCCCGAGGGGAGACTGGACGATCAGAGCCGTACCACCGTTCGGTACGTAAAAATTACGCAGCCTCGAGAATATAGAAAATAAGTAAACACATTTGTCACGGGTCCGTGGTCGCATGGGCCGGTTCATTGATAGCCCAGAAATAATCGATCGACTTTAACGATGTACACGGGAGAATGTTCGATAATTTCTTCAATATTTTTGAAGAATATGCACTATTTTTCTTTTATACTCCAGTCGACTTGTAACGACGTTTCATCCGTCCGCGAGTGAAAGGCATAGTTGTGTTTATATCCCCACTACGGTAGAGTCGCATCAGCTCACCTAGCGTTACAGGCGTTGCTCGCTATTGGTCGAAGACGATGACGAAGATCGATGCCGATCATTTCGAGATCGAGCGAGATAGAATAATTCGTAGCAGAGTTTCATTCAGCCTTCGAATGAAAGCGTCGAAATAGAATAACTTCCTTCGTTACATTATTACCGAGTGGATGAAATGCTCCTAATAAAAAGATGAATTTCATTTAATGTTCCGCGCTGTGAGCGAAATTTGTGCTCTTTTTTTTGGAGCGTCTTCATTATATTAAAATTATACTTTTATTTCCTTTTGTGTTCCACCTAGATACGTCGTAAATGTTCTTTCCCGCAGACTCGATATTCCGTCGACAATTGAAAGATAACACGCATATATCTTTTGGAAAACCGAAAGCAGAAAAAACGCACATTTATCTCAGCAATCTACTATATTGAAATTCATTTGGAGCCGAAAGAATTAATTTTTGCTCATTAAAATTATTATAAATCCGTTTAAATTCATTTCTATCTAAATAAACTCTGCATAATTACAATTCACGCGAAAGTAAGTTATGTTGAAATTAAATATAAGCATAAACTTTTTACTTTTATATTACAAATACTCCAAGGGGTTTCAGATAACAGTAGTTCCTCACAAAATGACTTACTATTATGTAAATTGTAATTAAGCCTAGTTTATCCAGACAGAAGTGAGTTTAAACGGATTTATAATATTTTTAACGAGTACGAATCATCTTTGTTACTCCACCTATAGAAAAATTGGTAACGTTACATAATATTATGTAAACAAGACGTTTTAAGTATAATCGAAACCTCAACAGTTTGTAGTCCCCAAGCTTTATACTAGGCTGTTCAATAAGTTTCGTCGTTCGATAAAATTTATCGAACAGTATAGTACCAGGTTGCTCTATAAGTTTCGTCGTTCGATAAAGTTTATCGAACAGTACAGTACCAGGTTACTCTACAAGTTTCGTCGTTTGATAAAACTTATCGAACAATCTATTATTTATATAGGTACATATTGAGGTAGGAACTCAATTGAAGTCTATTCCTACTACTATGGCAAACCGCGCGGCTAATGTAAGGCTCAGATTATGGGGTTTAGGTGGGGATGGGCGGTCCGTCCCCTCTTTACCCCTGTCCCTTCCCGTGAGACTTCAAGTCAGGGGAAGGTGATACGTGAAAGCACCAGCTCCATCGATGATTATGTTTCTCTGGGTCAGCGAGTTTTCAGAGGAGCGTCAAGCTATGCCAAAATCGAACTCACAAGGGACTTCACTTGAGCGTAAATCACCAATTTTAACGAAACTTACACATAATACAGTTCTGTGAAAATATTTCACACGTATTTTCTTCTATCAGCTACTATCCATTCGGGGTGAAATCAGTCCTGAAAGATTTTCCTCGATATTTCGGAAACGATGAGAGCTACGAAAAAAGTCGTTTAAACAAAAATTGCACACTTTCGAACAATGAACTGGAGCTTCAGAAGAGTTTTGCAAAATATTAATTTGTTTCAACGGTACGTTGAAAAATGTTCATTTTTGGAATTTTTTTTTTATATTGTACAATTCATTGTTCCACATCGTTATAAATTTGCCAATATAAACCGCAGACCGATACGGAAGGTACGTATATTCGAAAATTTTTATTTAACCCTTTCAATAAAAGTTAGCGTCGGTACAATAAAATCAGCTTCAATGCGGAACGCGAATCGACCAGAAACACCGATAAACACAATGGTGGGATATATTACGGAAGTATTTCTTTTGTTTCTGACCTTGTATCGATTCGAGCTAACTCGGTTTCTCTGTACCGGTTGAATTTACGCGATACCGAATACACTCGTACGATGAGATGTTATTGTTTTCTGTTCGCGAGTACAGTAGATCATTATCCTATTGCATCACGTTACACTCTTACGTTACATTGCACTCTTACTGTTACATTGCACTCTTACTGTTACATCACACTTGATATCTCTCACATTGCAACTTGAAACTGTTTTCCATCGTTAAAATCACGTACATAAGTAAACTCAATCAATTGAAATCACTATAATTAATCCTGTCGCGATAGAGCCTTAGAATTTTTTGAAATCTCACAATCGTACATTTTTATCTGGTTCTCTTCCACTTTGTATCCTGCTGAATTTTTATAACGAAAGTATACTCGTTACAAGTGCGTAATTTCATTCCGATTTCCACTCGTTTCGTGCGCCCGGATTTTTACAAAGGCGTCACGTCAACGACACGCGATTTCAGTACATCACGAATCTAGTAATCCGATGCTGGTTACGTTACGTGACAATTTACGAGTGCGCTTAAGTTTAATTGCGAATTTACGGCTGTTCTTTTCCCGGGGAACGAGTCGCGTGCACGCGTCTGCGGTTGCTGGCCACTGGAGGTTTTGCGAACGACGTATTTCGGAGTTCGGGGACATCAACGAGCTCGGATTTTATTGTCCCGGAACGACGAGTTGAAAAACTACTTGAATTTCGATGTCGGGGAAACGTTTTGGAAGAGTAACGCTTTCGGTGTCGAGCAAACGCGAACAAATCGTAGTTCAGTTCGCGAGAAACTGTTACATGCACGTATCGTTATCAATGTAAACCGATCCGATGATTTAAATTTTTATTGGACAGTCAAGGGCGCGTTCTTCTTTTATGGATTATCTTTTAAGATTGGAACAATAATTGCAATTGGATTCGGTGACATTTTTTTGTCGTAGAATAATGAGACTCCATTTTCAACCGATTTGTATTATATTGTTTTCTGTCTTTTTTTTTTATTTTATTGTAGTTACGATAGAAGAGAACGATGCGCGTTAAATGTATTCGACTGGCATCGAAAGCAGCCATTTTTCATCAGTATGGAAAAATACAGCTAAATTGAATCGAGTTTGCCTTAGAATTATTTAGTTCTCTAGATGAAACAAATTTTCAGAATGTTTTATTAGTAAAATTGTGATTTTGAGAAGATTAGATATTTTGAAGAGTAATGGCTAATTTATTTAGTCAGAAGGTACAAAAGTATTGGAAATTGTTATGATATCCTTTTCTAAAAAATATCCAAATATTACAGGTATTATATTAATAATCGTAAGATGTAACTGTGAAAATACGAACATGGAAACTTGTTACTTGACTTCAACAGAGTATTATTTCTTCGAAACATTTTAAAATTCTAATATACAGATAAAAAAATGCTTTGCAAAATGGTTGCAGAAATTTTGCAACGTATAACCATAATTTTTGTATCTGTGATATTTTTCGTAATTTTATAATCGATAGAGGAACCAAAATCAAATAAAGAAATTATGATCTCTTTCCTGTTTGATGTTACTCCTGTAATAGAGGGTTGAAGATCGGTAAAAATTGTTCTACTTTGAAAAACTGAAAAGTTCACGTACGACGAATCCAATTTGAACGAGGGCCATTCTTCACACGATTATTCGCCTACATCTTTCATCTTCGTCAGTCTCGGTTGTCACCTAAATGATTATACCGCATGAAGCGTGATAACCGTGATCACAATTGAGAGGACATTATTTCTCATATCGTTATTGCAATAAATGTCATGTAATCACAAACCGGCGGTTAATCGGAAAAATTACCTGTGTTTATATTAAAATATAAAATTCAGTTTCGAAATTATATTTCTCTTGATTTCTTTCGATATTGGTTGCATATTGAGGTACACTAAACTCTACAAATTTGTATATTCTCTGTATACATATATAATCGATAAAATTACAACTGAGAAAGCATAGTCACAAATATTAACGTTCTCACAAAGAATAATCTTTATGATAATGATTGTTCAATGACGTTTGTAACTAGTTGGGTAACAAAACTGAGCAGAACCGATTTGCACGTTTCGAAGAAACAAAAAATCTAAACAAAGATTGCAAGGCCTATAGAGACAGTGTTCTACGTTTGAAGGAATGTTAATATTATTGAAAATTTTAGAAAATATTCTCAGATTTGCTCATCACTGTATATCCTAATTGACCACAACTTCTTGTTACACAAAAAGTCTTTTATTTTCTGGTTACACTGTACCGTGTTAAATATTGTACAAATTTTCTTACATGAACGAACAAAAAATTATACCACAACGATAATGAGACTTCAAGGTGGTGAATTTTTTAACGACTGCGAGTAATTATTCGTAAAATATTCAATTGGTTAAAATAAATATATTCGAAACGTTTTCAAGGGTAAACGGACCGAAAATGTGAACGAAATTGTCTCCGGTGCATTCGTTGGTTAAACATTTCCCCGGTCCGAGTTTTCAAATGGAGAATAGCATTTTCCAGCGATGATGTCGCGGCCAGGGTATCGCCGCTGAAAGACGCGATAAGCGAATTACGTTACGATTTTGATCGGAAGCGTAGGAAGAAAAAAAAAAGAAGAAAACTCGACTCTCGCTGGGAAGTTTAAGGAATTGAGAACGATGATTTTTGCACGGCGATTCGCATCTGAAATTCATGGGGCATTCTCCCGCGAGCCATCGCCGCCGTTATCGACTTTTTCGATTTCCCGCCAATTCCTCGTGTACACCTCTGAAATCTTGGATTCCCAAGAAACTCGATTGTCGACACTGCACGACTGCCCATTAAAGCGCAAAAATTCGTCTTATTTGCTTGGCATTACCTTGACGCATGTACGGAATTTTTCCATCGAATCTTGGACCACGGGCTGCGCGAAATTCGCTAACGACGTCGGGTCAAATCTGACCCAACGGGGGGAATCACACCCGCCCGTATTTCGAAACGAAACTTCGAGTCAAATTTTCAATATTCACGTTACTGAATTTCTGAAAATTATTGGATCGTTTGGAAACGAATCTCGTTTATCTCGTTTTCTAAAATGGAGAATATATAATTTAATGAAATGTTTGTACGCTCGAAAAAGATTGTGTTTCATTTTCACCGGAAAAAAAAAAAACGAAATGACTTTCGACTTACCAGCAGGACGAAATTGAATTTTTTATGGTAGCTAGTTTTGTACGATTTTCGGCGAAGGAAACTAATAATAAAAATACGTACGATTCAGTATTTCTCTTCTTTGCAAAAAATTTACTTATTTCGGAAACAGTGTCTCGAGAATGGTAGTGAATGATGAACGAAGGTGAACGAAACGTACCAAGTACGAATGAATAGATGATACAATATATACGCAACATAATACGTATATAGAATATATATGATTATTATTCGTATATGTATATTTCTTTGTCGAATTGATTCACACTTAAAGCAAGGATTAAATTTGCGAAGTAAAAATATAAGTTTGTCATATTTTCGAATTTCTAATTTAATTTCTAATTTCGAATTTTTAATTTTGTCACTATTAATTAATTTTCGACTTTGAACCGAGATAAAAGTTGATAGGTTTCTGAAACGAAAATTCGACGTACCTCGATAATTGGAACGAAAACCCGATTTTTAAAAATTATTCTAGAAAATGTTACACAATCTAAAGACATGACTCAATTCCGAGATGAAACAGTCCTAAACAATATCTCACAAACAATTAAACAACAGTATCTTGTTCACCGTTCAAACTCACTACGTTTCTTTTCATTGAAACAAAGATCAGTTGCAAACTCTAAATTCAAAGGTTTCATCATAATTTTTTATTCTCAATGGAATTCAAGGAAGAAATGGTTATCGTATCCCGTATAGATTTACGTTAATATGAGATTAGGCCGAAAACGCGTGCAACGCGATACTATCCGGATTTATAGATTGGGTCGTGCTCGTTCGAGCGATTCGAACAGCGTGATACGTGTGTTACGAATATTCTAGTACACGATGCTACTTTTTTCTTGTACACTGTTGTGTAAAATGGGAATATTTACGAAAATAGTGCTCGAGGAACGTGGCCCGTACGCGACACGGTAACGTAACGTGTTCACCCCTATTATTGCACTTACTTTTTTATTTTTTTTGTACACACAGTACACGGTACGAAATACTCTTCAGCAGGACGAAATTGAATTTTTTGTGTAGCTAGTTTTCTACGATTTTCGGCGAAGGAAACTAATAATAAAAATACGTACCATGCAACAAGATATCAACCCCTATTTTATTTAATATCTCCAGTTTCTTCGATGCACCACATTCATTTTGTAGACTCTCGAGTGAACTCGAGTACGAAAATGTACAAACAATATCTTATCAAGACTGGTGCATAATCATTCGGTAATTAAATCGAAGATTTAATTCCCATAAGAGAATTTTCACACAATGGAACAAGAAATTATTAGTACTTAAATTTATTTCATATTCACTAACCGAAAACATGCATTCTACATTCACCAGTTTCTCACACTTTGTTTTATTGTACACACGTGGTACCTGTCTATTGTCATTGAACATTGTAAATTGTTTTGAACCATCAATAGGTTTGTTATTAAATCGTGGCAACGATATCGAAGTTCATCTACTTTCTAAAAATTCTAATTTTATTTCATTCTGACTATTGGAATCTGAGAAGCCTCGTTAATTGTAAAATGAAAAAATTCAAGCAACACGTTGATGATATTAGTGTGTTTTTGAAAAAATTCAAGCAACACGTTGATGATATTAGTGTGTTCTTGAAAAAATTCAAGCAACACGTTGATGATATTAGTGTGTTTTTGAAAAAATTGGCAGAAACATTGTACGATTTGTACACTGTCAATATATGTACGAAATATTTATATCACGCGTTGAGTATCGTTGGAAAGAACTCCAAAATATTAAATTTTTTTCTTTTTTGCCCCGAAGGGCTGCGAGCGAGTTACCTACCGAAACAAAAGGGTGCGAATACGTTTTATTTTTTAGAACGCCCTGCAGCGAAAAGTCGAGTGGCTACAAATCGGACGAACGAAGTGGCTAAGGCGTGGAAACGTTGACGCCGAATCATTTTTCGTTAAATACGAAATTTAATAAATTGAAAATACTTCGAATCCCGTGTTATTTGTAACGACAAAACATATAGTAGATAGTGTATTCCAAACTCTGAGAAATTCCGATCTTATTCGCTGTTTAAGAGAGGACACCGCTCCCAGACGTTAAAAAATGGATAATTTTTACGAATTTTTTCCCGAGTTGTTACTAAATGAAATATGCAGTCTTTCTCGGAGAATATAAATATAAATTTCAGCTTCATTTAACAATTTTTCGGAAGTAAATATCATACAAAATGGCGAGGTTATTCGCTATTCCCAGAACCCCTTCTGGTGAAACATTGTTCGTCGATTACGACAGTTGACAAGAACTGGAAGGTTTGAAATGAAAAGAATGTTGTCGATTCATGAACTGGAGACTATTATCTAAAATGTAACCTAAGATTTTTCGAAAATTGTAACAATTGTAGAAATGGTCGAAGTTTGAGGAGAAACGATTATTTCTATCCAAGAAAACGACTTGAAACGTTTATAGAAAATGAAATAATTAACCTATTAGAAAAAAAATAGTACCCTGCACTGTGGATTACTCTATGCAGAGTGTCTCTATAAAATTTGAAGTAAATTGGATGTGTACTGTATCGGTAACAAGTTTATTCATCGCTGAAACTTCCTTAGATGTTTGAATCTTGAGATATCTTTTTGACGTAACGTTCTCTGCACTTGAAACATTTAAGAGAATAAGAAAAAAGAAAAATTCGAAAAATACCGATCGATACGAATCTATATTGAAAATTCCACATCGTTGTCCATGGTATATAACAACAGATTGTTCGTGTTCCTCTTCATTCGAGAATTTTTCCCACATCGCGTGCGTGTTCGTTCTCGAGCACAATTTATCGATTAATTCTCGCGATATCGACGATTCAAACGCCCACGAAAAAGATCACACCTGGGTCAAAACGAACCCGTAACTCGATCTCGCTTCCGTAAAAATATTTCGAGGAAAAAGTCCCTCGTTTCAGCACACGTTTCTCAATTTCTAAGGAAAGACTGAAATTACAATTTTTAGCGATGCAAAAGTTTCTCTGGGTTCGAAAGGACCCAGACGTTGCACAGCCAGGTTTTAAACAGTGTATTGTTCGAGAAGGTGCACTGTCCATAAAATTGTTCCGGCGAAGTTTATATCACTTTCTTCTCACCGTAGGAGAAATCGACACAGCCTCGTTCTTCGTGAAGTATTCATGGTGCGCGAAATCCACTCCATGGAGTAATAGTATGGATAGAGTTTTCGGAATTTCAAAGTTCGGGAATCCGTACTTTGGCCGATACCACACGTTCGTACGCTATTTCTCACGTGGAAGCAGTGGAATTGAGCTCTGCATATGCCAATGCTTGTACACTGATGTATTCGCTCTGCACCGTCAGTTTTGTATATCTTCTTCCGGTTCCTGCGAATGACCCGTATCCTTTTTTTGGATACCGTGTCTCTTTTTTCTTTTCGTTTCTTCGAAATGTGTTCGTTGCACTCGTGTACTGGTTCGGATGTTCGATTGATTATGCAACGGAAAATGGGGTGATTTTTTCTTTTTCTAAGGATAATTGTACTCAATGGAGAAAATTATGTCATAGAATAGTGTTTCGTTGTTGAACGATTGAAAATTTCTCTCCATTAAATAAATTCTCTGTAATACTAAAGAGTTATTGTACGGAATAGTAGTTCTTTGGGCATTGAGGTGACCAAATATTTAGAAATAGTAAAATATTTCCTTCTACGATATTATTTTAAAAAATTACATCACAGGACAATCTTTCGACTTTGAATTGTAGAAAATGTTGCTTCATGATTGTACTCTAAAGATTATGTTACAATCTTTGGTCATCGAAGCATAGATAATGTTTCTCATATAATTCAATAGTAAAAAATCGCATCTTGAACAATTTTTTGTCTTTGAATCGTACAAAAAGGTTGCTCCATATTAATACTCTAAAGATTACGTCACAATCTTTGGTAATCGAAGCATAGATAATGTTTCTCCACGATTCTATAGTAAAAAATCGCATCTTGAACAATCTTTTGTCTTTGAATCGTAGAAAATGTTGCTCCATAATTATACTCTAAAGATTATGTCACAATCTTTGGTCATCGAAGCATAGATACTGTTCCTCCACGATTCTATAGTAAAAAATGCCATCTTGAAGGTTGCTCCATAATTATACTCTAAAGATTATGTCACAATCTTTGGTCACCAAAGCATAGATAATGTTCCTCCACGATTCTATAGTAAAAAATCCCATCTTGAAGGTTGCTCCATAATTATACTCTAAAGATTATATCACAATCTTTGGTCACCAAAGCATAGATAATGTTCCCCCACGATTCCATAGTAAAAAAACCCATCTTGAACAATCTTTCGTCTTTGAATCCTACAAAAAAGCTACTCCATGATTATACTTCAAAAATTATATCACAATCTTTGGTCACCAAAGCATAGAAAACATTCCCCTAAAATTCTCTTCAAAACCATCGTATCACAGTCTTCACTCGTCTAACCACGATAAAAACTTCCCTCCGCGATTCTACTCCAAAACATCGTATTTGGTCGTCTTTGGTCGTCGAACCGTAGAAAATTCCTCCCCAAGAATCTGATCCACCAGATCGTATCACAGTCTTTGGTCGTCCAATCATAGAAAATTTCCATCCCCTATTTTATTCGATCCTCGTTCGAACTAGTCGGTACCAGTTACCCAGGAATCGTTCTCGTACCACACGACGATGGACGTTCGATCCCGTCTTGCGTATTCTCCTAGGCGGATTTAAATCCAGATCCGTGGTTTCGTAGAATCTCGAAGTCTTTTGACACTCGTGTCGCGCAACATATTCTGTACTCGTTTCCATTCGAGGTACACGAAGAGGGGTTTACTCGAGAGGTTTACTCGCCGCGGTAGCCAGGAAGTTTTCGACACGAATCCACGAATCGCGATTCTTCCGGTTCGGTGCAATTAGAATGCAATGCACGCGGCCACGATCGACACCCCGTTAGTTAACCAACCACCACCCCGCAAACTTTTCGTATCGTAATGCAAGCGAAGTGCTACCGTAATAGGGACGTGCCAATCACTGGCAGAATTCCAATCGGTCCACCGATGCATCATTCTTGCGGCCCGTTTTACTGCACCGGGACACCGATGCACACGTAGCAGAACGTATGACGACAGTCGTGGCCCGGAACGTCAGGTGGCCAGGGATTACCTCGTTAGTATACATTGGCTCGTATATCTGCAGCCAGTCTGCATATAACCCTGCCTACAAATATGGAACGTCGCGGGTCTTCCTAGCATTTTCCAATGCCGGCCGGGTTGCAACTGCGTTTTTCAATTCGTTTTTCTACGTTTATACGTATCATATCGGAAGCGCCCGTTTTTACGTCGTTTCTTTACATTTTGAATTCATTTTTCGATGCTTTTTCCATTCACGGGGACTTCTCGCTAACACTGACAAAAAGATACTATTTCTGTTCGGTTAATGTATTAACGGATTTTACGATATCGGGAAATTGTACAGGAGAGAGGGAGTGTCGTGATTGTTTTTTTATTGTTAAAAGTAATTGATTAAATAAACCTGGTCGTATTAAGTCTTGGAATATATTTGTTTTATTATTTATAAATTCTTTACTGCTGGAGTTTATTCTCTTTTGTTGTTGCGAGTAATATTGTTGTTTCGTGTATCCTAGCTTCTGATTAATATTGTTTTCGTAGTTTGAATTGCAAAGGGTTAGTATCACACAGATCGATTTACTTTTTGTATACTTTGTTATCGTTTTTAGCTTATATTCAATTTATACGATTGTTTCGTAACTTTGATTCTTTTCTTTGGGAAAAATTTCGAAAAAGTCCTGGAAAAGACAGAAAACACGTTTCAAGATCTCACCAATGACGTTACGTTTACTATTGAACAAAAAACTTTGTTTCCAATGTAGCTACATTCCTATGTTCGTAAATTTGTTAACACAATAGTGTCGAGTACCGTTAGATAGACTGCAATGAAACTTTATCTTCAAGTGATGTAAACTCACATTTACATTTTGCATTCTCGTCTCAAGACTTGATCC
Organism: Ptiloglossa arizonensis; assembly: GCF_051014685.1. Classification (NCBI taxonomy): domain Eukaryota; kingdom Metazoa; phylum Arthropoda; class Insecta; order Hymenoptera; family Colletidae; genus Ptiloglossa; species Ptiloglossa arizonensis. Next base: position 9,621,731 of record NC_135059.1, on the reverse strand, counting down.
CATTTCGAGTAAATTCATTCCGTGAATAATGACAGCGATGCGTCGAAAAATATTGCGAAGTGTTCTGTTAATTTTTAATCCTGATTTAATATCCTTAGCACTCGGTGTGAATTTTTGTTCCATTCAAGGCAAGTCTTTCAACGCGAATGTTCGCACCTCAGTTAAAGTATTTCGTGCAATCGTATGTTGATTGTATTCGGTGCAGCCATTAGGTGATTTAGGATTACACGATTAGCACACACGTTGCATACGCGCGTCAGGCAGCGTTGGGCTGATCATGAATATGCATGATTCTTGTTTCTATCATTTGTACAACGAGTCAATTTTACGATTTGATTTAAGGGACACTTGCGCTCTATTTCGTCGCTAACAGCTCGCCTTTAAGTATAGCGAAGCTCGTCTTGATTCGTTTCGCTTTATCTTGTAAACCGACGAACTTTGTAATTTAATCTGTAAAAGTTTCCAGCTTGTTATCTAAGTAAAAGCATAAAAAATACACGTGGTCGTGACAAGCGATATCTTTCAAGTTTCACGACCATATTTTTCGGCTATGGAACAAAGATTGCGTTAACAATAAGTGAACGAACGCAAATTCGAAGAAACGTCCGTCCATCGTTTATCATAAAGAAGCGTAATCAAGCAAATACGAAAACGGGGATAATTACAAACGACATTTCTTTCTTTTCGTTCTCTCGTTATTAAATGTTCTCTAACCTCTTAAAAAAAAATCCTATCTTCGAGGACAAGTATGTAAAAAAAAGTTGCAAAAATTTCGTCCAAACCGAACATTTCTATCACCGATATCAAAAATGTTAAATTTTACAACTTATATTTACTCTGATCCTAACACTTAAATATTCAAACTACTGTATCTATGTTTCATCCAATTACAATAAAACTGTCACAGAATATACTCAAACACCATCAAAATTGAAAAATCGATTTTTCAAAGATTCCTTACCGACTACGACCCCTTTAAAAATTAAACAAATCGAATCTGTGATAATAAAAGAATTCGTTAGAGTCTATCAAACCTTATCGCTCATAGATTAAACCGAGTGGTAAAGAATTCATATCGCAATTACGATACGAAGTTGAAAAACGTTCTGTCGATTAATTAAGAAATTGATCAGCCGTTGGTACGAGTCAATTAAAGGAAAACGGCTCGGACGATTATTCCGGCGACTCGTCTCAATTCCAGTAGGTCTCGTGGTTGGTTTTAACACGGTCCCATCCGCGCATCTGTTGAATCTGGCCGAGTGCCAAGTCGCGTCGAAGTAACGACATTACTCCTTGTTTCTTATTCGTTGTAACGACGTGTACCTGACAGCCGGGGAACCGCGACGAACTTTCCGATTAACCGGTTATCGGGTTAAATTGACTCGGTCGTGGTGGTTAAAGGTCGGTAAAACTTGGAAAATCGTTTCATGGAAGGAGCCGAAACGGCATGGAAAATCCAAGGGGAGAAGTTTCGAACGAATTGTGGAAATAATCGAAAGGGCGGAGAGATTCTTCGTGGAAGAATTTCGGTGCAACTGGACGGGAAATCGTTCGACGCCTGTGCAACACGTTGCCAGTAGTCGACGCACGAGTGGAAAGAGACGATGACGATGGTTTGACCACGGGGATGGAACCCAAGTGGGATTTCGACAGATGTCGATAACAATCGCGTGTGTTTTCGTTTCGTGGATCCGAGTTCTCCGGCTCCTACGCCGATACGTTGTCCGTTTATCCGCCGAATCGAGAAACCGTCTTTGCCTTTGAAATCACAGAAATAATCAGACGTTCGCGATCCAACCGTTGTTCGAACGTCCCGTTTTCTTCTCTCGGGGAAACGATACCGTACAATTCGGAATTTAACGTCTCGGGTAACAATCGTCGAGTGAAATTACGCAAAAGTTTCTTCGTTTTGGTATTGGTTTATTCTTCTTTTATTTGAACAAAGATAGAGGGTCTGTGGAGTACGTCAGGTAAAAGTATTGAGTATTTCTTTTCGGTTATCGTGATTGAGGTTCAAAGAATGATAATGTATTATAGTTCAAAGATTCATTTCCTCTCAGAATATTATCTTGGAAATTACTGGAGACACGGAGAAGTCTTTTAAGGAAATTCTGTACGGTATTTAAGGAAAAATAATGCAGAACAGAAATAATAGAAACGAAGAAACAATGACGTTCAGTATCTTTATGTTCGACATTATTTTCAACTTTATCGTTCGTTAAGAATTTAAACGTTGTTCGTACCACATTAAACGCTTTATTTGAAAAAGTGTGTCGACGATTGAAACATTTATCCCGATGACACATAGGAACGGAGCCGCGTAAAAAAATAGTCGTTTATTCGTGAAATTTTACCTGGGACAAAAATATACGGAGTCAATTATTTTTCATGTTTTTCCGTTGTTGAACGCGGGATTAGTTTATTGTCGTTGAATTATTTAATTGCGTTATATGTTTTTGAAACGTGGCAAACTACAATGGAAGAGCAGCAACTATTGATTTTTCATGGTAATCAAGGTACATACCTACCTAGCTGACCACCACTGTACGTCAAACACAGATAGGCAAAATTTTATTCGAATAATAAACACAACGTATAAAAACACTGCAAAGCGATTTATTTGCACGTTTATACGATTGAACAATTATTCGGGTAATCTTTTATTCGTTCCACGTGACGTATAATTCCATTTTATAATTCGTATTGTAATGTGGATACTTGTGATGTATTTAAACAGAGTTGAACTTTTTCGTAACGAGCACTAGGGGACCGAACAAATTTGTTCGTTAAACTGATCGTTCCCATTATTTATCAGCGATGAGGTACATCTACTTTCCATTATGTGAAACTATGGAATTTTAAAACAAAAGAAATATTAGAGACAAAAATGTAACGTATGGGCATATCTGTATATTATTTGTATCAATAGGATTGTACAAATTATATTATACTATTAGTTACACAATCGCAGTACAGTTATTAATTATGGTAAAATGAATTGTGTTTAACATTATTCTTCCGTAATTAACAAATATATTGATTAATAATAACTGGTAATAAATACTGACAACTGTATCAAGCGAGGATAAATACTGATAAACAATAACAGCTGTATTAATTTATGAAAAGCGGTAGTATCTATATTAATCGATGATACACGGTAACGACTAGGTATATTAATCGACAATTAACATTAATAACTAGACCGATTGATAACAAACAGTAACAACTACGTTAATCGATTCTGAACACTAACTATATTAATTGATGGTAAATACTAATAATTTGCACATTAGTCGATGATAAACACGATTTCGTAAACACGTTCTTTAAATAATAAATCACCAAATTTATATTATCATTGAAATTCATATATTTCAAATATCCAAAAATTTCTACGTTACGTCCGTGAGCACAGTACTTATCAAAATGAATAATAGTATAGGAATACATATAAATTAAAATTATTATCCTCCTTAGCCCTCTAAGCACCGATTGGGGGACGATTGTGCTTTCCCATAAAAGCTAGTGTATTAGCAATAAAATCCTTATCAAACCGTCTCAGTGAATATATCGCCTCGTGAAACAATAATTCTTCTTCGTAACCACTTTTAAACGACCTTTGATAACCTTGTATCGTCGATCATCGTCTTGGAACCGTCTATTACGAGATAATAAACAAACATTTGCTTAAAAAAATTACAGACCTAAAAATCTCCCTCGTACTCCCTTTTGGAATTAAAGAAACCTCACTGTACGTTCCCCATATAGTAAGCTTCGTATTTCAGACATTCTTCTTCCTTATCTTCGAAACAAAACTTGTTGTCAAAGTAACTATTTGTATCTCGAAATTGTCTTATGAGCCTTTGTTAAAAGGGTGAATAAAAAAATAGTTTCTTTTAAAAGAGAAAATAAGAAACCTCACTTACAAGAACCACAATACAAAGAACCTGTATGTTCCCCATAAACTTCGTATTTCAGACATTCTTCTCCCTTATCTTCCAAACAAAACTTGTTGTCTAAGTAACTATTTGCACCGTGGATCATCGAAATTGCCTTACAAGCCTCTGTCAGAAGGTTGGATAAAAGAATAGTTTCTCTTAAAAGAAAACAAACTAAACGAACGATCTTGAAGTGTCCTCGACGTTCTCGTTCGGAACTGCTAAAACCTCAGCGCGTTGTTCGCCTAAAAATAAAAACAACTTGGATTCTCGGGCATCCGTATCTCTCTTTCTCTCTCACCAAGCCTAAATTCGTCGTCCAGGTGACATCTATCGAACACATTCCTGCCAGTACACCGAAGACTGCAGACGAAAATATGCGCGGGATGAGCGATCGTCGTGTCGCGAATCAGCTGGACGCCGGTCGATCGTCGCATTTACGAGTGATTATCCGAGTTGCGGTTTGCGGTGATGGGATTGGTCCGTCGTCGGTGTGGAACCGTGTACGACACTCGAATCCCTGGATATCAATTTATACGCATTGTCAGATTATCCTAAACACGGTTAGCCGAGATATCCGACCAGTGGCGCCGCCTCGCGGGGAAATTCAATTTCGATCGGAGTCTTCGGCCGAAGAAAGAAAAAGAATCACTCCTACTCGAGTACGATAAAATCTCTCTCTTTCGAAAGAAAACAACCTGGAACGCAATTGTTAATAACGCGAGAGCAACCCTCCCTGTCACAACCGGCCCCTGTCTCCTCCCAATTTCTCTTTTCGCTTTCACCATTTTCTTTTTTCCTTCTTCTCCCTCCATTTCTTTCTTCCTTTTTTCTCTCTGCGCGCTCGTCGGTCGGATCGTCGGGCCGGGAATGTCGTTTTTTCGAGGCTCGCGAAAGGAAAATGAAAAGGGAAAGGGACGGTTTGCGGGCTCGCAAAGCTTTGTGCCAGCTAGCTCAAAGAGGAACGCTTTAACCGCATCTCGCGGGTAGAAAGAAGCGCTTTCTCGGGGCGCTCGCACGGTTGCAAAGTGACGCCGCCACCGGTAAAAGAAATAAAAGCCGTGGCTCCTCTCGTTCGTCGCTTTGTCTCCTGTAATTCTACCTCGAAAACGTCTGGATGGTTATATACGCGTCGTTCCGCGAAATCACTACGGGACGGGATCGCGGCCATGAATCGAATCGGGTCGCTTAATCGGACCCAAAAGAAACTACTTTTCTCGTTCTGGTTCCAATTCGCGCGGAAATTGGTTCCGCGATTATCGTTCGATCGCTTGGAAATCAGGCCACGGGCTCGCTACGTTGTTTCCTTGGACTTTCGGTGGTTCGTTCTCGTCACGGGCACCGTAAAATAGGTAGGACTACGAGCGTGACGAAATTTTAACGTTTTCTTCGTTTATTGCGCGCGTTTCAAGGTGTGAGTTTCGTCGAGTTCGATTCACGGATTGTGAATCACCGAACGCGGTTTCAACGGGTACGTTTATAAACGTTTATAAACGGAGACGGAATCGCTGAAACGAAATTCTGATTGGGTAGTCGAAACGAGTCTCGTTGAAAACGAGTTTCCTCGGTTTAATGACTTTATTCAGTTCGGTCGTGACGCTTTCGTGTTTATGAATCAACGTTCAGCGTGCCTGCTACCTTATGGATCAACATCGGGAAAGTTTTACACGGTTTTATTTTCAAACTGGGGGATCTCGTCACGAGGCACTTTGTAATTTTATTAAAGGATCACCTCGCGGATAGCTCGGGAAAATTTGACTACGAAAGTATGGGAACACCTGCGATCCTTTCTTTCTGAGAGAGGAAAAGGCTGATCGATACACAGGGTGGTGTTACGGAACTTGATCGAGTGGGATTCTAATTGGAATTGGAAAAAGGTGTTAGAGGAAACGGTAAATGATTCGTAGAAGATTGTACGAAAATATTTTCTGGATTGTATCTTTTTTTTTGAAATTCTAACGGATACGTGTATTTTACAGTTGTGCTATTTTTTTCCTTTTTTCTGCAGCGAAAACGTACTTCTTTTGCATTGTTCACTCTTATCGTTCTATGTGGAACAATGTCACGGTAAAGTGATGTGAAAATGATTCGTCCATTTTTTGATATTTAATTCATTTAAAATCTTTTTTTCAAGTGACGTATACACGTGCATTTTACAGTTGTGCTATTTTTTCCTTTTTTCTGCAGCGAAAACGTACTTCTTTTGCATTGTTCACTCTTATCGTTCTATGTGGAACAACGTTACGGTGAAGTGATCTGAAAATGATTGGTCCATTTTTTGATATTTAATTCATTTAAAACATTTCATCTACAAATTGCTCCTGTACGAAATATATTTCTGAAAATTTAATCCTCGTTTAATCGTTTACCTTTTTTCTTTAACATTCTCTTTCAATTACAAGCAGTAAGAGATACGAGGTGTTTCTTTGCATTGTTCACTCTTATCGTTCTATGTGAAACAACGTTACGGTGAAGTGATCTGAAAATGATTGGTCCATTTTTTGATATTTAATTCATTTAAAACATTTCATCTACAAATTGCTCCTGTATGAAATATATTTCTGAAAATTTAATCCTCGTTTAATCGTTTACCTTTTTTCTTTAACATTCTCTTTCAATTACAAGCAGTTAGAGATACGAGGTGTTTCAGTTTCGTGGACTACCCTATATATAGTATAAAATCTCTGACCACAGATCGAACAGAGCCTTGCAATCCTTGTTTCGGTAGACAATAAAAGACACCCTGATCCAGTTCGGATCCCAGCTGGAGCTAACTCAGTTTTCATCCACAAATTTGCTAATGCGGCTTCTCAAATTCATCGAGATATTGGTATCGATCGTTGGTGATGTTGTTCAAACAAATATTTCACCACGATGGTGAACGCGTCGGTTTGTCGATTTTAATTAAAGCCGTGGCAATTACTCGCTTTGAGGTCAAAAATCGGTACTAGCAGTTTTCTTCAACCGAGGGACGGTACAGAATTTTTTCTCGTAACTGGGTTATTTTCATCGAAAAAAAAATCGTCCATCTAATTATAATACGATTGATAAATTAACAACCATGGATGAAACCACACCCTGAGTTCAAACGAAAGTATAACTTGGCCTTGCTTGCACAAATATTTTCAAAACAAAGATTCTATTATTTTATCGTACATTTTTGAATTTCTAAGGAAAGTTGTTCAAACGATATAATTTAACAATGCAAGAGTCTCTCTGGATTTAAAAATATCCATAATTTGACTTTTCTCGCGCAAACATTTCCAATAAAAATTTATTATTTTATTGTGCTTTTCTTCATTTCTAAGAGAAATTATCCTAACAGTACAATTGAACGAATCTATAACTTGATTTTACTTACACAAATATTTTCAAAACAAAGATTCTATTATTTTATCGTCCATTTCTTCATTTCTAAGGAAAGTTGTTCAAACGATATAATTTAACAATGCAGAAGTCTCTCTGGATTTAAAAATATCCATAATTTGACCTTTCTCGTGCAAACATTTCCAATAAAAATTTGTTATTTTATTGTACTTTCCTTCATTTCTAAGAAAAATTATCCTAACGATCCAAGAGCCTCTTTGAGTCAGAAAAGACTCAGTTTTGGTACAACGAGAGCTAAAGATACAACGAGAAATGTAAAAATCTTTAGTTTGCATTAATGGTGGGGATGATTCAATTTCTTGAATCTTGTATTAAAATTCTATCTTTAAACGAGGGTCTAACGTAGACCGGCGTTGAAGAAATTCCCAGCTGCGCATAAACAATGCAACGATGCTCATTGCGAGCACCTGCTATTTATTATTGCAAACACAGCGGTGGGAATAGACTGCATAGAAAGAGGGACGCATCCTGCCCACCTGCAACGATTAATATTATATTTAAGCATGGAATCCCTTTCGGAGAATTGTGACGTCTGGTAAAAAAACGCACTCGAGTCTTCGTTTTAATTTTATAACGAGAAAAATAAAAAAAGTGTCTGAGTAGCGATTAACACGTTAAACGCCACGTTTGTTTTCATTTGGTTCTGATTTTTACTTACAACCAAAAATTATAGTTTGTCACGATACAGGAGTTGTATAAAGATATATTTCATTGATATATTTAATCGAACGAGTGGCTACAGTAATCAGTTACGAAAATTCATAAAATATAAAAAAACGAGGCTCGAATGAAAAGTATACTGTTCGATGAGTGACCCGATTCGAACAAAAAGTATAGTGTCAATCACTATATATGGCGTTTAACGCGTTAATAAAGCTAGAATATATCAAAAGAAATTATCTTCTCAACGGTATTATTCAGCTTGTTGAAGCTGCAAATTTATGAATAACGTTTTCGTAACGTGATCGTTGGGTAATGTTGTTTCGGAGTATTCTCAGCTAATGCTGTTTCTGAAATAATTTGGTACAGATGGAACCTTTGCGCGAGTTTAAATATTGAAATGAAATAATAATTTTTGTATTAGTTTTCTCCTGGATGTGTGTAGTTAATCAATAACGATACGTTGATCGATAGTTTATCGTTTGGAAATGAAATAATGTTACTCGAGTGAAAAATCCTTCCACTGGACTTTTTTATCTTGAGTTGCGGCCGAGGCTCGCACACAGCATTCAACGAGGAAAGTAAACGGTATGAAATATTCAAAGTGAAACGGAAAAACGATTGCACAAACGTTTACAAGTTGAAGGCGAACACTGTGAACATCTCCACGTGTCCTGGTAAAAAATAGATACTCCTTTTCCTTTGTTCACTACCTTGATTGATCTCGAGTGATCGTGACTATTAATTTTTTCCAAACGCGAATCACACACGGACAAAATTGAGAAAATTGTATTTAGAAAAATTAGTCACCGACTTTAAAACCCTCTTAACACACTTGTGCATAGAGAGAAGCAAATCAAACTAAATAATAAATAATATCTTGCGGTATCGCCAACAGTTTTGGAAATATTCACTTCCAACTGTTAACATGGTCTACCCAAATCGATATTCAAGGTAAAATGAAAAGAAAATTTGTTGTTCCGTTAATAAAGGAAGCAAGTACAAGATACTATTCCATTTTCGTGAATTTCATGTTACTCGTCTGGATAAATTTCTAAAAAGTGTTTCACATAAAGAAATCGTACGAAATAAACACAAGATTGATCCTTCCATTTTATATCGACACGTACTTAAAAACATTTGACCTACCTCCCTGATTTCGGTGCAAATGTTAGTCTCGATTTACACAGAACTGCTACGATCGCCCTTGATCTACCGTTCGAATCGAAATTCAGATGCGAAGTGGGAGAAACGAAGAAAAGAAGGGATAAAAACAAAAAAAACAATCGGGTAAATCCGTCGGAATTTTCGTTAGAGATCTTCAGAGTTCTCGATTTACTCAAGGGTGCTCCGCGTCTCGTCGGGGGGTGATTCAGCTCGATTGGACCGATTAATCGACTCGAAATCGCGACTCTCGACAATTGCACGAACGCAATTTCGTCGAACGATAATCCCGAAACGCAGGAGAACACCGTGGAATCCTTGATGGCGCGTAATTGCAGATAGACGCGAAAGCATCACGACGGCCAAGCCAGACTAGCAGAGACGAAAACGTACGGGCTCCTCTCCCGTGTCCTCTGTGCACCCATGACAAATGGAATTTCCAGATGTCTCCGTCGTTGGGTGACTGCAGATGCGATCGATTTATGCGACACTCGAAATTATTGCTTCTGCAGTGGCAGCGTGATCGTCCAACGGTTCCACCGTACGAGTAACAGTCTCGAGGATCGCGGGTAATTTATGGAAATTCTAACGAGCGCGAGAATTATACGGTAAACATCGTGTAACTGAAACGAAATTATTCCTGTCGGTGTTTATGTTTATTTAGCGTCAGCGACTCATCGACCGAGTACACGACACACACTCGCGAGGTCCAGAAGTACGCGGTGGCCTGACCTCTAACGCGAGGCACGGTGCTGCTCGGTTATATGTACAAGTCTCGAATACGGGGACGGATAACGTTTTCATCGAGGGCGGGCGTGTTTGGTCGAAATAAGCTGACGTATAATCATTTGAAATAATCGTAGTTAGAGACAACGGGAGAATTATTGAAATAAAAAATTTCTTTGAAAATTATCTGTTTTTGCTATTTCTAAACACGAGATAAAGTTACTTTTAAGTTTCTTAAATCGTGACTAATTAAAAATTAAAGTAACTTGAGTAACTTAAGAGTAACTTTATTTTGTGTTTGGAAATAATGGAAATAGATTGTTTTCAAAGACATTTTTTATTCGAATAATTCTCTGTTGTCTATTACACAAAAATTTACTAATTTTATTTAAGTGAAATAACAGATAATATTCTCGAGTAACAGACAACAGAGAATTACTCGAATAAAAAATTTCTTTGAAAATTATCTGTTTCCACTATTTCTAAACACGAGATAAAGTTACTTTTAAGTAACTTAAATCGTAACTAACTGAAAATTAAAGTAACTTTATTTCGTGTTTAGAAATAATGGATATAGATTGTTTTCAAAGACATTTTTTATTCGGATAATTCTCTGTTGTCTATTACTCGAGAATATTATCTGTTATTTCGTCCGAATGAAATGACAAATAATGATTATAACAAAACAGTTATTAAAGCTATATGTTATAGAATTTCGATCGAACCTGCTTTCAAATAAAACATGGTTATTTTAAATAACACGTAGCCGAGTAAGATAGTATATTTACTTAACAATTATTTTTCGAATAATTTATCAGAGCTGTTTTCTTTGACTCGAACGACCGACGATTCAAAAAAGAGTGATAAGATACGTGAGCAGGATCGAATTAAAAAATAAAAATTTATATACTTGATATTGCATCCTCGTAAGAATATTATTAACAGTTTTCTGAGGATTTTTCCTTCAAAATAAATTCAAATACAGCCCTATTCAGATTATCTTTAACTATACGTATTTGAATATTTTACGAAAAACGATTTGAATTATGTCACGCTTTAATTAAATGTCGCACGGTGGCAAAATCGTTATTGTCCAACTAACCGATGTTGATACATACCCACACATACCGACTGTCAAGTACTATTTGCGAATTAACAATCAATTTCGAACCAGAGAAAAATGTCCTAATTACATTCCAAACAACCCTGTATATAAATCAAGAAACGGATGAATAAATAAATTCGAACGATTCACCGTCTTTTTTCAACGTCGAATTCACTTTCTCTCGTTCTTTCTCCACTTATATTGCTTTTTTTAAATAATTTTCGTTACGTTTCATTCCATAAAACCAGACCCTTGATTTCACCATTGAAAAATCAATAACTTCGCGAAATTATACGTTATTGTTACAGACGCAATGCGACGAAAAACAAACTCGTTTCAATTTCAAACAATGCGACCGACAAACACGACGCTGCCACATTGCACGCGTAGTCAATTTGGGCACGACCATAGGATACCCCTTGTTTGTTTATTGTCGTGTTGGTCAGTTGGTTGGACGATATCGGTATTGTCGCTGTGCGACATTTAATTAGGACACAGTGTAAGTAAAAGTAGTCCGAACGTGGTATTTTACATATTGTACGATACTTGTACGAAGATACGAGTTATATAAATTTTTAGTTCGCATTGCAACTCGTTCCTTATTGTTCTCATTCGTGATGTATCGGCTGAAGGTAAAACAGATCGATTTTTGGAACGAATTCGTGACCAACCCCGACTACATGACTCTTCAGTTCCGATTTTTCGCATATAAGGTGAAAAAAGAAAAGGGTCTCTAAGATTTTAAAGACTTAGAGTACTCATAGAGAAGAATAAAAAATATGTAATCATTGTAACATTTTAATGTAATATTAATTTTCATTATTTACGAACGTTCGATGTAGTAACTTAGAGTATTCATAGAGAAGAATGAAAAATATGTAATCGACGTAACATTTTAACGTAATATTAATTTTCGTTATTTATGAACGTTCGATGTAGTAACATAGAGTATTCATACAGAAGAATGAAAAATATGTAATCGATGTAACATTTTAACGTAATATTAACTTTCGTTATTTATGAACATTCGATGTAGTAACATAGAGTATTCATAGAGAAGAATAAAAAATATGTAATCGACGTAACATTTTAACGTAATATTAATTTTCGTTATTTATGAACGTTCGATGTAGTAACTTAGAGTACTCGTCGAGAAGAATAAAAAAAAATGTAATTGATGTAAAATTTTAACGTAATATTAACTTTCGTTATTTATGAACGTTCGATGTAGTAACTTAGAGTACTCATAGAGAAGAATAAAAAATATGTAATCGACGTAACATTTTAGTTATTATACGTAACATATTGTACGGTCTATGTTGATTAGACATTTTTTGTTCCTCTGAGTTAGTACTGTACAACCATTGTTACATTTTTTTCACCATTTTATACAATCGGATACTATCGCATTTGACAATCGTCTCGAGACCTTAAAACGATAATCTATCAATTGCATCAATACCGTATTTTAATAATATATTTTACAATATACTCGCTGGCACAAACACTATTTTAATACAGTATTGCATAATACTTTCTGTGCATCAATTCTATATTTCAATACCGTAATTTTTAATACTACATTTTAATACCGTACAATACACCCGCTGCCCATTACTGCTTTACTCGTCGAATTTCTCCATTTTTCTTCAAACACCTCGCTACGGTGTTACTAGTACTTCACACAGATCGGTCATTCGTTTCGCGCAAGAAACGAGTACACGCGAACAGTTTGACAAGTGACACCGGTTTCTGCGACGAAAATCGAAAAGGATCGTTGCGTTACGTGCTCGTTTCAACTTAACGAGGTTTTAATTGCAGTGTTCCGAACACGAAACTTCCTTACTGAAACGTTTATGAACCACGGGACGGGTAGGGACAGCGAGGAAGATCGATTATCGAGCCACTTCACCCACGAGTGCATGAACGTTTTTGGCCCGGTAACTAAGAAGAGTTGAAAAACTTTCCAACGAAAAAGAACTTTACACCGGCGGGGGTTATGAGGAATTGGCAATTTCGCGTGGAAAATTTGGAGACTTCCAGCGGCTCAAGTTACGAGGGAAAAGCCCGGAGCTTCCGTTGGAGTATCAGGGAAACACAGAACTTTCCGTTGGAGAATTTCGAGAGTTCGTTTCGCGTTTTGAAATCGGGCTTATGCGCCCGCCTCCCCTGGGGGAACTTAACAAGGCTGTTCCAGCTTCTTCGATCTACAAATTGCATCCAACCGAGAGACGGGGATGAAGCGGAGAGGGCCGAGTAAATAAAAGAGTCGATTAAAGGGGTCTCTGTTGCGGTCCCTTTAAGCCGACGGTCCAGAAAAGTTGCCCTGAGAGCTCTTCAGCTCGTTACCTCGTGTTTTCGGTCCGTTGTGATCTTGGACTTCCAATTTGCGTAGAACCCTGCTCGAGGCTCGCAACAAGAAGTCTGCGAAAGGCTGGTGCGGGCTTTGTATCTCGATTCTCGTTCGTCATCGTCTTTGCAGTAATAACGTCCTACTGGATGATTCCTGCACCGATTTCAACCTGTATGCAGTGAAATCTGTTCATTAACGTCGTATACCTTCGTACGTGTACTATATTGCTTCAAAGCTTTCCTGAATAAGCGATCGTTTAACGAAAGGTTGATACAACAGTGGTAATACAACAGGTAATATAAGGTACAGTACTGTATATACATTTACAAGTTCTTCTCGGTAGGCTTATCTGTGCTATGTATCTTTAAAGCTTTTGATAATCTTTCAACGAAAGGTTCGTTCGAATTGCTTCTAAGCGGGGTAACGCGATGCTATTTTTCTAATAAATTGGCGAATGTGACGAAATTATGGCGTACGAACTGAGAAAATATATAACGAAAGTATATTGATACAGCTGATGCCTTTATATCTATGGTGTATATCTTTAGAAGCTCTTCTCGATAAACAATAATCTTAATCTTAATAATGGTACACTCACTGACAATATAGAAAACATAGATACTATATACCTTTAGAAGCTCTTCTCGATAAACAATAATCTTAATCTTAATAATGGTACACCCACTGACAATATAGAAAACATATCTGTAGAAGCTCTTCTCAATAAACAATAATCTTAATCTTAATAATGGTACACCCACTGTCAATATAGAAAACATAGATACTATATACCTTTACTATATACTCTTCTCAATAAACAATAATCTTAATCTTAATAATGGTACACCCACTGTCAATATAGAAAACATAGATACTATATACCTTTACTATATACTCTTCTCAATAAACAATAATCTTAACGAAAAATCGTATCAGGATAAGATAATGCAATGGTATTTCTCTAACGAATCAGAGAATGTGACTAACTCGTGGCGTACGTGACTTATTAAGTCTTATCAAAGGATTGATAAGATGCAATATAAAAGGGTCTCGCGCAGATGACTCTGGAGTAGATGTCCCAATTACTGCCACTTTAAGCTTATCGCGCAACTTCGTTCAATTATCTTAAACGTTATTCAATTTAATAATTGTCCAGATCGGAGCAAAACATAGCTTAACGTTTCTTTGATTTTTGACAATTTTAATCAATCGAAAATGTACAACGACGTCCAACGAATCCCTATTGATATCGCACGAATGATTGTTACTCGAATGGAAACGATTCTTGCACATTGGCGATTCAATTTATGTAACAGATACAAGACGAATGGTAATTTTATTATACTTCGAATGGTAATATATATATAAGTAATATAATGTTATTATATTACTTTGCTACATTGTGACAGTATCTATATTTTCCACTTAAATTAATTGCATTTCTTGTGCTCCAACGGAACATTCATCCCCTAATATCCGTGACTGTAATATCTCTCTTCCTTGTTAAATAAATAAGTGTTTTCATCGCGAGGGTGTTGTTTTGTAATATCTCTCCGATGCTTTCGTTTCTTTATCAACTGCAGAAAGTTTCTTTGTTACGGAAGGAAGATATTATTTCAATTATCGTTTTTCACGTCGCTAAAGTTCCTTAATTGTTTCTTCGTTTCATTAGATACCATTTAAACGTCCATTTACCTTTTTCATTCTTTGTCTTCGTTTATCGAGGGCATTTCAACGCTCGTTTTTCATTTATTTTAACCTGTACTTGTCCATCACTGTTACGCGCACATGTTCCAATCGTTTAAAAAAGTACACGAAATTAAACACCGAGGGTGGAAATTAATCCGGTCGTTTCTTGAAACTGTAGTTCCCAAAGAGCGGTATAGTTGTTCTAGAAAGCACACAGAAGAGAGATATACCTTCCCAGTAATGAAGTATAACCGGTATAATTGAAAAGATTAATTATTCATTGCTCTAACGAATCCATAATCCTTGTATTTGCAAAATATAGCGACCTGAACCGTCAGTTGGACATTTATAAGTAACGTGACAAAGTTCTCGAAAGAAAATTTCTGATATCCAATATCTTTGAGATCTTTGGCAAATCGTAAAATATTGGGTTGTTTGGAAAGTCATTTCGTTTTCCAAAATGGAGAATATATAATTCGATAGAATGTTTGTACACTCTAAAGAAATCGTGTTTCATTTTCACTAAAAGAAAACTAAATCACTTTCCGAACAATCCGATAAAATACGAAGAATTGAGAGAAGAGTAAAAAATAAAAATATACACAATCTTGAGAACTTTGAGACTACGAGTCGAACAATGACATTGATAAAATACAAAGAATTGAGAGAAGAGTAAAAAATTAAAATATACGATCTAGAGAACTTGAAGACTACGAGTCGAACAATGACATAGTTCACTCCACGAAAATACATAACAGTGCTCAACGTTGAAACAAGCTCGATCTTAAACACGTGTGAAATATTATCCAACCGCGTTGTATCCGTGTATCCTTGTCGCGTGATGTAAGGAGCATTAATTAGAACACGTGTATCCATGTATTAATATCACGTGGGGTAACATCACGCGTTGAAATGCGTATAACCATAATTTCACGCGTATAGGCGAAACAGTGCCCTCTCTAGACGTAATACGGTGCGGTGTGTCAATTTGTCGCGGATCGATTGTTATTTATGGCAACGTTCAACTTCGTGATCGTCGTACAGCGGACCGGATCGGTTTCGCGATTATTATGGGTAGCCGGTTTGACCAATCACAACATCAAGCTGGGTAATAGAGGGGTTGGATGTCCCGGGCTAACCCGAGTGCGTTGTAAATGTACTTTGATGGGACATTAAAATGTATGAGCTGTTTGGGGCGTCGCCAGTCACGGGAAGAGGGTCCTTTGGCTTTCAAGAGCTCGGCCCACGTGTCAACAGAAGCATGTTAAATACTCCACATCGTGACGAGCACTTCGTCTATCCGCGAAAACAGAAGGTCGTGAGTGGAGGCTTACGTTTCAGCGCTATCTTCACATGGAAAATAATAATTCGCGAATTGTGGCTCGATATTACCGAGGAATACTTTAACCTAGGGACAGACCCTCGTTACGAGATACCTTTTGGATAACGATACTAGTACGGTGATTCTTGATTTACAATGACAGAATCCCGTCAATTCGCTTCAAAGCGGGATAATCATTCTTACTGTTAAATACTCCACATCGTGACGAGCACTTCGTCTATTCGCGAAAACGGAAGGTCGAGAGTGGATAATTACCTTTCTATTTCTAGGAGGCTAACCTTTGAACGTTATCTTCACATGGAAAATAATAATTCGCGAATTGTGGCTCGATATTACCGAGGAATATTTTAACCTAGGGACAGACCCTCGTTACGAGATACCTTTTGGATAACGACACGAGTACGGTGATTCTCGGTCTTCAATGACAGAATTCCGTCAGTTCGCTTCAAAGCTGGATAATCATTTTTACTTGGAGCTGTGGTCGAACGTCGCAGCTACCGTTCGACTAGGAACGCGAATAGGATACAACGAGTGCGAGAGAGACAGAGACAACGAGCGAGTCTCGCATTACATGTGCTCGTTGGCCACAACTTCAAAGCGATGCATACGCATCGGTGTTATATGACGTGTAGCAAGAAATAGGGGGAGAGAGAGAGAGTAAGAGATTTCTGTTTTGCAACCTAACCTTAGATTTAAATCTGATTTAAAAATATGAAACGAACGAATAAATGCTGCGTAAAAAAAAGAAAAGTTGAGCGTTGTCGAAGATGGAAACGTACGAAACGACGAGTTGCAAGTTTGAAGAAATTGTTAATACAACTGGTCGAGAGTCGTTGAAATTGAAAAATAATTAAATTGTACGAATGGTGGGCGATTAAATGAAATATTGTGTTATACATTTTCTTCCTTCGATGTAGTACTCAGGTAAGGAATAAGAAAGTATTGGTGAAAATGAAAGAATAGAACCGGTTACAAGTTAAATGTGATTCCCATGGAACGAAATATTTAAATAAAATAAGGAGGCGAAAACGAGTACATTTCAAAATTGGAGAGTGTACATCAAAGATCAGTGTTGGGTAACAAGGGTCGACAGTTGCCCGAAGGGTTCGAGAGAATAGGGCAGAAGAGGATACACCTAATCTTATTCACAGACATTATTTACACAATTGATAAATGGCTAGTGATTATTTTTACTAACGTCTAACGAAAATTATGACTCTAGATGATTATTCAAGTGTCTTTGTCAATCAAGTTGTAAAACTTTGGAAAAAATAATTATTAATTGGACTCATTAATGAGACGTTTAATTTTGATCATTTGCACGGTATTTATTAAATTTACATTCCTCCATGAATGTTTGATTCGCTTACAAAAACGTAGTTTTTCTTCTACAATGATAAATAAATTTGAAGCATGAAAGCCAAGGTTCATTCAATTCTCTCCTGAGCAAACAAATAATTGTGAATAATTATTAACGATTATATCATTTTTAGTAACAAATGTTATCGTTGCGGTACATAATTAACATATTCGAGATGTGTATTTATATTAATACTGGATAGATATTTAGAGAATTTTAAATTGTTTTTTAGTCGATAACTTCTTTACCAAATAACTTCTGTAAGTTGTACAACTCATTAATAAAGCAAGAATAACTAAGAAACTTTCTTAGTTATTGTAACTGGAGTATACATTCGAAAGTTTTGCCAATATCTCGAAAATTATAATTCTCGGAATTTCTTGGAGACGATATCATAATTCCAAGAATCCATAGAACGGTGCAACTTCCGGGTAGGAGGAAAATTTATTCCCGGAAAATAATTCCCGATACCGAGAAAATCTAAGAAAATGTAACATTTCTGCGCAAAATTGGATAATTTCTCCCATTGGAAAATCGATAACGTTACAAGGTTTTTCAACCCGGAAAAATACGGAAAATTGTTCGCTAAGGGAAAAATAGAAAATAAAACGGGAAATATCCGGGAAAGTCGAAACTTCCAGCGATAACCGAGCTGCCCTTTGGATTTAAATGTTTGTCGAGTTAAAGTGAATCAGTTTCGCAATAGCGTTTAAGGAAATTGTGAGAGTCGGAAGTTTTCCTAGGGAAGCGAGGGATTTCTGTGAAGTAAGGTGATTGTGGAAAATGGCCGGGAACTTAGCAAAGCAGTAGATTGTCGTAAGGAGCTGGAAAAATGACTCTCGAAGGAGTTGTTGCATCTGGCATTAAAGTTCTGTCATAACGGTGCAAAAAATAGTCCTGTTATTCGTCCACCGTGCAGTTTATTTCCATTCCTGTTACCTGGAAAACGTGTAACGATTGTGCAAAGCGGTCGCGTCATTGATTGTGGAGGAAACGAAACTTCAGAAAAGGGTTTAGGTAAATATTCCATAATTTCTCAAAATTTCTAACACTTTTAATCTTGTCTGAATGACAAAGACACCGTTGTCCGATCACAAGATATAGAAACGTAATTATTTCCAGGGGAAACCAATCTCCAGGGAAAGATTTAGATAATTGTTTCATAATTTCTAAAAATTTGAAACACTTTCAATGCCTCCTGAATGATAAATTCACATTTACAGGCACACCATTGATTGGAAAGGAAACAAAACTCAAGAAGGGGTTTAATTAAATATTCCATAATTTCTGAAAATTTGAAACACTTTCAATACTTGCTATATGATAAACGTACTCATCGTTCGATTACGAGAAATAAATATTCGCAATAAATTCGCATTCGCAGTCACATCATTCCTTACGAAAAAAAACAAAACTCAAAAAGGTGTTTAGTTACATATTCGATAATTTCTGAAAATTTCCAACATTTTCAATGGCTCCCGGATGATAAAGATACTCATCGTTCGATTACGAGAAATAAATATTCGCGATAAATTCGTATTTGCAGTCACATCATTCCTTACGAAGGAAACAAAACTCAAGAAGGTGTTTAGTTACATATTCAATAATTTCTGAAAATTTCCAACATTTTCAATACTTGCTATATGATAAACATACTCATCGTTCGATTACGAGAAATAAATATTCGCAATAAATTCGTATTCGCAGTCACATCATTCCTTACGAAAAAAACAAAACTCAAGAAGGTGTTTAGTTACATATTCGATAATTTCTGAAAATTTCCAACATTTTCAATGGCTCCCGGTTGATAAAGATATCGTCGTCCGATTACGAGAAATAAAAACCGGTAGAAATAAAAAAATTTCGCAGGAAATTCGAATGCACGGCCGCTGCGGACAAGTTTGCTTCCCCCGTCCAGGCCATTATTCGTTTGCTCTGACCATTTCCTTGGATACGTGGTCGTAAGGAAGTGTACCGTGTTTTTTATGGCCCATATTTTCTCCTTAATATCTCATATACAGGATTTAAAGGATATCTGCCGGGGATATCTGTTACTGTGCGCGAAAGGACAAGCCTAGGAAACGTTTCGAACGCGCGATATTAAAATATACGGTTCGGTTGCAACAGGAGGATGGGTACTCGTGAAAATGAATTCGTTGTGCAATCAATTACATAAATATCGAAGGTGTATTTGAAAAACTGTCTCGTAATTAATTATGGATCCTGTCGCCTCTATTAGCGACTCGACAGCATCTCGATGGTTCTCCCTATCAATTAATTCGAGCACAAAACGAGCAACGATCTCCGTGTTCTACCAATGAGATGCGTTAGTGCTTTTAATAATGAAATATGTTCTCCTCGAAATTGATGCTACGGATCGAACGTATATACTCGATAGAATTAGCACCAAGGGACCGAGTTCAAGACTTCTGATACTACCTTAGGAACTATTGGAAGTGCAGGGAACTATTTCAAACAAATTCTATTATTCCAACGAAATGAATAATAATGTCGTAAATTCGAAAAGTCGAAACTGATCTACGATATGTATATATATAGAATATCGATTGGAAGTAAAAATACTTGTGGTTAATCGTGAATAGAAAATAATAATAGACCAGTGTATCGACTTAGAAGAAAATGTTGGGAATGTAACTGTTGAAAGTAACATTTTACTTCTTGACTGGCGTTATTTTCTGTAAAAAAAAATCGTGACGAATTTGTTTAGAAAACTTCTTTAACTCTCCGGTGGTTGTTAAGGTAGCATTAGGGGGTTGAAACTTTGCTGGGTAGTGTTACCTCTTAAACTTGAGTTACCCTCGCTAGAAAGATATATAGGTAGGTATCCCTTCGTCTTGGTCGCTCCACGAATCTGTGGAAGTTTCATTAAATCGTTGGAGAGAGGTTAGGCGATGAGATACTTCGCGAATGTTCCAGGTAAGAGCTCCCGAAAAAAACGAGTATCAGAAAAGCTGTATACGTCTAGATTATAGCACTTTCCTCCGCTCACGTATCGTACTTTCTATAGACACTTTCGAATTCGTTTTTACCATCGATTGCAATGCCTAGAAGTAAAAAATGTACGGTACTGTTTCGAAGAATCAAAGTGACCAGAATTTTTTATCGTCCTTCGAATCAGTATCGTCCATTTCTAATGTTAAATCGTCCACGGTAGTTTCCAATCGATTATTTTTCCCGTAATGATTACTCTCCATTATCTCCATACGTTTGCAAACGTTCTCTTACTTATTATTCGCGGTTTGGTACATTTCTCATTAATACGGAGATCCTACACCTGTGCAATGTGACCTTTAACATCTAAATCCGGAGATCCCTGATGGGGATTGGTTGGAAGTCTAGTCCCTTTGTTCCTCTGTCGCTCAGTTTGCAAGCAACCTACGATCTTCTGCACAGTACTCGCTGTACGCGAGGAATTACACGAATCCGGGGTGAACGTGGATTTCTCGATGATTAGTAAACTCGTTGGAAGCAAAGCACGTTTTAGAATTTTTTTTAGAGGAGAATCTTTCAGGTAACATTTCCTTCACAGAAGATATCGCTCGATTTGGGTTAGGTTTGGGGATTAATCGCTCATAGTTGAAGGTTCCGAGCAAACTTTGCGGATTGGAGCGTGGACACAATAGAATGCACCAACACGAGTTGAGTTAACCAATTCTCGTCGAACCGCAGATCGATTATATCTAGAGATTTGCCGTTGAAATTGAAGAAAAGACTCGGTACTTTTGTTTCGATGGTCCATGATGAGAACTCCAGTGATGATTAAATCTTAGATTCAATTGGACTCGTTCACCGAAAAATTCAAGGTTTGTAGTCGTTCGAAGAAAACGTGGAATACTCGATCGAAAGTTCATAAAGAGATACAGCACTACCCCGCTTTCAAGATCGAGTGTCTTGAAACTTCAAAGTCGAGTTCCTCGAAAATAAAGCTCGAATGCTTTGAATATTATACAAAATTTTTTTTCTTATTTTCTCACGTTGAATCACACCTTGTCCAGGTACTCTACGAATATCACCATGTACATTCGAGCGATATTGAGTGCCAAGGTGGTACTCGATTCGAGTCAAGGTCAGCTAGGCCTTATTAACGATTACACGGACAATCTAAGCCCATTTATTTTCTTACCTTTTCCTTTGTTTTTTTTTATTTTTTACAATTTAAATTCTCTCATAGAAATGATTTTGTCTCGAAACGAGTAAAATTAAATTGTGTCTAGGTTTAAGTCAATAGTACCTTTTATTACTGTCATCGTACGAATCTCCTCTGCAAACTATCAAGTTTAAGTTTAAGATAATACAAATTTACAACTGTTCGAAGACAAGTTACAATTCGAGCAACTTCTCAAGAATCCAACCGACACTACCGTTGAAAACTTTGAAAATGCAAAGTATAATAAATTTCCATCCCAGTTTACGCGATCACGGTGAAAAGTCGGTCTGCACGCTCGGTGAAAGTTTGAAAAAAAGTTCGGTCCGTAGCTGGTCGAAAATCGACACGAGGAAATATACTTCCGGGCGATTACACCGGGAAAAGTCGCGAATCCTCGGAAATGGTGGCCAGTTTTTCGAAGGGAAGCTGGGAAAGCCTGTATCCTCCGTGGCTCGCATTTATCGTGGTTTATCCGTGGACAGGAGGCTGGCACGAAGTTCATCCACGAGTGTTTCACGACACGATAGTTCAGCCCGATAACGAATCACCGTCTAGGGGTCGATAGCTGTGTAGCTTACCCTACATACCTCGACCGTCATGTTTTAATCAAGCAATCAATAAATTCTCGGACTGGTTCTCACGGCGCTAAAGCGCGGAAGTCGCTCACGACGACGTTAAACGATTAATCGCGCGCCTGTGACCCGACATTCTTATCGAAATCATTTTTTCTATCTCTCTCTCTCTCTTTCTCTCTTTATTCGTACGTATACGTGTACACGTGTGTGTGTTTAATTTCGTGGTTATTGCTTCGGTAAATTATTGAAATTCTCGGTCAACGTTTGTCGTTAGTAATACATTCGAAGGAAGACATTTCGTTCGAAAAGTGAACCTTAACACGAACGAGGGTGGACTTTGGAAAAGTTTTTTTTACCCTCGCGAGTACTCTCGACGCGACGTCGCCTCGTTGTCGTTGAAATTTATTTTAAATTTATCCCACGATCTCTTTCTCTATTTTTCTCTCTCTCTCTGTCTGTCTGTCTGTCCCTCGAATTGCTCGTTTCGACGCGGCGCAATCCCCTCGAGTTCGACACTTTGATTGGTTCAGAAGTCTCATTTAAACGGTGCCTCTGTCAAAGGCTTGTTTCTGCAGTCGCGCCATTACTTATTTACCGTTTCGCTGTTTACCGGCGAAAGGAGTTGTCGTTCGTTGGAAATTGATCTTCCGAGTCAATTAGAAAAGTATCGCTGTTTGAGTTTCCACGGCTCGCGAGGAGTAACTGCGACAAATCGGGCTGAAATTTCCCGAGTCTCCGAGGTATAAAAGTCTTCGTCTCCGTCGGGGCTGACCTTCGAATCTACTTTATCTCTCGGGGCAGTGTTCCCCGTGCTTCACTTTCCCACGGAACGATGGGAAACTTTTCGTCCATCTAGAGCGGAGTTATCGTTTTCTAAATATATTTTAATACCGTTTTCTGTTTATTTCGAATTTCGTCCATTTAGAGCGGAGTTATCGTTTTCTAAATGTACTCTAATATTCGTTTCCTTTTATTTTAAATTTCGTCCATCTAGAGCGGAGTTATCGTTTTCTAAATGTATTCTAATATTCGTTATCTTTTTATTTCAAATTACATCCACCTAGAGCAAAGTTATCGTTTAGTACTATATTTTAATACTGTTTTCTTTTTATTTCAACTTTTCGTCCACCTAGAGCTGAGTTATCGTTTTCTAAATGTATTCTAATATTCGTTATCTTTTTATTTCAAATTACATCCACCTAGAGCAAAGTTATCGTTTAGTACTATATTTTAATACTGTTTTCTTTTTATTTCAACTTTTCGTCCACCTAGAGCGGAGTTATCGTTTTCTAAATGTATTCTAATACTGTTTTTTCTTTTATTTTAACTGTTCGTCCACCTAGAGCGAAGTTATCGTTTTCTAAATGTATTCTAATATTCGTTTCTTTCATTTCAAATTTCGTCCACCTAGAGCAGAGTTATCGTTTTCTAAATGTATTCTAATATTCGTTTCTTTTTATTTCAAATTCCGTCCACCTAGAGTCGAGTTATCGTTCTGTAAATATATTCTAATACTGTTTTCTGGTTATTTCAAATTTCGTCCACCTAGAGCGGAGTTATCGTTTCGTAAGTATATTTTAATACCGTTTCCTTTTCATTTCAATAGCATTGTATTTGCGTTTTAAAAATTTCTATCCCGTTTTGAATCGTTTCGTGCGCTTCCTAATTTCAACTTTTATTAAAACGATTTACAAAAATCCATACGAAAAGAGTTGGGGAACTCGTTCGAGGTCGTCTTGGGATTTATTCAATGCCGTTGAAAAATGAATCAATTTTTTTCGAATCGAACAGCATTGAATAAAAAATTTCGATCGTTTCGAATTCTCTGGCTCTTCGTTTTTACGCTTTATTTTCCCACGTTTGCACCAGCGATGACTGAAAACGTTTCATCGCGTGTTTTTAATAAGATTGAAATTCTACGGGAAGTAGAATTGTTTTACTCTACTATATAATTTGTGACCTACAAAGAAGTAAAGTATCGTAATCGAGAGAAATTTCGACCAAATTTTTATTACCGAGAAACACGTTTTAAGAGCTCCTGGTCACGTTTCGACTATAAAAAAAAAATTTTCTTTCGAATATACAATAAATATGTATACACATACTTGCATAAATAGTACGTATTAGATTTTATTAACACAGATTGTATCTAAACGACCGAATGGATTGCGATTAAATTTTATATTTAAGTTATATATTCTTCTCTCACGATCCGATTAGATTCAAACATTACTTCATAAATAACGATGACTCTTGTAATTTCTACGTTCCTCTTTGTACGTATAATTTTTCATTCCGAACATTTTTAAGAAAGTTTTGTACAAATCTGTAAGAGAATTAAATTTTGCCTGGAAATATTCCACAAGCTATTTCTCCGATGTAGAAAAATTTAAACATAGTTAGGTAAATTGAAAAAAAATTGCTTCGAGAATCGAAATTTTTCTTAATAAATATGCAAACTTAAATAATTCGTGTAGCTCAACCTGCAAGCCGTGAAATAATGATAGTGAGTACTTACATGCATATAAAATTGCAAATAAAACTTGAATCTCATTGGAACGCATGGAAGTAAAAATTCCAAGTACCGCGTTATACGAGAGTTACCTGTATTCCTATCTATTGGAAAGAACTAAATTTATTTTAGCCCAAGTACAATTCCACAAATTTGATCACAAATATAATAAGATTTAGGTTGGTAGCTTTGAAAGATAAATTCGTTGTTAATTTTTTTTTTTTATTACACAGGACGTGCATAAAATGCACTCTAAATTAATAAGATCTTCTTACAGTTAATAAGAGTGATTAAATCCACGAGATCCTTAAAAATACTTCAATTACTCCTGAATAAGAAAATCTGAGTGTATTGTTCGTCGATTTTTACGTTAATAATTTCCGTTAATTTTCTGCCAAGCTTACGATTACCTTATCAACACGTTCGCGAACAACGATTCGAGGAACATCGTCTCAGTGGCTCGCAATGATAACTAAACGTCCGCATGCCCTAAACGGGCATATATCGTAACAAGTGACCGGCATATCGGTATAGACGAGATATCGATCCGTGGCATGAGTCACGTTTTGCATAATTGATCGACTTTCGCGTTCTTTTCTTTTTTTCGCGCCGTCTCTTTGACCAGCTGCTCACGTGCGACGCTGCGAAACTTTCGAGCAAGTGGCCGCTCGAGGAAACGGAACTATGACACGGAATCAAGAAGTTAAGTTTCCCGGCAGTAAAGAACACCGTTCGCCTTTTGAACTTATGGAATTCCGTACCACCTCTCTCTCTCTCTCACTCTCTCTCTCTCTTTCTGTGCGCGCCATCTGTCTGTCTGCTAGCATTTACAACGGACACGTGTTCAGCTGCGAAACACGCGGTGGCATTTCCAAGATTTTCCACGTTCTACACCTGCCTATCCCGGAAAAGAGAAAGCGCGCTCTTAACAAGACGGGAATTTCATGTATCTACGAAACGAGGAACGCGTAATTCGGTGATACGGAACCGGGAAATTTGGAAAATGTTGCGAGGAGTTGGAAAACTGTGGAAATTGGTACCGGTGAAATAAAGAGAAATCGAAAAGGTTTCCCTGTTGTCGATTCAAAAGACGAATGAAAATTTCATGGATCTAGGCATCAAGGAATGTAAAACGAGATCGGGAAATTTGGAAAATCTCGTAAAGAAAGTTGGAAAACTGTGGAAATTGTTACTGGTGAAATAAAGAAAAATCGAAAATGTTTCACACTGTCATCGACTCAAGAGACGAATGAAAATTTCATGGATCGAGGAATGTGAAACGAAAGCGGAAAATTTGGAAAATCTCGCGAAAAGTTGGAAAACTGTGGAAATTGGTACCGGTGAAATAAAGAGAAATCGAAAAGGTTTCCCTGCTGTCGATTCAAAAGACGAATGAAAATTTCATGGATCGAGGAATGTGAAACGAAAGCGGAAAATTTGGAAAATCTCGCGAAAAGTTGGAAAACTGTGGAAATTGGTACCGGTGAAATAAAGAAAAATCGAAAAGGTTTCCCTGCTGTCGATTCAAAAGACGAATGAAAATTTCATGGATCGAGGAATGTGAAACGAAAGCGGAAAATTTGGAAAATCTCGCGAAAAGTTGGTAAACTGTGGAAATTGGTACCGGTGAAATAAAGAGAAATCGAAAAGGTTTCCCTGCTGTCGATTCGAAAGACGAATGAAAATTTCATGAATCTAGGGATCAAGGAATGTGAAACGAAGTCGGGAAATTTGGAAAATCTCGCGAAAAGTTGGAAAACTGTAGAAATTGTTACCGATGAAATAAAGAAAAATCGAAAATGTTTCACTGTTATCCACTCAAGAGACGAATAAAAATTTCATGGATCGAGAAGTGTGAAACGAAACCGGGAAATTTGGAAAATCTCGTAAAGAAAATTGGAGGACGTGGGAAATTATTACTGAGGGATGGTAAGAAAATTTGAAAACCGTTTCCTATCGGTAATTCGAAAGACGAGTGAAAATTTCATGGATCTAGAGATCAAGGAATGTAAAACGAGATCGGGAAATTTGGAAAATCTCGTAAAGAAAGTTGGAAAACTGTGGAAATTGTTACCGGTGAAATAAAGAAAAATCGAAAAGGTTTTCTTACTGTCGATTCGAAAGACGAATGAAAATTTCCCGGATCCAGAAATCAAGGAATGTAAAACGAGATCGGGAAATTTGGAAAATCTCGTAAAGAAAATTCAAGGACGTGGGAAATCATTACCGGGGATAGTAAGAAAATTTGAAAACCATTTCCTATCGGTAACTCGAAAGACGAGTGAAAATTTAACGTAGCTAGGAAACGAGAAAACTGCAATTTCGTGTAACGAAATCGGGAAATTTGGAAAATCTTATAAAAGAAGTTTGAAGTGACGGGAAATTGTTACCGAGGAAAGTGAGAAAATTGAAAAATCATTTCCTATCGGTAACTGGAAAGACGAGTGAAAATTTCACGGAGAATTTCGTTTCGGCATTCGATTAAGGAATTTCAGAGCATCCTGGATGGTAAACCAAAGCACGGTGGCGAGTGGAAAAACAACAAGTAAAAGCATTAACGTACGCGACACGCAACGACCAATTATTTTGCTTTCATTTAGTTGACGCAACAAGTTCCGTGTGATCAGAATTCTAGCCGATGTTTGTCCCCGACCCTTTCGAGCATTTCCAATCGCAGTATCGCGAACGATCAAAGCTTCTATCGTAAAAGTTACATTTCCCATTTTCTTTTATTTTCGAAGCAGTTTAATCGTAGGGGAATTGTACGGATAACCGCAATGCGGAAACCTCGAAAAATTTCTCGTTAAACGGTTTGTAATTTAAACGAGAACCTAGGCGTACGAAACGTTGGATTAAAATATAGTTCTTTTCCGGAAACTTTGTTTGAATTTCGGTAAAACTGAATTTTAAGAAACGAAGATCGAAAGTTTCGATGTATCTAGGTTCTCCTACACTTGTTTAAATTTTCCTAAAATCTCCTATATTAATATTTAGATCTTTTAAATATGCTTCGTACGTTTTAGGTAATTTTGGCATTCTACCGATTAGTTTGTTCATAATTTCTCGATTAAATATTATTCTATTTTCGAAAACAATTGCCAGAATGTAGATTACTTGTATTTCGTGTCAAATTAGGATCGATTAGATGAAATGTTTCTTGATCAGGTTCCAATTGGATAAGATGTATTTTGTCCAATGTAGTAATTGAGACTCGTCGTACGTCAAATTAATCTTGCGTGACCTGTGAACGAGGAGTATAAAATTGCACGTAACGTACGATGACAACAGTTTATTGAAACTTGACGCAACGTAAATAAAACATACGAAGGGAATAACGCGAAGATCTAGAACTGTCGAGCAAGTGTCAGGACGGTTTCTTTAAATTTTGTGTCGTCGTTTGCGAGTTAAACTTGTGTAGCTTTTAAATGCTGGATGAATCTGAGTAAGAATAATACACTACAGTTGCATTTTTTGTGCTTAAATAGCACGTTCATTTCCTAATATTTATTTACGAGTATTAAGTACATCCATAAAAATAAATATGCAATGTCTGTGCATATTTATCGTTATGTAAAAACAAAGTTCAAATTTAGTATTAAAATTGTATTATTCGCGATTCATTATGCATCATTCCGTTGTTGAATAATTTAAGCGGCAGTTATAGGGACATTGGTGGTTATTGGGACAGAAAAAAAATGGTTACTCGAGCAGTGGTGGGTATGATTTTGCTGCTCGAATGCAATGTAAGGCTACACGTTCATTTGAGAGTAAAACTGCCGCGAATTGGTCTCGAGGGTGTTTCTCACCAGTGAAAACTGCAATCTCTAATTCATCCAACGAGACGAAATATCGAATACGACATGCACGCGATGAATGCGTAATCGGATCAGAACCGACTTTACAATACTCGGAACCAATGATTACGTGGAACATTTTTTCTAAACTTTATCGTTACTTTTTCTATGATTTAAATTATTTGACTTGCATTTAAATTGCCTTGTACAATCAACGGCACAGATAATAAAGACACTATGTTGTTTTCGAACGATCAGTTCTTAAAGAAATATAGGATAATAACTGACAATCATTCTCAAATATAGTCTTCACCGGTCAAAAACATTCTCTAGATCAACTCGCAACAGTTTTACTCAAAGCTACATATTCATTTGAGAGTAATCGCTAAAAATTGGCCTCGAGAGAATTTCTCAACAGTGAAAACTACATTCTAGAGCCTGACGCTCTCAAACGTAGTCTCTATTGGTAAAAAATGTTCTCGAGATCAACTCATGACAGTTTTACTCAAAGCTACATATCCATTTGAGAGTAAAACAGTCACGACTTGACCTCGAGAGTATTTCTCAACAGTGAAAACAGCATTCTAGAGCCTGACGCTCTCAAATGTAGTCTATATTTGTCAAAAACACTCTCGAGATCAACCCACGATAGTTTTACTCAAAGCTACATATCCATTTGAGAGTAATCGCCAAAAATTGGCCTCGAGAGAATTTCTCAACAGTGAAAACTACATTCTAGAGCTTGACGCTCTCAAATGTATTCTATATTCGTCAAAAACACTCTAGAGATCAACTCATGACAGTTTTACTCAAAGCTACATATCTATTTGAGAGTAATCGCCAAAAATTGGCCTCGAGAGTATTTCTCAACAGTAAAAACTACATTCTAGAGCCTGACGCTCTCAAATGTAGTTTGAGTCTCTATATTCGTCAAAAACACTCTCGAGATCGACTCGCGACAGTTTTACTCAAAGCTACATATCCATTTGAGAGTAAAACAGTCACGAGTTGACCTCGAGAGTATTTCTCAACAGTGAAAACTACATTCTAGAGCCTGACGCTCTCAAACGTAGTCTCTATTGGTAAAAAATGTTCTCGAGATCAACTCATGACAGTTTTACTCAAAGCTACATATCCATTTGAGAGTAAAACAGTCACGAGTCGACCTCGAGAGCATTTCTCAACAGTGAAAACTGCATTCTAGAGCCTGACGCTCTCAAACGTAGTCTCTATTGGAAAAAAATGTTCTCGAGATCAACTCATGACAGTTTTACTCAAAACTACATATTCATTTGAGAGTAATCGCCAAAAATTGGCCTCGAGAGAATTTCTCAACAGTGAAAACTGCATTCTAGAGCCTGACGCTCTCAAACGTAGTCCACATTCGTCAAAAACACTTTCGAGATCGACTCGCGACACTTCTCCTCTAAAATGTACACTATTGACCTTCTAATTCGACGCGTCGAAAAATATCGACGTACAATCTCACCGAAAGAAACAATTCCACGAGCGTGATGCGGACCACCGGAGGGAAATGGAAACTGCGGAGGCTGTGCAGACGCACAATTTGTCGAACTTTATAAACGAGCCCGAGCGAAAAACACCACGAAACCTCGTTTCAGCCTTCGCCCGCGGGGCTAAAAATAAACCGTGCAACGGTGAATCAGGGTTCGACCTGAAAATCGAACCGTTCCTGTGATTATGTCGACTATTTCTGGCTGGACCTGTTTACGAAAAAACTTGCATCTCGCGAGGGTGAGTACGAAACGTGAGTGTCACCGGGTATACAATCATTTCGGTAGGGTGATTTTTCTGGTTCGAGAATCGGGCCAATCCGTGCCAAAATTTCGCGAATTTTTCCACGAGTTTCTCGCGGCTCACACGGTATGTAGAGAATATTTGAAAGGGTTTGAAAATTGTCCAGGTTCTCTGATTGCTTTTATTTTTTTCGGATAAATTCTTTCGGAGCATCGAGGTTTTTTTTCACGTATTTCGATAACGTAAGTTATCCATGCCATTGTTCATTGCTTGCGATAGGAAAACAAAGGATTGGAGGATCGGAGATGGCACGAAATTGTTCGTTCGCTTTGTTATTTTATACCCATTGCAAGAGGTCGTACGAAATTGTTTGCACGGTTTATTATTTTAATCGGTTACCAGAGATATCCTCCACCGTGAAGCTGTAGGGAACGTCCCTGGATGGAATTCGGATTTAACGATCGATATTTTGTAAATTATAAGGTTAGCTCGGTAGTTGGAACGTTTGGAAAAAGGTTTGAAATTTTACGGAAATGTTCAAACGATTCTAACAACATGATTATAATGGTTGATCGAATTATTATGGAAACTTTGAAACCACTTATTCGTACTGTGGTCGAAAATGGAATTGAAAATACCTTTAAGGGCGATACTTTGCTTTTTCACAAAGTGTATTTTTATATTCGAAACATCTTATAACTACTTTAAAGTTCATTTAATGAAAGTAAATATATATACAAATATTTGATCACACCGCTCTATGCATCCATACGCAATGAACATCAATTGTTGGAGAAAGTTGCGAAAGAAAAATAGAAAACTACCGAGAAAATATAAAAAAAACATTCAGGCAATTATAGATGAGAAAGAAGCTGACCAAATATTAATACCCACACATATATTTTTTATTCTGAAAGCTTTAAAATAATTGTAAGATATTACCACGAATTAAGTGCATTTTCAATTCCATTCTCGACCGAATTTCAAGTAAATGTTGGTTGGAAAGTGTTCGCGATAATATATTCACCGTATTTTTTATTTCGACGACGAGACGATCCTAGAGTTCGATAATAAATCTCGATACGCAGTAACGTGGAAATATGTTTCGGTTAATTGTTCAAATTTCGAACGTGGCGTCGCTTGTAAAGTTAGACCGATGTTTCGAGTAACGAGGGAATAAAAGTACATCGAATCGGTTGACAAACGACCATTACCGTACGTGGGGACTTTTTATCGTATTGAGAGCACTCGGACGCCTCGTCACTACTAATGACCCTAAACGTTCATCGGTTTTAAGTTCGCGATCGAAGCGCGAACATCTCGTTGGAGGCGTACCCTCGAAATGAGCAAAAATGGTTCAAACTAGCGTTTTTCTGAATTCCTCGACGAGGTTCCCAGTAAACGTGTAAAATTCACGTGAAGATTGTTCTATATCGTGAGACCAAGTCGCGATCGAAATCTTAAAATTGGAGTACATCCACCGATCGAGATTTAAATATTCTCAAGCAATATCGTGGGACGTTTGATGCGAAGTGTTCGTCCATTACTGTCAATTTCTGTCAATCGTGTCAAAATCTTCGATACGAGCGCAATTCTATTACGAAAAATGCTCCATTTGATTTTCTATTCCGGAACGACCTGAAAAAATGCTAAACGTGGAAAGATTCATGTGGAATAACGTTTATTGTGAATAAACAGGAAAATGTTATATTCTGAAATGTTAAAAAATTTATTATATATATATAATATTATCAGACGACGAAAAGTTTCATTAGTGTTATAAAGAAATTTCCGAAAATCACTTTTACTTCAACGTTTTGCTCGAGTCTCCCTCTTGAAAGCTTGCAAGTTAATAATTTTGGTTATTTTTAAAATTACAAAATTCCCTTTAGCTACACGTTTTTCAAGCATTGAAGAAGCGACAAGTTTAAAAAGAAATCTTAAATTTGCAAGAGTTACCAAAAATACATATGTATATATACACGTAGTATGTACAAGTCATGTATTCATGGTAGAATTTTTATATTCTATAAGAATGATAAAGATAAATCTGTATTCTTGACAATCTTTCAAAAAATAATCAACGACCTTTAAATTTCGTATACAAATGACACGATGGAAGAACATGTTCGTCGTTACACGTAGCCCTTGACACGGTGTGTTATTTCTTCTCTTCATAAAACGAGAGATAAGGCAAACATTCAGGTGATCCCATTTAACGAAGACACTTTGTACATCGATGATGAAATATCCATTACATGTATTTCGTTGACGTTGATTTTCGTCGGGCGTTCGATAATTAAAAATAGCGATTTCGTTTACGAAGGAAATCTAGATGGACGTCTTCCGACAGCTCCTCGGTAACAAGGTAACAACTCTGAAATTAGAATTCAACCTCGATGTAAGAGATTCTTTTCACAGAGAACACGTACAGATATCTTCTCGTCGTTTCTGTGTTTCGTAACACCGTGATCGCGAGCGAATCTCGAAATCCCTCGGTTCGACGTGCGTACTTAAAAATCCGGAAAATCCGGTGAAGATAAACGAGCGAGATCCTTATCGCGGAATGGGTCGCGTGCCAGCCAGAGATTTAGGGTGAGAATTTCGGGGGTTTGGTATGCCGTTATGCACCCTAATGACGCTCGATAATGGCGACGTCAGCTGCCGGAAGGGGAAGCGTGATTATCAACAACGCGTCATCAGGGTACCGAGCATCATGTTTGCCGGTTTATCGTGCCTGCTTCCGGTTCTCAATTTTCCAGCTTCCTTTTCCAACGTATCAGCCAAAAGTGGAACGAAGCTGTCACGTAGCGTTTTCGTATGTAGAATATTTGGATAGTAGACGAAAGAATATTTGGATCATTTTCGATCGTGTCGGTTAACGAACAGTGCACCATTCGGTTATCTTCTTTCTTGTTATTTTTCAAACGTTTCATCGAGACGACGTTTGTGCGTTAACGCTAGAATTAACTACGGTGAATGTGTACATATTTGTTCTTCGCAACTGAATAACTTTGGTTAGTTTTAAAATTAGAAAATTCCCTTTAAGTACACGTTTTTCAAGCATCGAAGAAGCGAGAAGTTTGAAAAGAAAACTTAGATTTGTAACAGTTACCAAAAATGTATATAGTGTATATACACACTATGTAGTATATATGTACCTTTAAATTTGGAAAGGTAGAGGGCAAATAATTTACATACGTAATTCGTTCTCTATTTCAATAACTGTCACTGAATATTTCGGGCAAAAGTATTATCAATAATTGAGCTATTTTAACTGAAAGTTCGAAATAGGTAAAATTCACCCCTTTGATAGCTCTAGTGCAACAATACTTTGAAGTTTGAAAAAACGGTGCTCTTTGAAGTCAATTTATTTAAAATTGACGTGGAAAATACTATTTTAAGGAAAACCTGTTTAAAATTTAAAGTTCATTTATTTCGTTTATAAACACAAAAATTATGAATATACATAGAGTATGTTTTTTTTCTTTTTCGATAGATACGTGAGAAATAATTTATGCACGCTATGATAACTGAACAAGTAACAATATCACAGATGTAAAGATCATCGCGTCTATTTCGAACTGTGAGGTATATGTTTGTAGAATATTTTACTTGTAAAATTATGACAAAGTATACGATGTCTGATGGTTTTTAAATATCGATTTTTACTTTTCATTTCATCGAGTAATATATTAAAATAACTAAAAATCACTGTACCAACGATCTCCAGACCTGGAAACTTTATATTTCCCAGACTTTATATTTGTAAAATACTCTTCAGTTGTAAAATAATGACAAAGTATACCTTGTCTAAGGATACCCGCCAAATTTGAAAACTTGAACTTGAAACGTTGAATCAATATCGAGAACCGAAGAATCCAATAAAGATACTTATTATTACTAAAATTTACGTGATACGTGAGCTAAACTCGATGATCATTTCATTAAGTAATATACTAAAATAACTAAAACGATCTCCAGACCTGGAAATTTTATATTTCGCAGACTTTATATTTGTAAAATACTCTTCAGTTTGTCATAAAATTATGACAAGGTATACCTTGTCTAATGATACCCGGCAAATCTGAAAACTTGAACTTGAGAATCCAATAAAGATAGTTATCGTTATTAAAATGTACGTGATACGTGGGGTGAACTCGATGATCGTCAAGCCTGAAAACTTGAACTTGATAATTGTTAGGGTATCAGGATACATTGACGAAACTGTGACATTGTTATCCTTGAAATTTGTTGAGCGACCGAAACCCGTCCCAGACAAGTGTACTAGAGAGCGGTCTATTGATAGATTACCGGGCAGCTGCGTCGGTATAATCGGCGTCTTGACTCGATAAGGAGGTGAGGACTCTTATCTCGCAATCTCTCGCAATTTCACTAATGGCTAGCAATTGTCTGTCGTGGGTGGACGACGTTGAACGTAGATTCACAGTTGTTACGGTCGAGATATCTTCTCATGATCGTCCCCGATGCTCTCGTTTGGCATCAGAGCCAACCTACCAGCTGTCATCAACTAAACATGTTTATTTTTCGACGCATCGTTCTCCTTGGGCCCACGTAGTTGGATGTAAATCAATGAAATCTTACTCGTAGAACTGGAACCAAACGTTTCATTTGAACGTAGAACTCTAAGAACTGGAACCAAACGTTTCGTTTGAACGTAGAACTCTAAGAACTGGAACCAAACGTTTCGTTTGAACGTAGAACTCTAAGAACTGGAACCAAACGTTTCATTTGAACGTAGAACTCTAAGAACTGGAACCAAACGTTTCGTTTGAACGTAGAACTCTAAGAACTGGAACCAAACGTTTCGTTTGAACGTAGAACTCTAAGAACTGGAACCAAACGTTTCATTTGAACGTAGAACTCTAAGAACTGGAACCAAACGTTTCATTTGAACGTAGAACTCTAAGAACTGGAACCAAACGTTTCGTTTGAACGTAGAACTCTAAGAACTGGAACCAAACGTTTCGTTTGAACGTAGAACTCTAAGAACTGGAACCAAACGTTTCGTTTGAACGTAGAACTCTAAGAACTGGAACCAAACGTTTCGTTTGAACGTAGAACTCTAAGAACTGGAACCAAACGTTTCATTTGAACGTAGAACTCTAAGAACTGGAACCAAACGTTTCATTTGAACGTAGAACTCTAAGAACTGGAACCAAACGTTTCGTTTGAACGTAGAACTCTAAGAACTGGAACCAAACGTTTCGTTTGAACGTAGAACTCTAAGAACTGGAACCAAACGTTTCGTTTGAACGTAGAACTCTAAGAACTGGAACCAAACGTTTCATTTGAACGTAGAACTCGTAGAACTTGACTTACCAGAAGACGTAATATAAATCCAGAATACTTCTTGGAAAAATTAATTCCTCTTCAACATTGTGTAAATCTTTGCCGAGATTGAAATAAATTTCTCTTTTGCTGCTCGTCAGAGTTATCGACAACTCTAAGCTAGATTTCTTATCGTTAGAATGTGTTTCTCTAAACTTTTCTTCAATTTAGAATTCTTCATTCTTCTATTCGGACACTGGGTTCGAAATTGACAGAATGAAACGGAGAATGTTTATATTACTGTACAATCTTTACACAGTTGGCAGAGTAAATGCAAACTGGGATGGTTACATTCCCTTTTGGACAAATTGTGTAGGTAGAGGAGATGAGAACAATATAGGAAGGGTTGTTTTCTTATTTTGTTATATATTCGTATCATTTCTCTTCGAAATCATAGATGGTAGAATGTCAATGTTTTTTACATATAACGAAGATCATTAATCACCAAATTAACTAGACCTAGAACAAGTCCAACTAAGATCTCGAATGAGTTTAACACAGACCTGGAACGAGAGTAATATGAACCTAAGATAAGCCTAACATAGACCTAGAATAAGCCTAACGTAGACCTAGAATAAATCTAACCCAGACCTAGAATGAGATTGAAGTAGCCTTGGAATAGATCTAACCAGACATGATTCCACGTTTGCATTAATTTGACAAAATTGGGGAGCTTGTATTCGTTAAATCCTGGGCAATTATTTTCGAGTCGAGTATGAGTATACTGAGCTCTATGGATCATTCTGATTGTACACTACCGCGCTCTTTAACTTTCTATTCAAGTTTCTCAGATATATTTCTCTTGTTCCCTTCGCCAAGATTTATACTCAGCCCAGAAATGTACCAGATACTGCTTACGTAGAGATTTATCTCCCCCTTGGAAATTTAGTAGAGAACTTTTTACGACTTTCCGAAACATTCACGATGTTTGATCGCGTTTACTATAGGATTGACGCACGAAAATTGACAAAAATTCCATCGACGGTCGTTCGTCGTGCAATTAGATAACAAAGGGAAATACACTACGAATACAGTTGGTTATACAGCAAACAAGTGACCAACAAACGGTATTTGCTTGCACACAATTCGACAATGTTTGAACGATGTTTGTGATCTTATTCCAGTGCAAGAACTTGAAATCTGAAATATGAATTCTTAAGATTATGAATTAGAAACAATTAGTTTATAGAAGTACTCGACAAACTTTACTCGAAATCGAGCATAAAAACTTAAAATCTAAAATATGAAGTTTCAAAAGTGTAAATTTTATGATAAATCAATCGAAGATTGAAATAGATCAAAAGCAACACATAACAACAACAATCCATGAAACATTCATCGTTTTGTACTCAGAGACGAATATACATATATTGATTTTAAGTTCACTAACATAATAATATTTAATTTAAAAATAGAAGTGATATAAAATATGTATATGTATATATTTAGAGTAATAATAAGAAGAAGAAGAACAATAATAACAGTTATTGTCGTCGTGTTATATTATACAATGTATACGTAAGTAAATTTCGTTGCTGCTTTCTTGGTCTTATAACCAACGAAATTAGTTTATAAATCACAGTCTTTGATACACATCAATAAATTCTAAAGAATTATAACACAATGGTTATTTAATCGTTACTTGCTGGGGAAAATTGTGATAAACAAACCCAAAGGACGGAATAACAATGAGTACAACTCGTCTAATAAATGTGCTCTGTCCTCGTCCCTTTTTGGGTGACGGTCTGTATCCGAAACAATTATTCAGGAAACAGTTGAGAATGTTTGTGGAAGGTCTAGGAAAACGGAGAAATCATGAACCTGTTGCAAGAGAGCAGCAACAACCAGTACTCTGCATGCCATGAATGCGTCTGTGCACATTGGCGTAAAATGACTGCTTTAGACACTCCGAAAGATAACATTGTTGTAGAACACATACGTGTAGACGTAAGAATAACTAGAAATCTCCCTCCACTCGTGCATACACACACACGTACACACACAAACACACACAGAGTAAATCACCGTATTGTAATCAGTCTAAGTGCACCAACACACGAGAATTTTCAATTATGCAAACACTTCAGTACTAATAAAGGAGAATTGCTTTAATCGAACTGTCGCTTACAATGGACTGTTATTGTAATTTGAAAATTAGAGAAAATTCACCTTGTTTAATTTGCAACACAGGCCGTCAACAATGGTAAATACTATTCAATTCGTTCCCCCAGTAGTCATTATTCGCAATTAGGAGTTAGCGACAGCGTTGCGTTGATTAACGATCAATCGTTTAAATAACATATCGAAAAGGTCGACGTCGTTCTGCTACGAGTAATAAATCATTACATTGTCATTTTCGAAAGTTCATACGTTTTGCTATAACATACTATCCTTTTCGAATTCTAATCTAGAATTAATCTGTAATAAAATCTATGATCGAATAAAATAAAATTGTCCAGTTCGAATCACTTTATTAATCGATTTATTAATCGTATTTGGAACGATTCGTTTCAGGTAACGACTATTCGTAAACATTGTTGCTCCATGAATATCCGGTTTCTTATCGAGGTTTATTTTTTCAAAATATCCTTTTCGAATTCTAATCTATAATTAATCTGTAATAAAATCTATGATTAAATAAAATAAAATTGTCCAGTTCGAATCACGATTTATTAATCGTATTTGGAACGATTCGTTTCAGGTAACGACTATTCGCAAACATTGTTGCTCCATGAATATCCGGTCTCTTATCGAGGTTTATTTTTTCAAAATAATTCCCCGTATATCTGCCGTTTAGAACCCTCCCAAGGATTTATATCGAGCTCGGAAATTTACTGGAAACCTTTTTATTACCCGAAGTGGGATTCGTGATCCTCCAATTCCTTCCCCATCGAATGACGTACGCCAGAAGCTCTTTCCGTTGGAAATTTTTATCCACTAATTCTTTTTCCAGGCCCACGAAACACGACCGCAGAGAAAACAATCTGTTACGAAAGTTTCTCCAAATTCACGATTCTCGGTTATCAATGAAATTCTTTCGCGACGAACGAAAACTGCATAAAAAATCCTAACGAGGGAATTAATAACTCCAAAGCGTATATTAGGTATGGAGAATATATAATTGAATCAAATGTTTGTACATCCTAAAAAAATCGTGTTTCATTTTCAAACTCGTCCTAGATACTCAATCGCTTTTTTATTTATTTCTATTCAGTTTTCATTCAACTGAACTTCACATACTTTTATACCAATCGAGTCAAAATTAGTAAAGATCGTATTATTGGTGAAAGAATTAGCGAAAGAGATTTGTATCTTTAGAATAGATCGATAGGGAAGATTCTTGTTAATTTTATTACATTAAAGTTTATCCATTGGTCCATTAAAATTTATCTTATCGAGTATATTTTATCAGAATGGCATTAGTACGAAGAAAGGAAAAATTGATGGTTCAATTGTCCAGTAGTAACTTAATAATGCAATTACGTGATTTGTAAAAGAAACAGGTGTCATCAATCTTGTATAACTAATCGATTCGACGACTAATCTTAAGGAACCATTCGGGTTACAGTTATGTGAACATTCGTTATGTAAACATTCTATTGTGCGAACACTATTGTGCGAAATTTCTATTATATGAACAGTATATTGCCTATTGTAATTCTGTATGGAAATACATAAAGTGTTTATTCACTTTGGTAGGAATCTATTTGTAATATTGTAATATTGTAATATTGTAATATTGTCATTCGTAGCTTTGGACGAAGTATTTAGACAGTTCAAAGCCTCAAGGGAACGTAACACAATAGAATTTATTGTATTGCAAAAATTATGTAATTTAGCTGCCAACAAAAT
The DNA here is from genome assembly GCF_051014685.1 of Ptiloglossa arizonensis. NCBI lineage: Eukaryota > Metazoa > Arthropoda > Insecta > Hymenoptera > Colletidae > Ptiloglossa > Ptiloglossa arizonensis. The sequence continues at coordinate 9,581,993 of NC_135059.1, read as the reverse complement.
TAAAATTTTTCAGTTCTATTAAATCGAAAGAGGATCGTACAATATCATATCTTTCCTATTTTTTATTTTACGTAATAATGTCACCCAGTCGTGAACATACTGTACATTTTATTTAATGTTATTTCAAATATTAAATAATCTTGTGTGCTAACAATTTGCAAAGCTTCTCTCATACGAACACTTGTTCTTCTCTCATATTTCACAATCGTTTGAATACAACGAAGATTCTATTATAATCTGCTACATATTCCATATTAAACGTTACAAAATAAATCGAGCAAAATTAATTACCAATATCCCAACAAGGAGTATGCAACTTAAAAAAAAAAAAAAATGAAAGGAAAAGAATTAACCCATTGGAAAAATTAAAAGACATTATTATCTTAACCGAGCAGAATTGCACAGTTAACAACAGAAGAAAAACAATGGTATTATTCAAAATGGCTATATTTGCAGTGATGCAGCTTTGTGTGCAACACGGTCAATTGGTTAACACGGCACGTACGTTCTCCGCGGTTATTTCTGAGCGACTTTTGTCAGTGTGCTTCAGACTATTCAAATTTCTATGAAGAGTTTTACGGGCTGTATTCTCTACCTCGTGCTACATTTTATAGTTGTTCGTGTATACAAAACTGATCCACCGGAGAGCCCGTGTTTCTACACGTAGCATCAAGGTGTGATGCGCACGGTACTGTTGACGTATACATCATATGATCAATACAAAGTTTAACGACCTTATCTTTCCGTTAGTAGTATTTATTAATAAACCAGCGTTGTGCTCCACTGTCTTCCGATAACATTTCCCCCTTTCAAACAACCGAACCCTGAACGAGTTAACGAATTGAAATCTATCGGATTTGTGGAAAAATTCTATCCTATTTTGATATCTACAGGTAATTTTATCATTTTGTTGAAAGTAAAACTGGTAGAATATGTCATTCGAGGAATTATGTTAAAGAACCACTTTCGATAACCGTTAGTTCATTGGTGAAGTTGATCTTTTCTTTAAAGCAGATTGTTTTCGCTAGGCTATATCTTTAATTATAAATTAATGACGTTGGAGAGGTTTCGAAACAATAATTGTAAATGAGTATGAACTGTATTTTGTCTATGGTACAAAGTTTTGGGATTGTGATGTTAGAAAGTTGTACTGGGGTAGATCGGGAGTACCTGATCTAAAAGTCATCTCACCAGATGACTTCTCACCAGATGACCTATCAATGATGATCTTCAAACGATGAGTGGTCCAATGCTCACACTAGCTTGGAAAAACTCAACGTTGTGGATGTCCAGCGTTGATTCGTTGACTCAGAAATTATACTACGGTCTTCAAACTATTAACCCTTTGAACTCGAAGGGAGACCCTCGGTCACCACACAATTCAGTGTACTTCTTCCAATTTGGGAAAATTTCGTTACTTGAAATTGAAATTGGAAATTAGGTATTACACTCTTTTGAGATGTAAACATATGTATTATAGGTCAAGTATTGAAACAAAAATGTTCAATTGCGTATTAATTTTTTCGATTTAAAGGTTTCATCGAGGCGTCAGTTTCAAGTAGCAAAAACGCTTCGAGTGAAAAGGGTTAACCTTGGAAAACTATTTACGAGGTGTAACAATTCGACAACTGGTCCCCAAGACTCGTTTACATATTTCGTTGAGAATGGACAGTACTTTCTTCCAAGTCCAATGTATTTTTGTTATATGTATATACATACACAAATATCGACGTGTACCGATGAAATAATTTTAAAACGATAATAATACGTAACAGAAGAAACATTAAATGCTCCATCCTTCAAGAAAATAATAATCTGTGCTTCTCTGTTAACAAAAAGCTACTTCTATCTTTTGCAGTATTTGGTAACGTAAAAAAATGTTACAATTACATTATCAAAAAACGATCGTAACGTGCAATAGAAAAAATATCGAATTCCATTCGGGAGAAGTCTGCCTGTAAAAAAAAAAAGTTAAAAAAAAACTAATAATAATCCCTGCCCGGTGGAACGTGCGAGGAATAATTTATTACGAGCTTTTCCAACTCAACGAAACCATCGATATTAACTAGATGTACACAGTTATGGAAGCAAGAAAATAAATACTTTGAAAGAAAATCGTTCGTTTAAAAGCAAATCGTTCCTAAAAAAAAGTGTCCGATGCCTGTTTAAAGATACTGTTCAATAATTATGAAATTGAACCGGGACGTTTCAATCGTTGAAGAAAACGATAAGAAACAGTCGCGAGAATTTGTCGTTGGTCTCCCTTAGAAATAATTTATCCACGAAGACAATTGAATACACATTCGAGATAGAATTTCCCTGGCCACGGTTATTAATCGTGGAAAGATTTACGCGGTTCCCGCTGCAGTGATAAATCGCGAAAGGGCTAAGGGCGCGCGGTTTTAATTGTAAGCACGAGCCGAAAGTTTTCGCGATAGCGTGGCCGGTCAGAAAGCGTAACTATCTAGAAGGCCGTGACAGGTGGTAAATGGCAGTCGCGCTACGTGACTGTAAATACTATGTCACTTTACGTATCGCCCTCGCGCGCCTTACTCGCAGGTTCCCAAGATCGTACGTCGACGAAAATAAAAAAAAGAAAAAGAAAAAAGGCTCGTAATTCTCCGAGCGACGAGACCAGTGTGTGAACCTCTCGATGATCTCCGCGTATGCGTGACTTGGAAAATTGCATCATTTTGATGGGGAAGTCGGAGAAGGTAAGAATAATATTGCGTTTTTGTTGTATTTTGTGTAGGAAATGAATTGAAGTTACGAACGAGGGGAGAAACAATGGAAGAGTAACTTATGTGAGAAAAATTGGAGTATCGAGTGAAGGGGAAGAATGAAAGGAAAGTAACGTGTATGGAAAGAATTAAGTATCGAGTGAAGAGAAGAAAGAAAAGAATTGAAATATCGAGTGGAGAGAGAATTAAAGAGAGCTGATTTGTACAAAGAAATTGAAGCATCGAGTGAAGAAAAGAATTAAAGTATCGAGTGAAGAAAAGAAACAAAAGAATTGAAGTATCGAGTGGAGAGAGAAATTAAAGAGAGCTGATTTGTACAAAGAAATTGAAGCATCGAGTGAAGAGAAAAAATGAAAGAGAAGTAACGTGTACAGAAAGAATTAAGTATCGAGTGAAGAAAAGAAAGAAAAGAATTAAAGTATCGAGTGAAGAAAAGAAAGAAAAGAATTGAAGTATCGAGTGAAGAAAAAAATGAAAGAGAGCTGATTTGTACAAAGAAATTAAAGAATTGTAAAAGAAAGTAAAGAATTAAAGTATCGAGTGAAGAAAAGAAACAAAAGCAAGCTAATGTAGAGAAGTAGAAATATAACATGTAGGTGTTCCCTCGTAAAAATATTTCAAATAGTACGGTCAAAAGTTTACTTTAAAGATAGAGCATAATTGGAGAAATATGAAGAAAGTTTTTGGTTAGCACAGGAATTGTTTATTTTCATTTTATATTATGTATTATACAAGTTTATGGACATTCGTAAGTCTACAAGAATTTGATTTTAACCAATTTCAAATTTACAGCTTCGTGTTTATGAATTTACAAAGATATCTCGTGTAATTTAATATGTAATTTAGTATGTAATTTGGTATGTAATTTAGTATGATTCTCCTGATATACTTACTTTTTTCTTTGACAGAAAAAAGAAATTTAGAATATTCGGTAAGCAAGTATTTTGTACCTGTAAAATTACGTATAGACAAAAATATTAAATTCTGATCCACTTCGTCGAACTTTCATTTAATCGATATCTTCCATATTTCTATTTTGCGATAAAATGAAACTTTCTTGCGCGCTCCTGCGTATTATAAATATACGATAGTTTCTTTTTATCACTGCGATCTTTCACTTGATATTGCAAAAGAAAAATTCCTCATTTTTGCATCTTTATATTTAGTCACGCGTATGCAACTTGAGAACTTGGCCTGGGAAAAGGTAAACAAAACTGGCCGGCGAGTAAGTGAAATTTCGTTAATATTGTTGCGAAAATAAGTAACGTAGAGGGCGGAAACTCCGGGTAGCGCTTGATTAATTATGTTATGGTTCAGAAGTGACTTTATAATAAATATTTGAAAGCTTCCGTTACTATTTCCATGGTATGTACGTATTCATTATTATTTCAAACGTATAATAAATGCAGGCATTCCATTATTATTTCAAACTTTATTGTATAATAATATCTCCTGTTGTTAATATCCATATTATTCGTTTCACTCTTTGTCTTTTTCTTCGTTTTAATACTGAATTATAAATATTACGAAACCCAAATTATAGTTTCTTTTTTTTTATCGTAATATTCTTTTTCCTACGATATCGTCTCATATACAATATTTTTTATCCAATAACACCTTTCGACGCTATCCTAAAAATTTGGAATACGTTTCACACGAAGGTTACGTATTATTATTAGTAACCACAGCGAGTGTTTGGTAAATTTCAACGCAACATTTTCCTTCATGAATAATCAAAGAAAGGACTTTCCTTTTCTCTTACTTTTCGATACGCAGTGTCTAAAACAAATACGTTAAATTTAACAAGTCTGTATTAAATATTAATAACAGAGAACACGTTTATAAAAGTGTACTCTAGATGCAAATTTTGACCATACTTTTAGACAAATTTCCCTATCTACGACGATCTCAAGTGAGGACGATCAGGGATGCTAGAGAATCGTGAGACTGGAAATCTGGAATACGAATGAACCGGGAAAATGTAAAACAGCATACCTGGAAAATTGGAAAATCGAGATTTCATTCGGTGAAAAACTTGACAATTCATAAAACGAAACACAAAAAACTAGACTACAAACTAGACCCAATGAAGAAATTAAAACTCGAGAATTCGATCAACCGAAGAGTCAAAAAATCGACGAATTACATCGATCAAATTTACAATATCGAAAATCTAGAAAGAATTCATTGAGTGTGTCTTCTAGTTTTCGAGAAACTATAAGTATTCTTTCATGAATTAATTTTGAAGAAAAAGTAGTATATTTCAATTCAGTAACTTTATCACACACAGATACATTCTTTGAGAGTTCTCAAAATTTTTTCCAACAAAAAATTAACAAAACCGTTGCATTAAAGAGTACTCGTGGTAAAACCAAAAGACTGCCTCAGTCGTGAAAATAATATATCAAATTTTAACGAAACGTGTTAGAAATGATATCTTATCAAAGGATACCTTCCCTTAATTCGTGTTAAATTAACTGGGTGCACCCTGGGTCGGGAGAAACGCCATTTTGGTACGGTTCTCGAAACTAACGACAAATTAATATTCACGTTCGAGGCAATAAAATACTGCCGACATTTCTCCGGCCGATAATACGCTTACGGTCTCCGAGTAAGCTTTTCAAGAACCGGAGTTCTGTGTTTTCAGCTAAGAGCTTTCGACCTTAATAACCAACAAGCTCTGATCTTCTTTCCGCTTCCACGGTGAGTTCGCTAAACGAAAATTGATTAACCCTTAGCCTCTATCTTCCATTCTTCGCCTCTCTGTTTTCAATTTACAATCGAAATCCCCACTCGGTGTACGAGTCGAACGAATTTCATTAAAGACGACCGAACCGAAACCGAACTCTCATATTCTTGTACTCTGATATACTGTGGGATCCTTCTGAACAGTTCTTGGACAATGCACCAACACAATCGACACTCGCGCTGCTTCTCTGACCTGAAAATAGTTTTTTGGAACTGCCGTGGAATCACCAGGTGTAAAGAAGAGCTGCAAAAACAGCTAGAAGTTATACATTCTACGGAAGTATTTCGTTAAAGCAGCCACTTTCGCTAGATGCATATTCTCTACGGAGGTATTCACCTAAAACAGTGAATTTCGCTATCTGTTCAATTATTCTACTAAGTAAAGAATCAGTTGATACCGGCTTTCCTATATTTCCGTTGATGTGACGACGCGATCGATACAATCTGTTCAGTTGTTCATGACCATACTTCGCTGCACAATTCCATAATCCCACATGAAGTGAGAGAGACTAAGGAATAGAATGAAAGAGAATTAATGGGTATGACTGTATAAAGTACGAAAGGAATATTTGATGACACAGTTTGTGTCCTGGGTACAAGAGTACGACGAAGACGATAAGACGAAACGATTAAAAGACGTACTAAGACGAAAGGCCAGTGAAAGACTTAAGCAACAAAGACGATCAAGACGCGTGCCAAAGGCACAAAGACGGTTAGCTTAGTCCAATACGTGGTCGTTCACCTTAGTAGAAAGCGAAACCAATCACCAACGCTACGTTTAATACTTGTATCGTTGTAATATATAATATCGTTAAATGTACTTTAATATACCGTACGAGAACTGTAGCTGCTCGTGGTAGATCTCGAGGATCTTTCGAGCATTGAATGTGTTTGCACGATGGGTGCCGACTATAGATTACTCGAAGGACCACCTTCCCGTTGGAAGGACTAACTGTTGTTGATCGTTGTCCGCTAGGCTGGACCGATGGAGGTTGTAATGCCGCCTACGAAGTCTCCGCCGCTTGCTTCTCTCACGTCCAGGGGGGTGTTGAGCGTTGTCCTCACACACGGCGCCTCACTGGATGCACAAGCCGGCTGCCGAACTTCCTCGAAGGTCCAAGATTCCGTGGAGGCTCGAGGGATTGCTGGTAATTCCCTCGAGGAGTGCAAGTTCTTTATGGGAACTAACGCAGGAAGCTTCACACGTCAATCCGTGCGTTCAGACCAAAACTCTAACCGTGATCTCTTAGCTGTACTCTGTACGCTCTGGCTGTAAACCCTTGGCGATACTCTGTACACTCTAGTCGTGGACCCTTGGCTCTATTGTCTTGGTGGTATTCTGTGCACTAGTCTAAGAATTCTCGGGTCAGTGCAAACGTCGCCTCGGTTCGCCCTACTCCCTTGAATTAAGGGTGGGTGGCGACGAATGCCTGACCAATTACGACGGGTCCTAGTCCCGCCGAATCTAGGACATGCCCATCGCTATGGGGCTTAGGTGGGGGCGTCGCGACGTAGACAGGGTGTCCAAACCCCTGCAGGCCTGGGCTGGAATTTTCCAGCATCCCGAATGACGCAACAAAGCGGCGCTAGAGCCTCGCGTGCCAGGCTATGCAGAGGGTCCCTGTCCAAGTGCCTGCAGTGTTTTATGACGGGAAATAGCCATCACTTGCTCCGTGCCTCGAGTCGAACAACAAATAAACTGACCCACGGTGACAGGCCCTTGCCGTAGCCATGTGGACAATTTCTCTAACAAACTCGAAGCACGGTCCCGCCATAAAACGCAGCTGCAAGCCTCTACAAGAACAACGATTATTTCGGGGCTCGTACGGGAATTGATAACTTCAAAGATCTCTTCTCCGGTGATCCAAGTGATAGAAGGGAAAATACAAATCGTGACATCGGTTCGTTTAAATATACGTTTGAAACGACGCGACGCGTTTCACGGACAGAAATTTTGAACCACGAGTTCCCATTAACGAGGGAACCACGTCGGCTGAGATACGAGATTCATCGAAAACATTTCTCTGCCCGATAATACGCTTACAAGCCCCCTAATAAGCTTATCGTAACTAAAAGCGCCGCGTTTTCTTGCAGCGAGTACCTTCCAACCGTCCCAGTTTCAATTAAACGATATTTCCTCCTCTATGTCGGGGTTCATTTTACTCCGGACGGGGGATCAACCGGAATCATTAGAAACACGAAACAAGTTGCCAGGCGATACGTACGTCTACCTTTCCTTCGCATTAAATATTGAAAAACTTTCGCGAAATTGGTGTTCCGTGCTTCCATTGTGAAACAAATACCACTGTGTGTATCGAAGATCGAGGTACGAGTTAACAGTTAACGGTTGATTTCTTACGCGAGTGTAAGTTGAAAATACAAGGTGGACATTTTTCGATGAGAGACTTCTTGTTATGAGAAAGTTTTTTGGAAATTTGTAGGACAAATTCGCGTATAATTTTGACAAAAGGTTGTAAATATTTCGAAATTGAGAGTGATTGTTTTTTGGTTACGATCGTGCAACTTCGAGGGATGAAACTATGTAGTCTCGAGTCTTGTGATATCTTTGAAATTGTTTTGTATATTGTACGAGGGGAACTATAATTTTTGGGACGGTAGATATATCTCAAATGCATTGTTATTGGACTAAGAGTGAGTTTAGGGTACACAAGGAACAACTTTTGTTCAAATTTACGTACGATAGTAATTTTTGCGACAGGAATGTACAAGAGTAGATACAAGAATGTTTAAAAAACGATTTTGTTAGGTTAGTTTCCAAAAATGAAAAATCGGGAGAACACGCTACTCGAATAATTATATTGAAAATAATCGGAAAGATTGTCCAAATAAAAATTGATTTGTAATTGTTCGAATAATGCACAATCGAGAGATAAAACTACTCAGTCTCGATTCTCCTGATATTTTAAAAATATCACAAGGCGAAACTATAATTTTTGAGACAGAATATATATCTCAAATAAAAATTGATTTGTAATTGTTCGAACAACGCACCATTCGTATAGTAAATAATCCGCGTTGTCTCGTGAAAATCTCACCGAGTGTCTCTACCTGTTGTTCGAATCGATAGTGTAATGTCAAGAGGGGGGTATCTTGTTAATAACAGCGACAACTTATTTCGATACACGTTTTAAACGTGAAAACCAGCGGGAATTGATACGTATCTCTGTAAATGAGAATATCGGTGGTTTGATATAATCGCTAACGACTTGGCTAACGTGTCTGACCATTTCTCATTATTTCTACTTGCGTTGGCGTTTGTAAATATTGACGCTGGTATGGTATTATCCGGTTTAACTGGTTCGAGCCAGTCAGGAGATAGTAAGAACACGGGGAAACAGATAATACCACCTCAACGTCAATGTTTACAAACCCCGATACAAGTAGAAATAATTGGTAATGGACGAACGCGTTAGTCGAGTCGTGCTCGGTCGTGCGCGTGCGCCACAAATTTTCCAAATTACTTTTTTCGTAAACGAAGCGCGGCGAAATTTCTTCTCACATTTTCGGTTTACCTCTTTTCATCGAAAAATCAACGAGGAAGGAATTTCACATTGTAGTGAGAAGTGAACAACGACGATCGTGGCAATAGTAACGAATAATAATAATAAATGATGAAAAACACACCACTGGTGACCGAAATGAAAACAATATGAAAACAAAAGACAGTTACAAGTTACAGTCGAAGGAATTCCTATAAAATGTACCAACAATAGGCCTACGCCTACAAATAGACGTGAATATACGAAAGTATTAAAAAAATACTATTAAAAAGCAGTAACAGTAATCGGAAAAATTGTACAACGATAGTAAAGGACGAGTGTACAACTCGGAAGAAAATTATGGAGGATCCACGAAAGTGTGAAGAAGAAAATTAATAATAATAATAATAATAATAATAATCATCCTCCTGTGGGTCCGGAGGTAAGAATAGACCCAACGTATTCTCTGCGTGTCGTACAAGGCGACTAATAGGGAATACCCATACAAATGGAAAGAACCAAGGAAAGATACCTCCAAAAAAAAAAAAAAAAAAAAAAAAAAACTCTCCGGGAACAATCGTCAACCACTAATGATGGTCTACCACAGCAACGCACGACATGGACCCAAAAAATGAACAAAATCGTCATGCGATGCTACTACAAAGCGACCAGACTGGAAACAATAAGAACAGGCTGAAAGCAACAACAGAATTCAGGAAAACAATTCAACATTGGAGGAAAAGTGTATATGACATGAAACAAATTGCATCAAAAAGCAAATCCTACAAACGTAAGAAATTAAAATAATGATAATAATAATAATGATACTTTATTGATGTCTACGAAGAAAATATCAAGTTCATACACAATGAAAATAATATGAAAAGTGTATATAACATGGAACAAATTGTATCGTACAGCAACACCTATTAACGTAAGAAATTGAAATTAAAGTAATGATAATAATAATGATACTTTATTGATGTCTACGAAGAAAATACAAAGTTCATTCACAATGAAAATAATATGAAAAGTGTATATGACATGGAATAAATTGTATCGTACAGCAACACTTACAAACCTAAGAAATTAAAATAATGATAACAATAATAATAATAATAATGATATTTTATCGATGTCTACGAAGAAAATATCAAGTTCATTCACAATGAAAATAATATGAAAAGTGTATATAACATGGAACAAATTATATCGTACAGCAATACTTGCAATCGTAAGAAATTAAAATAATGATAACAATAATAATAATAATGATATTTTATCGATGTCTACGAAGAAACTATAAAGTTAATTCACAATGAAAATAACAATATGACGCAAATCCCAGATTCTTCACTGACCACAATTTGAAAGACACTAACCCAACGTATCGGTTGGTTACGTTTGCTTTCTCTGTTTCCGAAAAGGGAAAGAATTCTCTCGGTGAGAATTTCTTCATTTTTCAGCCGATGCAAGGAAAAATAGGTGGCGCGTTTAGTGCGCTGCTAATGGTGTTGGCGAGCTTGCGTGGACAAACGTTTCTGGAGGAAACACGCCTGCCAATTAGCTTCGAGCGTGTTCAGAGGTGGTCTCGAATCAAAGCGCCACTGTAATCGAAAGCCGAAAGAGAGTTTCATTAAAGCTGGCTCAGCTTCGCAGAGTAACGCGTGAAGATTTAATGAACCGATGCTTTGACTAATGTGGACAATTTTTAAGGGAAAAGGGAACACCTTTTTCAGGGAACTTCACTGAAAGCCGATTCATTTCTCTAATTAATTACCACCCTGCCCGATGATAAAGTTGGAAATAACTATCGATCTTCCAACAATTTTGGACGACAGTCCATGTTTCGTTGCTCTTTGGTAATAAAGCATTCAAAATGGTTCATTATTGATAATTACTGATCGGTATATAGAACACTGTAATTCTGTGTATTGTTACATAGAGTATTGTTACATATTCGAGTCGTATTTTATATTTACTCTATGGAGAAAAAGAGACATAAATAGTAAATTGATAAATGAAAAATTCTCAAGAATCTAAAAAATATTGGATAGAAAATTGTATATAAATACAAGGTAGATTAAAAATTGTCAGAAACTTAACAAAATCAGGACCTTATTCGATTATACTTTAGACGGATACTTTTTAAATGATTTTTGCGTGTTTTAACCAATTGTAAGTAATATTTTTGCTATTTGAGTTAACTCCGAAAAGTAATTATTTTAATATTCTGCGAGCTAACGATACATCGTCTTTCGAAATTTCTAGCCAATCGATAACGTTTCTTTATCGGATCGTTTCTAATTATTCAAATGGATGATGTAAATCTTTTTTTTTTAATTTTCACGAGTAATGAAAGTGACTCTGCAGCTACGTAAAGTGTTGTTTATACAAATCCTTCTATCTCCGAAACTACTTCGCATTTTCTCCTCGGTATCGCTTACTTTAATGAAGTAAACATTCTCAGAAATGTATAAAATGCAAACAATCTGTACGTTCTACAGAAACGAGAAGAGCGAAACGTACTGCTGGCATCCGGGCTATAAACTCCCATACCGTTGACGAATTAACAATTTAATATATTTTAATAGTAGTCTCTAAATATTGCACGATTTGCAACGAAAGTTCTAAGGCTAACAGTCGAGAAATTATGCAACGAGAAGTCGACTGCTCGTAGAATTTGAACTGTTTCTATTAAAACTATAGTTTTGTACCTAGTTAGAATTATCTAAGTATATGTTGCACCCAGTTGAAAAAGAAAGTAGAAACAAGGGAATAAGTTCTTTAATAAACCGTAGGATTGGTAAATAAGAATTTAGAATTCTTATTACAAGAAATTTGAAATTAAAAGAAAAGAAAAAATTAAATTAATAAGAAAATTTAAAAGAAAAAAAAGAAAGCCGCACACCGTATGAGAATTAATTCAGAATATCGAGTAACGTTTAATTTGCCACTATTTAAATTATTTCGCCGCGTTCCACCGTATATTTAATTTTACCGAGACGAAGAAAAGTGTCTTTCAAAATTTCACACGTGGAATCAATTTTGAAAAGATGTTCTAAATTTTTCTGAACAAACTCTTCAAATTGCTCAAGAAGATGACCAGTGTCTCACTTTTGTGGGATTTTCTCGATTTAATTCGAAACTACTGAAACCTCTGATCAGTATAAAAGCAATCGTGTAACGCAAAGAGTAAACTAACGATGCATTAGTAAATTTAGCATATTATTTATCTCGATATATATTATATCCCACGATTATATATCGTGTTATTATTTTTAGAGATCTGTGCACTTACTATATGAAAAATGTCCGCGTAATAAATATTTCCCAATAAAAGAAATCAACATTCTAGATTGGACACTCTTAATATCTATTTCTGTGGATCGATTATCGGAAAATTTGTTTCTCGAAATTGTTTTGTCCCGCTTTATCGTTTCCTGGTAATCCGTGTTCCACATTGCACTGGCTCGTGCAAGCATTGGTACGGTACATTGTAAGGAAATTCCCCTAATCTATAAGTTTAATTTCGATGAAAGTTTGCGCGAATATGAATCACACTGGACTGCATATAACACAATTCTTTTTGTCCAAAAGAATATTTTCAAGAAAATGAAATCGAGCACAGAAAACTTAATATTCTTTCATTCTTTTACTACTTCTTTTCTAAGACTTCTTTACGTTAAAATAACAGAGCATTAAAAACTGAAAATTTTTTCTACAAAAATTCTTTCAATGCCATTTACTTTTCAATTTTTCAAATACAATTTCATGATACGAAATAAAGAAAAACACTTCATATGAAAAATATTTAGCTCTCAGTTCCATTATTCTGCTGCAAAAGTACCCCAAGAAATATTAAATTAAAAAAATTAAAAAGAAACATTGAAATTGCACTACTTCTAGATGTAATTGCACCTTTTGGAGAAATTTCCCATGGACACAAAAATTGCTTCATTGTTATGCTTTACGTGCACACAAACGTTCCTCAAAATCAAACTTACAACTTAGACTCAATTTCCTTATTACACAATGCATTGTACAGTCTAATGTCGTACGAATACTTTCGTAAACCACTGTGCACAACCATGTATTTGCAACCGAATTGGTATACAGCACAGAGATCGAACCAACGCGAGAAACGTATTTCGGTTAATTTCCACTTAACGTTGGAAAGTATTCACAAAGTTCGAATGGATTCAATTTTGTAGCAGGGTTGTTTCCAACGAAACAGTTCAGAACTTTCTGAAGCAAAACTTCTCGTTTACGAGACAAAAGCAACCCTGATGAAGACTCGCGCAACTTTCGTCGAAAAATTCCACTAGCTTTATCTTCGACTAATCAGGACTTTCTACGAGTTCGGGTTAATTAAGAAATTCAAACTACACGAGTCGGTCTATTGTCTAGGAAATAATCGAACTCGGATTTCCTGGCTTTTTACGTGCGAAACTGTAATTAATGGAGCCGCAGCTGTTCGTTGCTGGGTCTCTTCTTTCTCTGTTTTTCAGGGCGGTGAATCTGCCACAGAAGTGTACCCATGGAAATTCTTTCGATGCAAGTGAACAAAGTATATTATCATACGTACGCGTACGGAGGTCGGTTTTCTCTTGATTAAGAAACTTTCGCGGATTTTCTTCACCGAAGAAACTTTTTTACGGAATGCACGGGAATAAAATGGTCGACTTTTCTTTCCTTTGCGTGGTATATTATTTTTGGAAACTCACGGAGTAGGTGGGAAATATTGGCAAATGGTCGACGAAGTTTATTCGTTTACAAAATAGAGCACGAAAGTACCGAACAAGTCGATTGGTTCTAATTTCGTTTAAGAAACGATTTCGTAGTAATTACGATAGTAATTACGATAGTAATTTTTGCGACAGAAATATACAAGAGTAGATACAAGAATGTTTAAAAAACGATTTCGTTGGGTTAGTTTTCAAAAATGAAACATCGAGAGAACACGCTACTCGAATAATTCTATTGAAAATAATCCGAAAGATTTTCCAAATTAAAATTGATTTTTAATTGTTCGAATAATGCACAATTGGGAGATAAAACTAGTCAGTCTCGATTCTCCTGATATCTTAAAAATATCGCAAGGCAAACTATAATTTTTGAGACAGAAGATATATCTCAAATTCATTGTTATTGTACTGTGAGTGAGTCTAGGGTACACAAGGAACAACTTTTGTTCAAATTTACGTACGATAGTAATTTTTGCGACAGAAATGTACAAGAGTAGATACAAGAATGTTTAAAAAACGATTTCGTTAGGTTAGTTTTCAAAAATGAAAAATGGAGAGAACACGCTACTCGAATAATTGTATTCAAAATAATCGGAAAGATTGTCCAAATAAAAATTTATTTGTAATTGTTCTAATTACATCGATTGGTTCTAATTTCGACACTCACCTAATCATCGACACTCACCCAATCATTGAGAATTTTCATTTATTCGATCAATCAGCTTTTTTCAAATTTTCGATATTATTTTCCAGATCTGGTGTGAAAAAGGAGTCTTCGTTTTTTTGTTTCCGTATGGTGGTTATTTAGTGACACGATTGTTCAAATATTTTGCAGTACGATTGTTGTATGATAATTATACAATTATTCAAATATTTGTAGGCATTTTGAAAAAGAGGAATGTAACGTTGCAAGTCACTCTTATCGGTTGATTAGAAAACTGAATAAATTGAATTTTTATCAATAGCAAAATACGGATTAGAAAATCGAGATATAAATAATGAATTTTCGATAAGAAATGGAGGTATTAGATTCGTCGTTTTATTTTTCTAAAAATGATACTACTGTTTGATGAATATTTGTGAAATTTCGTGTAAATCTCTCGATTTGTTGTTCAAAGTTGAAGCATCGTAGTATGTTTTTACAATGGAAAAATCGACGAAACTTATCGAACAGTCTATTATTTATACCATCAAAATAAATCACGTGATATTTCATTTAATCGTTCGTAACGATATCCCCGCATTTCTTATGTATACTTTTCCGTACAAAAATCGTGTGAAGTCGAAAATCGAAGTTCGATTTCCACGATTGTCGAACGAGCGATTTTCGGGAATCGTGATTCGAGATATATAGAGTTGATAACCACTGAAACGATGGTGAGATATTCCTGGTCCTGCAGTATTTTTGTTTCGATGAAATTACGTCAGGCGTGTTCACCGAAGATATTATATATTCCATGCATTTCGTTTGTCCCGAGATCTCGGTGAAAACGCGCTGAAAAATCTGCCACAAGAGGCGAGACGCGATGAAATCTCTTGTGGCCCTTTTACCTTGAAATATTAAAGGGTTCTGAAAGACGGTGTGCCGATCCGCGCGGAAGTACGAACAAATTGATCTAATCAAATGAGAGAAGGAAATTTATAGAAATGAAACGCGTTCGCACCTTGAAAGTTACACACGTTTATTTGTTACGTGAAGACACTTTTATTCCGAATTTGCAATCAGTTTCGCTGCAATATTTGCAAGAACGTAGTTCTAACGTTGCTTCGAACGAATAGTGTCCAATATTCTAAAAATATCTGCTTGAGAAGAAAATTGGATAAATTTTTATCGAGGAGATAAATATCGAATGAAAAATGAAAATAAAATTTCAATTCCACATAACGATTAAATCGATTCGTTAAAGCGATGTATATTTAAATAAAATCGCAAATAATAATGAGTTTTAATGATTATATTCGTCGTTAATTACTCGAGAGTAAAAAGTTATTTGTTTCATTTACGTTTCGAAGGAAACAAGTGGGATAAATAATTATTGGATTTCCAGTCACGCTTTACATACTCCGAACCACTGATACGAAATAAAACATTTCCCTTTTATTATATCTTTGCGAGAATATCGTCAAATGAATATCGTGGTTTCCCTCTGAAAATAAGTCAAATTACTATCTTATAGAAACTAATTTCAATCGAAGATAATTCGATTGATTTTTAAAAATATTCAATTAACTAAGATTGAAAACCGTTCGAATACAGTTAAGGAAATCACTACGATATTAAATACCAATTTCAATCGAAGATAATTCGACTGATTTTTATAAATATTCAATTAACTAAGATTGAAAACAGTTAAGGAAATCACTATGATATTAAGTACCAAATGTACTCAAGACGAAACACATTCGTAGAATTCTACTACAATTTTTGAAAAGTTTTCAATTACGTACAATTAAGATTAATCCCAATATACTTGTCTCTGGACTCGTTTCCTTATAAAGAACAAAATTACCACACTATTAAACATGTATGAAACGAAACACCCTGAAAGAATTCAACACAAATTTCCATCACTCGCTGACTACCAAATTAGAGTGAAAACGTCACCGACACGTGCCACGGGATGAGAAAACTGAAGGTAATCAAGCTGCGGGAATTGGTGAAGATCGAGAGCAACGATGTCCAAAGAGACAAAAAAAAAGAAGAAAAAAGAAAAAAGAACGAACCAAATCCGATGCAACCGCGTAACCACGAACAGGAGAAGGAAATCTGGTGTTCTGTCGCGCCGATAAAATTAAATCGCTGGAATTCCTGTTCGATTCGCCGGACAATATAAATTTTAATTTCCTTCGGAGGCTTCTGAGCGTCCGGGAAAATCATACTGGTTTCGGATCGCTCCGCGATGGCGCACGTTTTCTGAATTCCACGTAGCGACGAGTGGTACCGGAAACACGTGAGAAATCGTTCGACTGTTGCGGCGCAGCTTCGTAAGTCGCGATGAAGACACGAAGACGAGGTTCCGTGGCCGGAAATGGGGTATCCATTTCGCGGAAACGACCGACTCGCGAGTTCTTTTATCTCTTTGAAAGTGAGCTCGTCAAACGGGGAGCATAGGGAGACATATTTTTTGAAGAATGTATCTGCGATGAAACTATCAGCGGGATTGGGGAAGTCTCGGGAGTCTTGCACGGTTAGTTGTGTGTCAACATACCCGAAATCGTTGCAAATGGAATTTTTCTATCGAACGAGTTAATGGAAATTGTACGGCGGAACGACTCGTCGCTCGACGATTTTGGAGGGGATTGTTTTGTACGAAATACTAAGTCTACGAGGTATATAATAATATTAGGTCTGCAAGGTATGTAACGATATTATTCCACTGTGTAGAAATTCTTTTGCACGAACACTTTTGGATTTAGATTAATTCGTATAACGGAGATTCTATCGTGATCCATCGTGGTACTTTCTATTGTGCATTGTGAGTATGAATTTTTTTTATTTTACGATTTCATTCGAAGTTGTGGAAATATATTATATGTATATATATATAATGTGTAAACGTATATTATGTATAATGTAATTTATAGAAATATATTATACATATATTATTTGTAAACGTATATTATGTGTAATGTAATTTATAGAAATATATTATGTGTAATGTAATTTATAGAAATATATTATGTGTAATGTAATTTATAGAAATATATTATGTGTTATGTAATTTATAGAAATATATTATGTGTAATGTAATTTATAGAAATATATTATGTGTAATGTAATTTATAGAAATATATTATGTGTAATGTAATTTATAGAAATATATTATACATATATTACGTGTAAACGTATAATTAACGAAGAATCGTATACAAAAATTGAATTTTTCATTCCTTGAACCGTCACGATTGGACAAATATTAATTTTCGTACAAACGGTACGTTGGATTTTCGTACGTCGGTTTGTTAATCAGTTACCCGTGACGCGAACACAATTTTAACATTTGATTAAAAGATTTTAATATTCGAACAGAGGGACGTTTTTTTTTCATCTCGTAAAATTTCATACTGACATTTCAACGCATACAGATATCGGTTTCGTCTTTGTAGAATTAAAAATGCGACACAATGGCGGGATAATATGTTGTTTAATTATTCGGCGGTTGGTAACGAGTTTTTTTTCCGGATTTTCGCTCGCTTGTTCAAGCGAGAAGTGTATCTGTTATTTTCGTAAATGTCATAAGCTTTCGTTATTTATTCGAAGGAACAACGTACGTATAAAATATAGCGAAAGAAAAATGTAGAAAACGTTACAAAATGAAAGACAAAAGTAAGAACGACGACTCTGTATTCAGAAAATGTACATACTCTTTAAAATTGTTAATACGATATACAGTATCGATATATTGGCTGGTTCTCATATTCCGAAATGCCATAAACGCGTGAAATCCGCAGTCTGGTTACCGTAATCAAGAATTTACCGTAATTTAGTTCAACTTTGTTCAAATACACAGGGTTTATCGGAATTATAAGTAACATTTGACTTATTTAACGGAACTGGCAAATAGAAACGAAAAGCTTTCATTTTTTTTTCAACTTTCTATTTTCTGATCTAAGTTCTTCGTACGTACTATAATCTATTAAATACTATGTACTGTAATGTTATATTGCAATCTCCACTATAATCTGTACTCAATTTTCAAACAACGAGTACGTTCAAAGTAATTGTTAACGCTGGTTGCAGTTACTCCCGCTTTGAAGCAATTAAGTCAGTATCGACATATCACTTGAAAGCGGGGTAAGATCACGCAACTGACTCACACGTATAATTTCAAACGAAAACCGAATGAAATAAATCAAGAGTGAATAAAATATAACACTGTACAGACACTAACAGTGGTTCGAATAATTCCGAAACTTTTATCGAGGTAAGAACCCGAACTTTTATCGAGAAGACACTCAAATGTCTTCAATTCTCGTATTTCTCGTTTAATGGTGTATTTTCCAAGTAATTGTACAAAAAAATGATTCAGAAAAATTGTAAAAAAATTATTCTTGAATGCAAAATATGCCACGAAACAGTGCAAACAAACACCCAATCGTTACGTTGGTTTCAAACGAGTATTCCTTATTTTTCCACACATTTTATTCTATAAATCGATTTTCATTTTTATATAGAAATATTTTCTTTTCATTCATTGTACCCTGATACAAAACGACTCGTGGTCACAAATAAATAAACAATTAAACCATACGAAATTCTGTATGGGAAAAGACTCGTACACGACTAAGGTTAATCTTCTCGCAGAATCGTTCTTGCTTCGAAATGCGACAAAATTATTTCTCGCGACAGAGAAGAAGCGATCAACGATTTCTTTTTTTCCTAATTTTTTTTCTAATCGACCAGAGACGTATCCAACATCGATGCACAGCAACTAACTCGCGTTAGCCGCATAGTAATTAGAGAAACTCCCTTTCCGTATT
Organism: Ptiloglossa arizonensis; assembly: GCF_051014685.1. Classification (NCBI taxonomy): domain Eukaryota; kingdom Metazoa; phylum Arthropoda; class Insecta; order Hymenoptera; family Colletidae; genus Ptiloglossa; species Ptiloglossa arizonensis. The sequence continues at coordinate 9,562,775 of NC_135059.1, read as the reverse complement.
CATCGTACACCTAACCTCGAAAATTCTGCTCAGTCCCATGGCGTTTAACCATACCGCCATGATATTCGCAAACTCGCGCGAACTTCAGGCCACAATGATAAACCTGACGGGAACAGCGTTTAATCTAATCTTCACCCTTTCGGCCGTGGTTCGTTAGCGTTCAAAGCTCAAATTCGACTAGTTAGGGGCGTCCACCTTTGCTCCGAATGAATTCACTATGCGCGTGCTGCTGCACGGTTTTTATGCATTTTTACCATTTTTACCAATGTTTCTCGCCGATCGTGTTCACGTCCCTTGTACGTTGATTCTCTCGACGTAATCGACGTTTTCTATCACCAAACGATCCTAAACCGTGAAGAACTTTCGTTTCGAAGGATTTTCATTCGTTAACGATCGAAGATTCACTTTCGATTGTTTTTCGATAAGTCGCCACATCATTTTCTCCAGCAACGAAATCTAGAGAAACGAACTCGATAAACTGTTTTATCTAAGATTAATTCATCGAGATCTAACACCTCATAGAAATATTTTCTCGCAAATTAATTCATCGAAACGAAATAGTTCGTTTCGAAAGGTTCGTTTCGTATCGGTTCATCGAAATCGAATATTTGATCAAACTGTTTTATTGTAAATTTATTCGTCGAAATTAAACGTTCGTCAGCCCGATGCATTTCGAATTAATTCGTACAAATCGAACGTTTCGACAAATACGAAAATAGTTACCCTAGGTTACATTCACTGTCTCGGACAGCGAAAGTGTCGAAAGTGTCGAAAGGTTCGTTCAGAATATTTTCGATCCTTCAGTCCAATTTCTCCAACGGTGAGGATCCGTCCCGACCTATTTTCTCGGCAGAAGTTTTCCTACGGTCGCGCGACATCTTTGGTTTCCATTCATTTGAATTTTATCGCTGGAAGTACGCGCGGCGTCGACTCGAGGACATCAATTCGCGCTTCTTATTCATCGACGGGACACACTTTTCGGTTAACCGAGACCGAGCAATTAGCGCGCGGGAACAAAAGGAAAAGAAGAAGAAGAAAAAAAGAAAAAGAGAAAGAAAGAAAAGGAGCGGAGAACTCGCAGCGCGCGAAACACCTTTCCGTTCCCGTTTATAAAGTCAGTAGTCTCTCTGTGTGCACGAGCACCAGGATGTCTCATCTCCATAGAGATCGAATTTTTATTCAAGAGTTGCCAGGCTACGTGACTGGAATCATTTTCAGCTAGGCTGCATCGATGACACCCATAAAGATTCAGCTTTTCTATTTTTTTTTCTTTTCTTTTTATTTTTCTTTCTTTTTTTTTTCGAGGCACACGCGAATCGACACGAGGTATCGTTGAATCACGATCGCGCGAAATTACACTCGGTCGGAGGTTGATGTTCCAGAGTGATTGTTCTCATTCGATACACAGTGTATTACAATACTTAATCGACGCGTTTCTCGTCCAGCGATTCGCCAATTCGCGTTCGACGATTTCATTAACCCTTTATCGGTTCGGGGAAAAATTTAAATACGATTGTCACGCCGAGGTTTGCTCCAACGTGTACAATATGGTCGAGTACGAGTAATGTGTGTTCTTTTTTTTATGTTGGAATTTTTATTATTACATAGTTCTCGCCAACAAATTATTAACGAACGAAACGTTACGCAATTTAAAATTGTATACCTCGTTTTGCGATGGGAACCAATTCGCTTGAAAACGGGGTTGGTTGAGATTTTCAGAGGATTAAATACTATCGAATCAACTCTGCGTCAGACTAGAAACTGATTAGATTCAAGAGTCTTTACATGAGTTAATGATCATAAATTAAATTTGGAACTTTGTTTATGTTTCTTCCAATATTTTATATTCTTTTTCTCGCTCTTCGCAATCGCATTCTTCCTTCCTTGAGTGTCAAAGGGTTAAATACTATCGAATCAGCTCTACATCAGACTACAGACTAGATTCAAGAGTCTTCACATCAGTTAATGATCATAAATTAAATTTGGAACCTTGTTTATATTTTTTCCAATATTTTATATTCTTTTCCTCGCTCTTCACAATCGCATTCTTCCTTCCTTGATCTTTCTTCAAATACACCTTACATTGTTCTAATAACTTCTTCTCATAGTTTCTGCATTTTTCTAAACAACCAATTCTGTTCCATTGGTCTCGGCTCAGCCACCAATTGATAATTCGATTTCTTTAATTTTGTTCAAACGAAGAAGAATTTTTTATTTAGTATCCTACATAGAAATTTATTTATAATTCTATTTACCTAGTTTCATTTCGTTCGAGTAGCAAATAAACTCGAATGCTAGACATTTGTTCTATCACGTAAATATACTCTCACATGAACACCTCTGTCACTCAATTGGTTCGTGTAACGAAGATTCTTCTGTACGTATCTCTTATCGAGTATTTTGTTATCGGTCGAATGTCATCGATAGTATCGATATCGATTCCATCGCTAGACTTAACAACTTATGATCTCTGATAATGGTATTGTGTATCCGTGTATCGAATCCTCGTCCTGTAGACTAGATATTGTTTCCATGCCTCTTTTAAAACTACGAATAGTTTCATTTCCTTCCATATTTCATATCAACAACACTATATCATCCAGTTTGCGTTCTTTGTCAAAAATAAGGAATCGAACGAACGACGAACGAGAACGTTACACAGAAACTTTCAAAGAGAGTGTTACGAAAAGAGAAAGTTTGCCCCTCAATGGCTTCCACAGGCCAGTTCGATTGCTAGTTGCAATAACTCGAACGAACCGTTTATCGATCTTACTGCGAGGCCTTATAATAATTCGGTACATCTGCGAGAGGACTGTCGTTTCCTGATGTTCAATCGATCCCCCGGGGATCTATTCGTACGTCCTAGCAGACGCCATCGTGGGCTTCAACGCCTTCAACTCGATTTCGTCCATTCGACGTTTGTCTACAGTTTCTCGCCTCTCGATACGTTCTGGAAATCGTGACAAAATTACGTACAGCAAACAGGTACCTTTCGTTCTCTGAAATTGGTCGGAGACTCGTTTATCCTGAACCTGAAAGAAACTTCAAAGAGAAATTTGGATGCACTCAGTGATCGATTTTGGGAACACGTAAGAGTTTTCTACGATGTATTTGTTACAATGTAGTTAATTGATCACATTTAGATGTAGTTAATTAATCCATATGTCTTGGAAATCGTGACGAAATTAGGTATAGAAAACAGGTATCTTTGGTTCTCTGAAATTGGTTGGAGACTCGTTTATCCTGAACCTGAAAGAAACTTCAAAGAGAAATTTTGATGCACTGAGTGATCGATTTTGGGAACACGTAAGAGTTTTGTACAATGTATCTGTTACAATGTAGTTAATTGATCGGTATGTTTTGGAAATCGTAGCGAAATTAGGTATAGAAAACAGGTATCTTTGGTTCTCTGAAATGGGTTGGAGACTCGTTTATCCTGAACCTGAATGAAACTTCAAAGGGAACTCTTGCTGCACCAAGTGATCGATTTTGGGAACACGTAACAGTTTTGTACGATGTATTTGTTACGTCGTACATTTAGATGTAGTTAATTAATCTGTATGTCTTGGAAATCGTGACGAAATTAGGTATAGAGAACAGGTATCTTTGGTTCTCTGAAATGGATTGGAGACTCTTCCAAAAAATCATAATACTATTGTATCGAGTACTCTTTATTCGATATACTCTTTTAAGAAACTATAGTACTACAGATTCGACTATTCCTTTCGAAAATATCTCAATTTCAACGTGACTCTATTAGATTAATTTATGGTACGGGTAGTGTATTCGTGTCATTAGGTGGCACACTACAAAGTGTTGGACGGTCTTCCAATTTATTAAGACGAAAAGACGCTTAACATACTTTGCATTCGACAGGGCCCATTATTCTCCACTTTGCGATGTATCAAGGTGATCTTAAATTCGTTAAATGCACAATACGATACTCTAACCGCTAAAAAGTCGTGATCATTGATTTTTAACGACGCGGTAGAATTGTAAAATTTTCGAAACGAGTCTATAAAAACGATAGATTAATCTGAGATCTTAGTGGCCACCATCTTCCTCGAAATAGTCCCCTTGGGAGATGATGCAACGGTCCCAGTGACACTGCCATTGTTAGACCTCTTCCTGAAAGTCTTTCTTCGTGCTGTTCGGAGCAATCCTCGTCTCTTTCCGAATCTCCTCAACTGTGTCAAATCTCTACTCTTCGAGCTTCGTCTTTATTCCAAAAAAAAACCATATATATCTCCCCCCGCCTCTCCTATTATTCCGATTTGCTCATCCGTGACTTTCTCGTTTTTCGCTGGGACCGTTCTATCGTTTCTCAAGGGGACTTCTTCGACGTGATGCTTAATACCTTTGAATAATCACTTCTCATCAAACTTAGCAATTTTACAATACACGTGCATTTAGTGTACAACAATTTCTTGTCCAATTGACAAACGAGTAATTTCAGATGGCAATTGTTATCGAGTGACTCTGTATCTAACCGAGCCTAACTCGAGCCTGACGAGATTTACATCTAACAGTGTTGTGAAACTCTTGAAGAAAATTAGATTGGATAACTTTTTATAGAACTTAGAAATTTTATAATCCACTCGTGCATTTGGTATACAATTTCTTATCCAATCGATAAACAAGTAATTTCCAATTCAACCTGTATTTAACTGAGTCTAACTTGGATCTCGAGATTATGATACAACAGTGCTGCCAAACTCGTGAAAAGAATTAGATTCGATAACTTTCGACGAAGCTCGGAAATTTTATAATACACTCGGGCATTCGATGCACAATAATCTGGTCCAATTGATAAACAACGATATCGAGTGGCAATTGTTATCGACTCGCTCTGTATTCAACCGAGCCTGACTCAGGTCTGATTAAGGTCAAAGAGTGCTGCGAGACTCGCGAAGAGAATTGGATTTTAAAAGACTTGGAGTGTTCGAACCAATTTGATGGCGAGACAACATTCTGGTCGCATCGTTGCCTCTTCTCGTCCTCTTTCCTCTTTTGTGTGCTCCCCTACTTTTACTTTTATCCTGCTACCAAGTTTTTGAAATACGACCCGGCTGCGAGATTTACGATCGAAGTTTTCGAGTTCACCTGACATTTTTTCTCCCCCACCGCCCGCTTTCGTTTCCCGCGACACGAAATCACGATGCAACCGGTACACAAGGGCAAAATATAAATTATTGCAGGCCCCACGGACACGCCCCCATTGTTTGCCGGACGGCTTAATGCGGGCGGCGATAAATCCGCTCGCGGAAAGCTTAACGATGTAAAGATCTCGATAAATTCCGGTCGCAAGTGGAGTGCTCCGACCAGTTAGCTCGATTATTTCGTCGCCTCCGTAGAAAATCGTTGACAAAGACGAACCACCTTTTAATCGTAATTCCCTCTATCTTCCAAAGTATGTTCGACGAATTAAAAATTCTAAAAATTGTTCAACTTGCCACGAACGTATTTCTAGTGATTCTATTGATATATATGCGTTTTGTTTCGATCGTTGACAAAGACGAACCAACTTTTATTCGTGATTTTCTCTATCTTGCAAAGTATGTTCGACGAATTAAAAATTCTAAAAAATTTTCAACTTGCCACGAATGTATTTCTAGCGATTCTATTGATATATATGCGTTTTGTTTCGATCGTTGACAAAGACGAACCACCTTTTATTAAAAAACACCAGACTATGAGGATAACATTTATTACTTTGCAAAAAGCCGATAAATTGTAACAAAAAATATTTGTATCTTGAAATATGAAAAATTATATATGGAAAGTGACGAAAAATTTCATCAATATTCTACGTTATAAAAAAAATTCTTGAAAATCATTTTTATTTTAACGTTTTACTCGAGTCTCTATCCTTAAGGGGTGTTTTCACCCTCAGAATTGCTTCGCTTAAACTATACGTTTGTGCAAAGTTTCAACATTTTTTGAATTTTCGAATTGTCGAACATTAATGTTCTACGCTGTATCTATTATACAATTATATTCTATTATATATGATACTGTATCGTACAATTTGAAATTCCATCTGTTTTAATATCTCCATGAAATACGTAACCGAAATTCTTTCTCAAAAAATATTAAAAATTTTATACTACTATCCCTCTAACATCTTGATAAAATGTTCGAAATCCTTTCTGTCCAATCTCCGTCCATTCTCATAGCTCTATGTTAAACCGAATGGGACTTGGAGCATTTCAGAGACGCAAGAGTAAATAAAACTTGGGAAATATTAGCCAGGCGCTAAAGTAAATAGAACCAAGAATATTTTCATTCCATTAGATGAAATCTTCTTTCGATACACTTGCATTTGCCTAGAAGAATCATAAAAATTCTAGAAAAACAAATATATACATCATTTTAAATTCACTTCGTTCGATGATACATGATCAACGAATAAGATAAATTTTTTAAGTAATAGCAGAGGTAAACGACTGAATAAAGTGATGACCCTAGGTCGAAACAATGAAATACAAGTATGTTGCATATATTAAATGCTTATAAATGGTCAGAGAGGTCGAATAAAATTCAAAGAGTAAAAATAAAAATGACAGAAACAATGAGACAATAAAATTACTAAACGATTCAGCAAAATATCTTATTCAAAATTGGCATCGTTCGATGGAATAGCCAAGTGCCACTAATGACTAAAATAAAAGTAATAAAAAAAAGTAAATGATCGGCTAAAGTGACCTTAGACCACTTACAATTATACAAAATAAGTACGGATATATTGCCAAGTTAATGGACGAAGGATTATCGATAATGGTCATAGGTGGTCAGAGAGGTCAAGGGTGTAGTTAATTCGAGGGTGGTCAAGGATGATTATGGGATAGTCGAGAAAGTCCTTTGTACAAGATATCTGTCGAGTTTTCGAGCTTGACGAAAAATGAACATTTACAACAACGACGGTTCGATTTGTAACGTCACAACATCAATCATTTATTCAATCGCGTACTCGATCTAACGAAAAATTATTTCGCGAAATATTAATTCGTCCAGAAAATAATACTCACAATAATTATTTACACGATACACATTCTTACCGATAATTGAAAACTATTGTTCGATAAAAATTGTTACTATTGACAGTCGAGAGAAATATAGAAAAATTTGTATCGACCGATTATACAATGTTCACTCTTCATTGTAGTCGTTATTTATATTAAAACATTTTATATGTCAATTGTGTAATATGTTTGTTATCCATGCGTTATCAATTATTAATTATCACGTAAAAGTAGAGCTTGATCGAATTTCGATGCAAATAATGCTTATTTGAATAATTAGTTTAGCGATCTTTTAAAATACGAAATATATTGAATATTTATTTTGCAGAGAAATGCGTACGGTATTTAATTTTTATAATTTTTACGCATCGTTTCTCTTGGGAAGGGATCGATTAATTTGAAGAACGATAGAAATCGGACAACAAACATTAAAATTATTATTTCTCTTGGATAGGAACATCTTCCAATTTATTTATTTCCTCGAGACATTGCAAAGGTCGATTCAAATCGATTAATTATATATAAAATATATATCGTCGTAATTAATGTTCAAATTATAGTTTAGCCTTGTATTTGGAGAATCAATATTATATTCGCACGTCATTAGCTGAATATTACCTGAACAATCTTTCGATGATTGCAAATGATGAAATGTTGTTACACAAGGCAGGTGTTAAATATTCATTAGAAGCGTTTATTGCCGCGACATAATGGTTGAGAGCGAATGAACGGGACATTGAAATCGAATATCGATTTACCTAAAACGGTACTACAATACTCTGTTTGTTTCCATTTTACGAGATAGCGATTGAAACAAAAATTCCATCGATTACGATGAAAATTCCAAATAATTTATCTTCCATCTAAAAAGAAAATAGATTTTCTTCTTCTTCGCGTATCGATTAGTTCGTAGCTTCGAAATTTATCGAGTATTCAGAAATAAGTTGCAGTAAAAAGTTCTAAGAGTAACGATAAAAGAAAATAATGCTACATAGATCAAGGTCGAGAAATATATAATATTAGAAAAATACTAAGTATTTTTTTTTTTAAATTTTTTTTAAAATACTAAGTATTTTTTTTTTTAATTTTTTTTAAAAATACTAAATATTTTTTTTACTGTACAGTATTAGAAAGTTGTAACGATAATATTAAACACAAAGAAAGCAGTATCGAGTTTCACGTGGACAGATTTCGCAGTAAAAATAAGTCGAAGATATTTATCTAATTGTTTTACGCGACGTATATTTACTACACGAAATCGTTGAAGGTGATCTATGCAAGTTTTATTAATAACTCGCTATGAATACTTCATTTCGAAATGTAGACCGTTCATGTCAATGGCGGATTACACATGCGAGTCTGAGGCGCGAACTTTTAAACCCATTTAAACAAATACACGCAAGGCATGAATTCTGATTATAGCTTCTTACTTTTGCATTAAAAAAAAAATTCAACAGAATTGTAAATATAGATCGAGGAAACAGAAATATAGAAAAAGTGAATACCTTTTCTGCTTTCTGGAGCAGTAAATTTATTATTCGTGAATAATAATTCCATAATCGAATTATTAAATAACGTTATATATATATATATATATGTATGTATACAATGATCATTATCGATAAATTATTTAAAATTCAATTTTTTAAAATAATTCCGTACGAATGAAACTTTCGTACCAGTTAACGTTGATGAAACGCGTTGATGAAACTTTCCCATCAATTCGAGGATTCCTAAACGCTTAAACAATGATCATTATCGATAAATTATTTAAAATTCAATTTTTTTAAATAATTCCGTACGAATGAAACTTTCGTACCAGTTAACGTTCATGAAACGCGTTGATAAAACTTTTCTATCAATTCGAGGATTCTTAAACGCTTAAACAATGATCATTATCGATAAATTATTTAAAATTCAATTTTTTAAAATAATTCCGTACGAATGAAACTTTCGTACCAGTTAACGTTGATGAAACGCGTTGATGAAACTTTCCCATCAATTCGAGGATTCTTAAACGCGTGGAACATCGTTGAACGATCGTGGCGCGCCTTTTCGTTCGAATTTTTTCTCATTTTCGCTCGTCAGCGTGGATTGTTTGATTTCGAAACAGGCAGCGCGATTGTGCTCGGAATCTCTGCTCGGGGCTTTGTGATTTTAAAATCAAAGGCCGGGGGCTCGCAAAAAAATAGCAATTAGCAGGAGGAAGTCCGTTAATCTAAATTGTCGTGGAGTTAAAATCGCGAAACAAACGCAACAACCGAGGCACAGAAGCAGATAAGAGTCGATAAGTATCGTGCAAGGGTAGGCCGATAAAAGGCTACAAAGGGAAGGACTTATATCCCAGGATATCTGACCCAATTTTCCTCGCTCGAAACGGGTAAACGATTCTGACGCACGCCAGTCTGCGGCGTTACCGCGAAATGCCGCGAATATCGCGAATAAACCTTCCGATGAATTTTCCATGGTAACAAATAAAAATTGCCGAAGATCTCCCCTTGAAAAATTAACCAATCCTCTGTGGAACGTTTAGAAGAACTTTGGAAGAATTTACAGAACCGTAGTCTCTTCGAGGACTTTAACTGGGAAGAAATACTCGAATCTCATTTATGGATGAAACGGAGCAGCAAATTTAACGTTCTTTTCTGACAAACGAATGTTTGCAGATCGTTTATACAGTTGTATAATTGTTTTAATATTTGTGAGCGTACAATTTTGAGAGAAAGAGTGTAATGTGGATTACTCGTATCGTTGAATTTTTAACAATAATAGAATTCAGCTCTTAGAGCTAATGTTATCGGTTACGAGTTAATAAGGAAATATCTCGTGATGAATAATTAAAAGTTTCAGAACGAAACAGATACGATTAGAGGGCGATGATTATGGTTGGTCGGTATCTGCACGCGTTAACGACGATAATTTATAATTAATGACCAATTAGGACTTATCTTGGCGGTTGGAACAGAGCAATGAACAAACTGTTAGAGAGTTAGAAGGATTTCAATTTACAGATTCGTGAGATACGTATCTGGTATTTATGAGTTCACGATTCAGTGGAATAAAGCGCCCTCTTGGTAGTATAGTTAAACGATTAGGTGTCGACTGTTTTTCATCGTGAACTGCCCAGTCCGAGACCTTCTATTCTTAAACCTAAAGGTGTAGATGAGCTCTGTGAGATGACCAGCTCCTGATATTTACGATTCGTTACTGTTTCGTGTGGATAATGGTGAGTACACTTTAAATGTGAACAAAGGAACAGCGATGAATTTTTCAGTGAACATTACTTGCAAAAAGTGAGACTATGGCATTGTTTAATACACGGAGAGACGATAACTGAGACATATGAGGGTCGTCGATGACCCAACGATATCGACTACGAATTAATATGATTTTGCAACGAATATTTTGAATGATATTCATGATCCAACGTTTGTTATAAATTATCACGCGATTGATATGATTTTCCAACGAATATTTCGAACGATCTAACGTTCGTTATAAATTATCACGCGATTGATATGATTTTCCAACGAATATTTTGAACACTATCCACGATCTAACGTTCGTTATAAATTATCACGCGATTGATATGATTTTCCAACGAATATTTCAAACGATATCCACGATCCAACGTTTGTTACAAATGATCACGCTTTGGTGATTCATCGGTGTAGTACACCTATCAAAAATCGATAAATGGGAAAACGGTAGCACGTGCACGATAAGTGTTACGAAATTATAGATCATTCTCCAAGTGGAATAACACTTACGTGCTACACTAGGTAAAATGAGCTCCGATTTAAATGGAATATGGTCCATCAGCAAGAGGGATCTGGAGTGTGCAACGTCATTTTTGTTAGTCGCAGGTCTTGAAAAGGCTGCTTAGAACGTCTGATCCGGCACGACCTGCAATTCCTCTCGAGCGTTTCAAGATGGGCACAATGGCCACTTTATAGTACACTTCGATGCTCAAAGTTGCCATTTTGGGCACTCAGCAATGCCTACGCACAGAAAATAACCGAATTGTTTCGTTCGTTTCTCGTAGTTAAATATTTCCCATCTTTGTTCATCTTCGACGACCTTGAACGTACTTGTACACCTCATAAAGCTACATAAAAAAAAGTATCCATTCAGAAGACAACGTTCCATTAAAAAAAAAAACGAATCCATTCAGAAAACAACGTTCCATTTAAAAAAAAAAAAACCTATCCATTCGGAAAACAACGTTCCATTTAAAAAAAAAGTCGTATCCATTCAGAAAACAACGTTCCATTTAGAAAAAAGAAAAAACCTATCCATTTAGAAAACAACGTTCCATTTAAAGAAAAAATAGTCGTATCCATTCAGAAAACAACATTCTATTTAAAAAAAAAACCTATGCATTCAGAAAACAACGTTCCATTTAAAAAAGCAAAACCTATCCATTCAGAAAACAATGTTCCATTTAGAAAAAGAAAACGTATCCATTCAGAAAACAACGTTCCATTAAAAAAAAAAAAAAACGTAGCCATTCAGAAAACAACATTCTATTTAAAAAAAAAAACCTATGGATTCAGAAAACAACGTTCCATTAAAAAAAAAAAGTATCTATTCAGAAAACAACGTTCCATTTAAAAAAAAAGTCGTATACATTCGGAAAACAATATTCCATTAAAAAAAAAAACGTATCCATTCAGAAAACAACGCTCCATTAAAAAAAAACAAAACCTATCCATTCAGAAAACAACGTTCCATTTAAAAAAAAAAAAACGTATCCATTCAGAAAACAATGTTCCATTAAAAAAAAAAACCTATCCATTCGGAAAACAACGTTCCATTAAAAAAAAAACAATGCTGACCTTCGTTAAAAAAAGAAACGAAACCTGTCCGAAGAATTTCCATCGTGGAAGGTAAACGACCCATTGAAATTTCCAAATGCACGTAGAAGATAATCAATCGTGAAACAATTCCGTTGAAAAAAGTCGAAACGGAGAGTTCTCGGTTTGCCACGGTGCCCGTTCACGTGACAATACACAAATTGAGTCCGTTCTGGTCGGACGCGCTAAATATTTTTTTCCTCCCACCTCCCCGAGCGGAAACATCGTGCATTGTTCACGCTTAACTTTCGACGAGCCACGATTCACCGATGGACTAACGAACTGCAATTAAAGCGCGAAATAGGGGAGCAGGAAGGGATCTATAGCCGGTCCCTTCCTGTAACTTTTCCACCGGCCAACGATTCGTCCTTGTGCTAGAATACGGGCAGCCGGGAGTGCTGAGAATTCGACGCAGCCCTCTACAGTTTCTGACGTCTACGATTATGAGCCAGGCCGCAGTTCTAAATTATTCATTCGCTTTCTCTACTTCATCCCTTCAACCATCCGTCCTGCCAGAACTCGGTCAGGAGACACAGCTGCAACCACTGCCACCAGCCCCGTACCCTTACGAACTTCCCAACTCACCGCTTCCGGCGGCCAAAGCCCGGGAAAATGACATCCTTGAATATTCTACTAAACGCAATCGAAACGCGAAGACACAACTTCGGCCCGAGTTGGACGGATTTTCGTTGAACGTTCCGTCGAAAGTGGATTGAGTAATGCTTGACGAATCACTCGAGAACGACTGGCCAGATTTCTATCGCCCGTTAGAAACATTTTTTATTTGGAGGAAAGGATTTAATTGCTCGTAGTTACGAGAAAGGATACGCGCGCCAAATTCAAAATTTTCGATTTTATTTTTCACGAAAGTAGAAGTCTTTTCGGTTGCAATCGTTTCGTTGACAATTCTACCGTTTTGTATCGAGCGAGTACTGTTTAAGGATAATGTAAATTGAACATTGTACGTTGGAAATTTTGTTTAAAAAAAATACTGAAACTTTGCAAACTTCTACTTCTCTTTTTCGAGAAAGGACGAAGTAGAAGTTTTTTCGGTTGCAATCGTTTCGTTGACAATTCTACTATTTTCTATCGAACGGATATTGTTTAAGGATAATGTAAATTGAACATTGTACGTTGGAAATTTTGTTGAAAAATATACTGAAACTTTGCAAACTTCTACTTCTCTTTTTCGAGAAAGGACGAAGTAGAAAGTTTCATCTTTTCAGCGAATACGAATATCTTTGTGTGTATAATATAAAACACTAAGTTGTGTAATTGATAACAATTTACACTCGGAGATATATTAGAAGAAACATTGATTTTAGAAATGTTACGTATGAAGACACATGAGAATTCGGTACACTTTGCATCGGATGCCCCAGTTCTTCTTAATATATATTTCTCTTGTTTTTTTTTTTTTATTTTTTTCTTTAAGGAGAATTTTCTGTTTTTTTTTTTATTTTCTATGTGTAACTTTATTATATTTTCTTCAGGCAACTCCCTCTCTCGCTCATTCTCACTTTTATTCTTATTCCCTCGTAGTCCCATACATATTTACATATTTTATCACTCCAAACGCTTTTAAATTTTAAATTTACCGCGTTATTCACACGTGCCCTTCGTACACCCAACCTCTCCCCGTTTGCTCCTATCAGATATTTTTTCGTTATCCGTTCATCATATTCCGTACCTCGGGCCACAATAGTAGCGCACACGCGAAAAGGATTATTAGAAATAATTTCAACTTTTTCTCGCCCCTACCGCGCCATTTTCCCTAGCTGAGTTACCATCAACTCAGAACCTCTGTTTATATTTATCTTATTAATTTTCCCGGTGCTCACACACTAAATTACAACCCAGACCGCACAATCTGACCGTGTAAATTATTACGCTGCTTTTTAAATTCTATTTTTCGTTTCTTCAGATCTCATCTACTATTTACATATGTATATGTGTCGACAAGATTGCTATCGTTAGTCCTAATGCACCGGTTATTTCAATTTAATTTCGTTTCTTCCACGTATGCATATTTCATCAGCTCTCCTTTCGTTTGGACGTGACATTTTTTTCCGAGAAAAAAATTTTTAAACAAAGGTCGAATTCAAATGTGAGATTGATCGATAGACGACGAAAAAAATTAATAAAGTTCTACTCGTTAAAGAATCGTACGAGTACGATCGATAGAATTAAATTTACCCTAGATTTTTCCCACGATTGCAACTAGGAAAGATAAAAAGATAATTAGGCGAGCTGTTTTCGACGAGGATGGAGAAAACTAGTTACGAATTACTTTTGATTCGCACAGAGAGACGAAAGTTCGACAGTGTTAAATCGTTCACCCACACTCCGTCATTTTTCTTTGCTGGGAAACCTTAGTCGAGAATAAAGCGACTAGGAAAATAGGATTTGTATGAAAAGTTGTTTTCCCTTCCATGGCCCGGGCAAAGGAATATTTCCACTATTTCCGTGTTCCTCCTACTTTCCATAAAATCGAAAAAGCGACTTTGAGAAATTGAAAAATTTGTCGATCGCCATTTTAAATGAAATTCCCCAAGTACTTGCGCGCCATTTTCACAAGAATATTGTTCCTAGCAATTTTAGAAGAATGTGAGATTCGATAACCGATCTTTTAACGAATTTTTGAGACACTTAAGACAGTTGTATAAATGGTGAATCTATATTCTTGTGGAATTTATTTTATTGTTACTAGATTCTTTTTAATTGTTTATAACACACGTGAAACGAAACGTCGTCTTCGTTTATACTTTTCACTGCTTATTGTTAGTATGTAATTTCATATATTTGTCGCTGAACGGTGTTTATATTAACAAGAATGACTCAAATGATTTCAAACATATCCAATCTTTCCTTGAAATACAAAGTGTATTTCTTTGAATAACTCTACTCTAATTTTTCAGTCGTTTGTGATCATCCGACGAAACAAGTTTCGAACAAATATTGATTAACTTTGAGTGCACAAGAAATGACAATAATGAAAGTTTAGAAAATAGTTTCTTTTCATAGACAAAGTGAGCTTCGTTTCGCTATGAGTACAAACTATTTTCAAAACTTGTACTATCGCCATTAAATTGCCATAAAGTCTTCTGTTTTACCATCGTCATAAAAGTCTTTAATCGCGTTAAAGTACACACCCCGTATATTATATAACCAATAACAAATGTGGTTAAATTTTTCACACTTATAAATATAAACGACACTGGTGATTTGTACGTTATCGTGAACCGGGTCTATAATGACCCACTTCGGGAGGGTCAAATAATAATCGAGAAATCGATGAGCAATTTATGTAAAGTATTAAGTAACTATGTAACAACTGCTGTAGCGTTGTAAAATTTTACCCACGTTTTCCAGGTGATTGTTAAAACGTCGAATCGAGTTGTTCAATAAGATCGAGCACCAAAACTTAATTACTTCTTCAATATCGATCAATTTTTATTGAAAACTTTCTTCTCCCTGAACAGTCTTAAATCGCGTTAAAGTGTAACCAACAACAATTGAGGTTAAATTTTTCACACTTACAAACACAAACAACGCTGATGATTTGTAAGTTATCGTCAACCGTTGAATGAACCGGGTCTAAAATGACCCACTTCGGAGGGTCAAATAATAATCGAGAAATCGATGAGCAATTTATGTAAAGTATTAAGTAACTATGTAACAACTGCTGTAGCGTTGTAAAATTTTACCCACGTTTTCCAGGTGATTGTTAAAACGTCGGATCGAGTTGTTCAATAAGATCGAGCACCAAAAATTAATTACTTCTTCTCTCAAATAACTAAAATAAATCGCGTTAAAGTGTAATCGATAACAAATGAGATTAAATTTTTCACACTTATAAATATAAACGACACTGGTGATTTGTACGTTATCGCGAACCGGGTCCTAAATGACCCACTTCAGGAGGGTCAAATAATAATCGAGAAATCGATGAGCAATTTATGTAAAGTATTAAGTAACTATGTAACAACTGCTGTAGCGTTGTAAAATTTTTACCCACGTTTTCCAGGTGATTGTTAAAACGTCGGATCGAGTTGTTCAATAAGATCGAGCACCAAAAATTAATTACTTCTTCTCTCAAATAACTAAAATAAATCGCGTTAAAGTGTAATCGATAACAAATGAGATTAAATTTTTCACACTTATAAATATAAACGACACTGGTGATTTGTACGTTATCGCGAACCGGGTCCTAAATGACCCACTTCAGGAGGGTCAAATAATAATCGAGAAATCGATGAGCAATTTATGTAAAGTATTAAGTAACTATGTAACAACTGCTGTAGCGTTGTAAAATTTTTACCCACGTTTTCCAGGTGATTGTTAAAACGTCGGATCGAGTTGTTCAATAAGATCGAGCACCAAAAATTAATTACTTCTACTCTTAAATAACTAAAATAAATCGCGTTAAAGTGTAATCGATAACAAATGAGGTTCAATTTTTCACACTTATAAATATAAACGACACTGGTGATTTGTACGTTATCGCGATCCGGGTCCTAAATGACCCACTTCGGAGGGTCAAATAATAATCGAGAAATCGATGAGCAATTTATGTAAAGTATTAAGTAACTATGTAACAACTGCTGTAGCGTTGTAAAATTTTTACCCACGTTTTCCAGGTGATTGTTAAAACGTCGGATCGAGTTGTTCGATAAGATCGAGGACCGAAACTGCGGTAAATCACGAGGATTCCCGGTGGCACGCGTACGAGCCTTTTTTCCCCCAAAATGAAAGCCAGACGTTCACCCGCGGGAGATTAAAGTCGGACGGACGGTTTCGCAGCGGGCGGAACTTCCTGTAAGACCCAATCAGTCGGAAAACTTTATTTTCCTCGGGCTCTCAATGTTGATTCATGACTCCTTCGTGGATCGAGCTCGTTAAACGGACGTTCAGCCGCTCGAAATCGATTCAGCAGCTTCGTGGATACGATCGTGCCTTCCTTAACGCGAACCTAACTCCCGATTCCTTTAAATATCCGGCAGCCGATACCCCGCCAAGGATTTATAACTTTTCTAAATGCAAATCGAACGGAAAAACACTCATCTAACGAAACTTTTACCAATCTTCGAGGAAACGTAATCGTAACAATAAAATTGAGAATGGAAAAACACGATCGAGCAGTGACAAATTTCATGCAATCGAATGTTAGATATTTGACTCGTTCTCGAGAGAGAAGTTATATTTGTTTCTGTTAAAATTACTTTTTTTTTTAAGTTACTATTGTATCGAATCCTCGTGTTTAGTGAAACTCAAGTCATCGATTTGAATATGAACCTAGGTGTAGTTTCAAGGAGGAAATACTAATCGAAGTATTTTGAGAATCTTGAATCTTTTAAGAATTTTAAGATCAATGATAACTAATTATTTTGTCACTCATCTCAAAATTCATTTCGATTGGTATTTCTTACTTGGAACTACACCTGGGTTGGTATTCAAATCGATGATTTAAGAATCACTAAATACGATGATTGGATACAATAGTGATATAATATAGAAAGTAATTTTAACAGAAATATGACTTCTGTTTCTCGAACAGAAATACGTCCATTAGTTTTTTTCTATAATAACGATGACATGGATAATTGAATTATTCAGTAAGGCAGTAAAGAAATTAATGAACATTATATAATTTTCTTACTTGAAAAAATGAAGAAAAGAATATTTAGAATTCGCGTGAAATAAGTGTGAAACTAATATCAAATGTGACAATCTTTTATTTTTATTATTATCGTGGCAATAAATTATTAGGCATACCGCGTATGAAATTTTACTTGTCGACCTGTTGAAAAGAAAAATAATCGTAATCGAAAAAAGTTACATAAAAATTCTTTCGTTTGAAACTGTTTTTAACAAATTCAATCTCCAAAACTATTTCTTTCTATTTTTTCTTTCTACTGTCCTAAGTGTACGTCTCGCATTGTCAGGACCCGAATTGAACAAATTAGTTTCCAAACGATGTAAAAGTCTCGTTTCTCTCTTCCGGAAAATTCCAAGTTATTTAGTACAGTATTTCTCAAACTTTAGACCGAAAAAAGAAGAATATTCTATACAGCGAAATAGAAACAAATATTTTCCACAACATAGTATCACACAATCGTTAAAAATACTCCTTGATATCTCCTACTACTATTCAATGAAAGAAATTAAACAAAATTAAACATTTATTATTAAATAATACTATCCAAATCTCTAAAAGACCCGTGAGAGTGTGCTAATTATTTTTCATATATAATTTCGTGCGTCGATTGTTTAAAGAACAGGTTTAAATTAAAATACGTACCATAGATCTTTTAAAGAACGTGTTTCGATTAAAATACGTTTGAATGGAATCATAATTCTCAAGCTATAAATAGTATTTTTTTTTTTTAAAACAACGAAGAGAGTTTCACGAGAAGGTAGAATTTAAAAAGCATTGATTCAGTGCTCTCCTCTTCGAGCTAAATTTCCCCTTGCTTAATTGCAACTTATCAGCAAAAGAAGGGATTGAATCCTTCTGTCCGATCCGGTACACAATTCGCGAAGTTTTCTCGTTCGTTTGCATTATCGGACAAAGGGAACTTCAGTTCCGATCTGGTTCGAAATCGTTGCTTTTAGTCGTCCTCGGTTCTCAATTATCGAGTGTCCAGGATAGTTGTACCGTGACCGATTAATTGCTTTTAGAAGGCACTGCTTTCTTACCACGCGAACGAGAAATAATTTAAAAGGTTCGTCGATTACCCGATCGATGCAAATTCTACGGTGAAACAAACCTCGGTTTCGGAGTGCGAGACAATGGCGAGTAAAAATGTTCCGAGGCAAACTTTCGCGCCGTTGTTCGACGAAATTTCATCGATAAGATTCGTGATAAAATTTCAAACACGAGAATGAAAACTATCCGAAAGAACGTGGTATTTCAAGAATCCGGGGTTCACGTTGTTCAGCGTCACGAAAATTTATGCTTCGTGAAGTTACGTCGTAACGAACGACATGAAATACCAAAGCTTCGGAATTTTTTCTGAACGTAATCCAAGAAACACCGGATACCGAAATGTTCGAAATTTTTCAATTAAAGCTGAGTGAAATATTTTCAAACTTACCGTGACCGTTCTGAATAATCTAATCGTGCTGTATTTACAGAAATATTACCAAGTAATTGGAATATTAATCGCAAATGTTCGCAGTAAAATATTTAGTGTAATACCAAAGATTGTGACCGATCAATCAATCATGTATTTTCGTTCATTAACGCGACAAGTCTGAAAATGTTTATTTGAATATTTTATTAATCGTTTCGAAGATTTAAACATATCACGAAAAAATTTATTAACCGAATGTAAAGAACATTTTGTATTTTCGAATCAAGCTTTGTACTTTACGACCAAACGATTGTTGTTAACTTAAAGACTTGAGAAATATGGAAATTGCAATTTCGGGGGCCTGGTTTGAAAGAGTTTGCGATTCAAGCTGCCAAATATTGACTGGTTCAAATATTGAAACTGTAAAGTTCTCAGAAACTAGAGGGTGGGGGTTAGAGATCGTGAATGTTTGAAAAAGTTAGCGACTCAAAGTTGTCAAATAGCGACTAGTTCAAATATTTAAACCATAAAGGTCACAGAGACTGGAGGGATCGTGAAGTTTTGAAAAAGTTAGCGACTCGAAGCTGCCAAATACCGACTAGTTTCAATATTTAAACTATCAAGTTCGCAGAGACTGAAAGGATAGGTATCGTGAGGTCAGAAAGTAGGTTTGACGATATATTTCAAACAAATAAAACAAAAAGGATCAGTAATGACTACTCTAGCAGGTTATCTTTTCTATTGCCTTTTCACTCGTTACGTTCATCTTATATTTTTCACGCACACATATACACACACTTATGACACTTTGGAAAACCCTTTTTAGAAATAAACACGCTTTCTTTCCACAGTTATCAAACACTTCGCTCCGTACTTTATTCCCTGTCGTCCAGAATACTTTAAACACACATATACGCACACACAGTTTGTTCTACATCTTTTCACACGATTAAACTTGGTCGAACGTTCGAACGGTTTTACGACAGAACAATAAATTATACGACAGGTGTCCAGATTCTATTCGAAGCTGCGAACTCGGACCGCAAACTGTCAGCCTTTTCAGCTAAGAACAGTACAAAGGACAATTGCGGCTAGCCTGTTAACTAATCGAAACTGGCGTAGATTTCGGTCCTAAACGGTTGAATGCATGTTCGTCTTGCTACGATGATAATTCCCAGGAACAATTAACAACTTTAGCTTTTGCATACGAAGATTTTCGAAACAGTGCATTTTTCTTCTGTTGTTCAAAGTTTAGTCGTTTTAAAGCATTTGTATGGACGAAACAATTTTTAATAAGAAATTTGAACATTATAAATGATACGAAGAATAACATCACTTTACCACGAATGAGTAGAATGTGAACAGTATTTTTTTCATATTTGCAGAAGTATCGTCGTACTCGTGATTGATATCCACTCTAAATCAAACCTAATCAAACCTCATTACACTCGATTCTTTTCGGGAAACTTCAAATCAGTTTCCAACGAATAGTATCGTCGTTGTCATATTCTTTGTTGTCCACTCTAAATCAAACCTGATAAAACCTCGTCACACTCGACTCTTCTCGGGAAACTTCAAATCAGTTTCCAACGAAGAGTATCGTCACACTCGTGATTAGTATCGCCGAACTGGTTGGTAAAATTACCAGTACTATATTCTTTTTTATCCACTCTAAATCAAACATAATCAAACCACATTACACTCGATTCTTTTCGGGAATCTTCACATCAATTTCCAACGAATAGTATCGTCACACTCGCGATTGGTATCGCCGAACTCGTTGGTAAAATTACCAGTACTATACTCTCTTTTATCCACTCTAAATCAAACCTAATCAAACCTCAATACACTCGATTCTTTTCAGGAATCTTCAAATCAATTTCCAACGAATAGTATCGTCCCACTCGCGATTGGTATCGCCGAACTCGTTGGTAAAATTACCAGTACTATACTCTCTTTTATCCACTCTAAATCAAACCTGATCAAACCTCATCACACTCGACTCTTCTCGAAAAACTTCAAATCAGTTTCCACCGAATAGTATCCTCATTGCAATATTCTTTGTTGTCCACTCTGAATCAAACCTGATCAAACCTCGTCACACTCGACTTTTCTCAGGAAACTTCAAATCAATTTCCACCGAACAGCATCGTCACACTCGCGATTGGTGTCGTCGAACTCGGTAAAATTACCAGCGCTATATTTTCTTTTTTTCTGTCCACTCTAAATCAAACTCGCGCTCGATTCCTTTCGGGAAACTTCGAATCAGTTTCCAACTAATAGCATCGATTTCCGTCACCAATCAGAACGGCTGAACGAACTTCGGGAGGATTCTCCCCGCCTGAAATGATCAAAGAATCGCGAGGTTCCTGGAGGTGGTGCTGTGTTTATCGTCGCCAACTGTAATCGGGCCGCGTCCGTTTAATCATGCATGCGTGTTCACGACCGAGTGTAAACACGTTGTAAATCGTGTTTACCGTGTTCCCGTAGGTTCGATTAAAGCCGACATGCAAAGAGGTGGCCGCCAGACGCTTGGACTCGGCGACTCTGCGCGATTAATTCGGGCTGCGGTTCCGCTGGATCTCGTTACAGCTCGAACGCGGCGGCCACTTCCGCTCGGTTACCGCGCGAGGTATCGAATCTCGTCGCATCTCTGATCGTCGATGCGCACGTGCCACGCGTTCGAGGAAATTCCAGTTCCGATTAGCCTGGTGCCGATCAAGCAAAATTCTACGACGAAAAGCAATTTGCGAGACCGGTGGGGGCTAGAGCGCCGATGAAATTGATTTCGCCTCGCTCGCGGATCCACCACGGAACCGGCAACACCTGAAGAATACGCTAACATCTATCGGATCGTTACAAATTCACTCTCACCGGGTTCGCACGAAATTAACATTCGAGATTAATATTCTCGATGGGATTTGTTTTTTTCTTTACACGGTAAAAAATGAGTTTTCATTTGGTAAATTTTCACTATTCGAAGGGACACCGTGACGGGGAAAATATTCTTTTGAGGTTGATGTTCTTTTTTTTTTTTACACGATTTCGAAGTCATTGATGGTTATTCTTGAACGATCTCGTGTTTTTATTGTAGATTTTATTATAGACAAAGTTTATAATAAGTATCTATATTTTTATTGTAGACAAAGTCTATAATAAATATTTATAGTTTTGTTGTAGACAAAGTCTAGAATAAATATCTTAATTAATATTGTAGACAAAGTCTATAATAAATATCTTAATTAATATTGTAGACAAAGTCTATAATAAATATCTATAGTTTTGTTGTAGACAAAGTCTATAATAAATATCTATAGTTTTGTTGTAGACAAAGTCTATAATAAATATCTATATTTTCTATAATTCTATCTTATCTATAATTATATCTTAATTATTATTATAGACAAAGTCTAGAATAAATATCTATAGTTTTGTTGTAGACAAAGTCTAGAATAAATATCTATAGTTTTGTTGTAGACAAAGTCTAGAATAAATATCTATATTTTTGATAATTCTATCTCATCTATAATTATATCTTAATTATTATTGTAGATAAAGTCTATAATAAATATCTATATTTTCCATAATTCTATCTCATCTATAATTATATCTTAATTATTATTGTAGACAAAGTCTAGAATAAATATCTATATTTTTATTATAAACAAAATTTCACTTTTCGAAGGGATAGTGAAAGAAATTATTCCAAGGTCATATCTTTTCTTTCATACGATTTCAAGGTCACTTTGTATCTGTGGTATTAGCTTTTAGAAAATCCAAAATAATCAAATTCCAGAATCACCTCTCCTCACACTTCCACGAACGATAACCAATCACGGTGCTCGAATTACCTCACTATTTTAGCTTCTCGAGGAAGATTATTTTAGCGTTATTATATCAAACATTCTGTCAAGCATCGTATCAAACATTTTCTTTGAAGACTTCAAGATTTCGCAATTTACGTACTGTACACGTTCTCTGTATACAGAGTGCCCAATTTTAATATACAAATACGAATTACTTGTAAACTAATTGCATCTTCTATTTCAACTTTAGTCAATATAGTAAACTTTGTCCGATTGTCCTTGTTTAAACATAATTACCCTCTGTCAATTAGAAAAATGTAACTCCAGATAAGTATGCTGACATCACTTTGCAATATTTAGATTCAAATATCTTCCAAGTTAATGATTCTTCTTGATACATAAATCGCTCAATACCAAAGTAGAAAATAACGAGCTGCGTCCATTAGTGTAGAAAAGACCTAATTACAACAAATTATGTCCCCCTCGAATTCGTTCAATTCCTGTCCGAACCATTTTCTATACAGTTGCTAATTTGCGTGTAATTCGCATATATAGATCAGACACTGTATTTACAGATACGATCGTAAACTAATTATTCAACATTGAACTCGATATTCGACCATTGATCGTTTTCAATGGACGATAATATTGGCTTGTTTAAAAAATCATTTCCATTTTTCTTTTCTGTGAAAATAAAACGATCTTTTTAAAGCGTATAAACATTTGATCAAAATTATATATTCTCCATATTGGAAATGACTTCCAGAACAACCTAATAATTCAATAGCAACTGGTTTGCCAGCAATTCTCGTCGATAAAAATCGAGCACTCCGAATTCACAGATAAGAGGGTAAAATAATTATCCGATCATCGATCATCGACCATGTTCCATCGCGTTCGATGTAATCTACCGCTTAGCACCGAAATCGTGACGCGAGATCGTATTGGCGAAACCGATGCATACGTCCGAATTGCGTTACACGGGCGATTATTGAAATAAAGCACCGTGCACGAGAGGGACCTTTCGTTGGTATAACGCATCGCGTGTCACCGATGAGTTCCCCAAGAGCGACGAGGCAACTTTTATCTACTCTCTGTAACTTCCGGCCTACGCGCGATCGTCGAAACTTTCCTCATAACACTTCGACGTAGCTTCCCCGGTACCAGACGTATTTACGTGCGCATGCGCGCGCCTCTCCACTCCGCTCGCGATACGTGCCCCGAAACACCGTTGCAAATTAATGTAAACACTTTGCCACTCTGTGTACATCTACATCGTTCCCAAACATTGCATCACTCCGGGGTAAACAATCGCCAATGAGGTCGAACCCGAACTGGATTAGCCGGATTCACTTCCAGGAATATTTCTAATGTTTTTATAGACGCGATCGTGGTCTCCGGTGTCTTCTTTTTGTTTTCGGAACCTACAACGCGTTAGTGTCCCTTGGATATTTACACGTAGGACCGTTTCACTCCTCTCGGTGCGTACTGTTAGCAGGAGGGAAGGGTTGAAAGAACACTCGTGTAGAATTTTTGACGGCGGTAAGTTGAAGTATGCGAGAAAAGGAAATAGGAGTGGGGAGAGCGTTTCATTCCGGGCCTGCTGTGGACTCGTCAGTAAGGCATCCTAACAGGCCCTGCCTTGTACATCGGGACATTGGAAGATCGGTAAGAGGTCGTATATATACCGATCGGAGCAGGTACGGGAACCTGCGGGAAACGGTTGGTGGTGAGTTTCCCTCTGGTGGCAAGTGTGGGTAGCGCCGCCACATAAC
The DNA here is from genome assembly GCF_051014685.1 of Ptiloglossa arizonensis. Classification (NCBI taxonomy): domain Eukaryota; kingdom Metazoa; phylum Arthropoda; class Insecta; order Hymenoptera; family Colletidae; genus Ptiloglossa; species Ptiloglossa arizonensis. The sequence goes on along the minus strand of NC_135059.1, from coordinate 9,538,240 downwards.
CTCCTTGTAAGTGGTAAACGATACTTTTAAGTTCCGTCTTGATGTCCCAGTGGCGTAGGTATTTGTTCCGTTGTTCGGTTTTTGGCACAACAGGCACAGGAGGAGGTTGTCTAGAGTAGTGGACGAGAGGAATGCTTTGATTTTCGTAGTAAAGGCCAGTTGCTGTCGATTACGGAATACGCGTGACGAGCCTTGGTATGCTCAAGCCGCGTTTTTACTTGTCCGACGTTGATGCATGAGCGTACCGGTATTTATGAAACGCATCGTGTGGTTGGTGAATGATGTCGACTAAGCTGCCTGCTGTCCTCCTGGGGTTGATCCTGATGGTTAGCCGAGTATAGCGTCCGTGTCGTCGCTGGCAGGTTGAGGAGTCAACCCTAGGAGAGGGGGATTAACGAAAATCTGCCTTTACGTTGCATTCCTTCCATCGTCTTGTGCTGCACCTCTACTGCTACTGTGCTGTTGTCCATTCGTTGCGTGTTCCTAGACGGGGTCACCACTTTGGCGGCGGTAAGTTGAAGTATGTGAAGAAAGGAAATAGGAATGGAGAGAGCGTTTCATTCCGGGCCTGCTAGTGAACTTGTCAGTAAGGCATCCTAGCAGGCACTGCCTTGTACACAGGGACATTGGAAGATCGGTAAGAGGTCGTATATATACCGATCGGAGCATGTACGGGAACTTACGGGAAACGGTTGGTGGTGAGTTTCCCTCTGGTGGCAAGTGTGGGTAGCGCTGCCACAAATTCAACGATCCCTTGGCACTTTACCGAGGTTTTATTAAAATAGACAAGAATTTCACGGACGTACTTAGCACTTATAGATGACTCAGAGAAGAGTGATCCTCGGGGTCTTCGATGGGTCTTTATACGGTTCGGTGACAAAGAAAGAGTTCGATCCCAGAAGGGTCCAAGTTGGTCCAAGAAGTGTTTTGGCTGACTTACGTTATCTGACTTCTGTGAATTGGCTCCCATGGGAACAGAGATTAATCCTAAGGATGCAACGCGGTAGGCATCGTAGCATGATTACGGTTTGGTTTAACAGTACTTTAACCCATTTTTCGGTTCGAACTGGCAACCGATGTGTCATGGATGTGTATCACGGTAAAGTTAACCATTCGCGCTGGAAGTTGTTACCGACAAACCCACGAACCAACTTGGAACGAATTGTACACTTGGACGGTCGCACTCGGCGTTGTTCCCAACCGAGAAACACACGTATCCAATCGGGAGCAACGTATGGTACTCGTTAAGTTCGGTGTTGTTCGAACGCGAATAATGAATATAAAATACACCAACGATTACAACGTGTTCGCGATTCGTTCGTTTAATAATGAGAAATCACCTTTTGCGATTTTATGGAGCGAAGGTGATGGAGTAAAGAGTGGATGGAAAAATACGAAATTTTATATTTTTCATCGTATATTTATGAGAGTGTTACACATTGTATTAGAGTGATTTATTTTATTTGTATAAAAAATTTACTATTGTGTACAATCTAAAGTAACCAAATAATATCGCGAAATATTCATTACACATATCAGACTCATTTTCATCGCGAAACTCTGACTGTGGATAATAGTCGATGAAGTTGCAATGACAAATATTATTATTATTATTGTTAATATTATTTAAGAAAAATGTCGATTTTTTTTAATACTTGAAATTACATTTCATTTGTATCTTCGATGAGTTGCTCGCTATAATATACATAAATAATGCAATCGATTAGAAAGAAAATGTTGTTTAAGATTATTATTCTCCTGAGAGCAGCCAAAAGCAATGGCAGTTAAGTTAAGATGAATAAATAGAAAGACAAATTATTATTGAAAGCTCTAATTACTGTCAACTCTGATAGCTGAACGTAAAATAATAATACGTCGTTTATAATTCTGTGGAAGAATTGATTCTTCTAATTTTGTAGAAGATGGATTTTACTTCGCAAAGCACAATAATTCGAAGCATAGAAATCATGGAGAAATGTGCAAGCAGCAATCAATTAACCGAATGATTCACAATGTTGATACTAGAAACGAACTTGGAAATATTCAATGGTCGATGTAGGAACGAACTGGTAACGGTACGATAATTGAATATCGACTTGGAAATAAAGTTGTAACGATACTGTTACCGAACCTGGTTTCTCTCGAAGTTCTTTAGACTTTTAAGAAATTCGGAGCAGAAGTAAGAGCTGCCGAGGGTGCAAAGTTTACAACACGATATTTCGAAGCACGAATGAGAATTCGGAGAGTTCGGATTGCACAAGGAAAAATATAACTGAAAAATTCATAGAACACTTGATCGTTTAAAAAGACGTCTATATGAATTATTGAAATTATTTTACTTCGTCGTAGCATTCAGTATTGGCTAAATACAAAAACAAAAATATTTAATCGTTCAAACGTTTCAAATAACGAGAAACGTTCTTAAATTGTTGCAAAAAAAATGTCCAAAATTACAAACGAAGCTTTGGAATATTCTACGAGATAAATGGAACGGTATTAAAATCGAGAAATTATAAAAAAAAAAATTTAATTGCCATGAAGATCACAATTACTGAAAGCAACGTTTAAAGCACAGAGAGGATATATGGACGAAAAAAGATCTAATTATTACTAACGATATTGGTCGAGATTTTGTAGAAATTATTTGGTATTCTAGCCAAAGGTACTAATGCACAAAATATGAGGAAAGATTGTTCCTTGTTAAATGTTTCAACGATTACTAGTACCTTTTCTTTTTTATTTTTGACATTTCAGTAAATGTCCTATGATTTCTTTTGCACGGATATGTACTTGAAAATAACAAGAAATATTAAAGTCGTTTTGTTCACTTTTCGTCGTAATTGGAAGGATTATAATTATGAAATTTCGTACAAATTATTTTGTACTCTACCCAAATGCACTAATGTACAAAATATGAGGAAAGATTGTTCCCTGTTAAATGTTTCAACGATTGTTAGTATTTTTTTAATTTTTTGTTAAATTTCTACGAAATTTCGGTAAATGTCCTATGATTTTTTTTGCACGGATATGTACTTGAAAATAATAAGAAACGTTAAAGTCATTTCGTTCGCTTTTCGTCGTAATTGGAAGGATTATGATTATGAAATTTTGTACAAATTATTTTGTACTCTACCCAAAGGTACTAATGTACAAACTATGAAGAAAGATTGCTCCCTGTTAAATGTTTCAACGATTATTAATATTTTTTTTAGGTTTCAACGACTGTTAGTATTTTTTCTTTTTTTTTAAATTTCTACAACATTTCAGTAAATGTCTTATGATTTCTTCTGCACGAAGGTGTATCCGAAAATAACAGGGACCGTTAAAGTCGTTTCGTTCGCTTTTCGTCGCAATTGGAAGGATTATCGGGTTTTCCCTTTTCCTAGTTGAGGGTTAGATCCGGATTAAATCTCGGTGAAGTCGCCCATTGGTTTAAAAACAGTTCGCGGGGGGCTAACGACATCGCTCTAATCAGACGCTGGAAGTTTTAACGAGAACAATAAGGTAGAGACGACGACGACGATGTCGTCGTCGTCGTCGTCGTCGTCGTCGCGGAAACGTTGTTTGTTGAATTCGTAATTTAACAGAAACCGGCTATCCGACAATTCCATTTCGGGGTAGACGGGCATACGTACCAAGGGACACGCCCGTCGAGCGTTGACTAATACAAAGCTTCGACTGTTTCTCGGTCAATTAGAACCACACGGACGTGTACGAATTCATAGGACCGCGGCCATGGAACTTTCCGCGTCCGAAAGTTCTTCCTCGTTACCGTCGCTGAATTCTGAAATTCTCGGTTCTCGTCGGCCGAGCGTGGATTTAAACATGCACCGTCCTCTTCTTTCGGTGTTCTGCGCTTTGTCCCCGACGACGGAACGGGTTCAACTTCGCTGATCAAATTCCTCGAGCTGGCCAACAAGAAACGCGAGGCTACGGTTCGTCGTCGCGTACAAAAAACCAGAGAAAAAAGATCCGTTAAGTTGTCGCAGTTGAACCATGCATCACGAGAATCTACGGAAGTAGAAATTTTCCTTTTGTTCAGTAGTGCATTTTTGAAATCTACATCTTTCCCTCGTGATGACGAGTTTTGTAATATGTAACGCATTAAAGGACTTTTTTTTATAAATTACAACCGTCGTGGAATTGCAACAACTGGAGGTAAATGTACTGTTTCTTCACGAACAAAAAGTCCGTCAAGTTGTCGCAGTTAAACCATGCATTACGACGAGAATCTACGGAAGTAGAAATTTTCCTTTTGTTCAGTAGTGCATCTTCAAAATCTACCACGACGATAATTTATAAAACTCTTATAAAACTTCTTCTTCTTCCATAAATTACAACCGTCGAGCCAACGATTGGATAATAATAAGCTTGGATACTTCTATTCGTTCCCGAAACAAGAAACTATGGAATAAAATTAATTTCAGTGGAAAAATTAGCAATCTGAAAAGTCAAAAATACAGTTCAGTTTATTCCCTCTGATCAATTTTGAAATTAGCTTATATTTTCGTCCCTGAATCGTGGAAGAATCAATCGTAGCGAAGATAGGCTCCGCGACAACTCGAGAGACAGCACTGTACCCACTTCTCAGACCTGCGCGCGGACAGCTGCGCGGGAGACGAACGAAGATAGCCAAGCGACTCGACTCGTGCAATTTTTTTCGTGCATTAGAGTACGCTCGTTTTTCTCGTGGCGGGAGGTTTGAAATAACGTTGACGGCGGGTCTCAGTGATATTAAGTACCGGCTGGATCTTAAAGAACGACTCTGGAAATTCTGTTTCCACTTTCAAGATGGTTTTCTCGCGCTTTCAAGGTGGGGCTGGATCGGTGACAGCGGCGCGATTTCATTTCCGTCGACGAAGAATGATGTCTCTGGCTACGAGTCGAGTCGAAAGGTAGATAAATTACCGCGGATAAATTACGAAAGTGGCTCCACGCGTCTACGGCCGAGTAATAAAGGATACCTTTAGTTCGGAATACAAAAGTGAAATTCCTGGTTGGCTGCCGCGGAGTCCCCATCGCGCTTCGGTCTCGATTTCCGCCCGGCTTTAGTGCAAATAAATCGAGATACTGTCTCGGCTCTTATTCTATATGACCTCGCGTGGAAATACCGAGCGCGAGATATTTCCTGACGAATGAACGTTTTTACAGTCACCTCTCAACGCGAGCGCGTCTTTCGGTAATAAATTCCCCCACCCGCGTCGTTGTTTCTTCTTATTCGATTCAAACGAGTTCTTCTCGGGATCAGATCTGATTACGGCCAAGTGTCCGTGTTGTTCAATTTTCTCACCATGATCTCACACCGGCGCCAACTGTTGCTGAATGGTAACCTCGATGGATGAAAAACACGGATCGTTGACATTTGGCGCGACGCGTCACACTCCAGACGTTAACAACGCGTTAAGCGTCCTTACGCGCCTAATTAAATTCGTCCGAGTGGGACTCGGTTAGGTGTACCAACGCGAGCGTGTCGTGTGCGAGCATTCTACGTAATAGAAAGCAATTTTATGGGGTAAAAGAAAATGGTTTACCCGGGGAGCTAAATGTTCGTTAGAGAGATAATAGAACGATAAATTGGAGATATAGGTGTAGAGAGTGTTGTTTTTGATGGGAAAGAATGTTAAATTTGTAGGAGGAAAGAGCAGAAAGACTGGTACACACTTGCATTGGAAATTGTATTTTTAAAAAGGGGGTACCTAGAAAACTGGAAGACACCCTTCGATTTTTAACCTTTCTCAGAACCAATAGTGTACACCAAGATTTTGTGTACACATTGAATTGGTAAACTGTAAACTAGAGTGGGAATATAAATACACGTCTGCCTTCTTGTCGCAGGCGAACAGTACATATGGTTGTTGTTGGTAAAAGTATAATGTATCTCAGAAGATAAAAATTATAGAAAAATTCGCAAACGATTACATTGTTTCGTAACTCTTGTCGGTGAGTGTAAATTATACAAAACGCATCCGTTTAATAGTGACATACGACAAATCGGCCACTGTTTGCGTTATTTTATCGGAACAGTTTACATGAAAAACGAGCGTGACGAAACGGTAAAACGAGTAATATTTTTTGTAAAAAAATCAATAGACGGATTTATTTTCATCGTTTTTTCAATAACCAGTTTTATTCTTCGCGCCCTTCGACATACTTTTAGGAAAAGATTTATTAAAGTTTTTTAACTGCTCTTTGTATTTGATATTTCTTCATTTATCCCCGACACACATTTTCAGTTCTTCGACGCTACTAAATTGTTTCCCTCTGGAGTATACTTTACTTGGCTAGTATCTCCCAACAATCTTCTACGATACTTAAGTCCTGGGATCTCGCGGGCCACGGTGAAATATCTATTTCTTGGCTTTCAACGTAAGCTTTTGTTAATCTTGCAGTACGCACACCTGAGTTGCCCTATTGAAATATGTATTTTTATTTTAATATTTTTCCCGCATATTTTAAACGTTTTGTATTCTAATAGGAAATATACCGATCCTTAAAAGAAAGAGTAATTCTTATTAGAAAATTTATTCAAAAAACAAACGAATACATATGCATCGTACAGATTAGAAACAAAACACGTATCTAGAACTAATTCTTTATGCCGGTACTGTGATTGAATACGTGACGTGCAACGTCAAGTAGATAAGTGAGATTCCAATCCGAAGGAGTGGGGGAAAGCAAGTAGGCGGGGCCACCTTTGTTGCCTCCCACCGTGCAGCGGAGTGGGAGAAGTAATAGGTGTGGCTATCGCCATCTGTATTCGCGTCATGTCCCTAGCTAAAAAATACAATGCAATAGATGCACCCGTTGCATTTCTCCACTCCCCCACACGATATGGAGAAACGACAAACAATTTGTTCTGCCTTTTTTTGTTATTTTTGTCTTTGTTTTACAAATAACTTTGAAAGATCGAAGAAGTACCGATATTAGAAATAAAAACAATGCAATTCGATATTGTCGATAAGTCGAGTCTTGATTTATCGTAATCATTCGAGGAGACCAGATAAGACAGATAATTTGCGAAGCTGAAGCGAATTTATCCATCGTCAAGTACTACTATATACAATCGCTACACAATTAGAACCATTTGATAACAAATATGGCAGCTGTGACGATTCGAAAATGTATCCTTTTAACGCAATCGAGTAATCCTTTAACCGAAACATATTTATCCAAATTTATCCACAATCATTTACAAAGAACAACTCTATACAATTAGAATTAACAGAGACAAATTCATCCAAATTTATCCACGATAATTTATAAAGAACCACTCTGTAATACAATTAGAATTACCAGAGACAAATTCATCCAAATTTATCCACGATAATTCACAAAGAACCACTCTATAATACAATTAGAATTACCAGAGACAAATTCATCCAAATTTATCCACGATAATTAACAAAGAACTGCTCGATACAACTAGAACCATTCGACGTCAAACATGGGAGCTACGATGATTCGAAGATTTATCCACCTGAAAACCATTTAGCAAAATTCCCAGAACCTTCGGGGATGACCGTTCGAGGAAAGGTCTAGCGATCGATCTGATCTCGAATTAATTTCCACGGTGTCGTCGAAACGAAGATCAAATTCATTTAACCAGTAACTCGGGAGACACCGAGCACCGTTTAATCGAAATTTCCTCGGTTCGTCATTCCACGTGATACACCCTCTTCCACGTTCGTGCGCGATCGCCGTGTACCGGAAAGTTCCCAAACGAAATATTGTATTTTCGAATCAGTGTGGGGAAACGGCGCAATGATATCGCGTGGCCGATTCAACGCGAGCGCATACGCGGAATTCTTGCTCCGACGAACGAGCTCTAGCGTCCTTTGTTTGAAATTCCTCTAATTTCGAGAGCTGCTCTCCCGTGAAGCCCGTCAAACCGAATGAGAACGATTGCTGCCTGCGGAGCTGGAACGTCACATTCCTGCCATTATATCCCTCTTTCTTTCTCTCTCTCTCTCGTTCTCCGGAGCCGGCGAGCTGTAACGTGAAATTTTGTCAAAAACAGTAGACACCCGTCAAGATTACGCACCGCTTAAAAATCGTTTAAACATTTTGAAAGCGATGATCAACAGTCCGTAGAGTCGAAGCTACTCGAGAGGGACGAGATTCGACGCCAATGGCTCGCTTTACATTCCGCGGGAAAATTGATTACGCGACGTCCACTGGAAGATTCGCTACAATAATATTCAAACAGAAGTGGATTTTAGTTTTTAAGAAGTGTTTCGTCACTGATCGAGGACTGTTCGATCTTGGTAGACTTTGAAATTGAATTGGGGTCATTAGACACTGCGAGAAGCAAAGAATTAAGCCTTGAGGATTTATCGAAGAAATAGACAAATTGGCAAGGAACGATTGTCTCCAAGTCTGAGGAAACTTGGCGTGTGATAATCTTGGAGAATATTACTGCTGGAATGCAATAGAATTTTATACGAATATAAAATTGCAACGGTGGGACAAGATTAGAATTGTCCCTCGTAAATGTGCAAACGTTGATTTTTGAAAATCTAAAGGTAGAAATGATTCATCGCACAGAATTGTGTGCAACCGCCATCGTGAACTCGCATGATTACAGACTAACGAATTCCGTGAAAATATCCACCGTCGACACCACCACTGACAGAATCCACCAATCGTAAACAAATGCTCGAGACAAGACTGACGCGAGACTAGTTAGTTACGACAAAACCACCGTACCGTAATAAACTCTGCTCGTTCCGCTTAGTAAATAAACCAAAGTTCAGCATCAAACACCTCGTCGTAATTCCACAACTTTTTCAACGCGATTACACTCGGTTAATTCGAAGTGCAATTATTAAAGCGGCGTTGCGCCGCACAATGAACGCCTCTTGGCGCGAACCTTTTATCGTTTGAACGTTCTGCGCTACGAAAGTTTTGTTCTTGCTGTAACAAGGGAAAGGTAAAATTCTATTTAATCGTACGATCGCTACATAACTTTACCACCGATTCGAACAATTTCAATTATCTCGAGTTTCCGATTCCACGTTCAACTTTCGAGATCCCCCAATGAAACATCTATGAAGATAATTTTGTCGATTTAATTCGAAAAATATCTCGAATATTATATCTACGTGGATACCTAATCGGGAACGTTACCACCCGAGCATAAGTTTCGATGCACGACTCGCGTGATTGTTCACGTATAATTGAAGAATAAATGCCCGCACGAACTCCACGTTTTTTCTACGTTTAAGAATGCTTATCTCTTCACGTCGTCGAAAAAGAATCACCTTAGAAACGATCGCTCAAATCGGTATACTTCCTCGAGTCTTAGGTTAGATTGATCAGGACTAGTCTGAACTGGGCTACGGGGAATATTTTTGGCAATCGTATAATTACACGTAAGATTCGAGATATCGAACTGGAATATAATATATGAAAAAAAGGGAGTGATGGATGGGAAGAAGTAGGGGACTTGTCGGTCGATCGTTTTCCCTTGGTGATTCGTTGGGGCAACAACTTCAAGCTTATCAAACATGGGAGCACCCTGACCTACTTTCTTCCTGCTTGGAACACTCTTTCTCACATGGGATAACTTATCGTTAGATGGACGTAGGAAACGTCTGTTATTAATTCAGCCGATTATTAGCGACTTCGGTGTCGGGGAAGTGTGGATGTGTTTCACCAGGGAGAAGTTGATGAATGATAAAAATTGTCCAGGGAGTATCTATTGGTTTCGTTAACCTCGAAACAACCGTCTCCCGGTCAACTTGGGAAATATAGTCGCCGCACAATTATGATAAATAATACCGTTCTTAGAGACTCGAATACTCACGAATTCGATGAAGGGAGGAATTTAAATTGTACAGCAGTATTTGAAGTATTACACACTTTCGATGAGTGAAAAATTAAATATTTTTAAGAAATAAATTGGTCGTTAGGTAAACTCTGAAAGAAGGTAATTCAATTTTTCAAAAAACATTAATATTATCGTATTTGAACGGTAATAATACCGTTCCTAGAGACTTAAATAATCACGAGATCAACGAAGGGAGGAATATAAATTGCACAGCAGTATTTGAAGCATTACACATTTTCAGTGCGTGAAAAATTAAATATTTCTAAGAAATAAATTGGTCGTTAGGTAAACTCTGAAAGAAGGTAATTCAATTTTTCAAAAAACATTAATATTATCGTATTTGAACGGTAATAATACCGTTCCTAGAGACTTAAATAATCATGAGATCAACGAAGGGAGGAATATAAATTGCACAGCAGTATTTGAAGCATTACACATTTTCAGTGCGTGAAAAATTAAATATTTTTAAGGAATAAATTGGTCGTTAGGTACACTTTGAAAGAAGGTAATTGAATTTTTCAAAAAAAGTGAAGTTACCGTGTTTGAACGGTAATAACACCGTTCTTAGCGATTTAAATAATCACGAGGACGACGAAGGGAGGAATTGAAATTGTACAGCAGAAATGTTTAAACTTGGTTGTTAAAGGAGTTTAAACTACGCAGCGGGAAGTTACCGTATTTGAAACATTACACATTTTCAATGAGTGAAAAATTAAATACTTTTAAGAAATAAAATGGTCGTTAGGTACACTTTGAAAGAAGATAATTCAATTTTTTAAAAAATATTAAAAAACATTGGAAGAATTTATAAATCGAAAACACGTAATCGACCTAACCGAAGCAATTGGTTTCCTGTACTGATTCGTGAAGAATTTGTTTTTCTTTTCATTTATGCAATTGTTATCTGCAAGGAACCAGTCCAACTATTGCTAAGAAGCCCAAATTAGGCAACTTTACCAAACAACTGCAAACATAGTTGGTTGATTTTGATTCTAGATTAAAATTTTGAAACGATTACTCTATCTTGTAACTGAGCAAATAAACTTTCCAAAGAGAAACAGCAGAAGTTCTACTGTTTAAATATTTTGTAATAATCGAAGACACTATCGTTAACTTTTATCTGTGAATAATTCTGGGACGAATAGAGAAGTCTGTATTGTGAATTAAAAAACAAAAATTTGTCTTTTTTAATAACTCAAATGTGATCGGCAATCTTAACGCGAGTCTTTTTCTAAATAAATTTTGTCTTGAAAAAGATTTTAATATTAATAGTTTCCCCGTAAGGAAACAAGGATCAACAGGAGAGTTGCTAACAGAGAAATATGCTCCGTTTCATCAAATACGCGTCTTTTTATAAATAAATTTTTTCGAAATTTTCCATAATTTTAATACATTCCCTGTAGGGAGGTAAAACTCGACAGGAAAGTTGTTAATAGAAAAATACGTTTTGGTTTATGAAACTTACATCGTTTCGTAGATAAATTTTTCCTTCATTTTAATACTTTCCTTTTATAAAAGTAACGATTAACAGAAGAATTGCCACCGAGAACTATGTCTCGTTAAACAAATAGCGCGTCATTTCGTAAATGAATATTTTCTAAATAAATTTTCGTCATTTTAATACTTGCTCCGCAAAAATTGATAGAGTAGTTGCAAAACCAAAAACAGTATATCTCATTTTAGAGAATCTTTTTGCAAATAAGTTTTTTCTGAATTTTCTTAATTTTCTTAACTTTTCCTCTAGGAAAGTAAAAATTGACAGAAGAGTTGCCAACCGAGAACTATGTCTCGTTAAACAAAAACTGCGTCATTTCGTAAAGAAATTCTTTCTAAATAAATTTTCGTCATTTTAATACTTGCTCCGTAAAGGAGTAAAAATTGACATAGTATAACGAAAAGGTATACCTCATTTTATAGAATCCACGTCGTTTCGTAAATAAGTTTTTTCCTCATTTTAATACTTTCCCTCTGGGTAAGTAAAGATTGACAGAGGAGTTGTTTATAAAACGCTGGTCTATCAGAAATCCGATACAACAAATTGAAAACAGTGCTCCGTCGTAAAACGACCATTACCTTGGCAATTTACCCTCTCCCTTTCTCTCGTAGTTTTTAATAGACCGATCGCTTCATTTTCCTGCTTGCTTTTTTCCATCCAACATTAATCCCGTTTTACTCCCCTTTATTCCGAGCGTTGTTCGGTCTTCGTCGGCTCTGCTTTCACCGACGTGAAAGAGAAGACAATATTTGTAGAAAGCAAACGCATCGACGAACCGTGCTGAAAAATGCCCAGTCGTAGATTGAATATGCCTTTCATTGACGCGAGCCTGCCATTTTCTCATCCACGCCGGTTAATAAAGCACCGAAAAGAGTGAGCTTCTCTTTAAAAAGCGCACGCTTCTATGCTTTCGTCGAACGCGCAGGCCTGCTCGCGATCACAATTTTGCAACCGTTGCGTTTCCATTTGCTGGAATTGAAAACCGGTCGTACAAAAATTTCCTATCGTTGAAGCTTCTGCAATGTAAGAATACTTTCCTTGCTGTTTCGTTCTCGTTCGAATACGTTACGTTCGTGGAAATAATTGCACCGAAGTGAATTCAATTCGTTGATTTAATGTAAAAGTTCGCTTCGTTTCGTCGATAAACGTGACGAATCGGAAGTTCGTGAATAGGGCGCCATTTTGAAGTTAAACGAGCGAGAAGAGTAGACAAATTTTCTCTCTTTTTATCGATATGTTATTTTATCGTTGTTAGATTTTAATTGACTAATTTTCTCATTCTTGTGTCGTAAAAAGTGTAACTCTGTTGATATGATACGTAATAGATATTCTACGAGTTGTTTAAATTTCAATTTCAACGTTTCCAATCGCCACTTTTTACCTCAATTAGGCATTGTCGTCATTCGAGTTTAATCACTCGGCGAATTCATTGGATTTCGAGCGAAAATGATCATCGAGGTGTATTCAGGATAGTCGTGTGAAATTTCCAAGAATCGATTTTTAGGTCACGCGAAACGCGAAGTGGGTCGTCTTGAGAGATACCCGCGAAACAATTATAATTCCCCGGTCGACGGGAGATGACATTTGACAATGTGAAATAAAGAACTCGAGCTCACCCTTTAGAAAGGAATACGGGCTTTCATTGGCGAGAAGGGTTCGGATGCACACTCGATTTAAGTGTGCTTTCCTCGAAGCGTCCACCATTACGTGGAAAACCCCGATGGAAGTCACCACCGTGAAAAATAAATTAGTACCAACTCTCGAGATTCAGGAACCGATGAGATGTCGTTCCACTTTGTGCTCTTCGACCGTAGTCATTCTTTGGAACCGACGGAATGAAAGAAACTCCGAAGAATATTCCTGCCTGATTAAGGAATTTTCAACCCCTTCACAGTGACACAGATTCTCCCTCGTTTCACATAATTTATACAGCCGCCCGTGCACCTCGCAATTCTCCACCACTGCTTAATATTCCGCCGACAGTCTTTGCGTAGACTATTAATTCGCAAATGTATATTTTAGCACGCCGTTAATTTCTACTCCACGGCAAAAACCCCTTCTTCGTTTCTAACCAATTCCTCGGCCCCTCGCCAGAAATGGCGCACAGTGGTTCGAGCGAGTGCTCGAAACGATATCGAACGATCGCGAGCAGGCCAACAGAGCTGAAAATTACGCGAACCTGGTTTCCGAGTTCGACGATATCACTTTTGACAGTTTCAGAAACCAGTGACGGGTCTCTTTGATCAGTGTTGTATTTAAAAATATACAGAAACGTCACAATTGTACGAAATTCAATTTTGTATAAAAATTTGTACTATTTTTCTATTCTCTAACTTAAACTTCTAACTTTAAACTCACTTTTACATATTCTTGTTCTTGAAAGATTTCCACCATTGAATTTCAATTCGAATCGTACTGAGATGTTTCGCGATCGGTCGTTGTGTTTCTATAGTAGCTACTATAAAATATATTATTATTTTCAGTTTCTTCGTTTCTTTTCTTTCTTCGTTTCTCAACTTTTACGTTGCTTTCTATTGTTTTTCAATTTAAGTATCATTTCTCTTCTACAATTCATACTCTCCCGAAGAAGACTATGTACAGGTCGAACCCTTGCATACGTAAATGAATTTTACAAAATCAAAAAGTCACTCCTTATATCCAAATAAACAATTCCTATTCGGTTTTTGATTCTATGACCCGAAACTGGAAAAAGAAAACTTTCGTCCTTCTATTCGTGTCCAAAGATATCTAGAAATTGCAGATTGCACCTCGCAGGGAAAGCAGTGGCGTAGCTATTGTACATTCCTATAGTATTCACCGAATTGCACGAAATTAAATTTTCTATCTAATTAAATCGTTTCACGTACGAATAAAATTTGCGCTCTTTTCTATTTTCTAAGATGGAAACTTCTCGATCCACTTGCGTACGTCTTTGATTTTGAAAGTTTTCCATCGTCGAATTGCAACTCGAATCGTACCAGTATTAACTCTTTGCACTCGAGGCTTTTTTACTACCGGAAACCGACGCCTCGAGAAAATCCTTCAAGTCGTAAAATTAATCCGGAATGAAACAGTTTTGTACACTTTGCATACATGCGTTTACACTCTACGAGAACGTAATATTTAAATTCCAATTTGAATTCCAACACCGCGAAGTTTCTCCGGATAGAAAATAGTACACTGAATTAGGTGGTGATCGAGGATCTCCTCTCGAGTTCAAAGGGTTAAGATGTATCGTAATCGATCGTTGCATATATCCGTAGGGAATGAAATACCATAACCGAAACCCAGATACGTGAACTTGATATTAAAAATCGAAGAATCGCTCTTGATGTCCAAACAAATGACTCCGATATTTGTTTCTTAATCGGTAACGCGAAAAAGGACACACGTGTCGTCGTGTTCGCGTCTAGGAATTTCTGGAATTCGTGGATTTCACTTGGTTACGGTTTTCGAAGCCATTTGTGGGTCTCGTGAAGCATAGGCGTAACCAAAATCCTCGACAATTCTCCGAGTTGTGTTAAACGCGTTTCGTTCGTGGGTTTCGGTGCCACCTGATTTTCGGGTGTCTGGAACACGCTGTTAGACGCTGGTTCCACGAGCTGATATCGCGGGGCAATATTAATAAATAAAGTCGCTGCTAGTCGCGTAAACTTGCCGCGATTACGTAACCGCGGACTCGTAAAGTCCGGGCGGTCGTGAAAACGAAATACATCTTGTTCCAGGTGCATTCGACTGGTGCAATATGCATGCGTCGCGCCTTACGTGGATGGTTTATACCGAGCTTTCTTACGAGCGTTGTTCCTCTTTCTGTTCGGGTTCAGCGCCAGGGAGAGAAAGGAGCTACTTACCTCGATGTTATTTCTTCTCGTCGGGACGGACGAGGAATTCTAACGGGGTAATATTAACGACGGAAAGATTTATGCGGTCGACCCGCGATGCTTCTTCATTTGTGCGTATCTCCCGTTGCAGAGGATAGAAATGCAAAATTCATAGTTTCCTGGAGTCTCGACGACAAAAAGGAACGTTCTTTCCGAGTAGCTTTTTCCTTTTTTCTTTTCTCTTTTTTTTTTGTGTCTTTTTTTTTTAAGGAGGGAGCAATTCGTTCGTTAATTATTCACGAGCAATACGGATTGTAGGTTCCTGACAAACGGAAACTATGATAATGGTATGGTAAAAGTGTGGTGAAACTGGGATAAACTGTTACAAAACTATGGTAAAATATGGTAAGAATATGATAAGCCATGATGAAACTATGAGAAAACTATGGTACAAATATGGTAAAACTATGATAAATTATTGCGAAACTATGGTAAACTATGGTACAAATATGATAAAACCATGATAAACTATGATCAAACTATGGTGAAATAATGGTAGAAGCATGGAAGAATTATGATAAGACTATGGTAAAACTATGATGAAATAATGGTAGAAGCATGGAAGAATTATGATAAGACTATGGTAAAACTATGGTAAAACTGATAATTGTGTTTTCAATCACGTGTAACATATACTACTCAAAAATTTGAGTATAGAATAGAACAAAGTTTTATATCCACACATTTATTTCCATGATAATTTTGCTCTGTCGTTACTTGAAATTAATGTAAACTAAAAATTGTAGTAAATATTCTTTAGAAAAGGAGAACAATTTTACAAACACGAGCAATCATGTTTGATCATTTTGTTATATACATACGTCTCTTTCGATCATCGATTACCTACTTGTTTCAACTTTGATAACAAGTACACATATGTCCATCCACAAATATCAAGAATTGTATTTTTCGTAGGAAAGGGTGAAAATCGTTTCGGGAAAAATACGGTTCTTATTCCAGACGTCATATTTTTATCCATAATACGACTCTTTCAATGTCACTTTTTGTTTCTATTATTTATAAGAATTCAAACTGTCGAATTATGTAAAAAAAAAAAAATTCAATCGTTTTCACACCGCAGAGGTAACGTAACTCCGTGGTATCTCATTCCAACAGGTCCACACCCAATAGTTATATACTTCTTGTACGATATAAAATATCAAATGGTGAAATATTCCTCTGATAATTTCATAACAGTCTTTTACATTCACTTTGAATAACTGTTCTAATATTTCTTGATAGGGATGTAAGTATTATATCTAAATACTTCAGTTTATACTTCAATAGATCGTACTCCATAACGATCCACAGATGAGCTGATCAGAACCACCTTTATAATGAAAATGTAAAACCATGCGATCGTAAAAAGTGTGCAATATTTCGATGCACACATAAACTGAACAATACTTTCGAGCAAGGATCAAACGTATTGATTCCATTTAATACAGTTCTATATCGAATTATTTTTTACGATCCACCATCGATGGGATTGATTCGATATCGTTTACATCGGTGAGTAATACCAATAGTAACTTATTTCGATAACTGGTTGATATTTCATCTCAACGTTTGATACACACCGGTATTCGTGATTATGCCATTGGATTGCCATTACCGATGACGGGACTGATACGATTAGATATCGATGATACTCGAGCAATTCGATACCAAAGTACTTAACCCTTATCTTGTCCTGTTGCTCAAAGCAAGTTTCACTCGGACCCTCTGCTCCAAAATTTTAGAATACAAATGCTAGGAACAATTTTTATTTCGGTAAAAAGCATCAGTGTTAAAATTAGTGTAATTTCTTGCTTGACGAAAAATAAAAAGTAGTTTCACTATTAAGAAAAATACTGAACACGATACAATTGCAAAGATTACAGCACACGATATTGTTACATTCGCAAAAATGCTCTTTCAATCGAGTATTTAAAAAACATTCTGTTGAAGGTAAATGTCAAGGAAATTTCAGCAACTAATTTCGCAAATAACGTTTTTTTAGTCAAATATAAATACGCCAGTGTATACCAATTGTTCGCGATGGTACTTAATTACTCAAATATTCGAAGTTTATTCGTTGGGGTAAATATAACGTTGACAGTATATTTGAAATAGATGAAACAAAAATGACGAATATACATTCTCACGATACTTTGGAAAAAGTTACACGCGTTTGGTCTTTTCTATACAGTTCCAACCACTTCATACCCGATTCCCTAGCGTCCAGAATAGTTTAAACACACGCGCCATAGTTTTCTTTAGGGACAAATGGATATGAAGTGTTTGGAACTGTACAGAAGAGACCAAACGCGTCTAACTTTTACCAAAGTAACACGAGAGTATATCTGTGTGTATGTGAAGAAAGGGGAGGGGTATTACAACTCCTTGATATATTATTGAATAATCATTAATATCTAGAAATTCATGTACAACGCAAAGAATTAATTTGTATTCGCTAAAAATAATATAAATAATATTTGAACTCATTTCAATTTAGATAAACTCTGCACAATTACTACGTACTAATGATTATCGAAGACGTCCAGATAAACTCGTTTCTCCATTAGGAGAACTCCTCGCTCGATCTCGAGCAACTGACGTCGCTGCTCGTGATCGCTTTCGGTCAGTTGCAACAACGCCTGTAAGAACCAGTGAAACCGTAATAGAAGTGGTTATCTAAACCGTGCTTTTCTCTCGCGAATGGACCGTGGATATAAATTATTGGAATATTTTTAGCCTGAGTAACAAAAGTATCGATTCGTTATCGGTCCGTATCGCTGGTAGCGACTTTGTAACCACTTTGTAGCGACTTTTCCAAGTACTCGTTGCTCCTCTAATTCTTATTGGACGCGATTGTGCGGCTTTGGAATTCTCCAGCCAGAGAATTACGACCATTTCGCGATCTCTTAGGGGTGAAAGTTAGCAGACAGTATTTACGTCTCGAGGTGTCTCATTAATGCGAGTTGTGACTACTGGCAAGCCACAAGTGTTTGAGTTCGCCCCGCTCGAAATGGCTTTACGAGGAGGTCCGTAATGTCGTGTCCCTGTCTGTGGTCTTCCACTGCCACTTCTCTTTCGTAAGCCTTGCTTTATCTGCTCGTTCGATCGACCAGAGTCCTTAAACTTTGCCATCTTTTTGGTAAAATCGATGTGTCCCGACTTCTGTCCCCTTCGAATCACCCTATCGAAATTTCCCTTTATCGGTGTTGTCCCCGGTGTCCCCCTAACCCTCCCGAGGAAATAAAAAACGTTTGTTGCGGCGATGGAAAGGGAGAAAGGGACGCGTGTAGGGCCATGTGTCGAGAATTATCCAACATCTGTACATCATAGGAAATGTGTAAACGATTACTTGATGGAAAATTGTAGTAACCATATTTTGAAATGTATAGTTTACATAAATTTATGTATATATGTGTAAAAGTGTGTGTAGATATTTTTAGTTATGGTGGAACCCAAAATGTTGCATAATTCGTAACGATTGAATAAAGTAATATTATGAGGGGAATTGCTGTTGGTTCTTTACGGTAACGATTGCGTTTGTTGTTAATTTTCCACCAAGGGAAGTGTTATTGGTGTTATTGGGAATATTAATTGGTATTTAAATCGATGATACAAAAATTTGGGAATTTTCGATCGACTTTTGTTATATAATTTGCTGGAGAATTGGTTACGGTAGGACGTGGTAACAAAATGAGTCTTTCTTTGTATATTAAAAGCAGACTTACTTATTAGGAGATTAATTATATAAACGAAGAATTCCCATATAAAACTAAACTAATCCTCTTAGTGTCTTCGGTACGCATCGTACCGTCTTCTTTGCACGTGTCTTTACAACTGGCCCTTTTTCTTTGCCCCCCTTAGGATTTCCTGTCCCCTAGGCCATCGAAAAACCCGGCGAGAACTTGAAGCAAAAATGTTTATCCTAACTCCGGTCCATTCACACGAAGGACGAAAGACATCTTGTTCTAGACCTTCTTTCGAAGGGAGGCTCGAGTGGGAAAGAAAAATTTCGAGATCACAAATTTAATCCTCGAAGGGCTCGAACAATCATTGTCCCCCCGATTCCTTGGAATTCATAAACACGTGTTATATAAAAAAAAAGTTTCTTTCCAAATAAGTATGAAAAATGACCATTTTCTACAAACTTTTGTGAAACAATTTAATCCTAGAAGGGCTTAAATAACCATTGCCCCCTGATTCTTTGAAAATCATAACATGTGTTACATAAAAACGTTTCTTTCCAAATAAGTATCAAAAATGACCATTTTCTACGAACTTTTGTAAAACAATTTAATCCTCGAAGGGCTTAAATAACCATTGATTAACCCTCTGATTCCTTAGAATTCCTAAACATGTATTACACAAAAACATTTCTTCCCAAATAAGTATAAAAAATGACCACTTTCGACCACCTTTGGTAAAACAATTTAATCCTCAAAGGGCCTAAGCAATCATTGTCTCTCTGTACAAAGCGCTCGACGTATACGTGTCATCGAGAAACAGTTTTTTTCTTCTCTTCCTTTCCCTCGTAGATGGGCCAAAAATGGTCATTCTTCGAGGCATCGTCCGGATCCGCGTTTTCTTTTAATATCACGACAAAACGTGCCTCCTCGACCCTCGTTTCGGCAGTTCGGAACTCCGCGTACGGATAAAGAAGTTACGTGTGTTCGCTGAATGCCCGAGACCCTCCTTAAGTCACCCCTCTCGATCTGCCACGTGGAAAAATAGAGGGATGATCGAAACGCAACCGGGGTGACCGCTCGAGCATCGAACGTCTCGGGGCACGGTCTACGTGAAAATCACCGAGACCAGAGGGCAGCCAACAAGTTGCCAGCGTCGAATCGATAGAGATAAGCGAGCCGGGGGATGGTGACCCATCCACCACCACCCCGTTCATTTTTTTCTTCCCCGTTCCTCAACCCTTTTCTCCCCTTTCCTCGTGCCACCGAACCAGCTTCTCGATCTCCGAGACTCTCGCGTTTCTTCTCTCCTCTTTTTCCACATTTTCTTCCGTCTCTGCTCAGCCCCGACCACTTTGTTCCACCCTCGTCGGTCTTCTTCACCTTCTCACCGTAATGTCCTCCACTCCCACGAGCTACCGTCCTCTCGTTCCCTCCGCCCTCTCTCGTGTTACTTGTTCGCGAAGGGGACTCCTAGGAGCCTCGAAAAATCTCAAATATCCTCGGGGAAACGGTGGTAATTGAGTTCTTTTGCATCGAGCTCGCCCCGTTCCAGCTTCCTACTCTGTGGTATGTCCAAAGGCACACCCCCGAGGTGGCAGACTGAACGTTATCAGCCATTTCCTGCTAACACGTCAGCCTCGCAGCGACCGCAAAAGTCGAGCTGTTACGCGTACGCGGTAATGTATGAATTATCGACCGTGGGCTCGACGTAGATTCGTGTCACTGAAAGCGGGAGACAGAAGCGATTCGATGACGTACTCGTTAATGCTGAGATGTATCTATCGACTCTGGGGGCATTGTGTCTATTGGAATGAATGCAACTACGATCTTAAGGGTGCCAGATGTCGATGTCAGTTTTAAGAACTGTCTCTGTATTGGAAGGGTCGTCCGCCAAGTGGTCAACGGTTTGGCCCTTTTCCTTTTGACTTTTCTTTTTCAGTCGAGTTCCAAGTCCAGAGTCAGAAAGACCAGGCACAGGACACTCTCGTCGTTCACGTCAAGACATATCACTGTATACGCATTTGTTCGAACTTTATATTCTTATTGTAGTATCGGATTTTCCGCGTCCGCTTAGGCCTGCTTCGAGCATAGGCCTGAACAAGACAACGCGCGCGGTCGGACTTGAGTTAAACTAAACATTTGGCGCCGATCGGTCCGCTAGCTTTCCTGGAAGGCACGAGTATCCTTTACAGGGAGTCTTGCTCTTGCGCGACGACCGACCGTGAGAACGCATGGGGATGAAAGAGAATACACGTGGTTCGGAGAAAGTGAAGAGTGTTTGGGAAAGACGAACGATTAGGATGGTCGAACGTGACCGAATGTCTCAAGTGAGAGAGACTGAGGATTCGAACGAAAGAGAATTAATGGGAATGACTATACAGAGCGCGAGAAGAACGTTAAGACGCACAGTATGAGACAGTATGACAAAGTATGACGACGAGAGTATGCCCGGAGAGTGTGTCGCGGCAGTATGACTGAAAAGACGATAAGACGAGACAATTGAAAGACGTACCAAGCTAACTAACTACGTCTAACACTATTATCGTTGTAATTTATAATAAATATACATATATCCATATACCACGCACGAGTACAACAGTTATTTGGGGCTCGTACGGGGATCAATCACTCAAAGATCTCTTCTCGAGTGATTTGGAGAGAGAAACACAACATTATGTATACAATAACTACTACTAGATACGCGAGATACCTGTATATTATAGTAAACTAGATATTATAATCTGAAGTTTACAACAGTGTCGATGCATCGAAAGAAGTTTGCGATCGGTGCTGGGAAGAGTTGGTTGTCCTTTGTGTCACTTGTGGCATCGATCGAAGTCGAAGAGATACGATTGAGGAAAATTTGTTCGCGCAATACTTCGTTTTCGAGATGATTTTCTTTTGAAAATTCTCCGGCCCTTTGTCACTGTTTCTATTATATTTTCCATTGGTGTTCGTATATATTGGCGATAGTACACTATTGTGTACTGTTTCCGGTCGATCTTTACACTTATCGATTAATTAAGATCGGTTTGAAAAGATAATGCAAACACAAGTAGAAATAACGAGTACCGGTCAGATACGTTAACCAAGTTTTAATCATGTATACTGCAAACTTACGTGGTGGTTCTAAAGTGCCTATATGCATTTTATTAGAGTATTTTCTGTTCGAAAGTTAAACAAAAGTATTATACACTTCGTTAACAATTACTAATCTTCTATTTACAGATTACCGATAAATTTTTAGACACTGTTACTCGTCTTATTTGGAAGTTAATTATAACACCTGGTGTTTCACATGAATTGAAGTTTAGTTTATTTCAATGTGACATTGCAAGAAATAAAATACTGAAATTTTAACTCAAGTGGTTACTTTTATTTCAACTGTACTTGCATATTTGCTTGTATATTCCAAGTTAAATACTGAGACACTGTTACTTGTCTTATTTGTAACTTAATTATAATACCTGGTGTTTCACATGAATTGAAGTTTAGTTTATTTCAAAGTAACATTGCAAGAAATAAAATACTGAAATGTTAACTCAAATGGTTACTTTTATTTCAAATATACTTGCATATTTACTTGTATATTTACTTGTATATTTACTTGTATATTTACTTGTATATTTACTTGTATATTTACTTGTATATTTACTTCTATATTTACTTCTATATTTACTTCTATATTTACTTGTACATTCCAATTTAAATACTAACACATTACTGTTACATAAAAGCACACAAATGTCAAGGATTGAAACGTTCACATTTATCACAACAATTTTAACGTACACGTTCCCACTTTCGTAAGTCGAGTAACTTAAATCTAATTAATTTTGGTTCGGAGCGAGCAACGGACATTACGGTTTCCCCTACAGGGGTGTAATATTACGAATAATGAAATGTTAATTTATGTATCACTCGTTGTACGTACGAATGAGATGGGTAAGTGAGGAGATCTTGGACAAGATATAATCCGATGCTACTTCGCGGAGTCGTTCCGGAGCTGTCGAGAAATTCTGACATGTCTTTCACAAACTGGAATATTCCGTAATAAGTATTTTTCATTTCCATTGTGTCTCCTCGTAACACACGTCACCGCTATTACACTGGTCTTAGAAGTAGGATGATTTCTGTTGAATGTGCGAGTGAGCGTAATGCTCGGGTTTATGAAAGACACGTCAGTGTCTTTTGACAGCTGAAAAACGTCTTGGCGAAACAGTATCGGATTGTTTTACCGACAACATCTGCCAATCTCCTTTCTATAAACAACGGGAGACGTAACGTAACGTTTCGTTTTTCGTAAGAATAAATACGAATTTTTTCATAATATTCGAATACGGTGCAACGACTCTGTAGTCGTTGAGAGAGTCTTCTGGTAATCTGACTTCAAAGAATTGATATTTTTCTAATATTTACTTAAAATATATGACTTGGAAAATATCCGTGCAAAAGGATTTTCTCGAGTTTGTGAAATTAACGAAATTGTAGACGTTTGAAGAGAACAATACATGTGTAAGAAAAACTTCAAGGGAGTATTTTCTCAAAGTATTCCCTTTCGGAGGTATTAGAGAATCAATTGTTTTTTTCTCGTATATTCTGAAAGAATATAGTTTCAAAAGTATTCGTGCAAAAGAGTTCTCTTGAGATTGTAAAATTAACAAAATTATAAAGGTTGAAAGAGATCGGTGTAACGACAATTTCAAACACGTTTCTTCGAATCCGCATTTCGTAAATTGATTGACAATATATTTCGACTTCCAGTCGACCGATTTACTTAAAATTTGGAAGTAATCTTCAGCAGACATTCTTTCATCGCACGAACCACGTATTTAAAAATTTAACATCTCGCTCGATTTTTTCCGCCACGATAATAACAAACACAACGCGAAAATATCAATACTACAATTACCAAAGCCCTTATTTCTTCAATTCCTGAGATTCTTTTTCCCGAATGTTTCATACCATAGTTACTTTCATCCCTATCAAAATACTCCTTTATTTTTTCAATTTTCCTAATCAAAACGCCAAAAATAACATCAACCATTCGAACCAATTTTTCAAAACGCGCTTCACTTAAGATCGCACAACTTTGGTAATTTTTACAATTTCCATGAAAAAAAAATCTCGAATCTATCAAAAACATGAACAAATACACGTATAAAAATTCCATCCAGAAAAGTCGCCTAATTTCTCCAAAAAAAAATCACGAAGTCGACACGTATCTGCTGTACGTCTCAAAAGACCCCATTTATCCTTATTTAAAATCTCTGCTACAAAGTACGACGACAATTTCGTAGAAAACGACGCAAAGGAACGTTCCAAGTGGCAAGACGTCGATAATAAATATTCATTGACGAACGTGCACGCAAATACGTTAATATCTCCATTATGTCGTGGCATGCACGGTCGAAGAATCGTGGGGTACAAATTCATATATCATCCACGTTGACGTGGTCACCATCTGGAAGGTGTGGATATACGGGTTTTGGGTAAAATATTTACAATGTAAATAGCCTGACAGGTTGCCGGTATCGGTTCGACGGAAATCCTTTATATCGCAGGGGTATGCATTTAGGTGTGTCGGGCCTTGGCGGTTCTCGTCGTGATCTGAAAGGCGGTTTCACCCCGGGCAAAGTTTTTGCATATCGGGGACCCCGGTTTCAGCGTTGTGAAACGCGTAAACGGTGAAAAGCGAGAAGTTCGTTCCAAGCGACGTGACTCGCGGAAAAATCGTCCGTTTTCTCAGCCAGCATGGTTGATTTATTGGCGACGGGAGTCGATGCTAATTCCGTTCCGTGTCTTGCACGTAGCGGGTGAACCGGGACGTGTTTTGATATTATCTGGACGTTTACACGTCGTGAAAAGTATGCACATCGACGACACGTTTTTGTACACGAAGCTACGGAAAGCTCGTTTATTGCCCGTTTCGACGATGTTACCGTGTAAGGATTTACGGCCGAAGACGAACGCGAGAAGTCAATTTCGTATCCCAACGAAAGGACTGAACCATCGTACGGGAGTTATCGATTTTACTTTTATTCTCTCGCGACTTACGGAAACGTCCACGAGTTACGATCTCACGATTTCGTAATACCGTTTGTACAGTGTTGTTTGTATGTAGCAAGGGGAGTACGATTCGAACTTTCGAAGCGTTGAGAATTTTACAAAGTATACGTGAATTCGAATTGCATCGAATCTGCATATCTGCATCGAATTTTGCTTGTACAGCGTTGTTTGTAAGTAGCAAGAGGAGTTCGATTCGAACTTTCGAAGCGTTGAGAATTTTACAAAGTATACGAGAATTCGAATTGCATCGAATCTGCATATCTGCAAGTTTCGGATGTCTTGGTGTCTTGATTCTGGTTGAAATTTGAACGAAAGAATGAATATAGCGAGTGAAAAGGAAAATGGAGGTATTCTTGAATAAATGTCAGAGGATACTGTATCTGTGTATCACATTCTCGCAAAATTGTCTCGTGGAAGATTATTTCTCGAAGCTCGAAAATATTCCGAATGATAAAACAGATATTTTGTAATGTAGAAAATGAAATACAGTATTAATAGAAATGTATGATTTTGTGGTTGGGTAGATAGAAAATAGGTAAACGTATTGTCAAAGTTAATATTTCGAAACTGTTCACAAACACGTAAAAAATGTGTAAATAGTACACGAAACTTTTGACGAAATTCAATGATTATTTGTGTATTATTTCCAATGATTATTCGTGTATTATTTTCAATGATTATTCGTGTATTAGTTCGAAGTTGTTCCTTATTGTGCAATGCAGACAATTTAAACATGATTCAAGGCACATTGGTTCGAGAAGAATGTACAAATTTTGCACAACAAAGCTCGCAAGAATCCTCTAAAAATATTAATATTTAATATTGCAGAAAGATAACTGTGCCACGTGTAAAATTGCAAAAGAATTTTTCAATGAAAGAATATTCGATTGCTACCATAACTATTTTAATGTCTCGACATTAATGCAGTCGAACATTTATGGGATCGTTTAGTGAGAAATATAGCTGAAAATTGAAAGAATAATAAATAAATGTTCGAGATAGCGTTGATAAAAGTTCGGTTGAAAATTCACAGAAACACTATTGCATTGTAAACTTTGAAATAGCAATATCATCGTTTATGTAACGAATGAATATGTATTTGCTCATTTAATAATTCATTCGTCATTTGCATATATATCTATATTCTCGTCCAGCCCTTTGATCATAGAATATGCAAGAAAACTATGAAACCCAAGTTATTTTAGAAATTAAAGTAAACGTGAAATAAAGTAACGTGCAATGTTAAAAGTGTAACTAAAAACTTACGTATACACGATTTTTTCTCCTATTTGTGTACACTCTGTGAACCAGAAGTTACCTAATTTCCTCTGAAAATTCTCTGACCTAGGTGTTTTTTCTTTTCCAGGAACCTACTTTATCCTGTACGACTTCATCGACTTCTTCGAAAAGGATCAAGCGAGTTTCCTGGAACGCGACAAGTTTCTGAACATCATCAACACCATCTTCAAGAACACGTCTCAGATCGAGCGTGACGCCATCACTTTCCAAGTGAGTTTTTCTTCCATCCAAATGTTCAATATAACGTAACAAATTTCTTATTAGCTTGAACACAATAATTCGAAAAAAAAAGAAAAATACTAAAGCTCGACTTCACCTACAAAAAATACTGCAATCGGTAACAAAATCATTTCTCTGGCTATTAAAGTAAGGGAAAGTCAGAAAGTATTGTAATTTCATTTGACCGTGAAAAATCAATCGTAACACGACTTACGTGTCGAGCAACAAATGAACAATTTTCTTCGGTGAATTACAAAACAGGTAACACGTGTCCAGATAATTATAAACTGAAGTGAGATCGGTACAAACAAGGAAACTTTAATTTAACGTAGATATTGAAAGTAAAAAAAAAAATACAATTTACCTATACGAATAAACTATAAACCAAAAAGCGAAAGAACACACTTATCGAATTAATTTTCATTTAAATTTTCACCGAGATCGAATCGTAACTATTCGATTTCATGTACCCTAACCAAGAATTAATACAAAGTAATTCATATTCAATGTTCAATATTTAATATTCAATCGACGATTCTTTTGAAAAGATTTCGTTTGGACGACAAAATTGTATAGTTGTTTTCGACGATGGAATCGAGTACCGTGAATCATTCGAATTGTCATTGTGAACCGCACCATCGTTCGATCAAATTTTAGCGAAGAAGCATTAGCGAGGTTCGAGGGATTGTTAGAACGTCGGGGCTCGCGTGTCGCCGCAGAATTTCCTTGTATGCTCACCTTAAGTGCCACAGTTTGTCACTTTGGCCTTAGAAATGAGACCCGGCAGTCGATATTCCGCTCACGTTGCCCCGAGACACATCCACCGCCGGATGAGTGGTATAAGACGCATGCTGCAGTAGTAATGGACCGCGCGAGTCAGACCGTCCCGTACTTTGTACCGTTTCTCGAGAACCAGTGGTAATGGAAGGCGAGAGTCAGACACGGAACTTAAATATTCCGCTCGCGTTATTACAACGGGCACGGGGATTTTCCTGATATTGGACTTTATTGCTTCGCGCCTAAAACATAAAACCTCTGGCGATATATCAATTGATAGAGTGGTAGGGGAGGGGGTGGGTTGGTTGAAAAATTAAACGAGAAACATTTCATCTCAGACCTGGAGACGAAATTATTGGAATACTTGGCACGAAAGGCCTCGAATTGACATAGTGATTACTGGTTGTCGAATTTTTAAAAAGTTGGAAATAATTTTATTTCAATTTTATAAATTTACGTTGAGAAAACGAATAGGGAGAGAAGGCGATCGACGAATTGACATAATGATTACTAGTTGAACTTTTTAAAAATTCGGAACAATTTTAATCCAATTTTATATATTTACGTTGAGAAAACGAATAAGGGAAGGAGGGGTTAAAAAATTAAACGAGAAAGAATTAATCTTAAACTTGGAGACGAAATGACTGGAATACTTGCCACGAAAGGCGACCGACAAATTGAGATAATGATTACTAGTTGAACTTTTTAAAAATTCGGAACAATTTTATTCCAATTTTATAAATTTACGTTGAGAAAACGAATAGGGGGAGGAGGGGTTGAAAAATTAAACGAGAAATATTTGATCTCAAACCTGGAGACGAAATGACTGGAATACTTGGCACGAAAGGCCACGAATTGACATAATAATTCCTAGTTATCGAATTTTTAAAAAGTTGGAAACAATTTTATTCCAATTTTATAAATTTATATTGAGAAAACGAATAGGGGGTGGGTTGGTTGAAAAATTAAACGAGAAATATGTGATCTCAAACCTGGAGACGAAATGACTGGAATACTTGCCACGAAAGGCAACCGACGAATTGACATAATGATTACTAGTTGAACTTTTTAAAAATTCGGAACAATTTTATTCCAATTTTATAAATTTACGTTGAGAGAACGAATGATCGAATTCTTAGACATTGAATTTCTCCCATAGGAATTTAAATATAAAATACACTAACTATAGTTTATAAGGAATGTGTTGTTGCAATCCATAAAATACTCTGACTTCTCGTATTATAATGTAACACAAAAGTTATCGTTCCTATCCGATACTCTAACATTGAATTGCTCAAGTATCATTGTTACCTAATCGTATCGATCATTTCCGAAGTCTTGACCCTCTTTTTACGAGTCTACAGTCAACAAGGGGGTTTCAAACTTATCGATTTGATTTTCCGGTTAAGATAAAAAAAGTAAATTTGAATTGAACGACTATTGTCAGAAAATTTATCGTTAATTGGGATATTTACCTCACTCTACTAAATAAAAAATTATCGTTCAAAGTAACTCTTGCAAAAGAATCTGTTATTAATTAGGACATTTCATTTACCCCACTATGTCAAAAATGATCGTCCAAAGTAACTGTTGCAAAAAAATCTATTATTAATCAGAACATTTCACTTACCCTACTATGTGAAAAATGATCGTCCAAAGTAACTGTTGTAAAAAGATCTATTATTAATCAGAACATTTCACTTATCCCACTACGTCAAAAATAATCGTCCAAGGTAACTGTTGTAAAAAAATTCGTTATTAATTAGGACATTACTATGTGAAAAATGATCGTTCAAAATAACTGTTGTAAAACAATTCGTCATCATTTGGGACATTTCCCTTACCTCAGACGTAAAAAATGATCGTTTAAAGTAACTGTTGTAAGAAAAATCTATTACTAATTAAAACATTTCACTTACCTTACTATGTCAGAAATGATCGTTCAAAGTAACAGTTCTAAAAAAATTTATTATTAATCAGAACATTTCACTTATCCTATTATCTGAACAACCATCGTTCAAAGTAACTGTTGTAAAACAATTCGTCATCATTTGGGACATTTCCCTTACCTCAGACGTAAAAAAATGACACCTCAAAGCGACCATTGTCAAAAAATCTGTTATTAATTAAAACATTTCACTTACCTCACTATATCAAAAATGATCGTCCAAAGTAACTGTTGTAAACCAATTCGTCATCATTTGGGACATTTCCCTTACCTCAGACGTAAAAAAATGACACCTCAAAGCGACCGTTGTCAAAAAATCTGTGATCAATCGCAACCTTTTCCCTTATCTGTTCGAGTATCGCTCAAGTGGCAACGATACCTAATCGCAGCAATCCTGGTTGCAAATCTCTATCCTCTCCTTCTAAGTCTACAATCAACAATCGAGTTTCAAAGGACCATCCAGCGCCCTTGATCGATCTCAGTTTCTGGTCACGTGAGAATAAACCCTTGTACCCCTTTCCTGACGCGCGAGATCAAGGATGTATCGCGACAGGATGAAGAAGATTGGCAAGATTCGAAGAGTAAATATGCCAGGGCATTTTGGGGATCGAAATAGGGCCGAGGCAATTTCGCGTGGAACTTCGGATAAAAGTTACACCCCCGTCCCACCCCCAGCGTTAATATTACAGGGAGAATGGCGGCCTCCGAAGGCCGGGGAACACGTCAGAGCTGCTGGAAAACTTCTGTACAACACTGTGGCCTAGCCGTATGGCACATATACGCGCAGTTTCCTCGGTGGGCGATGTTTCAAAGTGGTACTCTTCGTTTTCATGAAACGACGTTTCCATGAAATTTCGCGCGGAACACTTCGAACTCGTCGTTGGAAAAATTGAGCAGTTCTTTGGAATTGAAAAGACCCCGTGAGAAACAGTCTCTCCGATGAAAGAATAGTTTTTTTATTTTTTTTATTTTTTATTTTTTTTAATATTGCTCGAGACTCTCGAATATTAATTAGCCATGTTTCGTTCGATGAATAGTCGCGAAATGGACCGTACATTTTTTTAAATAGTTACAAAAGTCGTCATTGTCGAAATTTCTGACAGAGGGCGACCAAACAAAGTCGAACTTTATTTTTTCAAACTGTATTTTTCTACACGGTCGTTATTATTCTGTAGTGATTTTATATTTTGTACAATGTGAACGAAAAAGTATAGTAACGATTGTCGAGAAATTTATGGATAATTGAACGGTTTTTCTTGTTTCAATTAATCGAAATTTATGAATCGATGTTTCGAAAGTATTAATATGTTACTGGTATCGAGGTAGATATTGTTTTATGTGATCGTTTTTCTTCGATTCGTGAAAGGACCGGGGAAACATAAACTGAAATATGGTTTACTGATTTGTGGATTTCCGAGATGGTATTAATTTATATTAATGTATCGGTTTACGATTTTAGAAGAATTTATTTTATACAAGAACCGTGTGCAAGAAGTATGCGATTTTGCGAAGAATCCAACAAGTAACCCGATCTAATTGGAAAAAAGATTTATTCGAAGTTATTCGAATAATCCACCACTCCGATAATAAGTTAGTTGCAACGTAGTCTTGTCAAATTCTCGATGAATATTGAATATCTCAATTTTACCAATATTGCAAGAAGTGTTGGCAAGTACATCGCACTAATGTTAATGAAAATTCATTTCTATACTTATTTAATATATCAACGCCATGCTTGGCATTTAATAAATGGATCGACAAAATGAATGTTCAACAGATGAAGCAAACGATACGTGTAAACTAATTTCACTCTTGACAGAAATGTTTGGAAAGTATTCAATTTTCATATGTTAGTTTGTAGATTCAATATTATATTTTTATTGGATTTGGACAAAATGTATCATTTCTGTATCATGGAAATTATTATCCAAATTTTAACAATCGAAGTCGTATTACTGCTAAAAATACGTCGGTGTTCGTTAATTCGTGTCGCAAATTTTTTTTCTTTTGCAATGCAATGAAATGCAATTGAAATGCAATTGAAATGCATGTCTTGATTGCTCTTTTCGGTAGGTTTTCACTGATTTTCCTCGATCACCCTTAGGGAAATTTAGAAATGCTAACGCTCGTTCGTTACCGGCCCAACGGGTATCGTAAATATTATTCGGCTGTCAAGGATTATTCAATATTTCAATTATAAGTGCGCATTCACTTGACCATTCGTCTGAATAATTTGTGGTATCAGAACACACTGCAAAATTTAGATCGATTTCCCCGAAGCGGAAACAAATAGAGCACGATTTGTAAAAATACCTCCACAATTGTAAAATAGATATTACTTTAAAAACTACGTAATTATAATCCCTTTCTCGTCTCCGCGAAACACTGTAATTTAAAAAACTATTTTTCGTAATTTAAAATAATCAACCTTACCAAAAATCCTAAAAATATTCTGAACATTTGTAGCTCGTTATTTTTGTCATAATTATCAAGGAATAGAAACAGAGAAATGCAATTAAAATAGAAATAATATACAGTAAATGGAGAGAGTTAAATTTAGTAAAAAAATAACCTTTGAGAAGCCCAATTCGATTTAAGGACACTTTTCACGTACCTATTCGTCCTATCTTTCAACACACGCATGAAATAAATAAAATAAATATAGTTAAATCGTCAGATTACAAAGTTTGAAATGCAAACAGTGTATTTGCATCATTTACTTCGATTGAAAAAATTATTTCTTTCTCTTTTGCAGAACTTGCCAATGTTTCTTAAAATTATGACCATTGAAATATTTCCAATATTTTCTTACTACTGTAGTCCCGATTATTTACATTACTTACTTCAATTTAAAAAATTAGTTATTATTCTGTTGCAAAACTTGGCCAATTTTTCCTTAAATTATGATCATTGAAATATTTTCCATATTTTCTTATTACTCTACTTCCAATTATAATTATACTCGTACCGAATGTGAAACTGTATCTTTATTTAAAATGATAGATTGATACAATTTGGAAAAAATCAAGGAAGGACAAGTGTTGTTCTATACGCTTCGATCATTTCTCGATTAAATTGACAAGTTTCGTAAAAAAGTTATACGTTTTGTCGAATTGCGTGTAAATAAACGTGGAAAGTTCGAGCAACACCATTATCGGTCGAGATCAGAAAATTCATAAAGAAACACCTCTTTTAGTGTTCCTGTTCAGGAGACACCCTTAAAAAAAAGAAAAGAAAAAAAGAAGCTTTCCATTGAAATCGATTCGCACGAAACACAAAGGGTGTCCAGGGTCGAGGGTCCAGGGTCGAGGGTTGTGGATTTAGAGTGGCGGGTCGACCGGAAGTTTCTCCACCCCTCGAGACAAACAGTGGTCGTAACCACGCAAAAGGGAAATGTCTGGAAGGGGGGAGGGGGGCGTCGGTTGGTAATCAATATCGTTGTGTACACGGTTAATATCGCCCCTCAAAGACACCCCTATTCTACAGGGTGGCCGCTAATTACTTTCCCATCGGCGACGCGACGTGTAAAATATACTTTGTCAAGGATCAGCCTGTGCGAAACTTCGAACGAGCGTCCATTTAATTAAGGGGTTATGGCATTTTTATGACAGAGAAAAATCGATAAAATTCATTCGTAGAAAATAATACGAAATAGGTACCATTTGGAAACTCGTGATAATGGTAAAACTGTGATGTCTGATGTGAGAATCTGAATCGTGAGAAATTCTTAGAAATATTGCAGAAACATTTGCAAAATCCTAGCAACGATGAAACTATGGCGTTTAAAATGCTAATCTGTGTTTGTATCGAAATTCTTAGAAATAATGTGGAACCATTTCCACAATTAGCAACGATGAAACTATGACGTTTAAAATGCTAATTTGTATTTGTAACGATAAAACTGTGATGCCTGATGTGGGAATCTGAATCGTGAGAAATTCTTAGAAATATTGTAGAACCATTTGCAAAATCCTAGCAACGATGAAACTATGACGTTTAAAATGCTAATCTGTGTTTGTATCGAAATTCTTCAAAATAATATGGAACAGGTACCATTTGCAAAATTCTAGCAACGATAAAACAGTGACGCCTAAAGTGACAATCTGTAAGGGGTGAGGACGTCTGATTAGAGTTTCTAATGTTGCACTTTGCAACTGTACAATATTTAAAAGTACAATATTTAAAAGAGACTGGTTTAATCGACCTTGAATAATTTTGCGTATTACGTATTTACGGGGAAGAACCTTATTCCCCGTTAAATGCTACAAGTCTTACAATTTTTCAAACTTTACAATTCTTCCACGTCACACGGTAGAAAATACTCTCCAAAATAATAATAATAATAATAATAACAATAATAATATCTCTCGAGTTCGAATCTTCAAATCAAACGCAATTCTGTACCTTTGCGCGCAATATACGCACAAACGATTCCCTTTTCGAAGCTCGTTACACGTTTCCTTTCAAATTAAACATTCATTCCTATCGTGTCGATATCACTGTCAAAAAAAAAAGAAAAAAAAATTCGTAAAGACACCCTCTGTTCTCCACGTCACGAAGCGACGTGTACTCAAAGGGGTGGCAGAGGGCCGTGTATCGTGTCGAAGAACTAAAATTGTAAAGTGGCGTCTCGAAGGAGGAAATCAGATCGCTCGGGGCACTCGTTTTCACGCGAAAAGGGAAACCTCGACGTCTCTTCTTTTTTTTGGGCGAAAGAGGAGACCCTTCGAGTGAAAAAAAAAATAAAAACGTAAAGAAACGAGGGGCGGTGAGATCTTGAGCGATTTCACGAGCTGGTTCAAACTCTGTTCAACCGTCATCACCTCCCCTCGATGTTAATTGAAACCACATGTGCCCGTAGTTTCGAATTTTTTTCTACACGTTCGAGAGGGTGCACAAGGGTTGGAAAAATTTCGCCAACGCTGCGAAACGGGGTCGAACTTTCAGTGATATTTTAAACCACTCGCCGTGACAGACGTTACTCAATTTTTCTACACTGTTTTCGCGTACCGTGAATACTACTTCGCTTCCATTGTAGTCAAGAATCTCCCGGTTCACTTGAATCGATATTTCGGCCCTGCTTCGAGCTCCTTTGTGACTTGCTTTTCCCGCGCACGGATCCGTCGCTGGACGGCCGATCATGCATATGCAACTATTTGTCTTTGCACGTTCCATAAATACGGATTCCGCAGAAACGACGTTTCCGATGTCGCTGGTATGCACTCCGCGTAAATATGTATGCATGCTCGTATGCAACGAATCACACCGCTCGATCGCCACGGCAAACAATCGGAGAAAGCAACGATGAATATTCACCGCTGTTGATTACTTAAAATCGTAACAATTCGAGAACTTTCAATCGTAGGCAGAAGAACAGATTGCACTCGAAACGATTCGAAGCTTTCTCTTCGTGGAAAACGTTCATTGCTTTTTCTTATTTTTTTTTTGCAACGTCTGGCGAGGTATGATAAACGACGAAGGGGACGAGTGAAAAGATACACGTAATTGATAAGAAAAGCAACAAAGAAGTCACATTTTGCGGTTATGAAAATAGTAAATATTTTCGAAAGTATAATAGTAATAGTAAAAATTTCGTTGATAGAGATGATAAATATTTTAGAGACTCTGGAAAGTATTTACTACCCGGAGATCCGTTCTCGTGGAGAATCGGAATATAGAAATTAAAAAATTCTAACACACAGGAAGGAAAACATAAATGTTTCGAGTAATTCCATTTTATTCGGTCCGAGTGGGAGAAAGTATGTAACTCAAGGGAATAAGGCGCGTTCTGAGAAATTAAATTTAACCGGCTGCTGGTACTTGTGTCGTTTAATGTACCGTGTTGTAAATATTTTAAGGGATCTTCTCCGAATGAATTAAATTAACCGTGAAAAATGGTCACGAACGAGAATGAAATATTAAAGTGGAATACGGACACTGTTATTCGATCGAAAATATCTCAGTGGAACGTTTTTGCGATATTAGATTTCGATCAATTATTTTCTTTTACTATTTTTTCTCTATCTTTGACAAAGAGTCTTTGATCAAATATCTCAGTGGAACGTTTTTGCGATACTAGATTTCGATCAATTATTTTCTTTTACTACTTTTTCTCTATCTTTGACAATTTTCCAGCGGGTAATTTAATTTATTCGCGAAAGATTTTTTCTGTTTTTAATCTCCGTTACGTTCGAACCTGTAACATTGTTCCCAAGTAGATTTTAAAGTAAAATATTTACAAAATTGTTATTAGGAGACAAGTATCCGAAAATCCATTAGGTTCATATTTATTACGATTTCATTCGTAACAAGAAACTCCATTACCGTCGAGTTCCTGTCCTTGGGTCCTTATTATTTAATATCTATGTTACTGACCTCCTTAACGTTTGTAACCACCGCTCAGCGCATATGTATGCCGATGACGTGCAAGTTCTATACACATCAGAACCATCCGGAATCAGTACTGCGATACAGGAAGTGGAATCGGATCTTGACAGAATACAATACTGGTCCGCATCTCACGGTCTAAGCTTAAGGAGGTCTTCTGGTAATCCGGCTTCGGAAAATCGATTCTTTTTTCTCATAATTTCTCCAAGTATTCGAAAATATTCGTGCAATAGGATCTCCTCCAGTTGGTGAAATTAACGAAGTTACAAACGTTTAAAGAGACCAGTGTACTTAACGAGAACGTTAAACGAGTTTTTCTCGAATACACATTTTTTAAATTGGCTGACAGTACAGATTCATATAAAACTTGAAAAGAAGTACTTGAAACAGTAGACATTCTTTTATAGCACAAAATACAAATTTCAAAATTTGATATTATTCTCTATTTTTGTCTCGATGTTCAAACTTCGAAAGCTCCAATTTTTTTAATTTTCAAAATTTCTTCCCCCGTAGTGAGGCGTTCGAACCAGTTCTTCGAGACACGTTTCACTTAAGATCGTGTAACTCCCGTAATTTTTATCATTTTCGTTTGTAAAAAATCGTGAATCTGGCGTAAACATGGACAAACACGTGTGAAGAAACTACGTATCGGAAAATCTTATGGTTTCTATAAAAAAAAATCAAGAAGGGTAGACTATCAGAAGACCTCTTCAAACCCTAAGAATGCACCCTCCTTAATTATACATTATTATTAAGTTACCAATACTTTATATTTATTATTTTATTATTTATCATTAAAGAAGCATCTTCCTATTTCCATATCCATTGATTTTGTTACCATTTCTGTTAAAATTCTCGAAAATCTTGGTCTTCGTCGAGCAGCTTGGAAATTTGAACACGATGTCGTGAATCTGTGTCGTGCTGCCTACTCCTGTCACCGTATGCTATATTGCTCTCGTCATCTTCCGTGCATGCCGCAGAAATTTCTCTTGTGCCAATCTCTCGTAATCTCCACATTCGATTATTGCAACACTGTAATACGATGCTTGTCTTTCCTCTAATCTTTTCTTATGTATGCAACGTGTCCAAAATTCTCGCCTCCGGTTTATATACGGCGGTCGTAAATTTAAT
The DNA here is from genome assembly GCF_051014685.1 of Ptiloglossa arizonensis. Taxonomy (NCBI): domain Eukaryota; kingdom Metazoa; phylum Arthropoda; class Insecta; order Hymenoptera; family Colletidae; genus Ptiloglossa; species Ptiloglossa arizonensis. The sequence goes on along the minus strand of NC_135059.1, from coordinate 9,501,522 downwards.
TACCCCTCCCCTCCATTTGAAAAGTCTGACTCGACACGGAACAGAGATAGATGTTCCACCTTTGTTGCCCTATTCGCACCGTTAAATCTTTAACACCATTCATTATCCACGTACTGACTTGCATCCAACCTCGTACCATTTTCTTACATTGCCTCGTTTGTTTTATTTTTAAACGTTCGTGTTTATTTGTATTCGAGTGTAACAACTCTTAGGTCTAAAAGTAACTTTTGTGCAAGTTGTTCCTTGTACGATAATAATTCTGTGTACAGTATCTACAGTACGCGCGCGAGAAGATTACATTCGTGTCTATGTCGAGTGTTATTATTTAAATTTTTTATCCGTATTATTTTCCAGTTCTCTCTTTTCATATTAAATTATATCTAATCTCGTACTATCCGTTTCCTTACACTGTTTTATTTGTTTTATTTTCAATTGATTTATGTCGAGTGTTATTCGTTCAAAAACGAATTTTCCCGCGCATATGCGCTTAGTCTGAATGAAATTTGAGGTTAGATTCAACGTTAAGACTTTCATCTATATTATTTCCCATTTTTATCTTCTCATTCTTTATTTTTCATATCACTATATCTCCCGAAGAAGGTCAAGTCCTTTTCTAATCGAAACGTTGAGAGTATTTATTATTTTTATCAGCAACAGTTGCTGGTACAACTGACAAAACTTGGACTGGTTAATTGCCTTTTCCTTATCGAGGTTATCTGAAAGCAAAAGAAATTGGACGTTTCGCTGCTTCGAGATGTTAAATAGACAAAATTATTTTTAGAAAAATGAAGAACATCTTTATTGTAGTTCTCGAACTTATGAATATTAATCGTAGAAGGCAGAGGGGTAGTTTCGTGCGACCTATATCCACGATTTTCTTTTTCGTGGAATATCGAAGAACGTGGCTCCGAGGATACGCTAAAAGTATTCCGGAAGCGTCACGGAGCGCGCAAGGTTTCCGCTCCCGTGGCATCCGGAATAAAAAGCTGTGACGATACGCGATCTTTTCACCCCACCGTTGCTCGAGCTCTCGTTACTCCGCGATATTCACAGAGAATGTTCTCTCGAGATCTCGTGAAAAATTAAACGCCAAAATTCGAGCCTGTATGGAGACTTTAATGACGAAAATGTTTTGTGGAATAAATGCCAGCATCTTTGAAAACGTTCAATGGTATTCAAGGTGTCTTTGTGTAGCTTGACACATCTATCTTAATAGAGCGTGTTGGGTTTCAGACCTTAAATCGACTCAAGATCATTTATATGAACTGTGTTCAAACATGAAATTAAAGAAAAGACTTTATTTACGAAACCTTTCGTTTAAATTTAAAGCATGGTGTTATGAACTGTGTTCGAACATAAAATTGAAGAAAAGACTTTATTTACGAAACCTTTTTATTTAAATTTAAAGCATGTTATGAACTGTGTTCAAACATAAAATTAAAGAAAAGACTTTATTTACGAAACCTTTTTATTTAAATTTAAAGCATACTAGTGTTAAGAACTGTGTTCAAACATAAAATTAAAGAAAAAACTTAATTTACGAAACCTTTTTATTTAAATTTCAAGTCGAACAAAAGAATGAAATAAAAATATACTAAGATCGTACAATTTGCAATAGATTGCGAAAAACTATTATTCTTCTTTCGATTTACTGCTTGTTACGTCATGGACAACAAACTTCTGTGGTAAACTACGAAAGTTACAAGTTAGGGTATAATCGCTTCACAATATGAGAGGCAATCAAAGTTATCGTTCGACAAACTTTTTCTAAGTGGAAAGTGGATCAATAATAACATTTAACGAATCCAAAGAACCAGCATGGTATTGCACACAAATACAATATGTTACCGAAAAATGGAGAATATATAATTTAATAAAATGTTTATATACTTAAAAAAAATCTTTTCTTTAAAAAAAATACGTTCAGTGAATTTACTTGAAAAAAATACTTTCGGTGAATTTACTTGAAAAAAATACTTTCGGTGAATTTAATTTTCACCGAGAAAAAAAAGAAAAAACGAAACGACTTTCCGAACAACCCGATATTACTCGCGAATGAAATTTCATCGGATAAAAAATCAAGTCCACGTATGGTGAACCTTTGGCCATCGTCATTGGTGAACATCCCGGAGCGCGTATTGGTATCTCGATAGGATCGCGGTCGGTTTTTCAGCGTTGGGGAAAAAGATTGGAAAGGCTTTTCCACAGGTGGCACGGCACAGATAGCAGAGGCCGCGTTAAAGATAAAAGGGAACGCCGAAAATTGATTTCCGACAAGGTGGCCGCATTTACATAGCCCGGCCACCCACGACTCGGAACCCGCCGCAACGCGCCGCCGCCGCCGCCCCTTTCTTCCTGGGGGAAGGAACCAACTCCTATCCGGATGCATTCGAGTCGAGCGCGATTTGCATTCCCGTGGGTCTGACTTTTGTTAGACACTTTCACGTGCCGATGCACTCGAAAATGTTACGAGACAGTCGCGAGGCGAGGCGAAATTCCGAACGACGGACGTCAGAGTAGACGTCATTGTTCCTACCTTGTCCCGTTTCGTTTCCATCGTTCTTGTTTCGTAAGAATTCGCGAGAATTCCTCGTCGAATTTACAAGTACGCGTGGACACGTAACGCGAAAAGGAATCGTTTCGAAGATTTGCCACGAGTCGAAACGAAAAATTCGGTTCCGTTCGTGTGACGGGGTCACGGACAACTTCGAGACGCAAAAGACGATACGGGTGGTCTTTCGTGAGCATTATCTCGACAGAAAGCGGGCACGAAAGCGGAAGAGAAGTGTGCCGTGCGGCGTGGGGTGGCATAATTAAAAAGAAACACCTAGCCGCGGTAACGGAACGCGTGGCGAGGAGCTCCGATTGCGAGTGCACCTGGCGTTCTTTACGCGCGCGTTCCAGTCACAACAGCTTGGAGAGCAAGTGACTCGCGAGGCGACGCTCGACGGTCTCGAGTAGCAACGTCTCGTACGAAGTCCTCGCGTTGTTCTTTCTGTTCTTTTCTCTTCTTTCTTTGCCTTGAAACGGAACATTCGTTGGTGGGAAATGGATTGCGGCGATACTGTCGAACCTCGACAACTCGAATCTTGGAGCGATTGTTAAAAATTGTTGTTACACGGCCTCGTGTGCGATGATCAAATTTATGCGAGCGAAGAAGGGACTGGTGTGTACTATACGTTGTATGAAAATATTCGGGACGTCACGAGTAACGTGGACAGAGAAATAAGCTACTATGAATCTCATGTGTAAGGAGTGGGGGAAGTAACGGGTGTACCTATTGTGTTTTTATACCAGATATAAAATATAACGATACAGATAACTACCACTTACCTTCCCTCATTCTTTGTACACGAGATTCAGTTTGTTTGTTACGTATGTATATAAAAATATATACGTGTAAAGGTATAATTAAGAAAGAATGATATTTAACAATTGAATTTTTTCTTTCTTTAAGCCGTTGCAATTGGACAATTATTAATCTTTGTATTCAAACAGTATGTTCGATTCTTCGTTCGTTGAAGCTCTTTCACTCGAAAATTTCGTAAAGACGAAACCTGTCACTGGAGGATTTTAGTTCTTCCCTCGAGATTCGACTGTATCAGTATGCCTCAGAAAATCTAGTTCCAAGATCTTAATTTATTAAATGATAATTACAGCAATAATTTCAAGTACGATAATACACGGTCTTCCTTCTGGCGTGGTTCCAAAAGCAATTACATTCCTTTGTGAGACAATGATAGTTCTTTAGATGCAAAGAACGACGTACATCCACGTTTGATGTCATCGTAATTGCTCGGTTAAGACGATAATCGAACCGAGCAAGGTCTATATTATACACCAGGTGGATTGTATAATTCGCGTTATAGAATTATAGTTTTGTTTCTAATAATGACGCAACGGTACCAAAATTTTCATTTTTCGCAGCTCGTTCTAGAAATATTACAAACGATGAAAATGCAAATAGACATAAGACGTGTATATTTTCAAAATCGGCATATTAAGAATTTATTCACAGGGATGGTTTCCAAGAGCTTTTTAACAATTTATTAATACGTATTTCATTCGGTGGACAGTTTGAAAGTAAGCAAAATGTAATAATAGTCAGAAAGCAAAATGATTGAAATACGCAACATTTTTTATGGTTGGATAGCGTAGTTGATCTGTTTAGTATAATTTCGATTGCTAATTTTGTAAATAAATGTCTCATTATTTGTATGCTTGACACACATGTATTAATAGATGGCTCTTTTCCAAACATTGTTCTTCTCCTAATTGTCGTTGAAATATACAGCATTTATTTGTTTTCTATTTCAACGTACTATTGTCATTGACAAATGCACACAATACATCTGAGCAACAATATGGAGTACCTAGATATTCTAGAAAAAAGTTAACGATCATTCATTAGTTCATCCACGTGTACTATATCGTTTTGGCATTCAATCCATTATGTTGACAGCAGATTTAATTTTGTTAGAGAAATAAATCATTTCTGACATACTATTATACATAGTATATGAATCGACTGTAATATTATCGTGAGAGGTAAAAATATGGTAAAATTTTTAAGTAACTTTAAACGTTGCCACATCTTTTGGAATATATTTTTTATTTTCGTTAAAATTGTCAATTTTCACGATAAAAGATCTTTTTCCAAGGAAACGTGAATTTTCTTCTACGAATACAGATTTATATTATCTCTACGTTACATAAATGAGACTTCGTTTATTTCCTTGTGAAAGACAATCGACCTCAAAATTGATTTATAATTAACAAGCTTCGTGAGCCCTTTTCTGATACAAGTGTAATATTATACAAAGTAACATAAAGTACAAAACGATAAACACATTGATAGGACGTTAAAAAATTAATCAAATGATAAATACCGAGTGGAGAGATACGCAAAGTTTTAAAAGAGTATAATTAAAAAAAAAAATTGACACGATTGCTCAATTTCATTAGTAGTTTCGACCATTCTGGTTATTTGATTACCAACCAAGGTTCTATTTTCATCATTGTAAAAGAGCCTCGTGTTACGCATTAATTTAAGTGGTACTTTTATTTCAAGTAGTTCCAATAGGAGCAGGGTATCAACTATGCCGTTTATGGTCTATAATATTACATCATTATTTTTTCTTTTACTAATCTCTGATAACAATACACGATGTGTCGCTAGAAAGTTACGAAAGAAACCCTGAAAGAGGTTTCGTGACACATCGAAGCGAAATAATCACTATAGACCCGATGTATCCAAACAAGAAACACTCAGATTACCAAAATACCTCGGTTACTGAACAACCATGAACGAGTAATCTACCTTATTGACACAAGTGTACAACAATAATGATATTGTGATCGTTTGAGAGACTACTGCAGACAAATGAACATAACTCACTCTCAAACGGTTGTTGACGTCACCGAGTTAAAACAAACAGAATTTAATCGAATCCTAATTAAATTATTATACAAGTTAAATCCTACAACTACGAGCTAAGGAACATTTCAATCGTTCCTGTGTCACGATCAAATCGAAAGGAATATTACTAATAGCAACTCAGCTTGCTCGACGAAACTTCACCATTGCTTTTGAAAATGATCAGTTAACAACTTCGAGTGATAAATTTCAAACAAACCTGAAATCTTCGATACGTGGCAACTGTGTGTCGCAGCTTCTGTTCTGCATTTAATTATCGCTAATTTAGGCCATACCCTTGCACAGGAAGTTCCGATAATCTACAGGAAGTGCTTCAATATACCGGGTGACCCTTAATGGCTCCAATCCCTATATTTTTATTCTTAAGGGTAATAATTAAGGTGCTGTGTCGAAAAGTAAGGTCATCTGTGCAATTTATCTTCGAGCTTGGTAATTACTGTTTTGCTCTAATTTATCAATTTATCGAGAATTCGTTGTACGTAAGAAAAGAACGATTAAAGAGTAATAAAATAAGAAAAATAAAATAATTTTATTTACCATTAATTGTCGACGAAACTGATCGTCTGAAAGAAACATTGTTTCGCGATTGACAAGCTTTTGGCCAATCACAGAATCTACGAGAATAAATTTTTCTAGCCTAACAATTTTTATTAGTTTGGCTATCGTGTGATTGCAGTTGTTTGTAAGATAATAATTTGCAACAAAATAGCTGATATTTTTAAATTGAAGGTTTCGTTCTTTCCCTAAAATTTATCAGTTCTTTTGACGTAAAATGAAAATCAATGAAGGAAACAAATATAAGGGACAATTTATATCTCAGAAAATATTTTTAAAACTTGAACTAATTATGTTGAGAATACGAAACTTAAATACAAAGCCATTTAACTCGTTTACATATACGTATTTAACATATTCCAATAAAATTTTCTTCTCGGATAGTTAAAATATGTTTATGTGCCTTGAAACCTATTTTTCCTGATTACGATACTTCCTTTCGTTATAAATTGGCAAATAGAATTTTCCAACGTTCAGCTCGATACGCTGAAACTAATAATCAGTCCACTTTGAACACGAGTAAAATTTTGTAATTAATTCGCTCGACTTTCACTTAACTGACTCTGTACATTGGCTACAATCTCCGGCCTCGATCGACCGCTACAAATAGTTTAATAATTTCCACACTAATTTCTACACGTCGATTGTAATCGATACTAGTATACACTTTAAAAGTTAAAATACATGGGTCGAAAATATCGAGATCTCGATGCTTGAGACTCGACGAAAATACTCGAGTAGAATCAAATTAAATTCTCGAAAGTATCTCGTCGATCGAAAAAATCTCAAAAATCTTCAGGTAAAATCTCAGGAATATTCGAGAATCTCGGATACATAAGTAATTCTAAGAATTTCGTGAACTTAAATAAATGTTGTACACATAGATACTATATACGTATAGGTATACCTATATCTGCTATACCTATCATTTGTTTAGGTTGTCGAAATTTTCAAAAATCCCAAGATATATATTTCAGAATCCTCGTGTACTCGAAAATCCTGATACATCCGAGATTCTCGAATATTCCCTCATGGGATCTCGTCTCGATCTCGAGAAAAATTCTCCACTCGAAATTTTCCAAATAATCTCTGCTCAAAATGCAGATCCCTTGAATTCTGGCTGTCCAGTCGTTGTTCGAGATGCACAATGTTCAATGACGTTGGAATTGATTATTAATTCGCGTCCCAGAAGATGCAGGACTGTTACGAGTGGGGGTTGCAAGACATTCTGAAAAATTTAGGAAATACAGGGCAACGGGGGTAGTGGCGATCGATCTTGGTTAAGAGTTTCAGGGGCTGCATGGATATTCGCAAAAGCGTGTTCATAATTACCGACCCAGATCCGCGATAACTCCGGTTTTAGGGTTAATTATAAATGTTCTGCAGTCTTATCTTGGTCGCCGCATCGACGAAGCAAGTCGTTGAAGCTGTAGACCCTGGTATCCGTGGAAATTTTCGACGCTGAAGAAACTCACGTATATATTTATAGAAGATGCTCCGAACAAATTCGTTAACATCGAATAAAGGAACTAAAGAGATCAGAATTATTTAAACCGTGACCACCTACTCGCCTGGATCCCAGCTCATGAAATTTTCTACGTGATTTTCTTTTTAGAAATCACGTTTTTAGACATTTTTCTTTTTAGAATTTTTTGAACTGCAATTTTCTTTTTAGACAATCACGTTTCGTATGTTCTTCTTTCTTTTGGAAAAATGTGCTCTCGTAATCGGAGAATGTACGTATTAATTCTGCATTGTTTGCTCACATCAAGAAAAAGAAAATTAGAAGAATTACCAGTAGATTAACTTAGCTTCTTAGCAAAAGAATCAGTGTTCAGTTTGTTCCCATTGGCATTTATCAATGGCAAGAAAAGAAGGAATAACAAGTAGTTTATTCTTGTTTTATGTACGTCAGGGTATTGTCAGTTCAAAATTTTATTTAATTCGACATCTTGGAATTTTTGCCTAATTGTAATTAATTACGAAGTGGATGTCGTATAAAATTGAAGGTTTCAGTTTTGGGTAAAGTTTCTTGTTTTTTTAACGTTGAATACACACGAATGAATAAAAGAGAAACGACGAACAATATATCTGGGAGTATACTGTTGAAACGATGAATCAATTAGTTTGTAACTTTTCGAGAAATCTTGATAATCGATTGAAAAAAAAATACGTTGGAATCTATCGAATGGAACACTTGTAACGCTTTCCACGTTCTTGAATCTACTTCGTAATCACCACAATATCCCCTTAAACGAGCAGAAACTCGGTGAAATTTAAATATTCGCGGTATGAAACGAACGCGAATACGGTGTCTTTAATTTTGAGAAACGCGAGAAATTATCAGGCGCTGATTTCACTGTTGATCTAAGCTATAACCTGCTTGCCTAATCCTCTTTATGTGTTTGAAAAATCCACCGAGGCAACCACGTCCAGGCAGCGAATAAATAATTTTTCAACGGTCTTATAAAATTTCGCGCAATAGAAGCGCACGGAGCCGCATTTAAATTTAAATTGAACGAAATTAATAAAGTTTTCGGTATTCGCGGAACAAAATATATTTGCAAAGTTCTCCAATTATGTATCTCTGCTTTGATATTCATCGTGCAACCAGTACACTATATTTTGGGGGCCATCGAGGGAAAAACGACGAATCTGCAAAAATACTTGTTTCAAGGAAACCAATTTTCGGGATTAAAGTTCGAGAGTCCACGTAGGCCGACCATGGGGACGAAAAAACAAGGAACAATCGTTGTTATTGAAATTACACGAAAGGATACTCTGCTAGGAAATTACGTGGACGAAGAACAAACGGGAGCACCTAGAACTAAAATGTACTTTTACTAACGTGAAACTTAAGTGAAGATTCTTTGCCCTCAGAATGCATCAGTGTGTCCACGTAATTAACTATAGCTTTTGGATGCATTTTAAAAGTTGAAACTATGATTCTTCGTGTTACGACGTGAAAAATACAAGTATATTCGATAGCTCGTTTATTAGGATTTACGAGTAATGGGGTTCGTTAATTGTAAATATTGTTGGAAAAATATGCAAAAGTGTAAAATGGCCGTAGACAATATCTAGAGTTATGATCCAATAGTGTCTAGAAGGATTTCATCGAAATTTAGGCTAACGATATCCATAGAGTTTGTTATCTTTCGTACTTGAAATATTTACCTGTACGTAGAAGTATTTTTACATTACTCTGGGCTCTGTTTATATTAATTTCTAATTTTAATCGATCTCTTGTAATTTCTTCAATTCTTGGAGTTCTTCGAATGCTGTCGAATTCTATCATTCTTTTTCGACGACATAATTGAACCATCAAAAAGAAAACCCAGCACCTTTTTCATTACGTACAGTTTTTCCATTTTGTTAAATTAAAAAATACTTTAGAATTGAACGTCAACAATCAGAACGCTGACGAATCGAAATACTGATTTTAAAGAAGCTATTTATTATCATTGAAAAGACTTATCATCGAAAAGAACAGGGTTCGTTCTTAAAATATTGAAATTTAAGGAAAAATCTGTTATCGTTGAACACGTGCATTAAGAAATATTAAACTATCGTAATTTTATTCCGCGATAAAAATTATACACCCTCTTCGGTTATCGCGCCTTTTATTTTTTCTCTCATCGATCGATTAAAAGAAAATTCGTTTATCGGAAATGTATTATCTCCCTCTTTTTTTTTCGATAATCGACGTTCCATTTTATTCTTTTTCGTTGGAGGTTGTATAACATCCTTTCGAGGAGGGCCTTAAAATAGCCAGTGAAAAATAGAATGTTGGTATCGACAAATGACCTTGAACTTACACAATACGAAATAACCTGCAACGATTGTTATTTGCGTTAAATGATAACTAGAATAATGTTTCAGCGATGTAAAAATAATTTTGAAAAATATTTCTCATCATTATTCATTATTCTAACTCGAATGAATACTTTATTTTAAATGTCCAATATTGCTTCGTAATTAGAGAAAATTTGAATGATGAATAATTAATAGAATAAATATGTTTTCAACGTTTCTATCGTATTACGATGATCGAGATTCACGTACGGAATTGCAACGATTGATTTTTCACCTGGTAAAATCTAATTTAGTAAAATTTAACGTTCAACTATGTCATTTCGTGTACAAAAGTTGAGAAAATTGGCCAAAACAAGCGAGCGTTAAATTGTTAAAATCAGGCAGCTAGTATGTTTACAACTCACAAAGTAATATACTCTTGTACGTTACATATTTATGACAATATTTATGGTAATTTTATAACGGATCGACGAAAAATCTTTCGGCTTGATAAATAGATTACGCGAGTTACAATATTCTGATTCTATACGTTAAGAATAAATCTATACTTTTACTCAAACATAATACCTAATAAATAAACCAATGTACACGTTCGTTTAAATATAGTATCTATTAAATAAACGAATTGATAACATATACAACAATTCGGTACAAATCGGTAAATCAATGATTCAAAATTAGACCGTAAGATTTCCTTCTTCCTTTTTCAAATAAATTTTGTTCCAAAACTCGATTCATCAGACGACGCAATGGAAAAAATAATTCAAGCTACAATTATTCTCTAGCAATAATAGCGTATAATTACAAAGATACTGTTAACTCGTTTGTTAGAAATTTTAGAGTCAAAGGCTCTAATTCAATGACAAAAATCACTCTAACACAGAGTGCATTACACAGAACAATGGAACTGGAAAGAGACAATCCACCACAGTAAGAATGAATACTCAACTTAAGAAGAATGCGGTCTCGATATCGATAAACCCAGACCACCGAGTAATATTTGCACAATTAGATCCCACGATAACCAATCGTTACCAACCGATAATACTTCTACTGTAACTTCTTTTCATAAACACGAGTGTAATCAATCTATGTCTAGATTCTCAAAAGATCTGTGTCTTTCACCTCATAGAAAACTATAATCAAGTAGCTCCTTACACCGACTTACAACTGACTTTTTATACTAGGTACATCTATACAATACTTCTCTTCCTTGTACCCTGTAATATTTTCTTTTCAATAACCCCCGACAATCGCTATTAATTCCCGCCAAAATACGAGTACCCTCCCTATTTTCGAGCGACACCGGTCGTTTGTACTTTTAATTAAACAAAAGTGCTACGTCCGTCCGTTCGAAGGAATTAATTTATTCGACTACAGACAGAGGGTGGTTGTCCACGAAGGTCGCAGTACAGGTTGCGTACAGGTGGAAAGAATGTGGTGCACGGGTGTTGGTGGCCGTTACACGTAAAACCAGATGGCAACCGGGATGTGCTGGTCGCGTTTGCCACTTGATATTAATGGTCCTCGGTTATCGAGCCAGTAAATCAAGCACCGTGGTTACGCGGGAGTCTCGATAAGTGGGCACCCCTTAAATCGCGAGAACCGAGCCACCATAGCTACTCTAGCTACCCCTAGGATTCACCCTTGAACGTCTTCCGGTTCATCGGGCACACCGAGGACTTTAATATTCCGTTTTATGGATACTTCGTAGTTGTCCATATTCCCGGCGATATATCACTTTTAATTCGTTTACGTTGGTTATATTTTTACGCGCGCATCACCTGGAGCCTCGTACTACGGCTACCGTATCCACAGTTAACGTCTTCCATTATAACGGGGTACCAGGGGGACTTTAATATTCACATTTACGGTTGCTCGATAGTTGTCCACGTTCGTGACGATATTTTACGATGCTCGAGGTACAGCAGCTTAAGGGATGAAAGCGTTCGAAAGTCGTGACGGACGAGGGGTGGTCACGGGTGCCTGGAAATTCGGAAAATTTAGAAACATTTTGCATTTTCGCGAAGCGGAGTTGTAGTAGTTACGGAGTAGTTACCGGGAAATGTGTTTCCTCGGTGCTCGTAACACGATTCGAGGGATGAAATCACGCCTTGGAAAATATACGGATTTCTCGTTCTCGAGGGATGGATGTGAGAACAGTGAGAAACTTCCAAGGGAGGATCAAATGGAAGTAGTGTCCTTTTTACAAAATTGCATGGGAAATAATTATTGAAATACACGTGAACTTTTGTAGTGAATTTATGTATCGAGTCTTCTCTGTAACTTCTTTTCATAGATACGAGTCCAATCAGTCTGTGTGTCTTTTGGCTCATTTTTGTCACGTCTTGATATTTAGAAATATAAATTTGTACTCGGTAAATTTACGGAATAATACCTACTTCTCTGATAACTCGTTTTGTAGATAAAACTATAAGAAAGTAACTCCTTACACCGACCCTTGCAACTGACTTTTTATACTAGGTACATTTGTACAATACTTCTCTGTAACTTCTTTTCATAAACACGAGTGTAATCAATCTATGTCTAGATACTCAAAAGATCTGTGTCTTTCACCTCATTTTTGCCACGTCTCGATATTTAGAAATATAAATTTGTCCTCGATAAATTTACACAATAATACCTACTCTCCGTGCAATACAAGCTCGTCAATTTATACTTTTTCGATAAGAGATACGAGCTGGAACCACGTCGTCTCTCCGCGGTTAGGTGCCCGGAATAAAAGCTAGGTTCGGATATAATTAATATAATAATATAATACTTACATATAAGATATTATAACTAATATAATACCTATTCCCCGTAACCTCTTCCCGTGCATAAAAGCTCGTCAATTTATACTTTTTCGATAAAGAGATACGAGCTGGAACCACGTCGTCTCTCCGCGGTTAGGTGCCCGGAATAAAAGCTAGGTTCGGATATAATACGATGTTCGAATGGCAGCCTGTTACGGTCGAAGCGAATTCGGATAACGGAGGCTCGGACAAAGAAGGTTCCATCGTATTTCAATCGAACCCGAGCACTGGAAACAAGATAATCACGGTGTAGGAGCAGAGGCGGTATCGATTCTCCGCACTTGTCGTTTACAGTCGTGTCGTAAATTACCGGTAAATACAGTCGACCAGGTGAAACGGTTCGCGGACGTAACGCGCGTCAGCACGCGGTTTAAAGGCGAAAGCTCGATGGTACGGGACGACAACGTTGAACTTCCACCCACGCCACTGGAGGGGAAAAAAGAACGACAAAGGGAACAGGAAAGAACATGGAATCCGGCCTGTGAATTTCAAGCTCGGAGTCCGGGAACGTCATTATTTTTAATCAGACGTAAACACACGCGACGACCTACACTGGCATAGAAAAAAAATTTATTCGTACACTGTATTATAAGGAAATTTTCCTAACCTACAAACCTGATTCCAATGAAAGTTTGCGTACATCTGAAGCATACGTGGCCCGTACGTGATACAATTTTTTTGTTGACGAATAATCTTCTCGAGAGGATAAAATCAACGTCTGAGAATTCAAAATTTCTTTATTGTTTCAAAGGGGGGACACCACACTGACGAGACGAAAAAATCGAACAAAATTGTTAAATGGAGCTGAAAGTTATATTTATATTCTCTGAAAAAGACTACATTTTTCATTTATAATTTCATTTATGATAGCTACTTAGAAAAAAAATTCGCCAAATTTACTCATTTCTTGAGGTCTCAAAGTGGTGTCTCCCTTAATACAATTCTCTTAGGAACCTTTTTTCCTTTTTTTAGGTACATTTCTTGCAAGAAAATTTCTCTTGTATGTCTCACTATTACGAGATTATAAAGAAAATAGAAAACGTTGCAAGCTCTCCAATCGTCTGAAAATCCAATCGGGGACTTTCTCTTTTTCAAATAAGAAAAAGAAAATTACTTCGCAATATTGCGAAATAAAGCAAAACTTTCCGTACGTAAAATGTTCAGCTGTTAGTGCTCTAACATTCCGTTGCAAGAAAGTCTCAAGAAAAGTTGCATTAAAAGAATAAAAAAAAAAAAACATTAAAACCTTCGAAACTAGATTTCACCTTCTCGTAGAAATATCCTGCGAACGGATGAATTTCTCTATATAGTAAGTAAAAACGGAGAACATACAATTTAATAAAATATTTATACACACTAAAAAAAACCTCGTTCTATTTCACCAAACAAAAAACGAAATCACTTTCCGAACAACCCAATATATGCACTACTACGTACACCAGAAACTTTCATTAAAATCAGAGTGTTCGAGTCAAGAAGAATTTCCTTGTAACGTAGCATGCGAATACTTTCTCGAGCCTAATATACTAAGTACTATAATACTTTCTCGAGCCTAATATACTAAGTACTATAATACTTTCTCGATACGCTAAACACAGCAGCGAGGATGCTCTAACATTCCATTGCAAGAAAGCCTCGAGAAAAGTTGCATTAAAAGAATAAAAAAAAGAAACATTAAAACCTTCGAGACTCGCTAGAAATATCCTACGAACGAACGAATTTCTCTATATATTAAGTTGTCTATATTTAAGTATGTGTAAACGAAAATGATTTCAGTTTCCAAACGGAGAATATACAATTTAATAAAATATTATATGCGCTACCACGTACACGAGAAACTTTCATTAAAATCAGAGTGTTCGAGTCAAGAAGAATTTCCTTGTAACGTAGCATGCGAATAGTTTCTGGAGCCGCTGTATACTCCCCGTGAAACGGATACGCTAAACACAGCAGCGAGGATGGAGTGGTTCAAGAAGCTTCGAAGCCTTTCCACTCAAGTAGATCGAGCGAAGAAAGAACACCGACCGCCGGAATAGAAGAAGCTGGATCTTTTCTTCTCGAGCGGTCACAGGCCGACAGGACTCCTCCAGCATCGCCACGGTATCCGTTAAGGATCGTCCGGGAGACGAGAAAGGAGATTATTTAAACAAAAGTTTCACGTAGGACCGGGCCATTGTCGTTCATCTCGGTCGCGATTCGATTGGAGCCGCGTCTTTTGTTTCCGGTGGAATATCGCGGAAAAATCATCCCCCGCAGCGTCCACCGTCCCCATGATGGTTCAGCTTCCTTCCCACCCTTCTATCGTGAGCTCCTTTTGTTTTACCTCGCGCTTGTTCCGAGCCGAAATAACGCCGCGTCGGAACAACACTCCGCGTAAACGAAGAACGACATCTCGCCGAACAACAAGGGGAGCCCTGAAACTCCCCCGGAACTTGGACGTGAAAGACGCTGGGATTCCGCCCCCGGGGGTGGTTGCTGGGGAACACGGATTTTCTGGGAACGTTGTGCCTCGCGTCACCGTGTTTTTCAACGTGGAAAATAATTACTCGCCGCGTCGAGTGGCAAACAAATCTTCTATACCAAGACAAGTTCCTCGTCGCTTTTAACCAACGTTTGCCTCATCGAGTGTAAATATTGATTGTTTCTTTCTTTTTTTTTTTTTGTTACTTAAAATGGTTGGAAGATACTTGGCTTGAAAATACCAAGGTTGCATTGTAAAGTATTGAGTTGTTCGGAAAGACATTTCGTTTTTCATAGTGGTGGATATGTAATTTAATAAAAGGTTTATACCTTCTGGAAAAATCGTGTTTCATTTTCGCCAAAAGGTGAAATTACTTTCAGAACAATCTAATAGTTTGAAAAGTAGTTTAGGAACCAGGTTTTTTTGTTACACTGTCACGTTTATTTTGTTAATAGAAATTTGTGGAACGACTGTTTTAGTCGGTCATTGTTATATCTTGATTAACAAGGGATGATCCCCAATTTGAAAATTCAACAAATTCTAAAACCTTGGGAATACTTAGGGTACATATAATAGATGTATATTTAACCATTTTTATTGCTCTCCAAATTCACTTTAAAGGGTAGAAATTGAGCTTCAAATATTCGGCTATTATTTTATTCATTTGTCGTAACTTGGAAACTACACAAAATGGAAAAAGGTTTTCAGATGAAACTCACATCTCAAAAGTAGATTCATCGCGATGAACGATATTTAAAATTCTTATTCAATCTTTTGAAAACATCGATCAACTATTCACCAAGTGATAGATCTAGTTCGAAGATCATCTTTGTTTCTTAAAAAGATATCGTAAATATAAAAAATCTGAAAACTGTGAAACTTCTTCCTCTTTCATTTCTTTTTAACATTTACTACTCGTAAGAAAAACAGGGACCAGTAATATACCCTGTTTGCTTAAATTGACTCTGTATCGACAAGCATGTATTTAAATCCTAACTTGTCCTATTCTTTCTTCCATATTTTCCACAATGCTGCCACATTGTGGACGTGGAGTTCCGTCCGTTTAATTAGTAGGTCATTATTTCCAAGAGCCACCTAGTGGTCACCGATAACAGCATTGTCACCAACGACGATCAACTCGGACCCTAAAGGGTAGCCCCTTAAGAACTGAATCTGGTTTAGATTGCGGTTACAATCCCTGGACTAAACCTGTACAATTGTACGCAAGTACATACGGTATGCTAGGAGATTACGTCCGGAATTATGGCGGGTCCTATTCGTTCAGAGGTTATTTCACGGTCGTGAAAAGGTTGTGTGTAGTACACGGAGAGATCGTAGGTTGCCAACGAATCGGATTAGTCGTCTAATCTTCAATTACACACATTTTTGCTATTGGCTAAGACGATCGCGTATAGAGCGTCTGTCGCGTGACGAAGTCGAGAAGAGTGATCGAAACAGAGTGAAACGAAGCGATTACGAACGACTGGCACGCATTGGCGTAGACATTGACCGAGAATATTAAATATCGGTGGAACAAAAAATTTCTCGAAAAAGTGACAATTTGATTGCGTAGAAGTAGAATGTCTAAAAAGCGCAGATACAGAAGGTCTTATTGCGCAAAAAAAGTTTGCAAACGTAGAGAATAATTATGGAAGAAATAGAGAATAATTATTGGGAAACAAATTGTTATTATCGTCGAGAACGAGTATTACAATTCGGTGGAATTTTTTCATCGACTTGTCATACAAATCTATCAACTCTTCTTCTTCGTATTCGTCATGATTTTTGGAATCAGTATCATCTATTTTTCATATTATCCACGATGGTTTCGAATAAATTTTCTTTTACGTAATAATCGTTGTTCCGTAATAATGTTCTTTCGTACATTTGCAAAAGTTTCGTTCTGCAGTAAGAACCCCGTATCTGTGTTTTTCTTTTTTTTTTTTATTTCCCATGGACATGAAGATTCTACTTCTATGGAATTAGACCACTCAGAGCTCAAATGAGTAGGGATTGGGTAGAGCAAGGGACTTGGCAACTTACGATCTCTGCATAATGTATACTATTGGGTTGTTCCTCAAGTCATTTCGTTTTCCAAAATGGAGAATATATGATTGAATAAAACGTTTAGACACTCTGAAACAATCGTGTTTCATTTTCACCAAACAAAAACGAAATGACTTTCCAAACTACCCAATAGTTACCAAGAAATCAGATTGGTCATTCGTCCTCGAATTGCACGCATTTTCATTCTTGGCTGAGGTGGTCACACATGCAAATCCATCGCGTGACGAGTGTCGCGAAGAAAAAGAATCGAAAGTGAAACGAAGCGATAACGAGCGACGACTAGCACACATTGGCGTAGCCATGGACCCAGAATATTAACTACAGACGGAACAAAAAATCTCCCACACCGACGAATTAATTCTCAGCGTACATATTCGACGAAATATTTTCGCGGACTTATTCTTCCAGCTTCTCCAACAACACTTCCAACGCATTTACGATAAATAATCGTAGATATACAATTCCTCGAAGTCCATGGAACAATACCTTCTCAATATTTCGTATACCAAAGGCACCCAAATTTCGATCTTTTCAACATCCCCCTTTAGAGTGTGTCACATACATTTCTTCAGATCTCCACTAAAGATATTTTAATTTGGTTAATATTGACGAGAAATTTGATCACTCGATGAAGTCTCCCAATTGATGATTTTCTATATTTCCCGGAAATTCGGAGATTACGGTTTACGAGAAATCTTCCAACGCAATAAGGATAGTGATTCTGGTTTTATGCAGTGTGACCTTCGCACTATCTAAATGCTGTGGTGTCCCCAGTCCCCCTCTGTCATTCAGTTTGCAGAGACTTGGCAACTTACGATATCTGCATAGTATACTACCATCCGTCCCGTATATGCCTGGGGAGATGGCCCCTGAACGAATAAGAAGACGTCACGATCCCAGACGCAATCTCCTCGCCCACCTACCGTAGTTCATAGTGTCCGTTCGTATCATGAGTAATTCTGACACGAGTGATTCTTTGATGGGACGACAATACACCGATAAATTGTGGAACAACGTCCCGAACCTCGTCACGAATTATCCCAAAGGTTCGCCGAGCAGTTAGGTACAACCAACCCGTTCGTGCAAACATTTTCGTTCGCAATGAGGTTACACAGAGAGGTTATGTTACGCGCGTATAGACCTGCAACAAATGCTCGTCGCGGATTGCGCGCGCTCGCCACGCTATATAACGGGTGTCTCGTAGTTTTAGCAACGAGTACTCCGTAATTGTGAGAAGAGAATTGGACGAAAAGATAAAGAAAACGAAAACGAAACATTCTCACCGAACTTTATCCATGAACAAAGGAATTTTGTCGATTATTTTCTCGGTAATTGATAATACAATTATCGCAAAATATATCTCGAATTACACGGTCTGTTACTTATCGATTTACGTGAAGATTTACACGGTTTGTTAATTATTGATTTACGTGAAGATTTACACGGTTTGTTGGTTATTGATTTACGTGAAGATTTACACGGTTTGTTACTTATTGATTTATATGAGGATTTTTGTACGTTGAAATGTAATATTGGTATATTTTTAAAGTTGAAAAGTAATTGTATGTTAATAAACAGAATGTTTTACAATTTGGAGAGTGTTTTAATATATGTGATAATGTAATAGAAATGTAAATGTGATTATAATTACATTTGTAATTGTACAATTGTAATTAAATTTAGTTAATTTGTGGTTCAAAATAGGTAGTTTTAGGTGAGAGATAAGTATTTGACAGAATTGTATACTTGTCTTTGAAAAATATTCTCAAATAGTGATTTTGTACGTAAAATGTATTTTTAAATTATTAGTGAGTTTGAAATTTCGAAAATATTACTTTTATTATAGATATTTTAATTCTATGCCGAAGAAGCAGTATTTTTATTTAAATTAACGTTTTGAAATAATTTGGTAAATAACATCCACGTAAAAGATTATTAATAGGGATAAAAGCAAAATTTCTGTACCCTGTAATAATAATTGAATATAAAAATAGAAAGAGAGAAATACAAAAGGCACTGCGTGTTTGTTAATATGAAACAAATTAAACATTAACTTGTTCGTAACGTGTATAAATAACATCGATACAACAGAAACGAAAAGTTCCTTTCACCGCTGATAAAATAACATTCGCACGTCCGTGGAATGAAAAATAACTTACAAAAATACCGATAATTACAAAATACCAATAAGAAATGTCTACACACGTACACGCGTAGATTTAAAGAATAATTAAAAACAAGGAAATTACAACTGAAACCTGCACACATAAATTTACATATAAAAAAATAATTCAAATTACGTACAATTAAAAACTGTCCGAGTAAGATCGCATTCGGTTACGATTTATTGGTAACACTGTCGTGAATATGTAATGAAAAGTATGCAAATTTAAATTGGATTCCGTTACTCGAGTTCGCTGGAAAAATTCGGTCCGATAATTTAACTTCCACACTTTTCTTTCTTTTGTCCGACTATACTGTTCTACTTGTACGTAAAATACTCGTCCGGTTCGTTATAATGATATAACGATGTTTCTCTCGAGTATTTCGCTTCAAGAGTGTACACGTGCTCGATGAATAATCATTCGGGTAACGTTGTATCGAATTGAACGTTTGGTACCAATTGTACCTACTTGTAGGGTCGAATGGATACTTTTGGGTCGAATGGATACTTTTGGGTCGAATGGATACTTTTGGGTCGAATGGATACTTTTGGGTCGAATGGATACTTTTGGCGCACTCTGTATACTCGGAGAAACTCGTTCCCGATACGTCGGGCTCCCTCGCCTATCCGCCTTCGAAAAGTTATCGCAAACTTTTAATAGCCAATTCCGATCTTTCGTTGATATTCGCGCGAGAATCCCGCGCCCAACGCTTCCTCCGCAGTGACGCAAGCGGCGCGAGCATACGTACGTCCAGAAGTGAAACAGAATAGAAAAAGAATTTCCGATCCGACAAGACGATCCCGGAATACCATTCGGCCGGCTCGTATGTCGATGGATTGGCTACAATGGATTTATGCAGATCAATCCTCGATTAGGTTTCCCTTTGATACCTCACCGGGCGCCTCCTATAGACGCCATTGATCCACGAGACTTTCTCCTCGGGTAAGAAATAAAACATCGTTCTTGAAACGCGCGCAGGGTGCGCTGTCGGAGAACGATAACGGAACGAATTTTCTTCAAACGTAGATTAACACGATTTTAGTCGTGCTCCATTTTTTACGATCGTACACAGCGGCACGAAAAAGTATTCCTGGAGAATATTGCAAGGATATTATATATGTAAGAAGACTGATTTTAATGAAAGTTTAAGGGTGTACGTAATAGTGTGTGTATAGAGAGAAATTCTGTTGTTCGTGGGAAATTTCTTCGAGAAGGTGAAATCGAGTCTCGAAGGTTTTAGTGTTTTTTTTTATTATTATTTTAATGCAGTTTTTGTTGAGACTTTTTTGCGATAGAATGATAGAGCACTAAGAGGTGAATGTTTTTTGTATGGAAAGTTTTGCTTTATTTTGTACTATTGTGAAGTTGTATTTGAAAAAGAGAAAGTGGGACTGTGAAAGTTGATTTCGGACGATTTAAGAGCTTGCAATGTTTTTCTTTCATTTTCTTGGTAATTTCGTAATCGTGAATGTATATGTGAGAAAGGGGCATATAAGATTATACGAAGATCGACCGTAAACGCTTTGTTAGAAGGCCATAAGCAAATATTGAACGCAATATGACATGTGACATAAGTAATAATGGATGACGGTTCTATCGCAGGATACGAATCGTGTTTATCTTATGTGTGTACTTCCATGACATTTCGCTGTCTTGAAACTATTCAGCGGGATTGATCGCTAAAATTATTAATAATCGTGTTACATAATATGTTACATATACATAATCATAATGTGTTACATATACATTTAAATAATCATAATATGTTATACATACATATATATAATCATGATAAGTTACATATACATTTAAATAATCATAATATGTTACATATACATTTAAATAATCATAATATGTTACATATACATATACATAATCATACTATGTTACATATACATTTAAATAATCATAATATATTACATATACATTTAAATAATCATAGTATGTTATACATACATATATATATAATCATAATAAGTTACATATACATATAAATAATCATACTATGTTACATATACATATACATAAACATAATCATACTATGTTACATATGCATATACATAAACATAATCATACTATGTTACATATACATATACATAATCGTATAAACAATTACATATAATTCTTAATCATTATATTTCAGAACGTCATCCTTGTTCTCGTGTCCATAGAAATATTTAACGACAAATTTATTTTCCAATAAATTTACAATATTACGCTACGAATATTGAGAATTTTATCGAACTTCTGCAAATGATCAATTCGTTGTGCTCTTGTATTTCCTCATGTGAACCTAATGATGTAGTAATTTCGTCGACATTTAAATATAATTTTCAGCATCGTGCAAACACATATATAAGATAAACACGACCTTTCGTATTCTGCAATAAAAAATCCATTAATTGATTCGTATCATTAATTAACAGTTAATCCATACACCGTTCAATATTTGAATCTGATTTTGTAACAGAACCAATTTATAGCCAATCTTCGTATTTATTTCTTATTTTCATTTGTAAAAGCGTGTTTATGAAGATCGATGCAAAAAACTCGAAATACCCAGTATAAAATACAGACGTAAAAATATAAAAGTATACAAAACACAGAAGTCGATAAGAAGCGAAACAATAAAAATTAGAAAAAATATACAACAAAATATGAAAATACGTAAACGATCGGGTTAAATTTGCCATCGGTGTAAACATAACCATAAATCTCTCTTCGTACGAAATTAAAAATTACTTCACCGAGGCAAATCTGCGATTTGTGTAATATCTACGAATTTGTAAAATTGTCAGGACATCGGAGAAATATTATCGACGCCAGGACCGTTAACAGCAACATTAAGAGAATTAATAACGATAAAAACTTCCCCTCTATCTCTTCCCGCCTCTTCCCCTCTACCATTTCGTAGCTCGTTCAATTACGAACATTTGTTCGAAATTTTCGCGATTACATCCGTGTTGCAATATTGAAAATAATTTGCGAACTAAACGTACTCGCATGTGCCAGTGTCCCTAAGGAGGTTAATCATCCGGAGAGGTGTACGTAGCGCTCACGCGCATACCATTCGTCAATTTAATTGAACGCGCGCGTCCCGTCGCCATATTTTTTCCACGCGCTCATTCCGCGGCGTAGTTTTACAGCCCTCTGGTGCTCTATTATCGCGAAATGACGCTCATCTCCTGGACCAGCGCGGATATCACGTTTCTATAATTAGCGGGAGCTGTCGTAAATCGCGTCCAATCACCGACGAAATCGCGAATAGACCATCCGGAGCGTGTTGCAAATTCTCGACGATTGTTTCAGAAATTAATTACACAATAGCCCGGTACGTTCGACTGAAAGACAACATTGAAATTCGGGAGTGACATTTTGCTCGAATTCAACTCTCGATTTCGTTGTTGCTCCGTTAGGCCGATCGAAGCTGAACATTACGAAACACTCGTTTAATTAACAATTCGTATCGTATCATTTATAATTCTAAGTGTCTTCTAACGGACATTTAGGCCTTGAAGCGATTTAAAATAATTGTTATATTATAAAGAAAATTGTTATATTTTTCATTCAATCTTCGTGGCAGTATCGTTAATGAATCGACGACATTTTCCCGATGAAAATGAGTCCAAACACAACATTGTTCGAATTATTTTCGATTATAGTCATCCCCGTTTTCAAGTGATAATTCTTAGGTTAGGTTAAAGTAACGAAATCATGTCCCACTATTGTATACTTACGTTTGTATAGTGCTTAACACATGTCGGATTGTGTTTCTTTGATCGACGAAAATAAAATTTGTTTATTTGTTATTGTTGACAAGTATTGTTAACAGATTTGTGAGAATTTGTCGGGGAAAATGAGTCTCCGCTCCTCGCTATTTTCAACTAGGTTCATTTTCACCGATAACCCTCGCAAATCTATTCTGAGTAACGTTAGAAAGATGTAATACGAAATTTTTAAATTGTTAGTTCGCTCTTCGTGTTATTACTTTGTCACTGTGAGGTAAGAATCAGTTGCTCCGAGAGCGTGTAATGCGAGTCACGCTTGGTGTCGTTCTATCTCTCTCACTCTCAGAGATCGTCCCATTCGTTTTCCTCATCAGACGATACAGAAGACACTTGGCCTCGGCTCTAGATACAAATCGCTACCCATTTCGCTTTCAAGCCGCCCGAAGATTTCAAGTTTCTCACCCGAAAGCGAAAGTTGCCGTGCAAACAAACTGGAGAGCATTAAGAATTCCAGGCTGGCCATTCTTATAAAAACCGGCCTCGAAGTTTATAAACTTGTACAAGTTTTGAGAAATCGACATACTTTTCGACAATTTTATTTATCACCCCAACATCGAGAACTCGTAGTAAAAAAGTTATACGTCCGAACATCGTATAAAGCTTTTCGTTTCTTCTTGACACTTCCTTTCGTATTACTTTCCCCTCTTTTAACTTCTTCTTCAACCGTATAGTACAGAAAAATGTTGAAACAGTGTAAGAAATTTAACATTGGATGTTTGCAGCAAGTGCTGCAAATAAGATGTTCCATTGAAGAATAAAAGTAATGTTAACGTGAAAAATATATTATTTTACAATGTTCACACATTGTATCGTTAAAGAAAGTTCGTTGAAGCGGAGAGGTGAAAAGCAATTGGCAAAAGCAAAAATAATGTGAAAAAAAAAACAATTGTTTATAAAAATATCTGATCGGAAAGCCTCAGTGTCTTAAGAAACGTTTATATATCTAAATTCGTACATTCTGAACCTAAACTCATTCAAAAAAGTCAGATTCCTATTATTAATCCTGATGTAATCTAAATCCAACATTTAGTCTATCGCAAACCTTCTCGACTCCAATTCAGACCTAACCTTGTTTAATTCAATTTCTACCTAAGAAAATTCCACGTCTTGGTACCTACTTAACCACATACGATTCAATTTTATTCAAATCCAATTCACTATTAATTTATCCCGCAATTTCTCAGTCCACCTTGTATATCTTTTATTTTTTATCGTTTCAAATTCTACCTAAGAAAATTCCACGTCTTCGTACCTACTTAACCACATACGATACAATTTTATTCAAATCCAATACACTGTCAATTTGTCCCGGAATTTCTCGGTCCACCTTGTATACCTTTTATTTTTTGTCGGTCGATCGGTGTCCGCGACCAACAAGCGCAAATGCAAATTCATTGTGAACACATTCCAATGTGTAGCGCGAAAGGAAGCTAAACCAAGCCGCGGAATGCTTCCACGGGGAGTTAAGTCGATAAGCTAACCGCGTGGCTGAATTTAAACCACGGCTTACTGTACTTAAGAGCGGTTCAACACATGAAAATTGCCTGTCACGTGTAATTATAGGCCCGATCGAGAATCAGATTAACCGTGCACTACGATCAACGACAAGAAACCGGGTCACGGGGCCTGGTCAAATAAACTTTCCTCAATATCGCGTGAAATTAGCGACCCTGGCTTCCGGAAGATGCTGTTACCCCCGTTGAACAACAAGTTCTCGACGTTGTACAGTAGAAGTTACACTGGGCTCGAAAAAGAAACAGCCGAGTATAATCAACACGGATCGTTGCAGGAGTATTTCGCGAAGAAATAATAGTTAAAAAAAACTGCTCCATCGTTTTTCCTTCGCTTTGGTGTACCGTAGCGGTGCATAACAATAACAATAATAAATGGGTGCGCAGCAAACGACGTCAGAAGGCTCCGTGGGTCCACAAAGAGCCGGCTCGTAGATTGTATAGATGCGTCCATTTTCCTCGTCGTTGACGTTAAATATGGAGATACTTTTCACCCTTACTTTTCCCATAAATATGATATTTCACGGCCTTGAATTTTCGGAACACCATCATAAATTTCGTTATTCCTGGCCGGTGAGGGCCGCGATAGTACGAAACAATGCCCAACGAAAATCCACACCTCCATTCACCGCGTTTAATAAAAACTTCCATCATCCGAAAGCACTACAGTGGCCCCCTTCAGCACTCCATCATGGAAGCCTTTCTTCTATTCACATCTTAAATTAATAATATCGCAAACGAAATTTCACATTTACGAAACACTTAAGATGTAACGAGTTCTTTTCTTTTTTTGGAAAATTATGAACATTTCGTGGATAATAATTTATGTGCTCGATTCGTGCTACACTTTTCAGGGATCATTTTTTATTTTAGGTTAGAGGCTCCATTATGAAAGCCTTTCTTCTATTCGAATTTTAAATTAATAATATCGCAAACGAAATTTCACATTTACGAAACACTTAAGATGTAACGAGTTCTTTTCTTTTTTTGGAAAATTATGAACATTTCGTGGATAATAATTTATGTGCTCGATTCGTGCTACACTTTTCAGGGATCATTTTTTATTTTAGGTTAGAGGCTCCATTATGAAAGCCTTTCTTCTATTCGAATTTTAAATTAATAATATCGCAAACGAAATTTCACATTTACGAAAGACTCAAGATGTAACGAGTTCTTTTCTTTTTTTGGAAAATTATGAACATTTCGTGGATAATAATTTATGTGCTCGATTCGTGCTACATTTTTCAGGGATCATTTTTTATTTTAGGTTAGAGGCTCCATTATGAAAGCCTTTCTTCTATTCGCATCTTAAATTAATAATATCGCAAACGAAATTTCACATTTACGAAACACTTAAGATGTAACGAGTTCTTTTCTTTTTTTCGAAAACTATGAACATTTCGTGGATAATAATTTATGTGCTCGATTCGTGCTACACTTTGCAGGGATAATTTTTTATTTTAGGTGTAGAGGAGATACGAAGGTCAACTTTGCTTTTTTCTTTTTGCAATGTTTTTATATTTATTTTCTATTATTGTACTTCACTATAAAAACACATTTTATTTGCACTGTAAAGCTAGCTGTCAATGTACGAACACTTTGTGCAAAATTGAAATATTTTTGTACAACGAAAATTCGTTACTTGTTCTTTAAATAAAGCCAATAAAATTGAAGTTTATAGAGTGAAATTTTACTATTCGTATACCATTTGTGGATTATCGACCAAACACAAATATATACTTATATCTCCGATTAATGTTTTCGAAATATTTTTTCAAAATGGCTCCAAAAATAGTTCATCTACAAATGTATTTTTTACACCGTTGAACAGCGCAAAGCTCTCTCTTCGAACAACGTTTAAAGAAGGGGTGATTGATACGATTCTTTCAAGTGCGTAAGGAAAATGGAAAACCCAGGAAAACTTCTCCAAGGTTCCGGGGAATAGAGTAAGTAAATTGCCGGTAACGACAAACAGAGTCGAATCGTAATCCCCACGGACCGTTAAGAAAAATCACGAGAAAATGGAAACGAGAAAATAAAGGAAAAGCGGAGTAAAAATCAGCTCTCGAGCTAATGAGAAACAAGACGGTAAAATCAATCAGCTTCCACTGGAAATCGATTCGCGTACACGGTGAACGAGGAAAGCTGAAAGAAAATTAATTCTTAAAGGGATATATATATTCTCTTCTGAAGACGTTTTTGAGATAAAGAATTATCATTTTCCAATAGATCGAGGAATTGAATAATTTTTGGACACGTTGGGATATGCTTCGAGAAAGAACAGCGTTATTTTTGTGTACTTGAGTTTACTATTATTTAGGTTATTATACGTTTACCGAAGTGTACCATTTTAAAGCTCGCAATATCCGAAACAGGATTAACCAATGGGTCAATTTTTTATCCCAAAAGAAACTTAAAAGCGACGTCTCGAGAAATTCTATTCTAAAAGCTTGAAAAGAGGGGCACTGCTAACCTAGCTGCATCTTCGACAATTTTTTAAATATTTTCTCACGAGAGAAATTATGTATTGACTTTAAATATAGGTCGAAACCATGCCACGAATCCCAACGTAACTTATAATTTAAAGAAAGAAATTCCAAATAGCACTTGAGGTATCGACCTCAGTATCTTCGACAATTTTTAAATATTTTCTCCAAACAAAGCAACGTATACTCATAAGTAAAAACCATGCCACGAATCCCGACGTAACTTATAATTTAAAAAAAGAAATTCCAAATAGCACCTGAAGTATTGACCCCAGTATCTTCGACAATTTGTAAATATTTTCTCACGAGAAAAATTACGTATAGACTTTAAATATAGGTCGAAACCATGCCACGAATTCCAACGTAACTTATAATTTAAAAAAAGAAATTCCAAATAGCACCTAATGAATCGACCCCAGTATCTTCGACAATTTTGAAATATTTTCTCACGAAAGAAAAATTGTATTCTCCTTAAGTCATACCGCGAATCCCCGCGTGGCAATGTCTCAATTCTTGAATGAAAACTCTCTCAAAATAACAGGAAAGAGACTGCCCGTTACCGTGGACAGGTCCCTTAAAACGACGAGAAGAAAGTACAACCGGCTGGTGGATTGCGTCTGTAATCATTAAATTAATCAAGGGACGTAAACGAAGACGGAGCGCTCGCCATTGTCGATTGTCGCTTGAAGGGCCCGTGGCGTGACAATTGAAAATCGACAAAACAATGGCATCGTCGCCTCTAACCGAAGGTGCTTTCGTCGGGTTTCCTTCTATTACCAGAGCCACGTTCCCCATTAAGAAGCTCCACGGAATAAGGCCAACAAGAAGGTTCAGAGCATCGCAAACGATCGTTTCGCCCCGTGGAAACTGAGTGGCTCGCGTCGAAACACAAAGCTTTCCGAGCCGGATTCCTGAGGAAGCTTAGGCTTTAAGCGTGGAGGCGAAGGAGAGTGTCGGTGCTGCTCGGAGATTTCGAAAGCTCGAGATCAAAGCCGGCGTGGATAATTTAACGCGGCACGCGTCGGGACGGGAAATTAAGCAACTTCCCGGCATATCTACCCTCTCTCTCTCTCTCACTCTTATTATCTCTCTCTGTGTGTGTGTATCCACGTTAAAAAATTCAAGCGTCGAATCGTCCCCCAATTACGCGTTCAAGAGTGTTTTCCTATGGGTGGTTAATCCGCGAACGGAATAAATCCACGGAATTAAAACGACGTTGGTAACGACCCCACGCGGGATTACGAATTCCTTTAATCACGGGTTGCTTTTCTGGGCGAATCAATTTGTCCGTGTCCCGTTTATCGCCGCGATAAATTCGGTCCGCGAGCATCGGGTTAGGTAGGATGTATTCGAACGGGACCGGTCCCCACTTTACTATGACGATTCATTAATATTACTCTCGTTACGAATTTATTGCCGGTCTTATTGTTCGCGCAATCTCGAGGGACAGTGGGTCTCATTAATTCACCGACTGCTCCGCTCCGTGTCCGGTCGTTTCGATTTGTCACGACCGCCACCCTTTCACCGTAACCTAACCCGTTCCGGCTACTTCTGCCCATTGTGTACCCATTGCTGATGGAATTTTCCACCGACACTGTGACACGCCGCGCACCGTCGATTCTATTCCGTCTTAAAGCTCGATTTGGGTTCACCGGTTCGGACACACGGTGATCGCACCGAAACGGTTTCGTTCGGACGAACGTGGTTGTGGATCATTGCTACCGAGAGCGTTCAAAGTGATTTGGTAATATCATAGGTCGTTCCATGTAGTACTGTTCAATGTAGTACTATTCAATGTAGTACTGTTCAATGTATTATAGTACCGTTCAACGTAGTACTATTCAGTGTAGAACTATTCAATGTAGTACTGTTCAATGTAGCACTATTCAATGTAGTACTATTCAATGTAGTACTGTTCAATGTAATTCAATGTAGTGCTATTCAATGTAGTACTGTTCAATGTACTACTATTCAATGTAGTACCGTTCAACGTAGTACTATTCACTGTAGTACTGTTCAATGTACTACTATTCAATGTAGTACCGTTCAACGTAGTACTATTCACTGTAGTACTATTTAATGTAGTACTGTTCAATGTAGCACTATTCAATGTAGTACTATTCAATGTAGTACTGTTCAATGTAGTACTATTCAATGTAGTACTGTTCAATGCAGTACTATTCAATGTAATTCAATGTAGTACTATTCAATGTAGTACTATTCAATGTAGTACTGTTCAATGTAGTACTGTTCAATGTAGTACTATTCAATGTAGTACTGTTCAATGTAGTACTGTTCAATGTAGTACTATTCAATGTAGTACTGTTCAATGTAGTACTGTTCAATGTAGTACTATTCAATGTAGTATTATTCAATGTAGTACTATTCAATGTAGTACTGTTCAATGTAGTACTATTCAATGTAGTACTATTCAATGTAATTCAATGTAGTACTATTCAATGTAATTCAATGTAGTACTATTCAATGTAGTACTGATCAATGTAGTTCAATGTACTACTGTTCAATCATTTTTATCAAACGACAAACTTATCGAGCAGTACTGTTCAATGTAATTCGATGTAGTACTGTTCAAGATAGCACTTTTATCAAACGATAAAACTTATCGAGCAACCTAGTACTATACTGTTCGATAACTTTTATCGAACAAGGAAACTTATCGAACAAACTAGTATTTAGATACTTCGGAGGGTGAATTTACGCGCTGAGACGAGTGAAAAATGGTCCATGAACGTACCGTTCATCCACGAAAAAGCACAATTGTATTTCTATCCCCACTTTAGTTACAGTCCCATTAATTCTTCTACTGTCATAGGCGTGGGTCGCTGGTGACCGAAAACGTCAAAACAGAACAATTTCCTTCCTTTTGTATTATATATTAACGTTGAATGGGTGAGATTCTCCTAATAGAAATACGAGCTCATATTTATGATTTTTAATAATCGTTAATGCGTTGAAATTCATTTGTAACTAACAGAATTAATTTGCGTTTATCAGGAATAATATAAATCCGTTTAAACTCATTCCTGTCTAGATGAATTTTGCATAATTACAATTAAAAAGATAACTTTTACGTTTTCTTGCATTACAAATTCTCCGAGGAGCTGTTGTCGTCTGAAGCACCTCGGATAATTTGTAATCCGAGGAAACCGAAGTTACGCTACTATTTAATTTTAATACGATCTACTTTTATTTCGATTGTAATTACACAGAATTTATGTAGATAGAAACGAGTTTAAACGAATTATATTATTTTTAATTAAAAATTAATTATTTTAGATAATTAAAATTTCTCAAACGAAAGTTAGGTTCATACGATGCGTGGTTGTATTATGAAAGAAGACACTACCTTTGATTTTCTCTTCAAGATCCACGTGAAATAAAGATCAACTCCATATGAAATAACATTTATTGCTTCATAAAAAACCGATAAATTCTAACGAAATAGAGTTCGATACCTTGGAATGTCAAAGAACATATATAACGATAAACAAAATTTCACCAAGCTTTGTATTATTGACCGAAATGGTTTCATCTACTACCAATCGTTAATAACAACACATAATGCATCGCTTTCCGTACGAATCGAATTGAACCCTAACATTTTGTATCCGAACGAATCTAAAAGAAATTCCCGATTACACCGTTCCAATTGTTCGTTAAAAATTCATTTTCGAAATTTCATCTCGAGTAGGTCCCTCCGCGAGGAGTATTTTCATTAATAACTTCGCATCGGGAAATTGTTTCGTCAACAGACAACTTCGCGCGCCATTTATTTGAACGGTGCTTGAAGGATCCCCATTATTTAATTAATAAAATGAAAGTTGTCCGAAATATTTGCAAACGAACATTTCAACAAGACCGAGTGCTTTCAATTACTCTTCTCTCGTTATTTACCGAATGTGCAGCGTTGGTCGTAGTTTCCACGACGAATTTTGAAAAATAAATCGAGAAGTGGCGAAAGTCGTCACCGTGAATTACCACGTTCTCGCGGAGTACGATTGTTACAGTGAAAAGCAAGTTTTAGGCGTACACACGAGTCCATTAATTCTTGTCGTTCGAGGAGAATTCGCTTCCTCGACGAGCTACCGGTTGTTAAATTATTACTAAATATTCTTGCCAGTTTCTATTAAACACGTATCGTTTCATTTTGTAATATACAAATTAATTCGTGAATTCGTGTAAGTACTTCGGTGAGTGAATCTATCACGCTAAAATTGATTTTAAAAAAATTATTACAATTTTCGAATTGCGAAGAATTGAAGAAAATATGTTCAATCCGCCTCGTGCTTCAATATTTTTATTTTCGAACCGTTTGGAATGAAATTGTTTATTCAACGAAAGCCACAATGTACTGTGCAGAGTTGAGAAGTCGACCTCTAGAATGATTTGAGATTCGTGTAGGGTGAAACTTTTTTTAATCGGCTTTCAAAGACCTAAAACTAAATAAAAATTAATCGATAGTGTTCACATTAGCTGTAAGAGTTCCCCTATAAGTGTTCACATTATAGGAAACGCTTTGAACATTTTCTTTGATTCTTCGTAACCTTGAAAGCAAGAAACATAGAACACACGTTCGCGACACATTCTTTAATTTACTTCAGCGTGTAAATCGCGAAACGATTGTAAATTTTTTCGAGTAAGTTTACGCGTATCAGAATTTACTCCGAAGATGTAACAATGCACAACGATCGGATCAATTTTCATCATTTTCGATCCTTCCTTTTGTCTCATACCGCAACTCGTCGATCCGCGGATCGAACGTGTCGCAGTGTGTTCCAAACGAACAACAATCAATATTTAAACCCAACAGAAACGTATGAAATTTCTCGATAGGACGTTGCGGAGTTACATTATCGTTATTAATCTACCACAGGAGTAAATATACGTGTACCGTTCGAGATAATATCGCGTAAAGGTCATCTGCAGCCGGGGGCTGCTTTAAGAAACATAAACTGGCGTTATTCTTGTTATTGTTAAACGTCTTTATTATGCACGTATGATTACCGTGGGCGATGTCCTCCGGTTATTACCGTGTTTGTTCACGGTATTAATTTACGATTTTCTTGTTACCTGGGTAAGATCCGAGTAACTCGTACCATTATCGCCGCGTACCGTATTATATCGCGGTATAATCGCACGTACGCGGAATTTATCCTTATCAACAACGTTCCACGCTCCCACGGTGAGACCATGGTTACTTCGTACCGCGGTACCAACGTCAGTGGTAAGAACGTACTAGTTACACTTGACAGATTACGCGTCCTCGCCGCGAAGGTACCGGGTTGAAAGTTTGATTAAAGCCTTGAACCAGAGAGCTCGCTGGCCCAGGTAACGGTATCGTATTGCGCGCCGTGTCCTGGCGAAACCGTTAATTTCATCCTGTCTACGCTTGAAAATGGTTCGACACACGCACAACTGCTGGTGCACGGGGAAATCGGAGACGCGTCGGTCTGGGTTAGGTCTATTCGTGAGTTTCATTAACCACAGCGTAGGCGAGGTTGCCGCGATCGTTTGGAAAATGATAGTGGGAACGCGATTCATTTGCATCTGTATTAATCGACGTCCGGGGCTGGTGTAGCTGGTATGGTAATCGAGCGAGTGTTCCATTCGTGACGTATACGCCAATAGCGACGGGCGAATGACGTTTCTTCGTATTGTAATGCTCTGGGGATTATTTAGGGACCGAATAGTTTCGATGCAGTGTTCATTGAGAGCACTTAACGTGGAGGAGACGCGTTCGCGAGCCTTTTCTCGATTCTTTCGCTGTCACCTTTGCAGAGTGGGGATGAATCGGATATTACGACGACGTGGAATTCTTAGCGTGTAGAGCCTACCGAGCTTTTAACGAATAAATACATTTGCACCTATGTTAAATACACTTGAGCTTCTGTGATTCTGCCTTGTCTTTGTAAGATGGGAATAAGTCGGAAATTACGAGAGCGTCGAGTTTCATATCGTATAGGATCGATCGAGCTTTCAACGAATAAATACATTTGCACGTATACTAATCCACTTGAGCTTCTGTGATTCTGCCTTGTCTTTGTAAGATGGTAATAAGTTGGAAATTACGAGAGCATCGAGTTTCATATCGTATAGGATCAATCGAGCTTTCAACGAATTAATATATTTGCATCTGCATTAATCGACGTCTGGGGGTGGTGTAGCTGGTATGGTAATCGAACGAGTGTTCCATTCGTGATGTATATATGTCAATAGCACCGGGCGAATTGCGTTTCTTCGTATTGTAATGCTCTGGGGATTATTTAGGAACTGACTAGTTTCGATGCAGTGTTCATTGAGAGCACTTAACGTGCAGGTGACGCGCTCACGAGCTGTATCTCGCTTCTTTCGGTTCCTGTGATTCGTTCTCGCCTTTGAAGAGTGGGGATGAATCGGAAATTACAAGAACGTGGAATTCTTAGCGTGTAGGATCAACCGAGCTTTCAACGAATAAATACATTTGCACCTATGTTAAATGCACTTGAGCTTCTGTGATTCTCTCTTGCCTTTGTAAGATGGGAATGAACCAAAAAATTACGAGAGCGTGGATTTCTTAAAGCGTAGGACGAATCGAGCTTTCAACGAATAGATTATACATACCGTCAACTTCTACGAGTTTCTCGATACATAAAGGAACTCTTACACAGCGATAGAACTCGAAACGCTAAAGATGGTATACGATTCTCTGTGCACACAATTAATAGAAATTTATAAAATATATCAGATTCAAATTCAGGAAGGTATTTATAACGGAACATAAATAATCTCCAAAATCGAAATGACCACACTACACGATCAAAAACGCGTGTGCCATTTTCAAACGGAAATCTTCTTCGAAATAAGCCCAAATAAATATCTAGATGATACATTTATACTTCTTAACCAATTATACTTCTCCTGTAGAAATACAACCGCAACGATCGTTAATTTCCTCTCTTTTTACCGAGAATGTCATCCGTGTGTCCCCTTTCACCACATGGGATCGTTATTGTTTCGAGAAATTAATTATACCGCGTTAAAAATAATAGTAACGTCCGCGATGTACGTTGCGATGTACAGCAGGCCCGAAGAGGTTGAATTACATTGCAACCCTTAGCGCGGTCAGCTAATTACACGCGAGCTCTTTGGCCGGTGGCTCGAAAGTACCGAGGAAAAGCGTTCCTCAGCTCGGCAGTTTCATTTCATTAAACTTCTCGGCCTGCGCACGACCGTGCCTCGCACAAAGTAATCTTTCAGCAATCAAAGTTGCCTCAGGTTCCACGCTCTGGCGCCTCGATTCATCAACTTAATTCCGATCCAGCCGTTTCTCGATGTCTGCGACGCGGATAGTTTCAACCGATCGAAACCCCTTCCGAATCGAGACTTCTTGAAAATATTCTACAAACAGACGTATTGCTGACGCGGTAGAAATTGGTCCCTGTTCTACACGTTAAGAAGTCACAGGAGAGGGGGAAATGCAATCGGTGAGTCCTTGTGCATACTTCGTCGCGATAGTGACAGTTTTTACTGTCTGATTCGGGTTAGGTATAAAATTCCAGCGCGTGACGAAGAACGCAAACTTCTGTTGACGGTATGTATAATCTATTCGTTGAAAGCTCTATTCGTCCTACGCTTTAAGAAATCCAGGCTCTCGTAATTTTTTGATTCATTCCCATCTTACAAAGACTAGGCAGAATGACAGAAGCTCAAGTGCATTTAACATAGGTGCAAATGTATTTATTCGTTGAAAGCTCGATTGATCCTATACGATATGAAACTCGACGCTCTCGTAATTCCCAACTTATTACCATCTTACAAAGACAAGGCAGAATCACAGAAGCTCAAGTGGATTGGTATACGTGCAAATGTATTTATTCGTTGAAAGCTCGATCGATCCTATACGATATAAAACTCGACGCTCTCGTAATTTCTGACTTAATACCATCTTACAAAGACTAGGCAGAATCACAGAAGCTCAAGTGCATTTAACATAGGTGCAAATGTGTTTATTCGTTAAAAGCTCGGTAGGCTCTACACCTGATATTCCAATCGTGGGAAGTTCAACGCTGCCTTCGTTCGAGTTTTACAAGATGTCACGATGCAACCAGGCTTCGAGTTCAACGATCGAGGATTGACAAAGTCGAACGAAAACGCGACGAAACGATGAGTATCGAAGACGTTTGAGCTTGGGCTCACGATCGTGAAAGTTCATCGATCGACACCAACGTTAATTAGCAACGAGGCTAATTAATCGGAAGTTAACTGCCGTTGGAGAATCCAGGTCGGCTGTCTCGGCGCGGCAACACGTTTTCACGGAAGCCGAAGTTTCCCATTGCACGCGGAACTACGAATAATGGCGCTCCCTTTAACGTGTCACGCGCTTCCGGTTCCCGTTCCGCTTCCACTTTTTGTCTCGCCGGTTGGAACGCACCCACTGCAACAGGTTCGCGACGAAATACCTCTCTTTGAAGGCTACCAATTTTCAGAGCTAATGAACTTTCGGCTCGCCTCCAAGCCGAGAAATTGTTTCACCGAAAGAGGAGCCAAGTTTTACGAGTGGCCGCGATACAGACCGGTTGGATTTTACAAATTGAATTCGCTAAACGGATTCAATTTGCGTGTACTTCACCACGGTTATTAACCGTTTCGATTTAATCGAATTTCGTCCTAGAGATCTACGCACATTACGGGATGTCGAGGATGGTTGAAAGGATGTCGAAAGAGGGGATTTGAAAAGGAATTTTGAAGTGTGTGATTTAAATTTATGTATATATGTATGTATTGGGGTGTGTATGTATATATACTGTTAAGAGTATTTAAGAAAAGAAAAGACACAATAGTTACATAACTTGGTAAAAATTATAGAAAAGTAACGTAAAACGTAACGCGTGTTTTTTTATACTAACGTGGATTTGTCAAACTCCGAGGAAAACATCGTTGTTAATATTTAGAAAATTAATGAGAAATTGTTGTACAGAGACGAATCGCTGTATATATTGAATATTTTTATTAGGAAGTATTTCACAGTTACGTGAAGAAGGCGTGAAAAAATGCAACGAAAAGGGAAACACGTTTTTGTTTAAATGAAAGAGAGATCGAGAAACTTTCCGACGGAAGGATCGAAAATTGCAAATTGAACTACTTTTTATTTCTGGTTGAAATGTCACGTGACCCGATATCGTTCATTTAATATTTCGTTCATTTAGGACGAGATATCTGGCGGACTGATAATGCCTGGTAGGAGATATATCGATTTAACCGTGACATTTCTCAATAGCTGACATATTTATAGAAATCTATCAAACGTACAAAAGAATCGTGAAATGATATTTAAATAAATTTATACGATACATTAGCATTTCTTTCCTAAGTGAAATAATTG
The DNA here is from genome assembly GCF_051014685.1 of Ptiloglossa arizonensis. NCBI lineage: Eukaryota > Metazoa > Arthropoda > Insecta > Hymenoptera > Colletidae > Ptiloglossa > Ptiloglossa arizonensis. Next base: position 9,465,038 of record NC_135059.1, on the reverse strand, counting down.
GACACTCGGCGTTACATTGGTACTGCAACGTTGGCAAAGATATGTTTCTTTACTTATTATACACTTACTTACATAGTTACTTACATTATAAAATATTGCAATCGAGAAAGTTTCGAAAAAATGATTTTTACAGGTAACAATAAATCTTATCCCTGTTGTCGGTAGCCATAAATCGATCCCTTAATTGCGTTTCTACTATTAAGTAAATAAAATATGGACAATGTTGATATGTATGTTTAACACGATTGTGAAACAGTACGCTAAATCGTTGATCGAATTTCAACGAAACAAATAATTTGCAATTTCTTCCTTCGATAAAGTTCACGAAAGAATCGATAAATCTCGTTTACCTCTAATAATCTTAAATGTAACATATCACTACTTTTTCCAAAGAAATTAATTCCGATCGGTACGACACACATGTCCAAATTTAATACAACCGCGAAGAATCAACATACCTAACTCAATTGATCAGTGTCCAATGTTAAAAGAGGTTCGTCTACTTAATTAACCTTATAATGAGCCAAACATTCCTACGCAATCGATCGGAGAGATTTTTAACGAAATCACGGAAACTACCCTTGTTTTTTTATCACTATTACCTAGTTCTCCATATTTCACGCGTACTTAACGAACAAAGTACTTTCAGAGTTTACAGGCCAGTAAAATTCGTAGCTCTGGCTATCGATCCCCCATTCATCACCGGCTGGGTGTTACGGTTGTGAACACGAGCAGCTCCGATACGCGCCGATTATTGCTCGTGTTTTCGTGTAAATATAACACGGCCGGCATTGTTTCCCGGCGTGTTAATTACAACCAAGTTCCACGGAAGTTGCCTCGAAACAGGCTCATAAACGTTCTCATAGACGGTTCTTTCGCTCGTTGATCGAAACTTTCCTTCGAGATAACCGTGGCCAAGTCGTTCGGTAATTTGCCAGTCTTCTCGTTTCATCGACGCGTGTGTCACGTAATAATTAAGGATTTGATAGAAAAAATGTTGATCTCCAACGGGAGATCGAACTCTTTATTATTTTCTTCTGTATTACACTTTAATTGCGGTACCATTGGTCACAGATTCGTGGGGATCTAATCACGGGTCAAGACTGATCTGTCTCCTATGTACCGGGTTTTTATATTTATTCTTATCTTGAGTGTCCTGCGTTACGTAAGGAGTGGGTCGTTATGGGAACGAAAGAGTCTCTTGAGTTGTTATGGGAACGTATGCAAAAGGAATTTCGGTTATCAGCGGTCAGTCGTATGGAGTGTCATGAGTTGTTATGAGAGCGGAAAGAGTCTCGTGCGTTGTTATGGGAACGTGTGCGAGAAGGAATGTTATCGGTTTTTGGTATGGTTACACGTGAGTCGATTAATCCCTTTCAGCCCGATGAGAATCTACAAGTTTGCGGGTATTCGAGATGGAATACGAAAAGACATATTTATAGAAAGATATAAGCCCAGGCGTCTTCAATGTTCATCGTTTTAGCGCTTTCGTTCGATTTTGTTAATCTTTACTGATCTCTAGAGATGGAACACTTTGATAACTCGTTTCTGCCCGAAGATAGAAAAGAATTTTGCAAGGTCGTTCGGTGACTTGCTGCTTTTTTCGTTTATCGAACGAGTACATCGATTCGTTCATCGAGCCTGACGAGAGTATACAGATTTGAGTATTTCAATCGAACGAGTTCGGTTATTTTTAAAAATTGGGAAGAATGTTCAAAGCGGAGATTTGATTAAACGGAACACGTAGCTCGAATTTTTCTTTTTTTCTATTCCAGCTGGAAACTCCGAGGATGTTTCAAGGTTATTATTTTTGTTTCAAAGAGAAGAATATATTTGTTGTTTATATTTTGTTCAAGGTTGTGTGCAAACTTTTGTTCAAGTCTTGTAAAACGAATGGAGCTTTTATTCAAGATCGTCCAAGGTTTGTTCAAGGTGTAGTTACAAAGGGAGATATTATTTCAAAAGTTGAGAGATTCGACATAGAAATGTGCACCTTTGCGCAACAAGTTGTAATTTAAATGTTAAAAATCATAATATTTCATTCTCTGTACCTTTTCTGTGAAAAAGAAAAATATGTAATACCCTACGTGAAACGTATAAAAATTTTACCAGACGATTCCTCGCAAGTGATCTTTTCATATAATGTCGTCTCAATGCAAAGATCGAAATTGTCAAACAAACGTTCAGGTTACGTCTTTCGAAATTTTACATTGACGGAGGTATCGTTGTTTGTTGCAGTACACAGACTGGGAGCACGTGAACGATGGCTACATGCACCAGAAGATGATCGCGGACATAGTTGGTGATTACTTCTTCATCTGTCCGTCGATACACTTCGCCCAATTGTTCGCTGACCGCGGCATGAAGGTCTACTACTACTTTTTCACTCAGGTAGGTAACTATTCTGTTAACAATTATCAATTCTATTAAAGCATTAACCCCCCACTATCGTTTTCAATGTTGAAAACATTGAACTTTTATTTTTAATTTTGTTCTCTCAAGTGAGACTTTTCGAAAATATTTTCCACCATTTTTTACATGGAAAAAGTCTTCCAAAATATTTTCTGAACCTTGGAGAGGGTCCAGGGAAATGTGGGATTCTCTGTGGAGACTCCCAAACATAGAGTCTACACACTAAGGCCCCCACTGTGGTTATCTTCGCACGATTCGGGGAGACACCGAGAACTGCTATCTGCGTAACATCTGGTGTCCCTTTCATCGTGCTGCGCACAGTCCTTGCGCACGTCCCGAGTAGTGGGAGGAGTGCCCCACCGTTCTTCCCCCACTCCCGGCGATACATCGGGCCCGTTGTCTCCCCTCCTCCAATTCTTTCGCCGCGCCTGAGGCCCGCGGCTGACCAATGCAGCCACACCTGCCCATATGGAGGGGGAAGCCGCTATTCAATCCCCTCCCAAAGCATCTGACCTACCTATAGTCGATCCAACGAGACGAGTCGGTAAAGAGAAACAAAACGTGCACGCAGTGGATACTATGACTGCAATTATTCACTGTCAAAGTCAATCGTTAAAACAAATGGACCAACTGTATTTTCAAATGTGCACTCTTTCTCTTTTTTTGTTGAAATTAACAGAAAGACGAGATTTTGTTTCTTATGATGACCATAGTCGTTAAAGCGTACATTTGCATGTTTACCTTCGTTGCTATATCTTGTACAAGTTTCGGTTGAATTTATTAGAACGTCGCCTGTTAAAAAATCCATTAAGCGAACATACTTTATCGTAAATGAATAAAGAAACTCTTTTTTAAATAACAAATTTCGGGTGCGGAGATTCTTTAAATTCTCCCCTTTGTTTCGGGAAAAAGGTTAGGAAAAATATTGAAAATAACTGGTCTAGATTCTTAACCCATTTATGCCGTGCGTTGTATTTTGTAATCCAGCTTGAAGATATGTATACTCTCTTCTATTGAAAAATTATCTTTCTCGTAAATGGAAAGCAGCTCGTTATATTCAAAGACTCTTTGCGAATAATGTAATCACTGTTGTTTACATTCCGAGCGTAACAGTCTCTCGTTCTACGTTAACATCAAAGTTTCGAAAGTACAAAAAGATATTTTTCACCCGAGGCACGAATGGGTTAAAATTGAGCTGTGTGTGTATGGAACGCGTCACGTGGCGCGCACACAATCAATAACAGACCCCGTTATGTTACAGGCGTGCAATCGTGACCGTAGTCCCATATTTTCGCAAGTTGGTGCAAGAGTAGTCACGTGGCAAATGAGAACGATAACGTGACTGTAATTTTTTCAACGATTTAAGAGAGCCCTTATCAGTGACCGCTGAGAATCGATTGCTCGATGAATCTACCATTCGAACCGATTCGCAGTGGAGCAGAATTCTCGAAACGTAAAAATTCCAACAATAGATTCACCGATATTCCGATCACAATTAATTATTAAAAAAAAGTAACGTATTGCACGTACAAAATAATATAAAGCAGATGTCAATGACACTTACATATATATTTCTTCTAACGCGACGCACGATTTTTTGATTATTTACAACCGTATGAAGAAAAAAGAAGTTTGAACAAAAACTGATCGATATTAAGTGTATTGGAAGTAATGATAGTAAAAATTTCAAAATTAGTTTATCTTCATGGCGAAACCAAGATCATCTTGGATTTTTCAACGAAAGATACTCTTTTTCTCATTGTATTGTAGGGATTATTAAGAAACTATGTATCAAATTTTTTATTGAAATTAAAGGAAAGTTATTTCTCGTGCTGTCCAAAAGGGGAAGTGAACTATATTTAATGAAGTCTGACGATTTAAGGAACATGTGTAACGAATTCTCGTTTATTCTTGAAATTTTTCGGATAAAAGTTTAGGGAAAACTTTCGCGTATAGTAGTGGTATAATGAAGTTCTCGCCCTCGTTTTTGTATTTCTGAGCTTGCTCAGACAAGTCGTTAATAGTTAAACATAGTTCTCGATACGATAATAACCCCACGAATCAGTACCTCGTGAATAAAAACAGATAAAGCCACGAACGATCTTTTACATTTATTATAATTCACTTATCTCGCAGCGTTAATTTTAACGTCACTCGACCGAAAGAACAGTAACGAACTACGGATATACATTTTTCAAAATCTTCAATTAAGACAATAAAAGAACTTTCCAGCTAGAAAATTACAGCAGAAGTCTAAAATAAACACAAGGAACCTAGCAACGAACGTCACTACCAACCAACATTGAAACAGTCTCGAATATTAAATATTATCATAAATTAAAAGACCAGATTCAAACGACCATTATCACCGACCGTATGAAATATACACTTTGCTCCAATTGCATCGCAAATCTCACAAACTGAACAAGCACAATTCGTTTCGACGCTTAATATTCACGAATAATCTCTAAACTATATCTCTCGATGAGAACTGTGTATCGAAGGACATAAAATACAATCGGCTATTAATTGTCGCTTGTCGTTGTTCGACAGGAGACCACATTGCAAATGAACATAAACGAGGGACCGGAATATTCGGTCTCGTCGTTGATTGTAATCAGGTTTATTCAAAGAACTTCGTAATTTCGATGCTTGGTCGCGGTTTGAAAAATGTTGCTCCACTTCGCAACATGACTCGTTAAAGATCAACAATCTCTGGTAAAAACTCAAACAGAGAACGGTTCTGTGGGTGGCGTAATTATGAGAAATGTACGAGATTAAGTTTAGTTTATTTAAGCGACTCTGCCACGAGGAGCCATTCTACATTCTAATCGAGACCAATGACAGTCTTTTTTCTTAAGTTTCAGACCGAAGTGCGTTTTGGGGGGTCAATCCTCGTCGAACGAGCATCAATGGAACACGCATTACGTTTTATGTTACGTTTCATATTACGTTTCATGTCACTTTTCACGATCTTGACACATTTGTGTAATTATTGTGTTAATAATTACCTCCTCTTTCGTTCGTTATTTTAATAGCCACACCAACCAATGTACCTACGTTAAATTTAAATTATTTACAATTCTCTTTCGTATTCTGACATCTTCTGACATCCGCTCATTCATCTCTGACGTCTCGAAAAATCTATTTAAACGAATCGTTGGTCCACCGCACGGAGTGAAAGAACTGTCCGTGAACAATTTTTAATTGACACGCAACAATCGCGAAAAATGCACTTCGTGGAAGTTCGTCTGTGTGTGATTCGCTTAACGAGCTTTGTTCTCTTTACGTGTGATTCTGTAGTTGTTATTAGTGGCGAAAAAATGGTGCGAGGTTTCATCAAACGAGCGAATATCGATAGTTGGCAATGGGACTGCCACCCCTCCACCCCCTCCCCCGACCAATTCTGACGAAAGTTTGCAGGTTCGTGGAGTAGCAAAAAATAATCGATACGTAGTTTTGTTTTAACGATGGTAACTCGAGTTTAAGGGATGAAACTACCCTTCGAAGTTTCGGGCACTCGATATTTCTTTAAAAGTGAAGTCTATCTTTCAAACTATTGCACGATAATTGAGGTTACAGTAATTCGATAAATGTGAAATTTATGTATAGTGATTCTCAGGTATCCTATTCATCTGAATATACCTGTTATTTTAAACAATACTTTCGAAAGTTACCATGAGTACTTGTAACGAGGTTATTATATTAGGTAACGAGTATTTTTATACTTGGAATATTTATCGAAATTGGACATAACAAATTAAACACTTGAAGAAAGAAAGAAATTGACCTCTGTATCCCCTTTACGTTTTTACTTATAAAAAAAGAAACATTTATATGGTACGTTATACACTTCCTTAAATTCTACAACTTTTGCAAGTAACTTGTTCGTGTATTGTTTGAAACAACGAAAATATTCAGAATGACACCGAGATAAAGACACAGGTATCTACAAAACACAAAATGACAGTAGAAGGTGAAATCTATTTGTAAGATTAATACTTCATTGATAAAACGATATCGAATTACATCATTAGTGACACAGTAGTGTAAAATACAAAGTGGTATGTTTACGAAAGAACAATTTCTTTTAACAATTTCACTTTCATTGATCAAATAGAAAAAATACACTTATACAATTATCGTTGAATATTACAATACCAGAAAATTGAAGTTTTTCGCAATAATTGAAGAAAATTCTAGCGATTGTTCAAATAAAGATTCATTCTAACAGAAGACTATATTCTCGTTTTATCGTGGTGTTAATGGTACTCCATCGATAAAAAGTACTATACGTCGTTGATTTACTCCGATCGTTAGTGACGATCGCACAATGAATTGTAAAGGCAGTAACTTATCATCGATGAATTTATTCGTTTTCCTTCTCTTCTTTTATCGCACGAGATCGATTTCAGCTTTGTCTGGGACATGAAAAAACCTAGCCGCTGAGTCGATAGTACTGAGGACGAACTTTTAAGAGCTCCTTTTGTACTTGAATAAAGGCCGGCCAGATATTAGTGGAGATTCTACCGTTAGACTTTTTCTATTTTTATTGCCGCATTTTATCCCGCGGGACTGCTGTCATCGAATAGAAAGGTATTGTAAGTGGTGATAAAATCTTCTTTTTCTAAGAAAATTTCTACCGCAGTAGTGTAAGTCGATAATTGGTCTTCGTACGGTAGTCGGTAGTAAAAAATATTAAAAGAAATTCTACCGTTGAATTTTTTCTATTTTTATTGCCCATTTTATCCCGCAGAATCGTTCTCATCGAATATATTGTTAGTGGCGATAAAAATTTTCTTCTTGTACAAAAATTTCTACCGCAGTAGTGTAAGTCGATAATTGGTGTGCATACAGTAGTCAGTAGTAAAAAATATTAAAAGAAATTCTACCGTTGAATTTTTCTATTTTTATTGCCCATTTTATCCCGCAGAATCGTTCTCATCGAATATATTGTTAGTGGCGATAAAAATTTTCTTCTTGTACAAAAATTTCTACCGCAGTAGTGTAAGTCGATAATTGGTGTGCATACAGTAGTCAGTAGTAAAAAATATTAAAAGAAATTCTACCGTTGAATTTTTCTATTTTTATTGCCCATTTTATCCCGCAGAATCGTTCTCATCGAATATATTGTTAGTGGCGATAAAAATTTTCTTCTTGTACAAAAATTTCTACCGCAGTAGTGTAAGTCGATAATTGGTGTGCATACAGTAGTCAGTAGTAAAAAATATTAAAAGAAATTCTACCGTTGAATTTTTCTATTTTTATTGCCCATTTTATCCCGCAGAATCGTTCTCATCGAATATATTGTTAGTGGCGATAAAAATTTTCTTCTTGTACAAAAATTTCTACCGCAGTAGTGTAAGTCGATAATTGGTGTGCATACAGTAGTCAGTAGTAAAAAATATTAAAAGAAATTCTACCGTTGAATTTTTCTATTTTTATTGCCCATTTTATCCCACAGAACTGTTCTCATCGAATATAAATGTATTGTAAGTGTCGATAAAAATTTGCTTCTTGTATAAAAATTTCTACCGCAGTAGTGTAAGTCGATAATTGGTCTTCGTACAGTAGTCAGTAGTAAAAAATATTAAAAGAAATTCTACCGTTGAATTTTTCTATTTTTATTGCGCATTTTATCCCGCAGAATCGTTCTCATCGAATATAAATGTATTGTAAGTGTCGATAAAAATTTGCTTCTTGTATAAAAATTTCTACCGCAGTAGTGTAAGTCGATAATTGGTCTTCGTACGGTAGTCAGTAGTAAAAAATATTAAAAGAAATTCTACCGTTGACTTTTTCTATTTTTATTGCCCATTTTATCCCTCAGAACTGTTCTCATCGAATATAAATGTATTGTAAGTGTCGATAAAAATTTGCTTCTTGTATAAAAATTTCTACCGCAGTAGTGTAAGTCGATAATTGGTCTTCGTACGGTAGTCGGTAGTAAAAAATATTAAAAGAAATTCTACCGTTGAATTTTTCTATTTTTATCGCCCCATTTTATCTCGTAGATAAAACTTTCCTTTTTGCATGAAAATTTCTACCACGAGTAGTGTAAGTCGATAATTGTCGATAGTTAGTAGTAACAGTCGTCCATGGATCAGACGCAGAGAAAAATATCGAGTCGACGATAAAATGCTGTCCGTTTCTATTAAGTAAAAAAAAAAACGAGAAAAACGGTTTATGGAAGATCATCGTCGTTTCATCTATCCTGAAGAAAGACCGTAATTTCCTTGTTCCTTACGGTTAAGCTTTTTGCGAGACATCTCGGTTCCAACGCAAGATCTTCAGCCCTTCCTCTCCAGTTTATCACGAAATTTCTCGATATATATTCCCGCGATGAAGTAATAAAAGCGAGTATATACGGGCCGCTCATAAGAGCTCTTGAACTTTCATCGCCTCTTTAGCTCGAGAGGACATTAGAGTTCCACAATTTATGTAACGCACGAGTGGGACGTTACAAGAATCGCGGACGAAAAAATATCCATCCCCGGAGCCGTGAATTGAACGTGGAATAAATATCGTCGTAACTTGGATCTTGGTGAGGAGACATTTCTTCGCTCCTGATTCGCTCCGAATTCGTCTCGAGTTTCGGATAATCGCTGTTGTCGAAACAATTTCTCAATTTTCATGGTCTTCGAACGATCATGTCCGAAAACGGGAATCTATGGGTATATAAACCGTAAGAAACGTGTAACGAATTGGTTTTCACCTAGAAGTCAATTATTATTCTCGTACAATCATTTTACAGTGGACGAAAGTATTTTAACAGCTATTTTTTAATCGTAACAGAAACAAGTATTACGACACAAGGAAAGCTTATCGAGTTTATTTCAACCCAACGGGCAATTATTATTCTGTAGAATTGTTTTACGATAGTTGTTTATTTAAGTTACGATTATTATTTCTGTAGAATTATTTTACGATAGCTACTTATTTAATTTGTAATTATTACTCCTGTAGAATTTTTTTGCGATAGTTATTTATTTAAATTACGATTATTATTTCTGTAGAATTATTTTACGATAGCTACTTATTTAATTTATAATTATTACTTCTGTAGAATTTTTTTGCGATAGACAAAAGTGTTTCGAAGACTATTTTTCGGTTCACGACCAGCACCAATTATTACAACACCATATCGCGTTAGTTATTTATTTAAGTTGCGATTATTATTTCTGTAGAATTATTTTACGATAGCTACTTATTTAATTTATAATTATTACTTCTGTAAAATTTTTTTGCGGTAGACTAAAGTTTTTTGAAGATTATTACAACAGCATATCGCGAAGCAAAGAGTTACGTTTATTTATGAAAAAGCTGAGATACATTAAAGGGAAGAATTAGATTTTCTTAAACTGGATTACTTCGTTTTTTAAATGTATCGATTTAATTTTTCTTGCGTTCCACATTATCAAAAGATTGAAGCTCCGAGCAAATAATAATATCAGCAATAAATAGGTCAAGCTAGCAGCTAAATTTAATGGATCGAGCCACACGTGTCCCGCAAGTCGTGTATCAGATATGCTTGCCCTGAGGAATTAGGAAACGATAGTTATTTCATCGATCTACGATGAGAAAGTTTTAACAAACATGCCTAGAGGATTGAATATCATAGCGAGTACAGTGATTCGTATCACGTGTAAGCGTCATAGTTCATTCATTCGTTCGTTCGCTCGTAGCATGTAATTTCGATAGAACTGGAATTAATAGATTATAATTCCTATATTTTCGTATTCAAACACAAAATGTTTTCAGGCAAAGCTTCATTAATTTTCCAAAATATATATAAAGAAAAATACTTTTCCCACATTTTCGTATTCAACGATGAACACAAAAAGTTTTCAGACAAAGCTTCAGTAATTTTCCAGAATATATATAAAGAAAAATACTTTTCCCACATTTTCGTATTCAACGATGAACACAAAAAGTTTTCAGACAAAGCTTCATTAATTTTCCAGAATATATACAAACAAAAATACTATTCTTATATTTTCGTATTCAAACACAACAATTTTTCACACAAAGCCCCATTAATTTTCCAGAATATATATACAAACAAAAATACTATTCCTATATTTTCCTATTCAAACACAAAAATTATTCACCCAAAGCCTCTATAACTTTCCAAAATCTACATACAAATCAAACTCTTCCGAAATCTTCGCATTCAAAACGGTCAAAGTGAAAACTTTTCGCAAGTTTGAATCGCGCGCGCCGAAAGTCTAGCTTGCATCGGTAAAGATCGTAGGTCGAACCGTGGAAGGGGTGGTACGCGATCGCCAGTCTCTAACCATTCCGCGACCTCGACTCGGCCCCGCCCCTCTTACCCCCACCCGCGATGTTTCACTTTCGTGGGGCATCGTCGCTCGATCTCGGCCCGTTTCACGCGCCGCCGTCGAATAACTGGGACGTGAAACCCGCGTAAGCGGAATGCCGAGGCCTCGAGTAATTAGCGGAGGAGGTAATTTATCAGGGCGCGGTGGTGGAAGCAAAGGAGGATGTCATTACTCATGCGCGCCGGCCGTAATCTTAATAACGGTTACGCTCGGCGGTTAAAGCAACCCCCTCGACGTGCGACCCGCCCCGTCTTCGAGGCTTCCTTCTTCCGCGATACCTCGCATACTCGTTTTCCGTTTTGAGCCGTTAATCTCCGCGCTTCTGGCTTCCACCCGCTACCACTCGTCTCCCAGCTGAATCGTTGACATCGCTCGACGTACCCTTGCTCGTTTTGTCCCCGAATGGATGTAACGTTCAATTTTCTTCGAGGTAGATTCGGTGTCGCAATTCAGTTTGGATTTCGTTCAACGGAATTCGGTCTCCGTTAGGTCACTCTCACCTAACCGCTCGTGCACGGGATGGTACAGTGAACGAGATCGAAGAACTCGGTGACACTTTTCTGTTATTCTTCAACCGTGATGTGCGTATGTACATTGGAGAGGAATTTCCAGGGGGAAAATTTTTCAAATAATTTAACTATGTATTGGATTGTTCGGAATGTCATTTCGTTTTTTTTTTTTTTTAAGAAAATGAAACAAAATCGTGTTTCAAAAAACGAAATGAGTTTCCAAATAACCCAATGTAACGCGAAGTACTTTGTGTTCGTTCAGTAGTTGTTTTTGTAATTTTTTTTAACCTTCGGAGAAGGTGTTTGTTAAACCTTTTTTTTTGAGAGTTATTCAATGTTTTCTGGGATAAATTATAATTGCGAATCGAACAAACTTTGCATTTCTGTATTGTGAAGAAATGTTAAATAGTATTGGTACAAATTTAGACTAAAATCATTCACACTGTGCATGAATATACCATGAACATTTGCAAACGATCAGAAATTAATATTTTCCTTGCAAATTAATACAATCCTTGAAAACATTTTGGATAAAATTGCAGCATAATGTAAGAAATAAAATTCCTTAAATTAATTTGAGAAATCCTCAAGCAGGTTACACAGAAATAAATTGATCATTGAAAGGATACTTTAAACTAAACAGAGAAAATGAATACGATGCTGAACGTTGGTTCACACAGGTATGATGTATATCTAAAATAAGTTTGAACTGTCAAATTTTTAACACGATTTCAAACCTCAAATATTGCTGCATTGGACAATTCGATGTTTATAAATACCAGTGCAGCGAATATTAGTCGCGAATAACGGTTACGTGCTCGTGAACCGGATTTCACATAATTGAAAATTCATTTGACGTATCTGCTTATTTTATAACTCGTTGGGTGTCAGAAACCACTGTGCATCGATACTGTGTACCAATATGTACCTATTGACGTATTTTACGACTTTCTTCTACCAGATGTTTCCTCTAACACGAACATCTAGAATATTTCCTTCGGAGAGCAGTAAAAAACATCAAAGGGAAAGCTCTATCGAAAATAGAAATATTACGACGATAAATGATTTCTTTTTCGAGATAAAATTTCACGAGATTTCGATGTCAGCATTTTTTTCAAAGACACGACATATAACACCGTTAACGTAGCGATCATGTAAAAAGAAATTCCTGAAAATATATATTATACAATTTATGTATCTCTGTACAAATATCTATCTATTTTATTTCTAATCCGATCGAATACATTTCTGTACACTGTTTCCTACATTTACTCTTCGCAATTTCGATTATTATACGAATAAAATTATTTTGCATTTCACGCGAAACCGAAGCGTATTTTCTCTTATTTAAATTATTCACAAGTATTACCATAGAGGTAAATTTGGACAGTAAAAATAATTAGAAAATTTCTTTCGTGTATTTTACTTCTATTGTTATCGAGTTACGTGGATTTCTATGTTTGTTAAATTTAAAAGAAACCTTCGACTATAATTCGCGTATTTAATTTGTCTCGTAAAACGTTTGAGTAGTGTTCTCAGGTTTATCTTTCGATTATAAAAATTGATCCAATTAAACGGTCGCCAAGTATTTCTGCCCGTACGTTAACGTTAAATTGATGCTGGTACCTTGATTATGAAATAGCGTGCGGACTTTCTACGGTTTACTGATGGGCGTTGCAAAAATTCAGTACACCGTCTCTAATAAATAAATTGAGTTTCGTCAGGAAATAACACCGAGCCTAGATCATTCTGATTAGCCTCTGAAATAACCGTGTGCAGAAAAAAAGATCACCGAGTACGATTCGTGGATGAAAAATCGCTACATGTGAGCTTACTTTCATCGAGTAGTATTCTTCGAACAATCGTGCATTCTACGTTTATGATTCATGCAATCGTTCGAGTCCATTTGATTCGAGACTCCATGGAAAATCTAGTTTCTCTCAAAATAAACGAAACACGTTCGATTTGAAACCAATAAGGACTTAGACGAAACTGTAATGAAATAAAAATGTAAAAAAGTCAAAAATAATATCTAATTAATAACCAAAGCTTTTATTAAAATTAAAATTAAATACATATTCTCTCGATTGCGTTGATCAGATATTTTTGTAAGAAAATTTGTAAGATTTTGTAATTGTTTCTATTTTAAAAAAATTATTTAGATTCTTTTAGTGACAATTTTCAAATATTTGTTTATTTTTGAGATAGATACGTGTCTACGAAGAAAAATATGGCAAATATGTAATATTGGTTCGAGTGAGTGATATACGTGAGAACAGAATGGACAATTCTCTTCTGACGGTTTTCAACATTTTCTCCATCTATGGGAGAGATGTATAACAAAGAAATACAACTGTGTAAAAAGATACGACGAACGTGTGATATTGGTTCGATCGAGTAAGTGACGTACGTACACGAAAACAAAATGATCAATTCTTTTATAATGGTTTCGAATATTTTATCCATACAAGAAAAGTATGTATTTATTTTTATAAAAACTCAAAAGTATGCATCACAAAGGTATGTACATACGCGATAACAAAACAATAAAAATCACACAAGCAAAAGATGAAAGTTTGCAAATGTGTATTACCAAACAGACACGCATCGATTTCCCAATAATACTCTCCATCTGTGTAAAAATTACAACAAAGAAAAATTCACTCTTCCAAGATCCGAAAAAACCGATCACTTCCACATCCACACCTTTACAAAACAAACTTAAACAAACTTCACATGTACTCACTGATACAACTCGAGTCATAAATCCACGACTCTGTGCATCGATGCGTGCATCAGGGGTCTCTAGGGACCCTCACTCTTCGCGGAAACAATTCGCGAAAACGATCGATCGATCGTTTGCACATTGAATAAAGAAAAAAAGGAATTCTCGTCAACCAAGGGACACTCGACTAGCCCAGGTGTCGTTCTCGGTCCCGTGTCGTCTGGTACTTCTCATCGATGGATCGCGACGCGGCGCCATCTTGTTGCTTTCCAGAACTCTTAATTAAAAAGAACGAGGCCTGGGCGCCGTTACCCGATGCCGACTACGTTCACCGCTACAGAGGAAACTCGTTTCTCGGGGCGAGCTTAGGTTTAGCACCACTTTCGCGTCTCCTTGATCCCGTTTGTCTTCCTCTGGGCGAACACTCGTTACTCCAGGTTCAGTTCTTTTTTTCTTTTTTGCTGACAAACAGCACCGTTAAGTTTCACTTCCCCGAAACCGTGTGCACGCTCGACGATCGCGCGTTGTCCACTCACTTCGCCCCAGGACCCAGGGCAATTATCGTTCTACTTGGAACTTCCGTCGTGCTCGACACGGAAATCGACTCAGACACCGTACCGGCTAATGCCACCTGAACTCCGTGAGTCCTTTTTCGCGAAATACACGACGAGCTGGACCGTGCTAGAATATTAAAGCCAGAACCCACGACACAACCAGAAACAGTCCACGCCGTGTCTCGAAAAACTCCCTCTCGCGGATGCGAGACCAGCTCAAAGCGGACAACTGGCACGGAAACGGGTTAACCCTTTGCGGACGAGTGCCGCGTATATGCGTTTTACGCCAATCATCGAATTGGCCGAAGAACTCGTATATGCGTTTGGCGAAAACAGTTGATAGAGACGAGAAACGCATGTCCCACCTAAATGCATGTCGATGGCCGAGGTTAAGCAGAGATATGCGCTGGCAATTTTAAATGACTATCGCGGCAGGAGGTTCACTTTGAACCGTCCTGTCCGCAAAGGGTTAACACTGAAACGTAGTCCCCGCGAAACAGAAGAAAATCTACCTTCTTTGCCCTCCACGTATTGTTTCCACGATACACGTGTACCTTATGGACGTAACGCTCCGCCGGAGCCGAAACACGCTTCCTCCATCGGTGCACGGGGATTTTATCGCGTTGGCTCTGCCAAGGGAACTACCGCCATACGTGAAAAAATTCGAATGTTTACCCGGGTCTACCCACAGAGGAGTTTTTCACCTAGATGTATTCTCGAACTTCGTTTCTAAAATACAAGTTCCTTTGTAACTTCAATTGGGAACCTGTCTGCTCATTGTCATGTTTGATCGGTGCTATGGGGGTAGTGTCGGAAGTAGCTGGTGTATGAAAGAAAATACAACAAATTTGGGAGGAAAGTATCTTTGTTTCTTTAGATAGTCTCCTTCTGGATCGATACACTTTTCTCAATGATGTTTGATAGCTTCTATACACTGTTTCTAGCGAGGATCGTCCAGGTCTGAAAAATAACCATTAATTGCAGACTCAACCTCTTCGTTGTTGGCAAATCTTTCACCAGAGGCATATTTTTTCATGTTCGAAGACAGAAAGTCATCCGAGGAGGCTAGATCTATTATCGTGTCGTTGTCACGAAAGAAGACACTGAGAGGGTTCACTATTGGTGGCTGTCGAACAAATACTAAACAACGTAGCGTCGTCAACATTCAAACTTAAGGTTTACAAGGTCACCAATTTAAGATCACTTAGTAAATACAAATCTAGCTCGTCTCTTCTATATTTATTCAAAACACAATTAGTGTTATTATCGTGTCGTTGTCACGAAAGAAGACACTGAGAGGGTTCACTATTGGTGGCTGTCGAACAGATACTAAACAACGTAGCGTCGTCAATCTTCAAACTTAAGGTTTACAAGGTCGCCAATATAAGATACACCAATTTAAGATCACTTAGTAAATACAAATCTAACCCGTCTCTCCTATATTTATTCAAAACACAATTAGTGTTATTATCGTGTCGTTGTCACGAAAGAAGACACTGAGAGGGTTTACTATTGGTGGCTGTCGAACAGATACTAAACAACGTAGCGTCGTCAATCTTCAAACTTAAGGTTTACAAGGTCACCAATATAAGATCACTTAGTAAATACAAATCTAACCCGTCTCTCCTATATTTATTCAAAACACAATTAGTGTTATCATCGTGTCATTGTCAGGGAAAAAAATACATCGAACATCTTTCACAAATACGAAAAGAAATTTTAGTTTCTTACATAGACAGAATTGATCTTGGTACCTACGTCGATTAAACATTTCCTTACTCTCCTCGATGAGCACTACACGTCCCCAAAGTCTTGGATCGTTCTTTTTATCACCGTCTACACAGCTCGAAGATTGGAAACCAGGTCAATAAATACATACTATAGAAACTGCTCGACATCGAGACACGACCACCTCAATCCGCTCGAAGACCGAACGTAGTTTATTACTACCAGATGTGCGGGATATCGGCAACATTCGGGACATTTAGAAAACAATATCAATACTCTGGCGTTCCAACGGAATAGAAACGACTTCTTCCATAACGGAGGAAATATCACCGAGATTTTCCATGCATCTTTGTTATGCTACTCTGTCGACATCGAGTAAACCTCGAGTAATTCTCGAAACTTTCTTTTTTTTTATATATATAATTACAGCTTTACAATTTGACCGATGGGTATTGGTAAATTCTTTCAAAGCTGCAAGACGGCTTGAAATTTTGAAAAAATCAATTTTTTTTTTTTTAATAATAGTTTGAAATCTTAAGAACAAAAAGAAGTTTAAGAAAGTTTAAACTCGTTTTCCTCGAAACTATGTTTTCAGAAACGATGTGCAAGATGTCTCGAGACTTGGCTAACCGATTACTATGAAATTTTGCAGATATCTTTACCATAATATATTTACTATAACATTTACTAGAGATATGATTACAACTTCGATATATGGCTCTTCTATTCTAAAACTTCACACCGACTTTATAAATGAATTATCTTGTAGATTTTTAACTCGTTTCCCAAGCTAAGCTTAGATTTCTTACCAGTCAGCCAATATATTTGTCCCCTTTTTATTTTTCTATTTTCTATTACAGATTTAATGTGTTGTTTTCACACGAGTCTTGTGTCTAGCTGTTTTCTCGAAATTTGTTGGCTTTCCTATCAAATACAGTTCTATTCGATCAAATGTATCTCGGTCGGATCAGTCTCGATTGGATCGGATTAATTTAAAAGCTCTGAGCAGAATGGGTGACGTGTAACCAACTTCTCGATTTCCTGAAGTTTTATCTTCATCTGGAACTCTCGTTGCATCGAGATTCTTTTTTTCATTTATAACTTCATTTATAACTTCTTTCGTGTCAACACTGTCGAGGATTTCTTT
This sequence comes from Ptiloglossa arizonensis, assembly GCF_051014685.1. Lineage (NCBI taxonomy): Eukaryota > Metazoa > Arthropoda > Insecta > Hymenoptera > Colletidae > Ptiloglossa > Ptiloglossa arizonensis. The sequence goes on along the minus strand of NC_135059.1, from coordinate 9,447,621 downwards.
TTTTATTTATACGTGCTTATTATTGGGTGAACGTTTCTCGTTTTACATATTTTTCACCAGTGTTGTTCTTAGTTTTATTTCGAATAATAACAGTTTGTTGGAGGTTGTCAGTTGTGAGTTTTTTCTTGAACAGCCACCAGAGCTTTCTGCATTTTCCATTCGACTGTTCTTTCTTTTTCTCACTGTGGAGTAACAGCAGAATCAGAAATCGTTTCGACTCTACTTTATATGGAAACGTAAACAAATCTCGAGCAGACACCGGAGAATAAAATCGACATAGTTACGTCTCGGTGAAAATGTAAAAATACAATAGTGAAACTTACCAATAAGAAATTCATTTTCAACGAAATTTTCACTCTCGTATTCGTGACACTTTTCCGATTAAAACAAAACTAAATACAATAATCTTGTTATTAGAGGACAGTACTAGGATAGTACTCATCCTTTGAGTACTATGGACGCATATAAACATTTAGAGAAAGTTATCGGTGTATACATGTGTTCAAAAATGACTTTCTCGTATTATTTAATTTGAAATAAAAGAATTTCAATTATAACTGGACTACATCGTTCATGTGGATTCCTTCAACCGAAAAATACACTTCAATCTACATCGTGGCCAATCTTATATTATTCCAGAAAAAGTGAAAGAAAGCAATATTAAAATATTCGTTCGATAGAAAAATAATTAATAATAAAAAACGTTTTATAATTAAATCAGTACGAGTCTCACAGACACGTTTTTGACCTCTACCAGCTATCACTTGTTATCTCTGTTCTTTTTCACTCATTGTCCTTTCCTAAATTTAACGCTACCTTTCTCTTCTCTTTACGTAAAATTTAAACCCCAAGAGAGGGACTCATAGAAAACAAGAGCTTTTACCATAGACTTCCACAATTTTACTCTTCGAAATAGTTACAATTCGTCCAACTAATTCCCTCTTACTCCTCTTAAACTTTTAGGTTAGAGTTTGGTATAATTTCTAATATTTTATCGAAATTGGCTTTTACTCTTGAGAAATTTCACTTTAAAGTTTGATTGTAAATATTGCCAATATGGAGCTGATAATGAGAATCCATAGGCGTGGAAATTTCTTTTAGGTTAGAATTTGGTATAATTTGTAATATTTCATCGAAATTGGCTTTTGTTCTTGAGAAATTTCACTTTAAAGTTTGATTATAAATATATCCAATATGGGCCTGATAATAAAAATCCATAGGCGTGGAAATTGCTTTTAGGTTAGAATTTGGTATAACTTGTAATATTTCATCGAAAATGGCTTTTTTTCTTGGGAAATTTCACTTTAAAGTTTGATTCTAAATATAGCCAATATAGAGCTGACAATGAGAATCCATAGGCGTGGAAATTGCTTTTAGGTTAGAATTTGGTATAATTTCTAATATTTCATCGAAATTGGCTTTTGTTCTTGAGAAATTTCACTTTAAAGTTTGATTATAAATATAGCCAATATAGAGCTGACAATGAGAATCCATAGGCGTGGAAATTGCATTTAGGTTAGAATTTCGTATAATTTGTAATGTACACGCAGTGTGATAAGCGTGTCATACCCTTCATCGAAATTGGCTTTTGTTCTTGTGAAATTTCATTTTAAAGTCCCATTGTTTCGTTTTCTATGGAAAGTATAAATTTTCATGGTGTCCTACTTATCAATCGTTACGAACAAAATATTTACCACGTGTACTTATTACGTGTCCAATGATCTCGAACCTTTAAATTTCGATACGATAAATACCAACCCGCACTATTTGTTAATAATCATATTACGAGAAACGTTATTGCATACATAAATTGTGCATTCTACGAAATCACTTATTTCATAACCAACGGTACACGTTGTCGATATCAATTGTAACTTATTTCGGTACCCATTCGATGCCTCGACGATTCTGAACGCAGTGCTCGTGTATTGATACGTTATCGGCGTAACGAGTACGACGTGGAGTTTCGTTTCATCGCATTGGTATTATCAGAAATCGTCGGCGAAAACTTCGAGATAATATACACACGCGAAACTCTCCCGTGGAAGGAATCAGCTGCGAAACAATAGCTTCTTCCGAAAGGAAGAAGCAAAAAAAAAAAAAAACTGATGCGATTATAGGACTGTTCCGGTGAAATTTCCAGCTGGTTAAAGGAGAAGCTTTCCTCGTGAAAAGAAGAAACTGTGAACGTGCTACTGTCATTATGGCAGTCTTCCGTGTTCGGTAAACGTCGTTAATTTTAACGATCCTTAAAATTACAAAGGCAACGAGTCGGAGGGGTGAGTGTTAGGATCGTCCAGAGAAGCCCAGGGGCGAGCGTAATGATATGACGATCGATAATGCCCAACGGAACTCGATAGACGGTTGGAATTTCGTTACGTTGGCTTAATAAACGTGTATCGAACGGTGTCTCTTAATTAACTTGGCAATTTTCCACGGTAAACTCTATTAACGTCAGACCGCACACATTTTTCCGTCCGGCAGAAATTGGACAGCGATTGAAAATTCTCCGCGTTACTTGCCGTCCTCTCGCGCCATTATTGTTGTATCTGGATTTTTGCGCCACGGGCAAATAAAACTACGCGCGGAAAGTGTAAATTTATTTTAAATTGCACAAACATCAGTCGCGATTGCTCGTTAGGAAAAATAATATGTTTGTTCGGGGGATAGGTAGCCCTTCCCACCTCGTCGGTACACGAGAACGCGGAATTTATTCGGCATAAACTTTGTAACGATGTAAATGGTATTTTATACGAAACAACGTTCCGTTTCTCTTTATCGGAGTCCCCTTTGAGCATTTACTCGTCAACGTTACCGAAAAGAAGGAGAAACGGAGGCGAACGTAAATCGTTTGTAATTTCACTGAACGATAAATTCGTTTAAACTCGATGTTTTGCGTTGTCATGTTGTCACACGTGGTCGTAAATAAAGCTATAAAAAGGATGTTTCGTATTCGTGCGTTGTCACACGGCTCGAGATAAAGGTACGAGAAAGACGTGCGTACGAATTTCAATATTTTAATGAAAATAAATTCGACGACGTATCGACTGTTTACGAGACTTCTCGCATTATTGGAGCTCACCAGCCGAAAATAGATACGTTGTAGAAATGTCAGCGATATCTGATACATGGCTGAGTTATACCGTTTGCTACTTGCCCTAGTTATTAGGCGTCTGACATATTACCAGCTGGCACTACTTACAGTTACCGATTTAGACACCAGCCGAATTACTCGACGTGGTCCAAGATAGGTATTTTCTTACAGAACGAAATGCACCTTAGTGTTTTTTGACGTCACGAGCTTTTTCATTTTAAATTGTACGGCAAACACTTCCGTGAACAATCATTCGTAAGAGAAAATACACCGCTGCTACTTTGTTACGCGTTAATGTAGGAACGATCGGCTCGATATCTCGTTCGTTCTCGATTCTATCGATATTATCGTTTCATCGAACGACAAAACTTATCGAACGACCCAGTAACGATACACAGACGAACCATAGGGTAGTCGCACTACCCGAGAGACTGTTTATCGATAAAAATCGCGTATGAAAATTAATCAAAAGAATGATTCCGTCCCCAGGGATTGCGATCGGTGGATTTGCGTCGTCCATGTGAATTTCTTCAATCGTAAGTATCGAATCACCCTGTACAGATAAGATTTCGTCTGGTAGGAGGTATCGCGAGACAGAAATTCTCCGTTGGAGAACTTTAAAGTGAAATTTCTCAAGAACAAAAGCCAATTTCGATGAAATATTAGAAATTATATCAAATTCCAACCTAAAAGCAATTTCCACGCCTATGGATTCCCATTGTCAGCCCCATGTTACCTGTATTTATAATAAAACGTTAAAGTAATTCTCCGTTGGACGTAAAAATGTTGCAACCGGTGAACAATGGCGTGCATCGCCGTCCTCGAACAATTTCAATCCTTCTCCAAGGATAACTGGTCGCCGACTTGGTCTCGGCTTTTAATTGAATCCGGTCGACGTAACAAAGCCACAGGCGCTCCAATTTATCTGATCATCGACCGTCCCCGGGACCCTCGAATCCAACGTTTTTTTTTTCCTCTCTCCCACCCCTTCGTTGAAAAAATAATTGGGAGCGTGAATAAAGTCCGGCCGTTTCGTCGATTCATTAAGGACCGAATCGTCCGAGAGCGGCCGATTGGCCATAGGAATTAGTAGAAACGAGATTCATCCTCGCAGCTGGTCCACGGTTAGGGTCTCTCTGGCGGTAGGTTTGAAAGCTTCTTTTCACCCCGTTCGCTTTCAAATTCTCACCGTGGCGGGTGATCCTTTCACGATGCTTTTTCTCGCGTGTCTTACCCGCGAGATTCATTATCGACCGAGTTGGATCGCGTTTCACGATTTTTCGCCGTGCGAACGAACGAGGGCCATTCGTTCAGCATCAAAACGGGGGATGAAGAAGAAGAAGAAGAAAAAAAGAAAAGAAGAAAAAAAAGATGCACCGAGGTAACCAAGGATGCTGGGATCGTTGAGAATATTTCCCGTGGTCGTTGGAAAACGCGAAAAACGGTTTGAAAGAAACTCACCGGGAAAGATGTTACTTAGCCTGGATGCCGAGTGTCCCGGTTGTACGCGATTAAATGTTGCATTCAGTGGGTCGTCCTTGACGAAGGGTGGGAAAGGAGAGCCGGGGGGACGAGAACCGGGTTAATTTCAGCAGAATTGCACCTTTTCGCGGGATTCGACGTTTTGCTCCGTCTTGGTGAACGAATCTGGGTAAATAAAACGCGGTTCGGTTTGTTGCCGCAGAAATTCGGAACGTCATGGAATTCGGAACGTATATCGTTCCGCTGGACAAACTTAACCTCTTTCGGTTATTCTGTAATTCGCAATTTCTACGCCTATGGATTCTCATTGTCAGACCCATATTGGATATATTTACAATCAAACTTTAAAGTGAAATTTCTCAAGAACAAAAGCCAATTTCGATGAAATATTAGAAATTATACCAAATTCTAACCTAAAAGCAATTTCCACGCCTATGGATTCTCATTGTCAGCTCCATATTCCCTATATTTACAATCAAACTTTAAAGTGAAATTTCTCAAGAACAAAAGCCAATTTCGATGAAATATTCGAAATTATACCAAATTCTAACCTAAAAGCAATTTCCACGCCTATGGATTCCCATTGTCAACCTAATTGCTGAAGATCGCTCGATTCGAACTGCGTCCAACGTTAGAAAACGAAACGCGATATCCGGTAAATCGTATCGGAGGGGGGGCAAGCTGTTTCGGAAGCTGTGAACGATAAATAACGATGTTCCACGTTCGTTTGCGCTGCTGGGGAAAAATCGCACTTTCAACTTGAACGTTCTCCCGCATCAAGTTCCACGGAAGGATGTTCGCGAACTTTCCCCTTTGTGAGGAGTTCCCGGGTGGGGATGGTCGCGAGTAATCCAACTTTTTCAGACGCAGCTTAAAACTTGGCGGGACGATCATTTACGAAACGTCGGGGGAATTTATTTAACGCGCTGGAATGCGGTCAATTGAAAACGCGATGCTTCTTTAACGGATAGGGGATGAGGGTTGATAAATCCAGTTGGTTCTCGACTATCTTTCCCCGCTGAACAGTTCGAATCGTATCTCAAGATTCGTTTCTCTCGGAGATTTTGAATGAACTTTCTTATTCTTCTTCCTCTCCTGTTCCTTTCTTTCGCTTGCTTCAACGAACGTGGAAGTCTCGAAGTTCCCCAAGAGATTATCTTCCGGTATTATCGAGCCACTATATTTTCCTACCCTTTAAGAACATCGATTGATTCTCGATTTGTCTTTTTCGATCGAGAAAGAATACCGTGTCGTAACGTAATTAATTCGTTCAAGTAAACGTGATAGGTTCCCATACGTTATTATCAAACTTGGAGGGAAAGTTAAACAATCGTTTCTCAACGTCTCAAAAATATTAAATAAACTTTCTTGATCTTCCACAATCTTTTTTTGTCTCCCTTGAAGAGATGCAAAGTTTAGAATACTCTTAAAAGGTTATCTTCTGGTATTATAGAGGTATCTATATTTTTTCACCCTTTAAAAAATTCGTTTAATTTTCGATCGATTCCTTTTTTGTGTAAAAAAGAAGATCATAAGGAAATTAACTTAACGGTAAAAACATTTTATTCGTATGTTGGCATGCATTATTATCCCACTTGAAGTGAAAGTTTGACAATCGTTTCTCAACGTCTCAAAAATATTAAATAAACTTTCTTGATCTTCCACAATCTTTTTCTGTCTTCCTCGAACAGATGCAAAGTTTCGAATACTCTTAAAAGGTTATCTATATTTTTTCACCCTTTAAAAAATTCGTTTAATTTTTAATCGATTTCTTTTTTGTGCAAAAAAAAATCATAAGGAAATTAACTTAACGGTAAAAACGTTTTATTCGCGTGTTCGCATGCATTATTAACCCAAGTTTGACAATCGTTTCCCAACGACTCGAAGATTTTGAACAAACTTTCTTGATCTTCTACAATCTTTTTCTTTCTTGCTCGATGAGAGATACAGAGTCTCGAAGTTCCCAAAGAGGTTATCTTCCGGTACTATCGAGCCACTATATTTTGTCACCGTTTAAGAACTTCGATTGATTTTCGATTTGCCATTCTCGATCGAGAAAGAGTGCCGTGTCGCGGTGATATTAGTTCCCCGAGTAAACGTGATGCGTTCGCACACATTATTATCAAACTCGGTGTGAAAGTTAAACAATCGTTTCTCAACGTCACGGAGATTTTCAATAAACTTTCTTGATCCTCCACAATCTTTTTCCATCTTTCTTGAAGATATGCAGAGTCTCGAAGTTCCGGTATTATCGAGGATATTTCGTCACCCAAAGCAGACACTTTAAATGTTCATCCACAACTCGAAAAGTAAACAATTGGATTCTTATCCAATAGTCGTTTCATTTTTTCACTGAAAATGAAACACGATTCCTTTAGAATGTATAAACACTTTACTAAATTATATATTCTCCATTTTGGAAAACGAAATGCTTCTCCTTATCCTCCTTTTATTATTAAACTTATATTCTCCTTTTATTATTAAACTTGATAAAAACGTACATTCCTGTGCATTCTTTTATTTATTTTACTGTTTAAAAATTCATCTCCCGATGTACGAACGTGCATTTTCAAATCATCCCTGTATTTTATCGCGATTTCGATCGATTTTCCCTTTTCAATTATAAAAAAAAAAAACTGTCCTGTCGTAGCAAAATTAATTCATTCGGTGAGAACGTTTCGTCGAGCGAACGTGACACGAAACGTCCACACGTTCGTACACATTATTATCAAACTCGTAGGGGAAAGTTAAACAATACGCCACGCGCGATGTGTAAAATTAATCTATTTCGCGTCGACCGCGAATTAAACACGGAGCCAACTTATTCGAAAGTTGTAAACTGAATTGCATTTCCCTCTGGAATCCCGAGGTGTTCTTAATTGAAGGTGAATGATTCAATGGGACGTAGACAAGTTTCAACGATGTCTGTGAGCAAATAAAGAGCTACATCGGTGTACTCGCAAAACCCGAGACCGGCTCTCCTTTGCAAATATTGGTGTTACAACCTCGAGAATATCCACGATTCGAAAGAAATTGAAAATTAACGCTGAATTACTCAGAAAATAATAATAATACGTTGGACACGTTTGCTCCGGTCGTTTAATAAATCGACTGTAAGTTAAGAAAGCTTTACAGAGAAGGTAATGGTAAAAGAAGATTATAAAATGAGTTTGTATCTCGTTCAGATTTAATTAATGGAAATTTGCTTCACGAGGGACATCACCAAAATTTGAATTACCAATTTGAATGAAATTTACGTATAATAGAGTTCTTGGAAAAATATTTCACACGTGTTTCTTTTTATCTGCCATTGTTCGTGTTTAGGGGTTGAAATCAGTTCTGAGATTTGGGGGTGAGAAATACAGTTTCCTCGATATTTCGAAAATTGGTGAGAAGAATGTTGTTTGAAGAAAAATTAAGTACTTTTAAATATTGAATTCAAACAGTACCAAACAGTTTTGTGAAGTAAACAAGTTTAAACAGTTTAGACAATACGTTAAAGAGTTTTCAGTTTTTATACTTGTTTTGTGCAATTGCACTGTTTCCAATCTTCATAAATTTGTCAATATAATCTGTAAAACGATATAGAATATGCGTATATTTTTAATTTTGGTATAACCAAAACTATACTGAAAGATACAACTACCTGAAAACTCTCCATAACTGTTGTTAAATATTCCTTATATTTGATTGATTTCTACAAATGTGCTAATTCAGAAAAGTGATAACTTTATTCGCTGTGTTAGTAGATTTTTCAAACTATTTTGAAATTGAAGAAATAATACCATAAATTTACTAATGTATTGTACCTTGTAAACATTTGGATATCTTTGTAGGCTCATGATGAACGTAGCAAAAAAAATAAAATGAATTCCATACACAAGAAACGAAAGAAGACAGAATGAAGAGAGTGAGAGAAGTAACAGTTACACCTTTTGTATTAATATACTGAATGTAAGATACAAAAATATTTCTAACTACAATTGGTACACCAGGTGTAAGCTTTTATTATATAACGGAATACCTGACTACAATTAGCACACCAGATGTAAATTGTAACGTTATACCTAACTACAATGCAATAGGAACACCCCTTACTTCTTCTATTTCGTCCATGTTGCCTTTCCCTACTCTTGGACATGATTTAAGCACGAAAGAAAATTATTATCGTTCAAATATGTACGATTTATCGTTACACGTGATTCAATATTAATAATTGAAATTTCCAATGAAAAATCAAGAAACGAGTGAACGTGTCTCGTTGATGGTTCAAGTATACGTTTACACATGTCCAGAATTTCATACCTCGTAGTGCCAATGCTTGATGCAGTGTGCAGTGAGGAACGTGAACGAACATTTTCAAACAAGCATCGCCACAGTAACTTGGCTATAGAACCGTTCCGTCCGCAAAGGGTTAAATCGATCTGGAATTACGGGATCCGACTATGGGGCACGGCAGCCAAGTGCCATGTAATCGAATTAGAAGCAACGCAATCCATCGTTCTTAGAACTGTGGTCAATGCATCATGTTACGCGCGTAACAAGAATATACGTAGAGATCACTGTACCGGATCGGTAATAGAATAAATCGAATCGCTGTGAAGCAAATATATAACAAGACTCGCGAATCACTCCAGTGATACAGTTAGAAAACTTCAGTGAGCAAAGTAGGTTTCATGGGAAATATTCCAATGATTTAACTGTGGAAGAGGTTATTTTTGAATAAATTACTTATATCTGTGTGTGTATGTGTGTATATTTATTATGTATTTCTAATTCTTTGAGTATATTATCATCGTTAAATGTATATTAATATTAAATATATATTAATATTAAATATATACATTGAAAAAATATTATATGAATATTCCAGTGACCTAACTGTGGAATAGGTTATTTTTGAATAAATTATTTACATCTGTGTATGTGTGTATGTGTATATTTATTATGTATTTCTAATTCTTTGAGTATATTATCATCGTTAAATGTATATTAATATTAAGCATATACATTGAATAAATATTATATGAAAATTGAAATTAAATTAAAGATAAATGTACATTATATTAAACGTATATTTAACTTTAAGATAATAATTTTAATTTGATTTTAATTTTCATATAATATTTATTCAATACATATATAATCAATATTAATGAAGGTATATTTAATAATGGTAATAAATTTAAGCAATTAGGAACTCGCTCTTTAGTTTAATAAACATACACACGTTGTGTGTGTAAATTTTATTTATTTTATACCGTACAATACAACCATAAGCCACACTTAAAAGCCAAATTCAAAAAGATTAATAGAAATTAAAAATTGTCGTAACTTTAATTATATCATTATCTTTTGCGAGATCATTGTCAACAAAATTTGGAATCCATAGATTTCATTTCTTTAATTTCGTTAAAATAAAGAAGGACCGACCAATATTGTTTCTTTTCTATTTCTTATAAAGTTATCTACAAAAACGAATTACACACATTTCATTTGATTTTTTCTCGAGTATTAAATAAACTTGTTAGTCCATTACGTGAACACTTTTATCTTCTAATTAGTTCACACAACGAATATTCTACCGTACTTTCGATACCCTTCGTCGATCCCTTTCGATGTTAATATTTTTATAAAACTACGACAGAACTTTTCCACCGATGCAACATTTTCAAGAAATTTCCCAAAGACCTTCGGAATCCGTGTCAAACCGCACTTCAACTATCTTGTAACGACAGGTTAGCATGTCCATAGACACGACATGCAAATATCTAATCAGAAAAGATTTTTAATACGAAACGTATCTCTCTTAGGTGCCTGGATGGGTCGTATAAGAATTTATCTTTTACCATTGAATCGATATCTACGTGTACATATATAAATATAAATATAGTCGTGTCCGTTCGATACCGTGTCGCGGAAAAACCGGTCGAGCGATTGCAATGTACCTCGAAGTGCATGGAATAGGTTTTGCAGAAAAACGCACACGACCAAAAATTGTTACAAATTAAATTTGAAAGCTTTTTCGTTCCATAGAAGTTTTCGATAGAATCGATAGTAACCGAGATGAGTGAAACACAGTTCAATCCGTCTGTTTGTTACCACGTCACGTGAAAGCGGCTCAAGCGATTGGAATGAAGTTTGCAGTATAGTGATAGGATAATCCTAGAAAATTCTTTTCAAAATGGGTAGTTGTGTGACCACCGATCGTGGAGTATACGGTATCTTGCTCGCCAGTTGCTTTTACAGAGAAAAAAAAAGTGGAGAAAGATCAACAGACTCGATTAAGGTTCACTGTTTTATTTTACATAATATTTCTATTATTTTACATAATAGAACAACAGTGATGGGAATAATACCGATTCGATACTGTCAACCGGCCCGTAAACTACAATATCAAACAATATCAAACGATATCAAACGATATCAAATTATATCAAACGATATCAAACATATAGGTAAAGAAAAATTCTCCGCCACGTGAACCGATTAAGAAACAAAAGTGTTCACATAAGAGAATGTTTACTTACACATTGAATGGTATGTTTAAACGGTTACAAACGATAGAGAATAGGGAGCGAAATACTCGGAATTGTACAGAAGAGACCGAGGGTACATTTATTTTTAAAGATTGTGTGCGGCCCTTTTCAAATGCGCGATAACAGCATGTGTTCGTGGAAGATTTAGTACGGATGCAACGAACGAAGAGATAGTTGAAATGTGAGCATGGAATAACGAAACACTTTTTGGTCTATTTGTTTGAAATATATTGCCAACCGAACGTTTCGACCTCGTACTATTCCTACAAAAGTATGTAACAAAAGTTACTGGAAATTGTATTTAAACATTTTCTTTTCGTGTAAAAATCTTCTATAAAATCTATATCAGTGGAGATGTCAATTTGAATCTTCCTTTTAAAAAATAGCTAAAATAGCTATAGCTGAAATCATGGATGGTTAGGTTCAGTATTCCGAATGAGAAGCACTATCGTATCTTCGTTTTTGTGAAAGTCCATTAGAGTAGAATGTTCGTCGTATCTTCGTTCTTGTAAAAGTTCATTAGAGTAGAATCTTCGTCGTATGAACAAATTGGGAGACGAAAGTGTTGGTATAAGAGAATTTTTACATAATAGAACAACAGTGATGGGAATAATACCGATTTGATACTGTCGACTGGCCCGTAAACTATAATATCAAACAATATCAAACGATATCAAACAATATCAAACGATATCAAACGATATCAAACGATATCAAACAATATCAAACGATATCAAACATGTAGGTAAAGAAATATTCTCCGCCACGTGAACCGATTAAGAAACAAAAGTGTTCGCATAAGAGAATGTTTACTTACGCATTGAAACAATAAGCGGTTAGCACTCGGGTTTATTTAAAATTTATACAATCTAAATTCAAATTCAAATTAAAAAAAAAAAAGAAAGAAACAAATCCACGTTCTCAGAGTTTGCTCTCACGATCGACGAGGAGCTTCACTTTTGTAAGTACCAGTAAATGATGTTCCATTGTTATACATTTGTCGACGTCACGCGTTCCCTACGCCCATTTTCTTTCAACCGATCGCCACAGATTACCCGGCTATATTTTTACGAAATGCTCCCCCATTCGTGCCAATTACGGATCAGCGATAATTTCGTCCGACCTCGAGTTTGATTGAAATAAATTTAACCGAGGTTGCTCCGGTTTCGGGGCAACCGATTCGATCCCGCTGCTTTTCAACGGCTCGTCCTTTTTATAAATTCGATGCGAAGCGATATTATGCAAAAGCTCCCAGTTATTTCCGACGGATCCGAGCCGAGTTTAAGAATACCCGGAATGAGCTGAATCAATAAATGGCCCCGATGATAAGGCGACCCACGCCGAAATACTACAAACGACTGTTTCCACGTCCATCTCTTCCTTCTCACTTTCTCACTTTCTCTATTTCTCTCTCACACTTCCAAATTTTACGTCACAGCGAAACGATATTCAAGAAGATTAAATTAACTGGCCCGTATCGAGTTTCGTTGCACCGCTTGCGCTCGTCCTTCGCGATCCTTGCCACGTTCTTTCGACGCGGTTGGGTTGTTATTTTCTTTTTTTCTTTTTTTTTGTAACCGTCACGGTACGGTATAAAAACTTAAAGAGGATTTCTTCCGCAATTTACAATCTGTCAAGTAAGAGAATGACCGGCGTAACTTTTGTTTGAATCCCGTTAGCAAGATAGCTGCGGCTGGATTACACACAGCAGTGATTCTTAACCAACGTTGCACGTTGCACCGTGATGCAGTTTACCACGGTGCAGGCCGGAGCCCGAGCCAGGTGAAATGAAAATAAGTGGCGACCGTTTGAAATAATATTTCAGCCTATTATTTCCTGGGACGTTATTCGAAAATTATGGAAATATTGATAGGCTTGAAATAACCGATAGATATCCTGGGTATTATTAACGGTTATTATGAAATAAAGGTGATATTTATCGTTTAAAATTTATCATTGGCGAATCAAAGTTAGAAGTGCACTACACGGTACAACTACAAGTATACTAATGTCTTTTTTCTTCATCGAGGTATAATGTACTCATTTTAATAACGCGAAGAGATTTGCACTATCTTGTGCAAGATTGTAAACACATTTGTTGTTTCTTAAGACTATCTTATTACCTCGTAAATGGAATTTTCCGAATTTCTAGCATCAAAGAAACAGAAATTTATTTAGAAAATCAAAGAACTGTGAATAATACGAGACTTAAAGAATGATAAATTACGGTGGTAAATATATTTAATAGCAAGATCGTACAATCCTTGGAATTATGTAATATAATGTAATCCTTGGATGAAAATTTCTTAATTTCCATAGAGATTAAAATGATTGATAAAATTATTTTGGATTACTGTCAAGTGTTGGATTTTCTCCTCGAAATTGTGCCGCGAGCGGAAGAAAGATGAACAATCTCCTAAACTATATCGTGAGCTTAAAAAGAACAGGGATCACCGCGTCAGATTCACGTCTGACACTGATAAGGAATTTTACTTAAAAAATAGGTCACAAATGTCCCAGGACTCTAAGGAATATTAAACGAAAGTCGGTTATTTTTTACGCTTTTCACGATAATAAGATACATATATTTTCACGAATATTATCAGCTGTTGTACGAGGCTTGAATGTAAACGAATAAATTTACGTAAAGAATGTGAACAAACAATACGAGTGAACGATACAAAAGAATAATACGAATAAAAGTTTACTCAACGCGAATGAAACAACCTCGATCAAGATCAATGTGATCAAGACACACTTATTTGAATTTATGAAATTGAATTCATGAAAATTGTTACACGTTCGTGGTCCGATTTTCGTTGATTTATTCGACACTGGTGTAGAATTCTTCGCACTTTCGATCCGAGAAATAATTATGCCGGTCACGTTCATCTTGAACAGGCCGTATAGAATTAAATCGGAAATAGAAGTAGCGACAAGCACCTGTGAATGCCGAGTCGAAGGATTTTAATTAGTTCGATCTTGGCGGGTTATTATTCCTCGAAAAGGTCAACGCCGGAAGCATCGATCAGTAATTGAATTCCAGCACAAAAGCTTCTTGATTGGCTCCGATGCTCGGAGCTGAGCAACTTCGGTGACTGTCTTAAGTCCGGGCCAATTCAGAAGACGATTTATTTCATAACGACGAAAGCCCAATGGAAATTCTACGTCCCGGTACACGGTTGTTCGTTGGTGAATCGAGACGTTTTTCTTTTTTCTTTTTTCTTTTTTTTGCAATACAGAAAACGTCGGGACGCGTCGAGGTGAATTCTCTCTTTTCGTCGCGCGATTTTATCGTATCGCGGTCCGATTATAAAAAAAATCGGTGAAGTAACACGGTCGTATATCGTCCGTGAAGATCCGTAAACACAGGAAGTTTACGCTGGCGATTGCAAATACTAGGATTTAAATAACGTCGCATTTCTGTTGCAGTATTTGCCCACCCTTATCGAGTGTGTCCCGTTCTCGGCAAATAACGAAACTGCCATTATTGTCCAACAAAAACTCTACTGTTTTTCAACAAATAGGAAAAATTTCAAGAGTCGACCGATAGAACAAATATCGTGACGCGTTCCGAATCAGAATGGTGCAATTAACCCATTCGTTATGACAGGTGTACGTCATTTCGAGTGTACATAAAATTTTCTGTAATCTATAGGGATTATTGTCTATAGAAATTATATTGTAGGGATTATAGTCTATAGAAATTATATTGTAGGGATTATAGTCTATAGAAATTATATTGTAGGGTTAATAGTCTATAGAATTTATAGTTTATAGAAATTATAGTTCATAGAGACTATAGTCTATAGAGATTATATTCTATACGCATTACAGTTTATAGAAAGTATAATTTATAGAGGCTATAGTCCATAGGGATTATAGCCTATAGAAACTATACTCTATAGGGATTATAGTCTACAGAGATTACAGCCTATAGAGTTTATAGCCTATAGAAACTACAGTCTATATAGATTATAGCCTATAGAAACTATACTCTCTAGGGATTATAGTCTACAGAGATTACAGCCTATAGAGTTTATAGCCTATAGAAACTACAGTCTATATAGATTATAGCCTATAGAAACTATACTCTATAGGGATTATAGTCTACAGAGATTACAGCCTATAGAGATTATAGCCTATAGAAACTACACTCTATAGAGATTATACTCTATAAGAACTATACAGATATAGGGATTATAGTCTACAGAGATTACAGCCTATAGAGATTATAGCCTATAGAAACTACAGTCTATAGAGATTATACTCTATAAGAACTATACAGATATAGGGATTATACTCTATAACAACTACACAGATATAGGGATTATACTCTATAAGAACTATACAGATATAGGGATTATACTCTATAAAAACTATACAGATATAGGGATTATACTCTATAAGAACTATAATCTAAAGTATCACAAATTTTGATACATATGATTATTAATCACTATTACGACGTTCAAGAATAGCTCAGAACTCGAAAGATATCGTCGAACGTCATAGAAGTGCAGTATAATTTTCCAATATCATGTCACGACCTACATCCAAGTATTGAATGTCAAATAAACAGATTTGTATCGTATTTTTAACGTAGTCAACATTTTTCCATTCGTTTCCTTGTCAAGGGAAGACGGTTCCTCGATCTGATTTTCTATTTTGTTTCGATCAGTCGGCACAACACGTGTTCGAACAATCGATTACACGATCGGTTGAATTAACGACAAATTGAACGCCATTACGATTCAACGACAACGAGCAACACGATCGAAGCGTGTTATTTTTTCGAAACGTCTGCCAAGAATATTCAAACATCGGTCGTGTAATTTGGCAAGGGACCAAGGCTGTGAATGACGTGTCGTTGTAAAAAATTTCTGTTAGTCGTGGTAACATTACAAATGAATCATTCGTCTCTCGGATCTCTAGTGACCTAGACGTCATCGCGCAAGGATTAAAATCGAATTGGGTCTCATTCGATGAGTCGTTTAAGTTCAAGCCATGAACTTTTCTCGTGTCGTGACAATACGACAATGTCACCATCAAACGACATTAATATCCGATGACACAAACACGCGAAATGAAATATCGACACGTGGCAGAGGAACAAGAATAAACGAGACGACCAGAGGAACTGCCGGATATTATTATATTCGGTGGTTCGGAAAGTCGTTCTCCAAAATGGAGAATATACAATTTAATCGAATATTTATACACTCTAAAAAAAAATCGTATTTCATTCTCACCAAAAGAAAAAAAAACGAAATGACTCTCCGAACAACCCAATACAATATTATTACATATCAGTGTGTCCATGTTGAACGATAGCTTACCTATTTGTAAAATAAAAAATTTCGGAATATTTCTAACACGTGAATACCCTTCCTCGAGATTATTTCGAGAGATTATTTACGAGAACGTTAATTTCATAACTTGAGAGTAATTGAAGAATTTTGTTTACTATACAAATTTCAAAGAAATAAAATTGTTATACTTAAGCTCAAAAATTAATACTTCTCAACTATACAAATTTCAAAGAAATAACATTGTTGTACTTAAGCTCAAGAATTAATACTTCTCAACTATACAAATTTCAAAGAAATAAAATTGTTATACTTAAGCTCAAAAATTAATACTTCTCAACTATACATATTTCAAAAAAATAAAATTATTCAATATTCTTAAGCTCAAAAATTGATACTTTTCAACTATAAGAATTTCAAAGAAATAAAATTGTTATACTTAAGCCCAAAAATTAATACTTCTCAACTATACAAATTTCAAAGAAATAAAATTGTTATACTTAAGCTCCAAAATTAATACTTCTCAACTATACAAATTTCAAAGAAATAAAATTGTTGTACTTAAGCTCAAAAATTAATACTTCTCAATTATACAAATTTCAAAGAAATAAAATTGTTATACTTAAGCTCCAAAATTAATACTTCTCAATTATACAAATTTCAAAGAAATAAAATTGTTATACTTAAGCTCAAGAATTGATACTTCTCAATTATACAAATTTCAAAGAAATAAAATTGTTATACTTAAGCTCAAGAATTGATACTTTTCAAGTATACAAATTTCAAAGAAATAAAATTATTCGATATACTTAATCTCAAAAATTGGAAATTAATCGAAAGAGGGTTGATTGGTCAATGGCAAGTGTTCGATGGAAAATTTTAATCGACGAGATTGCATTTTTCCGAGATAATACGAGACAGTCGCTTCTAGGAAAGGTGGTTTCATTGTTGGAACACGATCGAGGTGCCTACGTATCGTTAACTGTGTGAATTCCACCGTGGCTTCACGGCACCGAAAGCATTAGCATAGGTCGTGTGAAGCCGAGTGGCTAAGGAATTATTCAAATTTTCACAACAAAAGGCAGGAAGATAGCGAGTAACTTCTGGTGTGCATCGACGAGCTGGTAGATTCGCGGGGACAGACGTTCAATTTCCGCCTATACCGGGCCACAATTTTCTTAAACCAACACAGAGAAACAGGATCCCGGCGATAACCATAACGAGAGTTTTATCCCGAGGCAGAAAGACTCGTTGGACTCTATGGGTTGCTGACGCTTCGTTGATCCTCTAAAGACTGCGTTCTTCGGCGCAGCCACTATATTTGAATAATTTCAGCTTCTAGTAGACACCTGGGTGCGCCGCGAGCGTGCCCCGGGTCGTAATAAGTATTGCGTTTCCATTGAATCGACCCAGTCGTCCATTCCTTGGAAGTGTATCGTCCGGTTAAATGGATCCGGAAGATTCTACCCTGTTCTTGCACGAAAGTGAAGTTAAATTTCAAGACTAATCGCAACCGATAGAGATACAAAATTGTCTGGATCAATTTGTTACGTTTTTCGGTTGTTGCGATCAACCTGATGTCGACGGAAAATTATTCCCAACAGTTTTTCGAATTACTCACATGGAGTAAGCACTGTGTAAAATTTATTCAAATTGGAAAAATGATTGAGGAAAAATATTAAGTGTATCGATGAATTTTATTTCTTTGAAATATGTATGATTGAAAAATATTAATTTTTGAAATTAAGTATACGGAATAATTTTATTGCTTTGATATTCGTATAGTTGAAAAGTATTAATTTTTGAGCTTAAGTATAACAATTTTATTTCTTTTAAATTTGTAAAGTTAACAAAATTCTTCAATTACTCTCAAGTTACGAAATTAACGTTCTCGTAAATCGCGGTTCAATTGATCTGAAAATAATTCCTCGCAAGGAACTAACCGAGAAAGATAAAATAAACATGTTTCTTTGATTGCTCGCTCTACGCAGGAGACGATCACTCGAAAGAATTGCCTAGTCTTGGAACGCTTGATAATCCAGAAACGTGTAATCCCGCTATTGTATTTCCGTATTTAAGTGAAATTACTCTTAAAGGTGAATTCATCGTTGTTCTGAAAGACAAACGACAACTGGGGTTAAAAAGTTGAGTGCCGTCGGGACAATTAAAAGTTAATAGCTTAATAACAAGCCCCGAGAGAACATAAGCAATTCAAACGAAACAATGGCCGCTTTCGCGGGCGAACGATGGCAAACCTGAAAGATAGTCCTGCACATTTTGTTATTTTTATTCCACCATTCCGTGTAACGTCATTCTCTAACGACAAAGTTTCCCTTATTTTTACATGTAAAGGTAAACATTTATTTACCGCTGGAGATACGAGAAAATTAAACCTGCAAAGAGATGAAATAGGAAGTGTCGTTTCTAATTTGAAACAGATTCATTGTGCCTGTGTGTGTCTGTGTATACGCGTGTTTTTTTATCCAAGATTCTGTTGGTCTGAATGCAACTGACAGTAACTACCTGTCGATGAAATTCATTTTTCCGTGGCACGCTACTGCAACGTAGCGACACGGATCAAATCAAAATTGACAAACTGCCGGTAGTAGCAGGCGGTTAATAGCAACGCGATAGCATGTCAGAGGGTGGTAGCACCGATCTATGGGGTCAGTGGATAGGGGTGATGCATGGCGACAGTCCGAGAATATATTTGAACGAGCGTTTAACGCAAGCATAACCGACGTGAACCGTGTTTCAGAGAACGAGCACCAACTTGTGGGGCGAGTGGATGGGCGTGATGCACGGTGACGAGGTGGAGTACGTGTTTGGGCATCCCCTGAATTCGACCTTGGTGTACAGCGACAATGAACGGGACCTGTCCCTCAAGATGATAGTGTTATTCTCGAAGTTCGCCTACTTGGGGTAAGTTCCCAACCGTTGCCGAGATCGAGTCAATTTAATACGTTATTACTACCACGAATACCCGACCGCCTAATCGTGAAACGAAAAAAACTCGTTTCCTGTAACTCGAAGGGACGCAACTCGGAGAGACGCAACTCGGGGAGGGACACAACTCGGAGGGATGCAACTCGGAGGGACGCAACTCGCGAACTCCAATCGTTCACCAACTTGTGTTACGTAAATCGGGAGTTACGGTCTTTCGAATTGCGTCACTGTCGCGATGAACGAGTGATAATAATAGTAATAATAATAATAATTCATTTACAAGCTCGAGAACCCATTTGTGCGAACAGATGCGAAAGAAAAGACACGCGTACGTACGAAAAGATTGAAAAGGGACAGAAAAGAGGTGAAACAAATATATAGAAAAAGATACAAATGTAAGGATCGAGCCACGATCGAACTGGATGACCGATAAGTAGTCGGGAATCTTGGTTTTTCATTTACCTGTACCAGAATCGTGAAATTGAAACGTTCCTTATGACAGAAAGTATACTTTCAACGGGAGAAAATATTTGTTTAACGGGCTAAAATTTTGATCGAATTAAACCAATACGAAATTACGTACGACCCAATTCGTCGTAGATTATTGACCGAAGTGGAGACAATTTTCTTTCGAGACCAATTTGATTCAGGTACTACCTTGTTACGCGAGAGAGGTTCCCAACGACGTCGAGTACACAGAATATTAGGGGGAGGATCGATTTAGCTTTCAACGAAATGAAATTATCGATCCACGATGTTTACGTTGCACGCATTTCGGTCGAACCGAGACATTATTTTAAGAACTATCACCGTACACCGGGTTGCATACATTTCTGTCGTTCGAGGGGACGCAAATCCCCTTTCCATTTCTCGACGAGCTTCCAGTTATTACGCTCTTGAAACGCTAGATGGCGCTACAATAACAATGAGACGTAGGAGAGCCGAGAATCCACGGTCCAGCCAATCGCACGACAGAGAATCTAACCTATAAGCTTCGTTCAACGAGACAAGACAACCCGAGGTAAACTGAACCACGAAAACGAGAATTATTCCACAGACGGATACAAATTAAAATTTAAATAAGATTCCATTCGTGTACAATAGTAAACTGTAGCAGAATGAAAGTAGAAGTGAAACCAAATTTGTCGATTTTTCGATCGTGCGTGAAACAATTGTTCACGAATCGCAATTTGGAGAAACTGCTTAGAGAAGTGCGTTTCTGAATTTTTCGTACTCAAGGTCCTTCGAAGGTCATGGTTCTCAAACACCATTACATTAAAAAAAAAAAAAAACACCATACAATTCGGATCGAAAGAACGTACAGTGACCTTAAAAATTCCGAAAAGTTGATTTTGAGAAATTTCGCACGTCGTGACGGTTTCCCATTTCGAATCGAGAGATTCCGAGTGCTCCAGTTAAATGGAACGCTCACTCTGTACATATATTTAAATCATTCGATTAATATTAAATTTAGCGACGTTTCGACATTTTCCGAAAGTTCACTCAATTGTCTGGCAGCGGTTGATTCTTCCTTGGTTATTTAAATCCGTCTTCCAACGGTGGTTGTTGGGAATTATTGCATTTCGTATTCTAGTCTGACCTCGTTTGAAATAGAATCCGGTTAATAAGAAACCGTAAGAATTTCGCTGAAGGGACGAGGACCTAACTCAAGGGTGAGGGGGAGGGTGGAGGAGATCCGGGCAAGAAATTTGACTTGCACAGAGGGAAGTCGTTTTAAAAGCGTTTGAAGTTCGTCAAGAAGAATTTTGAAACTTGCATTTTACGCGGAGTGGAAGAATCTCGGACCGTTTAATTCTTAAAGTGGGTAACGTTTCGATCGAAAAATTACCATTCGTTGAAACTTCTTGCAATGTTCTTTTCTGCTGAAAATCGAGATTTCTTAGCGCGAAGAACCAAAAATTTCTTAAATCTTACTAAAAATAGACAAGGACACCGACAAGGACGTTCTTCGGTTCCAAAAGTGGCACAAAAATTCTATTATATCCGAGGACAATTAATAATTCTGCAAAAATTATTCCTATACTCATTAGCGTAGCTAGACTACCAACGAGAAGTCAACTGGTGGATTAATTCCGAACAAAGGTTCGTTGTAGTTGGCCACAACAATTAAACATTAACGATCCGGCGTGGAATACGTTCCACAAGGGTTTTCAATCCGGGTTACACGGAAAGTGAGGAATTATTTATCGAAGCCGATACAAAGAGCTCGATACGTCATATGTCGGCTGGATATCATCTATCAGCCAACAGCAATTTCTTTTCCTCTATGATTAGCTGCTTATTCGAAAGCTTCTATTCAGCAGTAGGAAGTTTATTAATTTTTTCAAGGTATTCATTATCGGAAATTAATTATCGCGATTTTTTATCTTCCTGCTGGTTAACCTGTGCTGTTTTAATGGACGTACAATATCTACCTACAAAAATCTTGCCATAACTTTTGTTACAAGTATCAGGTTATTGTTCTATGACAAGAATCGGGTTGTTTCAAACAAATTAGAAATATCATCGTTTTTTAACTAATCAAACTTTAGTCGCGCAATAAATAACGATGGAAGAATTTTATTACGTTTATATTGTACCCCAATTGTATTACTTATCAATAATTATTTCAAATAATAAATATTTAAAGGTACCCTATATAGATCGTATCGTTTCCATCGTTCTAATTTGATTTTCGTTCGTCGAAAAGCTCGCGCGATTCCACGATGACTTTTTTCAAATCGCAGTAATTAACAAAAAAAGATCGGTCTCTCGGTGACTGATCGACGAATGGAAATTTACTGCGCAAATATTTGACAGGTACTTTGCGTCCGTCATGAAAGACAGACGTGCCGTGCTCTTCAATAATTAATATACCACTCCGACCGAGTGGACGGTTCAATTTGTTAACCAGGCGCAGATTGTTATCAACATTAAACGAGGCTGGTTAACTGGCGATGCTCGCGACGTGTACATGTAACTTAAATTAATTATCTATGAAACCATTTTTTCCACCGACTCGAATTACTACTGGATAATCAACAGCACCGGTACGAATTCGACGTTTCTCTACTTCTAGAACGCAAAAATAAAGCGTTTCATTGTGAATTTTGTAACCAGTACTATCTATTTATACATATTTCAAGAAAATATATAATTTATTTCTGAAAAATAATTATTTCTAAGAAAACCTTATCGAAAGAAACGTGTCTCCGAAATGCCTCAGTAAAAGAAAAACAAGCGCTCCTTGCTTTTTAAATTTTATTGGTCGGAAACAAAAAAAAAAGTAGCATAATCTTGTGTATTTATGAATATAATTATGGCCAAGGACATGTGAACAACAAAAAATTGACGTGGGAACATTATTGAAATGATCGCAAAGTAGCAAAATTTTACAAAAAAAGGAAATTATTTTTTTAAGTAAATTATTAGAATTTCAATATCTAATAATTTACCATCTCTAGAAAACCACAAAATGTTGGTGGTGCCCTAAAAAACATCCACACAATCTCTAACTATAACTTTCTCTACCTCCTAAGTAGATGATACACGACGACGTACCTAACACATTTCCTGTTATGACATGAATTTATTTTTACAGGAAGCCGACCGAGGAGTCTTCTGACTGGCCGCCATATTCGAGGGATCAACCGCAGTACTATATTTTTGACGCAGAGAAGACCGGCCTAGGCAAAGGTCCACGTACTACGTCGTGTGCCTTTTGGAACGAATTTCTACCAAGGTTGAAGGGAATGCCAGGTAACGCAGCGGACGCTAAATTCAACAGCGTTTTACCGTCCCGAAATTTCTCTCTCTCTCTGTTTTTCGTTAGTTATGGAAGGAGAGAGAGAGCAGAGCAGCAAGCAAGCTTCCCCGTTGCTCCCTCCCCCCCTTTTGCTCCTATGTTCCTCCCCTTTTCTTCTGTTAATTATTCTAAGCTAACTTTTACACCATTTCCGTGTGTCCATTTCTCGTGGTTCGTTGCTATCTTTTTTATACATTTTTAATTTTCTTTCATTTTCCTGGCAAGTCTTTTCATTTTCCTTCACCCTTTTGGTGGTTTAGAAATTTTCTCCTGTTTGA
This sequence comes from Ptiloglossa arizonensis, assembly GCF_051014685.1. NCBI lineage: Eukaryota > Metazoa > Arthropoda > Insecta > Hymenoptera > Colletidae > Ptiloglossa > Ptiloglossa arizonensis. The sequence goes on along the minus strand of NC_135059.1, from coordinate 9,424,168 downwards.
ATCTTTTGAGTTACATACCTTCCCTGAATCTTAAAAAGCCAACCGTAGAAAAGATTTTGAAAGAGCAGTTTGTTTTTTTGCGAGAGCACATTTTATAATTTTCAAAGTTTGTATAATATTTTTGTCATCTTTAATATTTCTTCGAGTGCTAATTAAAATTTTCTTTTCTAAAATTCGAGGAAAATTGTTGGAAAAAATGCGCGAGAGAAAAATTCGTCCAGTGCCAAAGTTTCCACCAAACGGAACGGCGGGGATTCGAAACCCGGTCGTCCGCGTGGAAAGGAAACACACTAGCGCTGCGCCATCGAGTCTACGCTACGAACTTCGTCTACTTCGAGTATGTTTATCGTCACGCGTGAAGTTGCTTCCGACTCTCGGTACACTTGTTTTTTATTTCTTTGTCGAACATCTCGAAGAGTTCTCCTTTCGGAAAAGCAGGCAAGCTCGATGCTTCGTCTTACAATTATCTCTCGTAACTACGAATCAGAGTTTCGATAAATAATTCAAGCCGCTCCGATCGATATCTGGGAGATTTTCCACGCCAGCTTTCCGTGTTTCATTATCCCGACCAGTGTTGTGGCGTGACGCGTTCCAGTACGCGTGGACTCGTTTCGCATTCCCATGCATAATTCTCTGCTTTTGTTTATTCGAGATCGTTTCGGATTAATCCTATTGTTTGGTCGAAACGAACAGCGTTTCCTCTTCCTCGTTTCGTTTGTATTCTCTGGAAAAATTTCCCCACCCCCTTCCCCTCCCACGTACCCCATCCCCAATCGATGATTCAATTTTTCAGACGCGTTTCAATTCGCATCTTTTCATAAAAACAATTGTGAATGAAACGGTGTCGGTAAATGCAAATGTTTCGTTAGCACTGGCAACAATCACGTCAAGATTACATTTGGGTACATCGTCGTTCAGAAATCTTAAGACAATTGCTAAATATGACATTGATACATGAAAAGCATTGGTACACTTGTTAAAAGTAAAATAATCAGATACGTAACTTAAGCAACCACAGTTCATTTGTTCGTAAACGTTTTGCCTAAAAATCTGGTTCAAGTTTCCGTTTGGTGCGTAGCTAAAACACTGAATGGTGTAAACATAAAAATCTGTCCACAGTTGTGAAGAATTCCAATGCATTTTCAACGAAATATTAGAGCAAGCATCAAACACGAATCAACGACAATTCGAAATTTACAAACCACATTGAAACACTTCGATGTCGATAGGGTAACTATCCTAACTAAAGATACTTATGAAATGTGCAATACAGTAATGATAACTTTCCAAATGAACAATTTTTAACTGAAAGTGTCACTTAAACCGTAACAAAGTTGTAAAGATTTATAAGTTTCCCGATTGAAAGAAATGTTTAATCGTTAAAATTACTCCCAAGACTTTCAAACGACAATACAAGTCTTCCACAGCGAAAGTTGTAGTTCCAGTTGCGGCCACGTTCGGTCCGGAACACCCGCGAGAAGAACAAGGGAATACGTTCGACAATTGGTATTCTCTTCGAAGAACAAGAATTAATGGATTTTTTCGTACACGGTTGGAAGCACACGCTGCACTGAGAAAACGCGCGGGACGTCTTCGAATGCAATTTTTACGGTGACGGTCCGGGTCACTCGATCTAGATCGCTCCTTTTGAAAACTGATCAACCGGGCATCGATCCATGGGAAATAGCTTGACCGCAGAAGGCACGAGCCACTCGCAATTCCCAGATTAATATTGGAAAAGCGAATACAGCGGATCGGTCTTCTTTACAAATTCGTTCGCGGGTCCTATAGAAGTTGTCTGACCGCAAAACGACCGAATCCACTGCCGAGGGTACCATCATCGATCACTGTCGCATCGAGCCAGCCCCCCCGATTTCAAAGCTGAAAACTACTCGTGTATTGTCAACAATCGTAAATACTTAAAGCCAACTTGATTCACGGTTTCACTTTCGCTCGAGAACCTTAAATTAACCGAGCCATTTCAACGCACCGACAACCACCAATTTTCTACCGGTGTTAATTAACACGACACTCGATTCCCCTTTAATCGTATCTAAATCACCAGCTTCCCGGTTTCTTTTAATAACAACAATTTCCAGATCGTTCAACGCGAAACCGGAAAATGGCGTACACCGTCGGTTCCAGCCGTTTGGGCGTAAATCAAGATCGCGTGAGTCGCGCGCCATCGATCTTTCACACTTAAGATGGCTTCCTCGTGTCTCGGATCGAAGAGTGGGAAATTTTTACGAATTTTTCTTCTTTAAAAAAACAAGATACTCGAGTGTATTAGCAATTCGTGTGTAGGTAACTGACGTCTCGATTGAACGAAATAACACTGCCTTGAAAAGATACAATGATTTCAACTACTAGGTTTCCCCTGTCGGAAAATAGAAATTTCCTAAACAAGTTAAAAATTGAACCATCCAAGAAATCTTCTCCGTATCGGATAATTTTTTATCCAATGACCAACGCGTTATCAGAGATCCTAAAGCGTCTACTTTTACATAGAAAAGATTATCCTCGATAAGTATTGCTCACGAGCGTTCAAACTCGCTGTAATTTTTTAATTTTTTCCGATCGGTTGAAAGGGTGAAGAATCTCGGATTTTTCGCGCGGGAGATTTCGAACTCGTTAAACGGGGAGTTAATAGCGGTGTTCCGATTCGCGTGGCGGGTCAGACCAGAAGCGAAATTGCACGATTTTTCGCGACGTCCGTGTGCCCTAATGGCGAGCCGGCAACCTGTTAATCTCGAGGAAACGATCGACGGTGATTTTAACGAGGCTGGGAACTCGGTTCTCTCTTCCTCTCCTCCACTAGCGTGTAACCTCTTGATTTCAAACGCAAACTTCTCTTTTCGTTAACTCGACAACACGTGCACTCGCTCGCTTGTTATTTCCCGTGGATCCCCGCTTAGCGTTCACCGTGGATCAAACTTGCCCGGCCGGAGGCAAATATTTGTACGCGCAGTTTGAAAAACAAGCAACACGGTCCGAAGGAAGCACGATTACCACCCGCGGACTCGGCACGTGGAAATTACAAACGCGGCACGGCTTTCACCTGAGAGGGTCGGAGACAGATCGGAACGGTGCCGTGGAAAACGGAAACTCGTTATCCTTCGAAGAGATCGCCGCGTTTTTCCTTCTTTCTTATCCGCGCAACGCAATTTCGCGCGAATTCCAACCGCGTCGCGGGCACAGATTACAAAGAACGTCTGCGAGAACTACTTTTTTCCTTCCATTTACTTTCTAACCTTTTTTTTTTGATTTTTTTTTTTTTTGGTTCATCAGTGGTTCGAAGTTGGGTAAAGGAAGCGGGAATATCGGAGACCCGACGAACGTGTCAGCCGCGATTCGAGAAAAGTGTTAACAATTTGGAAATAAAATTTATTTTACGCGTTTCTTTCCGATCTGATTCGAAATCGTGTCATTTTTTCTGTATTCAGTTTCCGTATGTTGTCGAGACGTTATCGATCCTTGAATTGTCGTAACTTTATAGAAATATAATTAGAGAATAATCTTCGTGGGGTAATTTTAAAGATGGAACCCCTCTACTTTCGTGTCACAAGTTAAATCCCCTTGATGATCCTCTTACGATAGAAAACGATTAATAAACATGAAGATGGTTCGTTTCGAGAAATTCGAAAATTTCAAATCGCTCGCAATTTTTCCAGAAATTATTTATGCGTCCAAGGTTATCGTAAACTCGAACTACGAGTTTAAAGTTTTTCCCGATGTAAAAGGATTTTTACATTACAGGGTTCGATCTTTGTGAAAATTAATGTAGAACTATTGGCTTGTTCGAAAAGTCATTTTATTTTCCAAAATGGAGAATATATAATTTAAGAAAATGTTTATACACTCTTAAAAAATCGTGTTTCATTTTCACTAAAAAAAGAAACGAAATGACTTTCCGAACAACCTAATATTTTCAAGAAAATTACAACAATTCAAAAATCGATAGCGTCACGGTCAAGGGTAAGGAAACTTTCGAGTTTAATGTGTATAAATGTTTACAAGTAAGTGACATTGAAATATCTAGAGCAGATAACGAAGGAGAGCAACGAGAATTTAGAAATTAGAACCATTGAAGAGCTTTCACCATTTTTTCATTAGCTTCGATTAATTTTGAAGACGTTTGCACTTTAATAAGGACTCCTTAAGGTAGTAGTTGTAAAAGCGGATGTTCATTACGACTAAATACCTTCATTTATTAATTAGAAGTGAATATGATACGGCATCCACTCGTAGAGCTCTGTCCGAAAGAAGGTTACCGTCCCTTGATTTAAAGCTTTCGAATATTTATACCGCTCCGAACGAACACGAAACGAATTCTCTCTGTTCTTGACTGGCTTCGCATAGCTCTAGCTAATGAACAACGCGGTTGGGACTGAGCCAGCAAATGCCAGAATAAACGAGAAAAATTAAGGGAACACCTAAAGTTCATTTTGTCCGCAGAAGTGCAGAGTTAGCACATTTACTCGTTTATTTATTTTGAGTTTCCCACGCCCAGGCCACGTATTGAGAAATTGTCCATTTGAAAAATATCTCGCCAAACGACTCGAAGCAGATGGAACACTGTCGAGTGTAACCTCTTTAAGAATATTGACACTGGTACTCCCGCAACAAATGCTTAATAAATGCAGAGCGAAGTACTTGTTAATTCTTTACGTTATAGAACAAATTTACATCGTATTGTACGATGGAAATTTTACGTAAAAGTTAGTGGAATATTCTTAAATTTCCTTTTTCATCGATGTATACGCCTTGTTTGAACATTTTCGTTGAAATTAACTGTAACGTTCCAGTAGAAGTTTTTCGGTATTTCTAAACAAATTTGTATGTGTGAGAGGCGAAGTGTGCCTAAAAATGGTATTATGAAACTTAATCTTATTACATAACCTAACTTCGCGTGCTAGTATGCTCGAAGAGATCGATTTTACAAAAATAAAGAACGATTTATTACTTAACAAAATTTTTCTTGCCAGTTTGAGAACAGCATTGCCGATTACAGGAGAGTAGCGATAAATGTGAAACGTAGGGCCACGATAAATGTGAAACTTAGGTCCACGATGAATGTGAAGCTTGGGTTCACGATAAATGTGAAACTTTAGTTTTACGATAAATGTGAAACTTAGACACACGATGAATGTGAAGCTTGGGTTCACGATAAATGTGAAACTTAGGCCCACGATAAATGTGAAACTGATAACTTCACGATGCTTGTCAGTTAACTACAACGTAACACCAATCTAAACGATAAATGCCTGTATCGATGAAACAATATTAATACAAAGATGAACATTTCTCATTATTGGTTGTATATCAGCAAAAATGATATGTAATATTCGTCAGATCTCTCCAATTAGAATGAAATCAAACACGATATAAATACTTTAAATGGTATTTACTTATTTATTAAACGATAAGTGCGAAAGGGACCAGGTTTTACCAATTCCGAACCACGTTTTATCACGTTGTACAACAACGATAAATATGAACAGAAGATATTCAATAAGTGACAGATATCGAATCGATATAACATACCGAATGACTAAATATCGTTTTAATTATACCGTGTTTGATCTTATTTCAATCGAGAAAGTCTCGCCGATGTGTTGGTGAAGGTTTCGCGAAAAAAAGATAAAAATTAAAAAATACAATTGTATCAATGTTGTATCAATCGAGTGGTCTTCGAACTCGAGTTTCTCTTTCTCCTTCACTCCTGCCCTAACAGAGGCGTATAGCTTCGGAGTCTATGCTAAGTCTATGCTAAATTTCTAAATTTCGTTTCGAAGAGTTTTCACACTTATCGAGAACACGATATATCTCGATTCCCAGCCGGTTTTTCAACGTTGTTCGTGGTACCACGAGTTCCTCGCGATCTCTACTCAATTTCTGTGTGTTCCAGATCCGGCGCCCGAGGCCTGCAACAGCGCGATAGCGTCGAGCGTGTCGGCGGGAACGAAGGATCTACGTAACTCGCTGATAATCACGACGCTGTCGTCGATCCTGGTGTTGTCGAGAGTCATTTAAACCGTAAGACGGAAACGGACCCGTATCGATCGACCCTTCACCGGAAGCCGACGATCCATCCGTTGTTCAAACAACCGCACGGGAATCGGGGACTCGGTTCTTCGGATCCGAGATCGCGTCGAGTGTCTAACACCCTGTCAATCGTCGATGGATCGATGGATCCCCAGACCCGTCTCGTCTTCGAGACGTTACTTTACTCCCTATAAAAAGTGACAGGGCCCTGATTCCCGGATACAGACCGGACGAGGATTTAACGAGAGATTAAACACGGCCACGTTGTAGTAATCGCGTCCCTTTCACCCCATTTTCCGTGAAACGTTAACAGGACTATCCCCTGTTCATCGTCACGACGAAACAGATTTATTAGCGGCAGGAGTATCGGACACGATCGCGACTCGTGGGTCGGGGAGAGGCGAGGGGTACTCTGGAAGATTGATGAACGAAACGGACTGTAACCGGAAAAACCAGGGACAGCTTAACGAGTTGCGCGTCTCGAAGGAGCTTCGACGTTCACCGAAACAGTGACGAGGCGAGGGACCACTCGGTCGATTTTTCAACGATAAAACGAACAAGATCGTTCCAACGGATTCCACACCTCGAAGCAATAGGACGAACAGGAGGACCCTACGATAAAAGATGAACCTCTGGGAACCGAGGAACCAAGCTTCCGTATCTAGGATCGTGAGAAATGCAGGCCAAAGGTATTTGAATGAAAATGGTGGACGGTGGTACGTCGATGTGTTCTCAACTAGATTCGAGGACAACGCGTACCGATTTGCGTAAATAATACGGAATACTAGCGTCACGATCGACAGGTCGTAAAACTGAGGGAAAAACAAAAAAAAACAATGTCCGCTAGGAGTTACGCGCGAACGGTTGATACACGGCTATTAACCACCTGTTCGTACGATCGATCGCCATATGACAAAAGTTTCATTAGCAAAAGGCAACAAGTGAGCCGTGTTTTACATAAGAACACGGAACGGGGAGCCGATGAAACGATCGTGAATCGCTTGGATCGCGTCCAGGTGGTCAACCGCGTTTGCTTTCAGACCTTGACGCGGCTTCGGCCAACCTCCGCGAAATCGACCGCACGCCGCTCGAACTGGATCGTTGGGCTTTTGAAAACTCGGAGAGAGCTCCGAGAGCAACATGGCGGGAGTTTCGAACTGAAATTGACCAACTTCGACCCGTCCGGGAAGATCCTGGGTCTATTCACGAGACTACGGACTTCTTTGACAACTCTGAAACTGTTCGCGAACTGGAAGCGTACCAGACTGAGGGACACGGAAAGGGGGATCGGAAAAACGGAATTCTTCGTCTGTCTTGGTGTTCAAAGGTTCTCGTGAGCATCGTTTTCTTCTCGTGAGAAGGATTCTTGCCATTCGGGGTCTTTGTGTCGAACGAAGTAGCGAGATGGCTTCGTTGAAAAGTCTTGGGTATCGCTACGAAAGTGACAATAGAAAGTACAACAGTCTCGCAAGTTGTCCATTGGTCTTCGAATTGGACCAATCTCGTTGGTGATGTTCGGATCGTAGCTCCTTGGTAATCAACGGTTTGAAATTCGTTGGATCGCTTGAATTGCATCCTCGAAACTCGGGAAACGTCTCGTGATGTTTGAACACAGCGTTCGAGATGCAAAACATCTCGTTGGATACTGGCGAAGAGAGTAATATTCTGGAGACGAAAGAATAATAGTCACCTGGCATTTGTCACGATGGAAGATATCAGATGGTCGGTCGAACAACGAGGCTGGAAGAAAGGATACTGAACGAAACTGAATAACTGAACTGCTTCACTGTTTAGTCTACGGATAGCAGCTTCACTGTTTAGTCGAGATGCCCAAATGAACAGTCGGATAACATACCATTCGATGACACACACTTCAATGTCCTAAGGGTATTTAATATCCTGGATGCATTCAATTCATTTTGATTGGAACCATTTGACAAATCCGAGAGATATCAGCTGAACAGTTTCAAACGTTTCGTACCTATCAGTTTAGAAGAGTCCAGTTGAGTAGGATAACAACTTTCGACTCAACCTTAGTTCAGTTTAGAAAAGTCCAGTTGAGTATAATGACGGACAACTTTCGATTCTGTTGACTCAACCTTAGTTCAGTTTAGAAGAGTCCAGTTGGGTATAATGACGGACAAGTTTCTATTCTGCTGACTCAACCTTAATTCAGTTTGGAAGAGTCCAGTTGAGTAGGATAACAACTTACAGTTCTGCTGACTCAACCTTAGTTCAGTTTAGAAGAGTCCAATTGGGTATAATGACGGACAACTTTCGATTCTGTTGACTCAACTTTAATTCAGTTCAGAAGAGTCCAGTTGAGTAGGATAACAACTTACGGTTCTGCTGACTCAACCTCAGTTCAGTTTAGAAGAGTCCAGTTGGGTATAATGATGGACAAGTTTCTATTCTGTTGACTCAACCTCAGTTCAGTTCAGAAGAATCCATTTGGGTATAATGACAGACAACTTTCGATTCTGTAGACTCAAACTCAGTCCACCGAAATTAGGACACTGCGAGCTTGAAAATATTCCAACTATCCCGTTCGGATACCCTCCGACACTGTGCTCCCAACGTCAGAGCTTCTCCCAGTACCTACGACGTACCTAACCACTGTGCGGTTCGCTTGAACAGCCAAAAATCGTGGTGTTCTCGAGCGGTGGCTGCTGGAAACTGGCTTAAGGATTCATAGAGGGTGCTCTCGAAACTTCAACGGGTTAAGTGGAGAACAGCTTCCCCGTAGCTCGAGGATGGCACCATCGAACAGGGAGAGAGTGCCACTTGCCCGCCGAGACGAAAAAGGAAGAAGACGCAAGGACGTCGAATCGTGTCAGTTACCCGTGGAATTCACGGTCCGCTTGTCCGCTTCGCGAAATTGGACAAACTCGCCTCTCCGCTACCATTTCGAGCTCCGGGATCGTTGTAAATAAATTCCCTGTCTCTCGTTGACGTACCCTGGAGTTCACCGGAAGCTGGTCCATCCACGACGTTCGACCCTAGACGGAAGAATTCGCATCATTAAGGAACCCAAGGTTCCCGGTACGAAGGTTGGCGACCTGGAACGATCGATCGTGTTCGATTTGTCGACGAAGCGTGGCCGGTTTGTTGATTTTCACGGATACCTCTTTTATGGATATCGAGTCGCGGTCATCCTCGTACCGTGCTGCTGTTCCCGATCGTTCGAAATCGTTCCTGGCTAATGTAAATGTTCAATGAAATGTTCACGGTAATTGTGACGACACCGAGAGGGAACGAAACCGCGCGCAAGAGGAGTTTTTGAAAACGATTTCTCGAGAAACTATCCACGCGACGACTCGTTCCTCTCCCCTATCCGAGTCACGGGATTTCGATCGATCGATGCTCGAGACGACGCGTGCATAGAGAAAATAAGAAAAAAAAGAGACAAAAGGGAAAAAAAGCGAAGAAAAAAAAAATATTCGACGCGCTCTCGAATCATTTCGAAACCCTTGAAGTGTTGCAACGATTTCCGTGGCAACGTCACCGAGACCGAACGCGACACAAATTTCGACGATTCGTCGCCAATTGACGGGATCACGTGATCAATTTGGCAGCTCCGCGACCAGGGGTTGAACGATACCCACGATCCCCCTAATCGTTTCACGGGGTAATCAATTCCGAACGCGAGGACCAGGGACGCGAATGCAAACAAAAGGGGAGAAATTAGAGGAGGGTGGGAATCGAAGGGAAATGAAGAAACAATTTTGATCTGGACTTTCGAGATGGGCACAGCTAACATGACAATACCGTCAGTGAAGTAAACCTTTAAAGTAGATAAATTAAATTACTAGAAAAAAGTATCTAAAAGAGACAAAAAATGAAAAAGAACAAAAAAAAAACGAAAAAAAAATGGCGAAAAAATGCATAATACTACCGGTCGGGAGTAATCTGTCGTTTTTAGGTAGAATTCAAACGGGAGAAGACGATGACGATCTTAGAGTCCATTGGGGGGGAGGAGTCCAGGTCAAATTCGAACTAACCTCGAAAATTAACGCGAAAGCGTAACGGTGCACGTCGCGAACACGACGTTCGACGCTGATTGAATCTTCTTGGAAAAGAAAGAAAGAAAGAAAAAAGAAAATTCTCTTTAATTCGATCCGATTCTTCGACACTGTTTCCTCTTCTTTCGGACTTTCCTTTCGCGCGGGAAAACAAGAGACTCCCTCGGGTTAAAATGCAAACACACATTAGCCTGACAGTGAAAAAAGGAAACAATTACGTCACGTTTGTTTAATTTCCCTTTTTTCGTCCATTTCCGGGGCAGAAAAGTTTTCACCGCCACACCGGTGAAAACGAAGCGACAGGGATTAACAGAGGGGACGAGAGTACGGGAAAGATTTTTCAGTTTCGTTGCACGGCAACCAGAGGTCGCGGGAGATAGAAGCGGGGGGGATGAGAGAAGAAAAAAAAAAAATGAGAAGAGAAAAATATAATCAAGGGAGACAAAACAGAAACGGCACCTCGTGAATTAATCGTGAACATGTTACAAAACAAAATAGACACTTAAGAGATTGTACCATTAAGCGATGTAAATATACGTATACATATTATATATATATACACACACACGTACACATACACAGACAAATATACACACATGGATCTATATACATATAAATATAAATATACATACAGCTGTATATCTGATTACGTGTGCCGTCAAGCAGTTGACGTAGACGTAAGACAATTAAGGCACCCGTGTAATTTTGCTCCGTGACGTAGGTCCGCACAGTGACATTTAGACACCAGTAACGATTAAGATAGATGTATCGTTTAAGGGCCGTGTGGTGATTTCTCGATCGCAAGAAGAAACGCCGTGAGAGTGATCCGGCGATCGTTTCTCGCGAAACGAGAGAGAGAGAACAAACAAACCGTTTGGAAGATTTAGGTGAAAACACATCAGGTGGTGTCCCGTTCTCCAGAACCGCGAACGCTGTCCAATTACAACCACAGGCCTAAGTGAAGAGCTCACTGTCGGTATCAAGTTCAGGCCTAATGTCCGTTCAACGTTGCTCAGCCTAACTCGCAGATCCCATAGACACTTGACGTGGCGACTCGTCGCGACGAATCCCTAAAAAATTGTACACCGGGGCTTTGAAACGGCCAACAGAAATGAAAGTTTCACAGAACTTCGTACGAAAGTTGGTGTCGCGATGAACGGTACTCCGAGTAGAACGGGGTAGGTAAGATTCTGGTGTAAAGTTCCCGGTATTTCTGAACCGCGAGACTCTCGAAACCGATTCGAGAAGACGAACTCGGAGGTTCTTGATCCACGGGAACTTCCGTGGGCTATCGACACCAAATTCGACGAAAGAGAATCGAGAAAGGTCTCGAACGGAATGGAACGGTAAAGAGCTCGACGATAGCGAAACGTAACAGTCTCTCGTCTCGCGAGGAACGTATTAACGCTGAAACGTGAATCTTCCATTTCGTACATATCACCTATATAAATATATCATGTAGCGAGAGTCGATACTATCGATAGAGAGAGAGAGAGAGAGAGAGAGAGAGAGAGAGAGAGAGAGATATCTTTTCGTAGCTGAAGCATCGAGCGTTCGATCATCGCGTGTGACACATACGGTGCGCGCACGCGCTAAACGAAGAGAACAAAGACGCGTACAGAGAAAAGGATTCGGTATTTTGATTAAAACGAGAAAAGCGAACATATTTTCTACCAAGTGACGCCGTTGTCTCTGGACCTATCGTCCGTTGCAGGCTTCGTCGGGAGGCTCAATAACTCGCGGAACCAACGCCACGTTATCGCTCGTCATCGATCGGTTTGGGTGAGCACCCTCGATCGAACGAAGACATCGGTTTTCGCTCGATTGGATCGATAACGATTTCGTTCTTATTTCTCGACAGGTTCCGTGACTTTTCGTTCGAGTACTGTACAAAGTTCACCGTAATGCGACTATCCGACCGGAGACCAATGTGTAAACGTTAAAAATTGAATTTACACTCTTTTTTCTTGCCAATTACATTCTTTTCTGTTACGTGAATATTCACTATTATGAATATCGCGAGCTGTGCTATATTTAGTGGAAAACTATTAATCACAATAATGTATACAACCCACTTTGAACTTACGTTCGTGTACAAAGTTTACCATAATATGGATTTCTGACTGTAAACAAATGTGTTAAAATTTTTATTTATCGCTTCGTTTTCTCACTAATTACACTCTGTTCTCTTACTAATTACATTTTTGTCACTATTATGAATGCTATTGTAAGCTGTGCAATATGTAGTAAATTATAACATTGCAATCAAACACTCACCGTGGAAGAAACAAACGATTCTTTAACGTTGTCAAAAATCGAAAATCACTACTATTAATTCCAACGATATTTATATTTATATTTATATTTCTCGATTATTTTATCCAGGCTATTTTTTTATACAATTTAGTGAGTAATGAATGCTGCGAGGTCTGTTTTCTATGTAACGAATCATTCCAGGGTATTATGCATTTATGTGCACAATTGACCACTACTGTTGAAAATAAATTAATATAATTTATAACGTGTCTCGGTATTGACGCATTGAGTATCAGGTTCGTTCAGATACGGATGACATTATGTTTAAATGGTTCTTAGTGGGTCACGTCATTCGTATTATTAGCTGGAAATACGCGTCATTCGGAATGCAAATAAAATGGAAATTCAGTAGTATGACATAATACGAATGAGATTATAAATCTCTGGTCGGTCACGAGGCAAAAGGGTGCAAGTTACAGAGGTACATTTTTGCGCTTCTGTTAATTTTCTGAACAGATACGAAACAATTACGGTTGAAAGTATCATTACGGTGTACTCGTTTGCAATTTTCCGGGTCTTGTGAAGTCGGAGGTTAGTATTAATCGTGGAAATATCTAACGAGATATTTCTTTCACCGAAGGAAAAGTTATTTATTTTGCAAAAACAACATTCGTTACTTATCTTTTTACAGGTCTGGTCTAACGATCTACACACCACTGTACGTAGAGAAATTTACAAAATTTTCATGCTGGTACCGCAGAGATGATCGTGTTGCTCCTGATATTTCCATGAAATTAGTGTGGTGCGCGGTGTGTTAATATAGACTGTTTATTGTTTCAAAAAATTTGAATTTTGGTAGAAAAATATGGGAAAAAAAAATTATTATTCGTATATTGGGGAGTTTCTAGACCCTTCGACCGTTACCAAAGGCCCAAAGAAGCATGAAACACTCGAGCCTAAGTCAGATCTAACCGATTAGGTCTACTGGAAAGTTCTGATCGCTCGACTGATGTGATTCCAAATGAAAATATTTCATAACGGAACCAAAACGATTGTTATAACTGAAAATTATTTATTGAAACACACGTAATGAATTCAGATTAAAAAAAAGCTCTGCATCCACTTTGAACACAAATATGACCTAACCATGTGTTATTCGATATATATAATACGCAACATTATTAAAAAAATTAATCTATTTTCCACGTACGATAAGTTACGTATGTACATTCGTACCAAAACTACAAACTCAAAAAAAATGAATTTTCCACCTAAGAAAAATTATATATGCATCATTTGTATTAATCTTACTTCCTCAAGGACGATTAATTTTCCTTTCAAATACAAAAACATTCGAACCGATCTGGTAACATTGCCAAGTGTTTTTACATACGAAAAAAGTACTTGTAAAACTTTTTACATATAAAAAACAAAACGTACACCAGCTTGTATTTAAATAGTTTCTTTTTAAAATTACGTTCCTGTTTATCAGGTTACCTACCCATTGGAATATTTTAAACAATCCAAAAACTAATCGTACGTGCCAGGATCCATGCTGGAAGATCATGGTTGTGGAACAGAGAAGATGAGTCGTTCTAATACACAACTTGTGCTACCGAATGATTTTCCATCCAGGAAAATGTCAGAGAGAAGATGACTTTTCGATAGACCTGATCTAGAAAATCCGAACGACGAGCGATTCGTGGCGTTTCACGCTAGAGATTACGCGAGATAAGTGCAGGGCCGTATACGCTATCAGCGTTCAACGCACCCCTCTCATTAACGATTAAGCACGTCCTTCACATATCATTAGCTAATTACCCATGCGTCTTGTCGTGAAAACTTAATGTTAGGATTAGTGCCTCGACGTGCAACACGCTCGGCCCAATTTTATCGGCACAGTGTATTCGTGGAGGAAAATGCGTTCTCTATCGACGAATTATTTACTAAACCGTCACGACACTGACTTGTGACACGTTGGTTATTTAATTAACCCATCGAAGAATAATTTTCGAAGCACCTCGAGCGTGCATCGATCGTATATCTCGAGCTTTGCACAGTTGCAACGGTTTTCAGTTGGAATTCACACCTAATTCGATAAATGTGAATCTGCGATTATAACAGAATCGTTGGAATTAATACTACCAATGGAAAATGTGTAATTTTAAACGATGTGGAAAATAAAATTGATAGGAAAGAAACTCACTCGCTGGACACGTGTATAATAAAAATAAAAGGTTTTATTTATTGACTGTTAGGAAATAGGACCAATGCGAGCAATGTTTCTGAAATGAAGAAATCTACTTGGGATGAATTTTTATTCGTTAAATATGAGATGAAAATGTAGCGTTCTTGTTTCTATACTTGTAGAAAAGAGAAATTTATAAGAAACATCGATATTGCATCATTGCGTGTGTAATAAAAAAAAAGAAAATAAATACGAGTTTACAGTACACACTTTCGTTCCTTTCGAACGTGCGAAATTTTCGTTACTGCTGGTCAGAAAGAAAAGTTTTTTATTTATACTATACACGTATCCGACATGTGAATTTCGTACGTATCAATTTTTCTCGTAAATTATATGAAAAATGTTACACGTTGTCGATTCCACTCATTAGTATTATCACTGTAGACTTTTATTTAGCGAAGAAGCCTGTAAAGTCCAACCGAGAACATTACAAGTATGCACAGCTTGGCGAAAAATAAAACAAGTTGTCATAATTTCTTACCGAAATGAGAACAGTGCCTACAAACGCTAAAAATTGAGTTTGAAATTTCGATTAAATTTAAGCTACAAAATTCCGGGTCCAAGGTGCCCCGTGGCTCGAACTTCATCCAGAGAAATGTTCTATTTCTCGTACTGTACAATCTCTGACCTGTCTATCGAGGTTACAAATGATTGAATATATTTTCTATCCACCGCGAAAGAACGCGTTGAATCTATGGATGCCTTGTAGCCGAAATGGGTCAATATTTGTCTTTAGATAGTTTGTTCCTGCGTGTGCAGTTTATAGTGCATAATTCATCGCGATCGATGCACTCGGGACGTCGGTAGTAACGGAGCGACGTCCCTGAAAAATCACAGTTTCGAAAATATCGAAAACTAACCTAAAAGTGTTTCATTTCGCTCGAAGCTAAAGCAAACGCTCGATACGTTTAATCTTCTTCTTTTTTTTCTTTCTTTTTTTCGCGTGGCTCCGACGAAAATATTTTCATTCAAAGCTACGACACGGAACGGACCTTTTATCGTATATTTTACATAAAATATTTTCATGTTACAGCGATATCGATTCCTCGGTTCGTGTGTTACACGAAGACTCAACGATGCGAATCCGATCTTCGGTTTCTTTAAGCCTAGCGACTAGGAGTACGGCTCTAAGCCTCTAGCGAACCGTGAACCCCAGAACAAAGTAATTGATAAAGAAACTATATACATAATATATACATATATATTTTTCGCTATAGAATCGCTTCTCAACTCGACAGGCCTAAGAATTTCGACGGAAACGAGTACGCTTAAGCATCGTCGTGATCCCGAGCATAGAAAACAAGAGGAGGGTTGACGCGTGTTTTCTCTTTGTCAATTTTTTTTTTTGATTTTTTTTTTTCTTCTTAGCGCGTTTCATCGACCCTCCGAAAAAAAGAGAAAAACAGAAACGAAAAAATGAATTGGTAGGCGGGGAGAACTGAGGCGAGAAATGTATTAACGGTATGAGCAACGTGCGAGTAACAGGGAATTAAATTAAATAATGAAACTAACGAGCTTAAAACGAGAGAGTGCAATTGGGAGTTAATTGGAAAAAAATTAATTAGCGATACTAATAAGCTGGAAATAAGAAGGAATCGATTGGGAACGAAACGAAGGAGAAGGGAACGCGGGGAGGGGGACACTAACGAAGTCAGTCAGCGGGGGAAATTGCTGGAAAAGGAAAGATAAATAGAAAATAAAAGAGGAGAAGAAAAATTGCGCGCGGTCATTTCGCTAATTAAATAACTCGATCGTGCGTGAACGCGCGAGCGAGCAGTTTCGTTTCGGTGATCGTTCGCGGTTATTTCGTTCAGCATCGATGCGTTTCGAGTGTCCTGCGTGTATCGATATAGACCGATCTGGAACTCGGCGAACGCGCGCGAAAACCAATTCCGTGAAATTTATTCCACGGCTCCTCTCGGTCGTGTAATTAAGAATTTATCAATTTCCGTTCTGATAATTGGCAACCTGCCAGACTCTCTGTTTGCTTGTTTTTTTTTTGTTTGTTGTTTTTCGTTTTTTTGGTCGACGCAACTCGAGTGCAAACAAAAACTGCAATAAATATTGATCTCGATTACTTGCACCGTACTATTTGTAATCGAGTGTCGAAAAAAAAGAGGATAAAAATAATGAAAGAGAACGGGATGCTCTGTTTGTCGAGAAAAAAAAGAGAGAATAAAAGAACGGTGGGAAGCGAAGGCGATGTTGGAAAACAGTAACGATAATTATTTTTGATTGTCCGTCCTCGTGTTTCAATCGACGAGCCGAAAGAGAATATTTTGAAAGAAAGCGTGGAGAGTGGAGACGACACCGCGTATTCGAAGTAAAAAAGGGGCGGGATAAACGGGAGGTGGAGCTATGGGCGGGGCCAGAGCAAAGGATCGGGGATAATAATTAATCTCCATTATTTTTCTTCCTCTATTCCAATTAGCCGTCGAAACGAGGTGAAAGGTAATAAAAGGAAACTGATAGGAGGAAAAACATAATTGCGATAACTCCGCCCACTGAAGAAAAAGGGGCGGGAGATGGAGACAGCTTGGGAAGCGATATTAGGAACCGATAATCGTAATTACTCTTTCTCTGTTTCGGTCGAGTATCGGAAACAAATGGAGCATGATAGAAAACGGTGTGAAGCTCGATAATGGTGAAGAAAACCAGTGAGAGAAATAGCGTTGACAGTGAGTAAAGTGAAAGCGGAAAAAAACGGTAGTAAAAATTAATCGTGATCGTTTCTCTTTTCATAACGGAATTAATCGTTAGAACCGAAAGGGGAGGAATAAATTAGATATTGAAACTAGGAGGAAAATGATAAAAAGAAACGAAGAAGGGGAGGGACATAATGACGTTAACTCCGCCTACCGAAGAAAAAGGGGCGGGGGATGCGAATGGTGAGGAGAGCGATACTAAGAACCGATGATCGTAATTATTTCTCTTCGTTTCTTTCCGTCGATTATCAAAAACCATTGGAATATAATAATAGAAAACGGAATGGAGGTATGTAGCACAAAACCGATAGAATATAATAATAGAAAACGGAACGGAGGAATGTGACACAAAACCAATAGAGTATAATAATAGGAAACGGAACGGAGGAATGGGGCGCCGATGGCGAGTAAAGTCAAAGCAGAGAAACGGTAATAAAAATTAATCGTGATCGTTTTTCTTCCGGTAATCGAATTAACCGTTAGAACCGAGGGGTGGGGAGTAAAGTGAAATGGATAAAAGTGCGATAACACCGCCTACTCGAAGAAATAAAAGTGCAGGAGGAACAGCTGGTGGGGGTGTGCCAGGGGAACGAGCGGTTGGCAAAGAGGCCAAGAGGGACGATGGTGCTTCTCGGAACGAAAAAAAGGAAGGACAGAAAAAGGGGATGGAAAAAAGACACCAACAGAGTGAAAAGGAAGCGGACGAGTATGGTACTTAGTTGAAAAGAGGGCCGCGTCGAGCGTTGAGCTATACTACTGAAAACAGCGAGTCCGCTTAAACGGAGAAAAAAAAAACAAAAGAGGAACGGCTCCCTGTAAACCAATAGGAAAAAGAGACACATAAAATGCTGAGAATAGAGGTAAGGAGAGCTAAGGCTGCCAGTGTTCTCCATATGGTATTCACCGGAGCCACTGTACTTCCCTATCGATCAGCGTCAGCTGAGAGTTTACGTGTTTCGTTTCAGTTTCCTCGGAAAATCCTCTAATCGTGGATTCGTAGCATTAAACGAGAGATCGGAATCGTTCGAGTTACGAATGTAAACGCTGTTCAATGGAAATTCAAAAGGCCGAAATTTACAAATTTCTCGTTGCAGATATTTTCAATCGTTATCCGTCACGGAATTTAGAGACATTAAGCGGGAGATCGAAATCGTTCGAATTCCGAGTGTAAACGCGTACAATGGTAATTCGAGAGGCCGAAATTTCCAAATTTCTCGATTCCACAAATTTTCAAACGTTGTCTCTCGATGGATTTAAAAACACCGACGAGTCGTCGCGGTGTTCGAAGAATGAAAAATGAAAAATTCGATTGGAAGGAAATCGCAAACTCAAAAGTTTCCAAATCGTTTCTACCAGTCTGGCAAAATTTCGATCACGATACATTCAAAATTAAGAACCGTGCAACGAATCATCGCCACGTTTTCGAAGGAAACGAAACGAAACGAAACGAAACGAAACGAATTTATGGAGAATTAACAGACGAAAGATCTCCAGGTGTTTCTCTGAGGAAATTTCAATCACGAGGTACGTTCAACCTTTGAAACGCCCGTTGTCTTCGATTCTCTTCCGGGCGGTTTTGTGCCTCGGTAACGCATTGAAAATTCTCGAATGGAGAGGGAAAGAAAATTTCATTTTTTTTTATCGTCGATATTACGGCAAAGAAAATCCGAGAATCGGTGAAATATTTCACCGAATATGGTTTAAAATAGAGACCGACGCGTAAGAGGCGGCTGAATTATTCCGCGTCAGGAAGAGGAAGTTTTTTTTTTTCAGAGGGGGAGGAAGTGAGGAAAGGTGGTCGCGTTCCACCTTGAAAAAACCGCGAGCCCGGGAGGCTCGGTGTACTTTGCGACGAAGATGAAAACGGTGAATGGAACGGGAATGAATACGCGTGCACAGAGGCACGAAGCACACCTGGCTTACCCCCGAGCACGCTTTAAAGTCAGCCCTTTGATCGTTTCTACGGGGCAAACTCGGCCTAAGTGGGTCAACACTCCGATTCCAACGCAACAAACATCGGCCGTTCCTTTATTTTCCACGTATAATCGTACCCCTCCCGTGGAGACCTGCCTCGTTAACAATCGTGGTCCATCGTACGATCAGTTACGTATCTTTTCCTAGATTGATCGCGCTTCTGAGAAACAGATCCCCGGGACACTCGATCCGAGATTCGTCGCTGTTCGAACGACGTTCACGAGCTCCGAATCGACAGATTGTACCTTGTAGCCTTTCGCGAGTATCGTAGGAGGATAGATCGATAGTAATGGGAATGATACCGTATCGATACCGTCGAGGACAGCCCCTAGACTGTAATATCAAACGGTATCAAACAGTATCAAACACGTAGGTATTATAGAAATTCCGTTACGCGAACTAATTGGATGACAAAAGGGTTTACACGATGGAACAACACGGTGATAGGAATGATACCGAGCAGATACTATTTTACGTAAAATGTAACGGAGAATTATTTTCAACGATGATAAGTATAGATGCAAATAGGAGGATCTTTGACATCAGAAACTATTTTTTACGCACTGGAATCGCTTAAGGAGTAAGCAACTTGGAAGATGGTTCAATTTATATTATAGACGAATTAAGTGTGGACTGTAGGCGACCACTGTGAAACAATTATCGAATGATTACTTTCAACGTAAATAGACGTTATTGTGCCATAAACGATAAGTTGGTAAGAGAGTCTCGTACTTTGCACCGGTAGCGTACTTGCTACCTTCGAAAAATTATTTTCCTTTGATTTTTTCTCGAAAGTGTCATTAAGTTTACGTATACACCAAAGGGATAAAACTTCGAAGATTGTGGTTCTCATTGAGTTAGTTAATTTTGCATTTTACTTGGATTAATATTCGTCAGAGAAGTATCGGTATCGAAAATTGATGTTGAATCGATACCAAGTACCTGAAAATTTGATACTTTTCAATATTTCGTATTAAGGAATTTTTTCCTTTTAAATATCTCCAATTTAAATGTACAATTCGTTGCGATAAACATTCAGGAAAATTTACTCAGTCTTTGAATTTGAAATTCACTATTGTCAATACATGCTGATATCAATCCCATTACTAAAAATCAGTCCCAGCTTAAAGGGAATGTGGTAGCACGAGTAAGACATCGTCAGTGACAGATCTTACGATGATTAATCAGAATGATTGATCTAATACGATTCACAAGTCCCTCCAGGACTAATGTTTCACCGATGTTAACGATCGACTTTCCAGTTGCAAAAGATACCTAACATCCAATGGCGGATCTACATTTTTGAGAAATCGAGGTTACTATTTTCGAGGGGCCCTTCTAAAAGACACTGTTTCCAATTTTATGACGAATATTTATTTATTAACGATATGTATTCATTGTATTGTTTCACGTCATTATCACTTATAATCGTTAACAAAATTAACGTAAAAGACACTTGAATCAAATAAGATGTATCCAAGTAACAATACAACACAAAAATTAAGACTAACTTCAATATTATTCAATATACTGGCCCAGAACCAATAAATGAGACTCTAATCATTTTTTTTTTTTTTTACTTTTTTTGTATTACCAAATCTCAGAACCCTAAGTATTCAGGATTTTAAAACTTAACACGTTCACAGTCCCATGACTCGTATACAACCCACCATACAAATGATTCAAACTTTCTATTGTCCCATGTATGAATCACATTCAAGCACATCGTTATTCGAATGGAATTGTCATTAGAACGCGTAAATCTTTGCGTTTTATTTCGATCTTTAATTTACAACTGAACTCGTAAAATTAAACTGAGACTCGACTCCGGATAAAGATCGCCACCCCGTTTTCAAGTAAACTGCAACGATCTCGATTCTGTCGCTTTGCTGTGAATAATCTGTACCAATAGTAGAATTTTAACCGTTTGTATCTCAGCGATAAGGACTCGTATTACAAAACGGTAAAAGAATTTTCGATTTCTCTCCCGTGTGACAAATTGATTTTGAAAAAAGAAAAATCCCCCAATTTCCTAATCATCCTGTAGACGAGTCGAAAGAACTTCAAGTGGTATAGCTTCCTGGGACGTACGAGTGGCGTCCATTTTGGAGACAGTGAACGCGTTAAGCTTCATAAGCTTCACGGTAGAGGCGCTACTGTTAACACCTGATTGCGAGCCTAACCTAGACTTAAAGCCACTACCCACCGATCCTGAGCGAATTTGGACAATTTTGACAATCGACTATACACTTCTCACATCTTTCTTTTTTTTTTTTTTATCAAACGTGTATCCATTAATTTTAAAAACGATTAAATCGAAAATTGAAGTACTCTCGATGATCAGATCGAACGACAGCTATAGCGAAATGATGCGCCTCGATAAAAGCATTTTGTGAAAAAAAAAGAAAAGTACTACTTCGTTTCCTGCATTCTCCATCGTCTGCGCACTTTCCACGTTTTACCAAAAGGACCGTGTTAACGATAAACGAATTTCAAATGTTGCCGGGTACCAAGTATTCTCTCGTAAAAGGATTTTTTCCGAACGATGTGGAATCGTGCTGTGGGAAAACATTCGGTTTCCGGTAACTGCGAAGGTTCGTCTATTTTTAACCCCTCCATTCGAACGAACGAAAAGAAGTGCTCGATTAGAAAAAAAAAAAAGGAAGCTCACCTTAATACATACTACGAAGAAATTCCATACGTTAGTCGTGTGCTAAAAGTTGCTTTCTTAGTCACTACAGGGGGAGAAGGAGGGGTGTATAGGGGAGGGAAGGGAATCTGAATGAAAATTTTACTTTGTCGCTTTCAAAGTCGATGATCTTAGCGTGTTAATTAAGCAGGAACCGGTAACAACAAGTAACAAATCACAGATTGTGCATGTATGTATATAATATATATAATGGTATAACACGTATCCCACAGACATATTATATATATACACATTGAATTTTATATATTATATATATTATATAACGATATATATTATATGTATGTATGTACGTATAAATGTATGTGTGTGTACCACATTTGCATACGGAAGTCACGCTTTCGCTTTGGGAAAAGAAAAGGAAAAGGGGGTGGAAAGGAAAATTTCGTTTCGAGAGCGAAAGAAAGTGATGAAGGGGGATATCAACGAAGAGGTGAGAAGAATAAAAAATACATTGAGGTAGCAAGAGTATGTGCGTGCCTGCGGGATGAGTGAACGAAGAAAAAAAATTCTGTGAACACTGTGTGTCGCGTTAAACGTTGTTAGGTTATACATAAAGATATTATAAATGTTACACCGTTGTACGTAATAATTATTAACAGAGGGGAAACCAAGAGAGCAAAATGAAGCTATGTATAAGAGAAATTAATGTAGTTACAATGAAATAAACGATACGACGATTACTACGACCTGAAGGAGTTTGCGCAGCTATGCTTCCCTTTCTCCTGAGTACTATCCTTCTACCTGTCGGTGGTCATGTATTATACGAACAGGTAACGCTCGATTTTCACGAATTGTAAAACCTCTAACTTTCAAATTTCTTGCAGTAATGGAACATTATTATACTTCGTGTTCGAAGTCATAGCTAGGATAAACGAGGTCCTATTAACGATACAACAGTCTTCCTCGAAACTTTGATCAACGGACCTGTAGTGGATTCTATTGTTATTAAATACAAGCCGTTAATAAAAGAAAAAAAATAATACTTTCTGTCGACAGTAGTGAAAACATCGAAATAAAAAAAAAAAGAAATATGGAAGCTGAACAGTATCGGCATTGTTTTGTATTTATTCGTTAAATTTCATTCTGCTTATATTAAAGGTAATAAAAGTAGCAAATTTTATTGGATAATTTATTTCAAACGAGATTGGTTTACCTGAAGGCCACGTGACAGGGATTTTTCAATACTGTTCGATAAGGAAAAGATTTATTCATCGTCAAGCAGTATTAAATAAATCATAAAAAATTTCACATTTATTTTCGCACATCGCTCCAACGAACAACAAAACGGTTGCAATTAGAAAATACGGAACCGTTTAAATTAGAATTTTACAAACATAATTGTTTTCGTTTCACCGTTTATGAAATTATTATTCGAGTCACGTTATTCAAATGATAAAGTATTCATTAAAGTGCACTGTTTAAGTAAAGCGTATAACAATAGTGCATTTAAATAACACATCTTGTCATCAGCTGATCCAAGTCACATGGTCATCAGGTCGCACACGAATGAACCGTTGCGGTGAGTGAAATCAACGATTCTTAGAAAACGATCGGTAATCTACATTTATATAAACATATATAAATAGAGTTGTATATAAACGTATACAGATACAGCAGCTCGTTTGCGTTAATGTACGGTAGAAAAATAATGTAAGCACAATATTTTTTCTCGACCAAAATACAAATGTTGTATATAAATATCTTCAGTGAAAATAAAGTTTAAGAAATGAACAATAAACTTAAAGAACTTGATTTACAATCCACAATCCACATTTACAATCTGAATTGGTTCGAAAACTATTCGAATTTCATTCGTTGAATATTCGAATCACCGTAGGATTCGATAAGTGTGAATACAAAAAGATTCAATCAGAAATCTCAGCTCCATTTATTATTATAGTTATTTACCACCCGTGAAATCGGTTATTTTGGTTCAAAGAAAATCCACTGCTTCAATTCCAAGAACAAGCAGTAGCAGAACCGGACACAATCCCTAAAAATTGAACGTAGATACATACATAGAACCGATTTTTCTTAACTAGTGAATCTCTGGAATCCCCCAGGAAAATGGACCAACGTTGGAGTTAGCAACGTCGACGTCAACTTTCATTCAGTGCCATCGAGGACTCGATATTACAGTCCCATGTTCCGTAAGAGATGTCGCAGCTGTGGCGTACAACTTTAATTTCCGCCAGGTTCTTACAACCGATCGGCTTCCTGTGGGAAATGCTTCTGCCAATCCACCATCGATGCATCCCCGTTGAATTCGCTGCAAGGAAATGTACAATAACTTCGTAAAAATTTCGAGGAAATAGCGACGATGGAAAATCGAAAGAAATTAAGCTTCCCGATAACGGACCGAGGGTCATTCGTGACCCAACCCTTGGAATTTTCTTCTCTCACGAATAGAAGTAGACAGGTGTTCGGTTTCTTCGATCGAATATTTTGCAATGTTTTTGAAACGATACCTAACAAAGTCACGATTTAGTTCGAATAGAATCGATCCTATTTTTAAGTTAAAAAAAAAGACAAAATTTCTTAAGAATGAAGCTAAATACATTGGAGAACATATCACTTTGTGAACTCTTTCTTGGAAAATGCAAGAAACAGAAGACTGGACGTAATTTGTCGAATATGAACAGTGGAATTTGAAACATTTTTTACGCGCACGTGATGTTTCAAATATTTATATTTTCCAATGTTTTTCTATCTCAGTGGTCGTGACCAATTCTCCGAATTACTTTTCGTTGAAGAACGTATGCGTAATGTTACGCAATCGTAGTGTTTATGGGCAACATTGGCCATATTTACAATGAAACTTCAAAGTGAAATTTCTCAAGAGTGATAACCCATTTTGACGAACGCTACAACACTCCAATACTACTAAGAACAGTCACACGGGTTGATAGCGTTTACTCTAACTCGCATATAACGAGTATGTAGTTTGCATGAAATTTTGATAGAATACTTTATTAAAGAGATATTAAAACCACTGAATAAAAAACAGAAAAACTATCTCAGGATCAAATCCCGCTTTAATTGTTACGATCGAACGAGGAGTCTTCGTGATTGAAATAAGGACAAGGGGCCACGAAAATTATAATTATTAGAACAGTCTCATTGGATAACATTTACTCTAACTTGGACGCAAGGTGGATACAATTTGAAGATTTGCGCGAAAAATGAATCGAAGAATGAATAAAATAAATAATAAAATGGTTCGAATGACAAAGAACACGAATACTATCTTGGGATCAGTTCCCACTTTAATTGTTACGATCGAACGAAGAGTCTTCGTGATTAAAATAAGGACAAGTGGCCCGCGAAAACCGTTATAACGGGGCAAACCACATTTAACTATCGGATATTTTTAGAAGCTGATCGATAACCCGATTGCGTTGATACAAACCGGTTGACGATTCTTCTGTTCCCTCTTTCTTCTCCACTCCCATTACACAGTGAAATAAAACCATTTCTTTGTGCGAGATTTTTCTCGGAATATTTGGAGCTCTTAAAGGCGATGGAATTGCATTCGCGAGGAGTTGCGTCACAGTTGCACTCGGTGTCTATGTAATTCTATTTTATTGTACAAATAAAAGAGTAACGTTCCAATGAATCAATTTGAATGATTCACGATCGATAAACGTGAATGTACACTTTTCGGAGAATTTTAGCACTGTGAAAGTCCAAGGTTTAATTTCTATCAACCTGGGAGACGAAAGACTCGAAAGTATGTTCGTTCGATGTTCGATTGTTGTTCTGAAATTACAACGACACGGAATTCGACATCTCCGATATATGAAATTTAATCGACCACAACCTCGAACAACCTGAAATTCGAGTTTCACATTTATCATAATCATCTTCGAACTCCAGCGACCCAAAATTCAACTTCCTTAAACACAATCGATTAATATTTTAAAGTCCAAACAGATTTGGTTAAAACTTCGATCAAAAATTGTATAGCATTGAAAATTTAACTGTCTAAAAATAGAACGTCTTGAAATTTGAACACTAAAATTCAAACGTCTTGTAACATCAACAACACAACACTCAACCTTTCCAAAATACTTAAAAATTCAACCTCATTAAAATATAATCGAATCGATCATAAAAATTTGATCGTCATGGTATTCAAGAATCTTAAAACTGCAGCCATAAAAAATTGTATAGCTTAAAAATAGCTATAATAATTCGATAGCTTTAAAATTCTTGAAATTTGAATACCGTAAAATCGATTGTTCTAAAATTCGATCGGTCTGAAACACCAACGACCCAAAAATTCAATCGTCGTATAATTTATTTGCTTTAAAATTTACTCGCCGTGTTGAAATAAAAATCAATAGCGAAAATATTACTGTAAATTGACATTGAACCACGAAGGTATAGAAATTACATTCGACGCAATCGTCTCGCGAGACCGTTGCCGCGAAATTTTGACAGAAAACGTCCGAATACCGACAGAGAGACCGGAGAAAAATAAATCGAAAAAAAAACCACCGCGAAACGCGCGGCACGTTCTCGCGTAGAAAATTTTCTCGTTGGCGCGCAGAGTGGAGAAGGAATTTGCATTCCAAAGTGCACGTGCCCAATGCAACGTGCATTCGCGAACAGCACCGCTTCTTCAAGAACAAGATAAATGCTTGGAACACGATAAATCATTCCAAACGTCAGCTTAACAAAAGCAGTATTACCTGCCTTTTAACACCGAAATTTATATTTCCCGAAACTTCAACAATTACAGTTCAAAGCGAGCACATATTCCGTTTCTCGTTTAACACCGGTGCGAGGATTAATCGGCATCGTTTATCCGTTTCTTTGTTTAACGAGAACTTTCAACGACTTTAAAAATACACGCTTCAGCTCGGAATTTCGAAGACGAACTCGAAACTGTTAAGACGAATCGTTCTTGGCACGAAATATCGTATCGAATTTCGAATCTCGTCGATCGAAACGAAAAAAAAAGAAACGAAATTCGCGAAACGTTATTTCCACCTTGCCTCGTTAAGATTCGTTCAGAAATACACGGAATCGAGGCTTCTACGTTGTGCGTGATAATTTATTCGCACGGAGTGAAAAAAAGAAGTCGTTAACTCGAAATAATCGTGTTTTCTGGTGCCTGGCTGTCTGCTGACCAGATGCGCGACGACGAGTTGCAACCGGACCAGTCGATACAACTTGACTAATTTGGTCCCATTTTAAAGAAATTCAGCCATTGAATTTCGATTGAGCAACCAAATAAGAGATTTAATGAATAATTAACGTACAAGCGTCCGATTGTTTACTCCTCTCGGCATATTAATCGGATTAAACTTTCCACGATCTACATATGGCCATTGGAAACGCCAATGGGCGTTTGCTCTACGCCACTGGCGATGTTCAGATTCATCGATGCAACCTGCTCGAGGTAGGGGACGCGAGAGGAAATTTTGTATGCGGAAAAATACGATTAACAAACATGCTTTTCTATTAATACATCGTTCTTCGAAGGTTAACCACTGTATATCTTCCTAACGTCATTGTAAATGTATTATTTATCTCGTTCAGTAACTGCCCCGTTCCAAAATTCCGAAATTCCACAATTTTTTAACTTCGTATCACAATATTCGCAATGTATAATGTAACGAATAACATTTATTTATTAATAGAGTCTTGCAAACGTTTAATTTAGCCAGAGGTATCCTTTAAATAAGTTTTTATATTCGATGAATAAAAATTACATTCAGGAACGAATAATTTACATATCGAATTGAGTTGCTCCCAGTATCCAAGTATGAAAAAGAAATTAATTATATTTGAAAGAAACGTAACAGAGATTCACTGTCTGTAACTTTAGAACGCAAGAATTCTTCTTTTTTTAGAGGGATACCTTCTAAAAATAATAAATAATTAATGATAATAATAGGATGTCGATGATTTAATTATATTTCTCAAGAAAGTGCGTTTCACTCTTCTTTTCGATATAATTACGAGAAGGTTCGTGGATACAAAGAACGAAGAAAAGAATAAACAATAAACATAATTATTATGTAAGAAGGAGTTAAGGAACACTATTATGAAATGAGACCTTCATTCCTCGTGCTACAATTTTTGACAGACTCGACAACAACGAGTAAAAGAATTAAAAAAAAAAAAAATACTCGTATCTACGAAACATGAACAAAAACCGCAACATAGTAGAACATTTACTCTTCTACGTGCTAGTTAAGCACTCGAGTTACAAAAGAGAGAATCAACAACGTTACTCTGAACTTTCATATGACTGCTAAGCACGTTCAAATCACAAAAGGCATGCAAAGATATTGCATCTGTCTGAAAAGCACAGTTGAACTAGAAAAGAATAATAATTTTACAATTTTTTTTTTCCGCACTGACGAATCACTGATTCAAAATAAACTGTCGATACAATTACTAGTACAATTTGTTGCAAAACGTTTTGTAATCGTTCCTACAAATAATTCTGTTTATATCGTGTTTGTACGGCTCGTATTGTTTGTATAATTTAAATAGAGTAAAATACTATTAACTATAGCTATTAACGAGTTTGAATTTGAAACGTATGCGGTTAGCAAGGTCTGCACCTAATCAGTTGCTTCTACTGGGCGAATCGATGCAATTACTTAGCACCAAATAATTATACTCCTTTATTAGAGAACAGAGACACCCGTGAAAGTTCGCCTCCTCTTCGTGGCTTCTCGGTCTCAACTTGCCGAATTTATATTCGAGTCCGCATTGGTGGAAACTATCGTTAATCTTGTAATACAGCGCCAACCGTGTAAGCCGCGTTAATTATTAAAACACGTTAGTCCCGAAACTTCCCAAAGCCCAATTTCTTGAACCTCCCAATCCCTTGATAGCCAGTACTTCACGGTCAACGTTCAGATCTTACAGTTTACACAGCTTCCAGAAACATTTCTTGAACCGTTTGCGCAAAATATACATAGGTGTGTATTTTTAAAATTATTGTAAAAGTAATTTCGGTAAATCGTCAAGCACAAACGAAAGAAGAATTTGCTACCAGAGCTGGAGTCAATACTGTGTACACCGTTTCAACATTTACGATACATAAAACATACTAGAGACCTATACGTAAGAAGAATAGCACACGTGCTAAAGCAATCGAATAGAAAAACAAATCTCTACTTACAAACTGTAATTTGTACAATTTGATCGTAACGAACTTGGCTTGAAATTTACATTTCCTCGTCTCGTTGTACCTATTTCAGTTACAAAATAAGACAGTGGAGGAGTTTCAACGTGTCCGAACGAACCGTAAATTTTTCATTTTTACAGTTCAAGTTAAACTACGACCGATAAAAATCTCACTTATCGGTTTTTATAATTTTCTATCGTCTCCAACGCGACCTAGCGAATATAGTTATCAACATCGTTCGCGACGTGGTAGTGAAATATGACTGTCACCTACATTTGGGTGACACGTAAAATCCATGGGTGGTCGCCTCGAGTGACAGTCAACGTGTCAAAATGAACAATGAAGAAAGATACGTGTAATATAAATACGTGTCTCTTTACGATTTCTTATTTTAGAGGAATTTTGATCGGTGAAAGGGTTAACCCATCACGGATTACGTATACAGAGCGATTCAGATGTGTGTCAAAGGACATTGATGTGTCATCAACGTTTCAAAGGACAAAAATGACATTGGACGTTAACATTGATCATCCGTAACACGAAAACTGAGGTACACGGTGTTGCGTTCACAAATAACGTATCAGAAGAACAAAGGAATAGAATGATTCCCTTTCTGTCTCTCTTCGACTCTCTCTCTCCTGGTTAGATGCACACCCGTTTCAATGCAAACTTTAGTTCGTCGTCGACGGAATATTTTTCATGCAAATGCGTCACACTGATCCTTCCGCGTAAACATCACTCGATTTCACACTGTACTCTTACATATTCTATGAAAGCACATATAGGACAGGACGTTTTTCACTCGTCCTGACACGTACATTCTCTATCCGAATCACCCTCTACACAAGTATGACACCACTGACTTGCAAGAATATTTGTCCGAATCAAGGTACACAGGAGATACCTCTTACAATATTTTTCACTCGTACTGGGGTATAAGTGCACCCTCTGAAGTATAAACATATCTGAATCGCCCTGTATACAAGTACAACGTCACCGATTCACGAAACTATTCGTCCGAGTTAAGGTACACAGGTGATGCGTTCGTAGGATATCTCTCACAACGTGCAGATTCACCCTCTGGTGTGCGTTTAACATCTGAATGATCCTATCGTTTATCAAACGATCCCAACTTCGTCTCCCTTGACACGATTACCTTGAATTCTGCGTCACCCTGACCCACGTAAAGAGTCCCCACCATGGTGAACTGGTAGCACGGACAATTACACCGTCGAAGCTATGGGACAGGTGAATATAAAGGCGGCGGAGCAAACGTGTCCAGCTATTAGTCCGCCCGGTTCCGAGGACCGGTTTTCTCGCGCGCTCGCGAAGAGAGGCTCGTAAATCGGCCGGTTTTATCGGTCAATCGGTCCACCACGTGTCCGAGTGAACGACTCGCTCTCACGATTGGATCTCGCGTACGACTCGCACGATCCGATCCTCGTTTGCGGATAAAGGGGGCTGGGAATCGGTCAAGGGCCGCGAGACAACACCGTGGCTACGAATTGAGTTCCTTGGGCGTTGTACACGACGAACGGTTGGGAAAATGGCACGAGGAGGGAACGTGATCCAGGTTACGTTGACGTTGATGCTCGCCTCGTCGAGCCTCGCGGATAATTCTTGGCCGTCGTGCGCCGGGAAAACGATATTGAGTGAGTATGAACACGCTGGAAATGACGGGTAAACGAGCAACGAAACACGTTCGGTTTGGGTTAGGTGTACTTGGAATCAGTCCGCCGAACACTCAACGAATGGAATCGAACTGACCGACAGAGAATTTCCGATTTGACTTAGAAATCGGAGAATTCGGGGAAATTACCGGGAAATGACTTCAGGGGAATTTTGAGGCAATTTTTGGGATGAGATATCGGGGGAATTTCGGGGCAATTTTGGGAATGAGATATCGGGGGAATTTCAGGACAATTTTGGGAAATGAGAAATTCGGAAAAATTTCGGGAAATTGGAGGAATTTCGGGGAAATTTCGAGGAATGAGAAATCGGAGAATTCGGGACAATTTTTGGGAAATGAGAAATCGGAGAATTTCGGGAAAATTTCGGGAAATGAGAAATCGGGGAAATTTTGGGAAATAAGAAATCAGAGAATTCGGGGAAATTTCGGGAAATGAGAAATCGGGGAATTCGGGGAAATTTCGGGAAATAAGAAATCAGAGAATTCAGGACAATTTCGGGAAATGAGAAATTGGAGAACTCAGGGAAATTTTGGGAAATAAGAAATCAGACAATTCAGGACAATTTTGGGAAATAAGAAATTCGGAAAAATTTCGGGAAATCGGAGGAATTTTGGGGAAATTTCGAAGAATGAGAAATCGGAGAATTCGGGACAATTTTTGGGAAATGAGAAATCGGAGAACTCGGGGAAATTTCGGGAAATAAGAAATTAGAGAATTCAGGACAATTTTGGGAAATAAGAAATTCGGAAAAATTTCGGGAAATCGGAGGAATTTCGGGGAAATTTCGAGGAATGAGAAATCGGAGAATTCGGGACAATTTTTGGGAAATGAGAAATCGGAGAATTCGGGACAATTCCGAGAAATGAGAAATCGGAGGAATTTCGGGGAAATTTCAGGAAATGAGAAATCGGAGAATTCGGGGAAATTTCGGGAAATGAAAAACAGGATGATTTGGAATAATTCTATGCAAGAATGATGTAATTCTGGAATTCTAGTATACCGAAGACATCGGAGAATTCTGAAAAAATGGAAACGAAAGGGAAATGGATAACTTGAGAATATTTCGGAATCGGGAAAATCCGAGAAACCACGCCATTGAAGGAAAGTAAACAAATTGTATAATTGGGGAAAATTTGGGAAACGGAAAATCGAATGAATCGGAGAATTCAATGGAAATGAGGAAATCACGAGGTACAATTAACGAAATCGAAGAGAATTGAAAACGCAAGAGGAACGGATAACTCGGAAGGTATATGAAAATTGAGAAAAACTTGCAAAATTTGAGGATACAGGGAAACTAGAGAATCGAGAGTAATCGAACAAATTAGATAAGCGGATAATTTCGTAAATTGGAAACAACTGTAGGGAAATTGAGCTCGTGTAACCGAACGAGTGATAAATTTTCGTCGTGCAGAAGTCGAGGAACCGACTGTATCGTTTCCTTCGTTCGATGGCGCGTAGGAAATTTGGA
Source organism: Ptiloglossa arizonensis (assembly GCF_051014685.1). Taxonomy (NCBI): domain Eukaryota; kingdom Metazoa; phylum Arthropoda; class Insecta; order Hymenoptera; family Colletidae; genus Ptiloglossa; species Ptiloglossa arizonensis. The sequence continues at coordinate 9,391,893 of NC_135059.1, read as the reverse complement.
AAATAGGGAAATGGTGATCTCGGGAACCCGGAAGAATCGGTGGCAACCGCGGAGCAATTCCCGAGACCGAACACTCTCGTTTGTCTGGTGGTTCACACGTAAGGGTCGAAGAATTCGTTCCTCGGGCCATTGTCTCGATCTTTGTAGTTGTCACGTTGCCCACTTTGTTCCGGCCTCGTGGATTTCGAGTTCGTGTGATTCATCTACGCGAGAAACCATTTGAATAATCTCCGCGGGACCGTGTACCGTGATATCCAGCTACTCCATCAACCGGGAAAACGTTCGTCCGATAAGAACGTGACCAGACATAACCAACGTTTAATGCGTCTCGTTACCGGGACGAATTAATCTATTTTTCCTTCGGCTACATTTCACTGCCGCGTCTCCACCTATAAATTTATCGCTTCCATTAATTTCGTGTGTCCCGTAAACTCTGTTGCGAGCTTGGTTATCGGTTTTCCACTCTCCGCAATATTTTCCTGCGCTCTTCTTCTTTTACCAGTTTTCCCGCCTTTTAATTCCCAACCGGTTCAAACGATCTCGGACCGATCGGACGTTGTTAACACCATCGACGACGACTCTCGAGCAAACTATCCGGACGAAATAGTGGAAACAATCGACGACAAAATACGAGACCTTCGAGTGTATTTTTTTTTTTTTTTTTTCTTTTTTTTTGGGTCCCGCGCGGTGAGTTTCAAAGTGGAGGATAAAGTAACCATTGAGTTTTGCGATGGAATTTAATCAAACCGAGGTATATGGCGAGATATTCGTTCTTTTGTTCAATTATTTCATTTAACGAGTTTTTACATCGTATTTAAGGATATAGATTCATTTGTGTACGATAAGGAAGCTTTACAAGGTGTTGTCTCATCGATTATTGTATAGCTATTTACTGGACACCTGGTATACGAACGGTGGAAAGTTTGTGTTTTAACTTCCGTCTGTATAAAAATATTGCACGCTTGTAAATCGGTCGTGAGAACAATGAGAACTTGAACAGTGAAAAATGTATCATGGATCGGTCGTATCAGATTTCTAATTCACTTTCGATTCCATGAAATTCTACAACGATTCTGAAAAGTATTCATTAAATGATTTATCCGAGATAAAATGTTACATTACTGCGTTCGTTATTAAATTTTTATACACTGTTGAGTAAGAAATCTCTAGAGTAAATTTTACGTAAACGAAACGACAGTACTCGTAACTTTGGCAAAAATATCGACGAAAATATTACACTCGAATAATTCAATATTTAGTATCGTCTGGTAACGAAACACTCGGAAGTATCATATTTTATACAATATTACAAGAAACGAAGAAATATTACCAGCAGCGTTAATTGCACGTTGGTTGTTTAATTGTCCAGAGAGTTCACGACAAGCGTAAAGCCGAACAGAGATCGTACCGACTAGTAAATAATTTATAGAAGTTGTTCGAACAATTTGTAATTCTAGCAGTAGTTCAATTACATTGTTGTCTCGTCGAGGTATTCATAAAACTCGATATTCGAATCGTGTCGTTACCGAAGTAAACGTCAACGAATAAGTATACCATACCAACCGATTCATACCATACCATTCAACATAATACTTGTGAATTGATTCGTATCTGTATGTCGTTGGGTTGGGCCAGCTACTAGTGTTCGATGATACAAATCGTGTATGTCTCAGGCCTCATTTAACTCGCAGAAAGGTTCCATTCGTATGAAAATCCTAACTGACACGCTGATCACGGTTTTGGAGCAGTGCACATTCTTTTATACACGCTCCTCTTTTTTGTTAATCGATACTTCAAATTTCGTTTCAGTCTTCTTATTATAGAGATCGTAATATCTGATTAGAATTTCGTACCGTCGACTAGTTCCATTCAATTTTCATACTTCGAAACGTTAAACGGGATTGCAAAGATTTGATATTCGCCCGGAACCTTGCAAATAAATAATCCACCAATGTAAATTATTATTATTATTTCTCTCGAAAACGTTCCACCGTTTTAATTTCATCCCCGTCGATCGATTATAGGAAAATTCATTTATCCCGAATGTTTCTCGTCTCTATTATTTCCGATAAGGGACTTCCCCCCACCCCTCCCCGCCACGTATTAATTCGATATCGTTCTTATCGCTAATATCGATACCTCGAAAGTGTCGAAAAACGAACCTAACCTATTACATGCCAGCAGAAAATGGAAATGGCCGGGAAACATTGAACGGAAGGCGGGTAACTATTTATTTAACGAGCTACTAGTCCATTCCCACGAAATCCATTTAACTGCGAGCTATGACACAGAACGAAGTCGGCAGGTGTCGGTCGAATCGTTACGTGCCGGCCAAGCCCCACTCATTTCCGGTGCAAAAAGAAACTACTGACGCGTCCAGTCGTGCCAACCTAACCTCACTGCCAGCGTTTTCCATTCGGTTGGCTCGTTACCGAGGAAAAATAATTCCTTCATTTTTCCTCGATGGATCAACCATTAGAGAGATCTGGAAATTATTAATCTCGATACAATGTTTTCGAAATTTTACTAGACTTTTTTCTTTTCTTTCTTTTCTTTTTCTTTCTCTCTCTCTCTCTCTCTCTCTCTGCGCGAATACGAGGAAATTGCGATTAATAGTACCATTTGCGAAGGAAAAGTGTGGGGAATTATTTTTTTACCGAACCGTTTCACCGATTATTTTAATTAACTAATTAATCGACGAACGATTGATTTTTGTCTTGTTTGAATGTTCCTGAAGTTTGTTATACTTTCACGTATTTTTCTTAAACACTAACCGATCGTTTTCTTTTCGTTCTAATTAAAAAAGATCTCTATCGTTGGCAATTCTATTTCCCTAGATAGAATCGAGGTTACGGAGAAGGTAAGGAACTTATCGCCTAAAATAGTTGCATCGATAGAAGTTGAGCCTGTTTACAGCTTGTTAAGGAACGTTTGAATAACGTATTATTTAAGAAATGGAACTCTTACATTTTTATAATTTGAATCACTATGGAAATTAATCAAATATCTTCCCCGCTACCACTCATCTCCCCACGTTTCACTGAAACTGATTTGAAACACAATTTTCGGTTAAGTAAAATTTGAATTTTAGGATGAAAGTAGAGAAGACTTTCTATTTCCATGAATATGTATGAACAAATTGCAAATATCTTGTCGCGAGATCAATTCGATGAAATTCGAGGTAAAGGTAACCCTAGGGACTTTTATTCTTCCGGTTTACGATATTTATTTATTCGTTTATTAAACGTCTATAGAAGTATAAAGTTCGAAGGTACAAACGTGTAAATAAGAACGACAAAACGATATTATTATTATACATATTGCGATAAATTATTATTCTCCGATACGCATACGCGCGTTATCCGATAATTCTTCGACCTCGCGAATTTTTATTGAAACGGAAGTATTGAAAATACGAACGGGCGGAAATGTATTCCGTTCGATTATACGAACGAACGTTGTTTTAATTTCTCCGATAATCTGATCTTTCGAAAATATGGTATAACTGAAAATTTGTGTAATTCAACGCTTGCCACGATAAACCGCGAGAAATGTAGCTGTTGTGTGATAAAAAGGATACGTCGAACGTTGTTTACAAAGAAGCAAAATCTACGAAATAGTTCGTCGATGGTACTGATTTTTAAACGAGGCTAATAGAAAAAAAGAAATCGGAAGATTTGGAAGAGATGAAAGAATTGAAAGATGAGCAACGAGTTCGTAATCCAGTGAACGAAACAAACAGTTTGTTAATGGGAGAAATGTTGCAAATGCTAAACGTGTAAAAATCATATATACATAGAATTTGAAGAAAATGGAAACGATGTCGAAGTTGAACGTATATTAGCTTCCTAGGTAAGATTAAGATATTGATTCCTATGGTAGAAAAATTAACGGCACGAACTCATGGGACGACTCAATAATTATGTAACTGGGAAATAAGAATAGCAACGGAGAACCTGAATTCGCATTATAACTGTAAACCAACGACACTTGGACTTTGCCTCCGAGTTCAAAAACGTTTTCAACCCAGAATAAATAGTGTTTCGAAATGTTTACACCTCGCCGCGAAATTTATTCCACGTGGTACTACAAAAACATACGAGGAAATAAATAACGGGATGTAATGATATCATCTTTCGAGAGTGGTGCTTAATATTTTTTTTTTTTTTTTTTTTGAAACACGGCGAAATCCTTACCTTTCAGTTGTCTTTTTTTTATATAACTTCGCCTCGTTAGAAATGCAAAAAGGAAGCCTCGAAAACTCGTCAACGACTCGACTCAGCTTCGTAATGGACTAAACGAGAGTGATTCGATCGTTTCGACATTGATTCAATCATCGATAGCATTCATTCAATTCATTAATATAATTATCAACAGTTTGATAAAAGCATTATGTTTCTTATTTTTAGTGAATTATGTAGGATTTTTATTTAAGGTGGGGAGTATCAGAAATATTAATTCAACTATCACACGAGTTATAACAAACAACAACGGTGTATCTAGAGTAGACAGCACATCTGTAGATAGTCCGCAATCGTAATCGACTACACCGTATCTAGAGTCGACAGCACTTCTCTAGATACTCTGCAATCGTAATCAACTATATCGTATCTAGAGCAGAGAGCACTTCTCTAGATACTCCACAATCGTAATCAACTACATCATATCTAGAGTAGACAGCACTTCTTTAGATAGTCCACAATCGTAATCGACTATACCATATTTAAAGTAGACAGCACTTCTCTAGATAGTCCACAATCGTAATCAACTACACCGTATCTAGAGTAGACAGCACTTCTCTAGATAGTCCATAATCGTAATCGACTACATCGTATCTAGAGTAGACACCACTTCTCTAGATACTCCACAATCATAATCAACTATATCGTATCTAGAGCAGACAGCACTTCTCTAGATACTCCACAATCGTAATCAACTACACCGTATCTAGAGCAAACAGCACTTCTTTAGATACTCCACAATCGTAATCGACTATATCGTATCTAGAGCAGACAGCACTTCTCTAGATACTCCGCAATCGTAATCAACTACACCGTATCTAGAGTAGACAGCACTTCTTTAAATAGTCCACAATCGTAATCGACTATATCGTATTTAGAGTAGACAGCACTTCTCTAGATACTCCACAATCGTAATCAACTACACCGTATCTAGAGCAGACAGCACTTCTGCTCGTAACGTTTTCTCTACACGTTACTCTTTAACCCGCGACACACCGTTCTCATCTCAAGTCCTACTACAATCGACCACACCCCAAGATACACCAAACTCTACGATGTTTATTAAGAAAACGTACTGTTTGTACCAACTTCTAGCACAGTGTAAACAAAGAATAATTCTCGGGACGTTCTAGCGTCGCTCGAAGTGACGAATGTCGAGAAATGTAACATTCGTCTTAATTCTTGGAAACAAAAGGAAAGAAATAGAAACTAGTTAAAATAGTGTTATATTTTTCATGTCAGACTGCCGAACTGTCACACATTGACACAATTACTGGTACACCCATGATGGAATACATTGGTGACCAGTTTCTTTTAAATACAAAGGAAACTATGATTTTTATCAAGAAAATATACTGTTTGTACCAACTTCTAGCACAGTGTATACAAAGAATAATTCTCGGGACGTTCTATCGTCGCTCGAAGTGACGAATGTCGAGGAATGTAACATTCGTCTTAATTCTTGGAAACAAAAGGAAAAGGAATAGAAACTAGTTAAAAGAGACGGTCCGGTTTATCGCTTCGCTTTTCATTCAGGTACGCTCCAACTGAAATCATGAATAATTCAGTCCGTGCATTATTTACGGGGAGAAAATTGGAATCTATTACATTTCGATAGGACGCCGGGCATCGATTCGTTTCTAAAAATAGCGTATTCAACCCGGGGCGGCTGAATGCGCGGCCGCGAAATTCAATTACATTAGCGAATTAAAGCAGCTGCTAGTTAATTACGGGAAATCCGTGCAGCCAACAAGACGGACCGAATTATTATTCGAAACGGTTCGTTGGCAAATTCTCGTCCGTTTCGAAGCGTGCACTTTAAACTGCGACAATTGGGACCTAAATATTTACAGTGAATTACTCGAACGTATCCAGCAATATAACATATTATGTCGGCCAATGTTGCGTGAAACGTGCGTTTCGCGTTTCAAATATCATTACTTGATGAAAACTTCGAGCAATCGGGAACGGTGGAAGTAATAATGGGGGAAATTGGTGTTTCGTCGACAACAGTGAATTATTGGAACATATCCGTTTCATTTACGTCTGTCGATGGCCCGTTTTTTGGTTTCGAAAATCATTACTTCGTGAAGACTATCGAAAATTATTGAAGTAACAATGAAAGAATTGACGTCTCGTTGATAACTCAGAACTGGTGTACAGAGTTGGAATACGAGGTTGTAATCATAACGGGGGATATACAGTTTAATTCTCTTTATTATCATGAAAAATATCACAAAAATATCGATCACTCGTCACACACGTGCAACTTCTCTCTCTCGATTGAAATCTTTGTGTTTGAAATTAGAAGAAAAACCAAACGAACACTCAACAGTTGAAGACGAACTCGCTAAATATTGTGCAAAAATATTTAATCAATAATTAATCATTCGTCACACAAGTGTAACTTCTCTCTCTCGATTGAAATCTTTGTGTTTGAAATTAGAAGAAAAACCAAACGAACACTCAACAGTTGAAGACGAAGTCGCTAAATATTGTGGAAAAATATTTAATCAATAATTAATCACTCGTCACACACGTGTAACTTCTCTCTCTCGATTGAAATCTTTGTGTTTGAAATTAGAAGAAAAACCAAACGAACACTCAACAGTTGAAGACGAAGTCGCTAAATATTGTGCAAAAATATTTAATCAATAATTAATTACTCGTCACACACGTGTAACTTCTCTCTTCTCATGGCTCGATTATTCAACGGACGAATATTTATAAAAATACATTCCCCACATCGTCTTCTCCGTATCAGTTACAAATACATATTATACTTGATTGTTAATCCATAAGAAACATTAAGCTCGATCAACTTACCCCTGAGCTTTTCCTTAACACTTTCATTATCCCAAAATACACGTTCTTCCCAATACGATGATTTCACTTCCAAGTCAATAATTTTCCCTTCATAATATTCTAAAACGTTGCTAAAAATACCAACGATGAACGTATTTCTATTTCTACCGGATTTCGTACGAATCTTCGAAAGTAGAAGGCTAGAAGACGAATTAATTTACGAATATAATTAGTTTTCCATTTCGGTAATTGTCGTCGAATGTTATAGAGAAAAGTGTCGTTAATAATTAAGTAACATTGAAATGAAATTGAAAACAGTTGAAACGACCACTTTGCTAGTTCCAGTATTGAAGAAGCTAAATCCTTCAGCGATGAAAATCCTCTTTCCCCGTTAAACGAGAGCGCTTGAGATTACGGAGGAATATTATCCGTTGAAATACGAATATCGACACGGGGACCGATTATTTCTAATACTCCGTGTGTGTATACGTGTACGATGAGAAATTTCTAACCCTTTACGGAACTCGATTCTCGATTTCGTCGGCCAGCAGCGTAAAAATTTGCATTCAGCTGCAAGACGACCAGAGAAACGAGCAGAACCTCGTTTTCGTCGAGGAACTGAAAGTTATTAAGGGGAAAGAATACGGTGGAAGGAAAGTTTCCACGGAAAGACAGAGGGAATGTCGTTAAAGCAGGTCCTGGGGAAACTTTTTCCGGCAAGTTGGGCAATCCAGCGGCTCGAGAAATCGGATGAAAACCTGGAGGAGGAGAAGAAAAAAATCAGGGGTGGCGGAGTTGCTGCGAGTCGATAGAGACTCCCTTGTACCGATGATGGACATTCGATTCTCTTTGTTGCGAATTATCGAGGAAGCTGAATGCATCGCAAATGGACTCTTTACACGAGGTGTTCTCTGTAGCTGTAACTACATCGTATCGGTTACACTTTGGAAGAGGCTGTCGATCTACTACATCTGTATCTTTTGTTGCAGTCGTTCTCTTTCTACGTCGAATATACAATGTTCGAGTTCCAGTTGGCAAAAATACGCTATCGTTGCATTCCGTATCGCTTGGTTCGTCACGGAATGCAATTTGGAGTAGAAAGTTGCAAGTATCGTAAGATATTCGTTGACTGAAAAGTTCGTTGTACTTGTAGCGACGGTTTTTTAACAAATGTATATACTGTAGGAGAATACTAGGATAGGGGTTACCTTTAGGCTTGGGTTTAATCAAGGACGAGGCAGCGAGTTCGAAATTCGAACGAGTGATCTCGAACGAGGGTAGTCCCACAAGTATCCGACCTGATGTATAGATAGTGGTAGTTGTTTGAAAAGAATGACCAAGGGAGAAAGTACTGACCTTGTAAAGTTTAAGTTTGAAGATTTACGACGTTACGTTGTTTAGTATTTGTTTGGCAGCCGTCAATAGTGAACGCTCTCAGTGTCTTCTTTCATGACGACACGATAACACTAATTGTCTTTTGTATAAATATAGAAGAGACTGGCTAGATTTGTATTTACCAAGTGATCTTAAATTGGTGTATCTTGTATCGGTGGCCTTGTAAAGCTTAAGTTTGAAGGTTGACGACGCTACGTTGTTTAGTATTTGTTTGGCAGCCATCAATAGCGAACGCTCTCAGTGTCTTCTTCCGTGACAACGACACGATAACACTAATTGTCTTTTGAATAAATATGGAAGATATTTCTCATTGAAGTTAGATTTGTATTTACCAAGTGATCTTAAATTGGTGTATCTCGTATTGGTGACCTTCTAAAGCTTAAGTTTGAAGGTTGACGACGCTACGTTGTTTAGTATTTCTTCGGCAGCCATCAGTAGTTAACGTTCTCGGTGCATCTGTGAACATGGAAGATTGAATTCTGTGAATTGGTTATCGTTATGCGATACAAAACTTTCGTTCGAAAGTTTGGAGAAACTAGATAATCTAGAAAAAATAGAGTTCTACCTTCTGTTCTAATTCGACAGTAGAGAACTTGGACAAGTGTCCCCAACCGTGAGTTTTACATCCCTGCTAACAATCATGCCCGAAATGACAAATTGCGAACGAACAGAGTCTCTGTTACTTACCCTTCGAATGTTCAAATTCCACGGATACACATTGTACACATCTGGCAGTGATCCCCACGTTGGTGTCGAATGGTTTCCAGGAGCTGGTGGCTTATCTTGCAAGGAGAAACAGGCCATCTTGGACGAGCATAATCGTTTGAGACAGCTAGTGGCTCTGGGGCAGATTCATGGACAGCCAAGCGCTGCGAATATGAGGGAAATGGTAAGAGGCTGCTTTGCTTAATCTTCTCGCCGCATTTTCCGTGAGATACTTTTAACACGCTCTGGCCCCGTTTACGCCAGAGATTCTCGCGGACGTTCGCCACCTTTCTCTTCTTTAACCGTGAGACGTTAAACGTGAACAAATTTACCTAAAACCGGGCTACAACCAACTACTTCGAACTTACACCATTTTCAAACAACTTCAGGTATGGGACGACGAGTTGGCTGCAATCGCGCAACGATGGGCGGATCGATGCGCGGAGACTCACGACAACTCGAGGAACGTTCGTGAGTTAATTAACGAAAGTTTATTCCCACTTTTGCAAACGATTTTCACCGAATTTACACATACGCTTGATGATTTCTCACTGGAATCGTCAAGAATTGGACGTAAAAGCGTGACCGCGCTGTTGAAACACTCTGTGGATACAAACAGTGTTTAATCAATTACGTACCGGTACGATACTCGAAGGAAATTCGACAAAATTGATCAGTCATCGGTATTAAAGTTAACTTCGAAACCTGAATAAAGTGAAAAGATAATAATTGTTCGCAATGTTTTATAATACGTTACGTATACGAAGGATAATGATTCGCTCGACTTTACCAGCGTTGGACGTTCGAAAAGTTTCTAGTCGATCAAACTAATAATTCTACCTTGCGTTAATATTTTCTTTGTTGTTGAACAACGAGAGAACATTTTGCAGAAGCTTACGGTACCGGTTGCTCGTTATTTGCTATACCGTGTGTGAATAAAATACTTTGCCGCGCAAGATCTCGAAAATGAACATCGATCTCGATGAATCGGTAATGTGACACTCGAATCGGTTAACTACGTTTCGATATCAATGTAATTTCATCCGGTGTAGGGTAAAGGTTAAATAAATGTAGAAACGAGTAAGACGTTGCCAAGTTTGGACAATGATTCGTTTACGATTCGACAAGATCTACCGTGTACCGTTCACGAAGTTCGCTAAAAGGGATCACCGATCGGGAAACAGTGATTGATCAACAGGAAGGTTCGCGGTGGGACAAAATATCGCCCGAACATGGACAACGAGGCCTCCGGGACCTTACGAGGACGAACCAAATTGGCGACAACGAATTTCAGACTGGTTCAACGAGGTACAGCACTATCGTACCGGCTACAGTGACGACACTGGTCATTATACTCAGGTTGGTAGTCGTTAACTCTCGCTGTACCACGTCTGGGTCTTTTCAGACCCGGCTACAGTCACAAGACTGGTCATTATACTCAGTAGTATAATCTGAGCTTATAATATACTTGGTAGTCGTTAACTCTCGCTGTACCACGTCTGGGTCTTTTCAGACCCGGCTACAGTGACAAGACTGGTCATTATACTCAGTAGTATAATCTGAGCTTACAATATACTTGGTAGTCGTTAACTCTCGCTGTACCACGTCTGGGTCTTTTCAGACCCGGCTACAGTCACGAGACTGGTCATTATACTCAGTAGTATAATCTGCGCCTATAATATACTTGGTAGTCGTTAACTCTCGCTGTACCACGTCTGGGTCTTTTCAGACCCGGCTACAGTCACGAGACTGGTCATTATACTCAGTAGTATAATCTGAGCCTATAATATACTTGGTAGTCATTAACTCTCGCTGTACCACGTCTGGGTCTTTTTAGACCCAAAGAGATTACTCCTCCTACTGGTAAATCGTACCTGTGGTACAGTTTCTCTTAGAAATTACTGTAGATAGAGTGTGGAATGATTGAAATTGAAAACGAAACACTCGGTGGATTTACTTTACAATTGTACATTAAAAGGGGCAACATGACTCATCGTTTGTACAAGTAGTGTCAAGTGACAATAGACGTCGTGATTGTTATACTTGGACCGATTACAAATTTTTCTCGAACATACCTCATCGTTCTGCAACTATTTTTCAGGAAGGAAACTCTACTTGCTTGGGAATGTTGCAACATTCTCTGAATACCCAGATCACTTAACTTTTCTTACAAGTGATTTAAATATTTTTTTGTAAGATACTATCTTTAATATCAGCCTCCAAAGCAAGTCCATTGGTCGAGTCTTTCGATGGTTTCTACGTTCGGTTAATGCACGAAGGATTTCCTTAACCTTTGCTGCACCACGTTTTTGGGTCTTTTCGGACCCAGAGGGACTTTTACATTTCTCGACCGTACCGTAAGATGATTTTCCAAATCCAGTGATTATTTTGCAAACGGACGGGGAGATGAATCGTAAAAAAATTAACCGTTGCGGATTTTAGCGAATATTAACCGTACAGATTTTATCGAATATTAACTGTACAGATTTTATCGAAAGTTAACTGTGCAGATTTTAACAAAAGTCCATTACTGTAGATTAAAGTGCTGAACATTCATCAATTTGGTATACTTAGTCGTTCATCAGTTGTTGAAATCAATTCGAACAAGATGGTTAATATTTTCCAGTTAAAAATGAACAAAAAAGAATTCACATTACGCTCAAATTTGTTTATAGAATTTGATAAAGAGGAACACGATACTGCCCGCTGTAAACATCGACAAAATGCGTGATAATATTTATTCTGAAGCTGAAATAACATTCTCAAAAACTCGTTTCGTCTGTTGACGAATCATTGATTATAATAATTCGAAGAGAATTTGAAACAGAGGTCGAAACGTAATAAACAATGTTACATTTAACGTAGAAAATCATCGATTAAAAAAGTAGCCATTACTCTTCTTGCTTACTTACGTTAACGTACCACGAAGACTACTAGCAACTATTATACAAACATTTACAACTTGGACCGGTTGAAATTAACGGTCGATAAGCTTTCGAAAATAAAATAACCAATTTCCACGAAAGAAACATGGAAAACTGAATTTTAACGATGAGAAATTATCGTAAATGTCGATGGTCGATGATTGTTATTTTACGAACACACGTGTACACGTTTCCCTTAAATGTAATTCACTCGAAAAAGAAAAGCTACTAAAAGGCAACTAATATATCTATTTTCTGTTTACAGTAGCGTTCATTGTAAAACTTTCGATTTGAAATTTTGGTTTCGTTGATAAATGATTGCTTTGATGATTTGGTACGCGAAAAGGGGTGCTTTGAACAATCGTCGATGCGTATAATCGCACAACGATATCCACGGTGCAATAATACGATCACACGGTATCGTTGCGAATTTTCTATTCGCATTTACTATTCATAGTGATCCGATAAACGGTTCGCCATCGAAGAAGCGTAAACGCGAAATTTCGTAATCGATTCGGAAGAATTTACAGAGAAGGGGCTAAGAAACGATACAATGGGTGAAGAATAATTATATTTCGGATGAATCCGATTAAATACTCGTGACGGTCGAAACCGAGATATCTCGTGTCGCAACGAGATGTTGAAAAAGATTTGATTATTATTTCTAGCTCGTCTGGGGTGACACGTTTCTTTTGGGCTGCGGATACTCCTTCTACTACGATCCGGCTCGAGGCTACACCAAGAATTACGTTTGCAACTATGGACCGAGGTAAAAAATTCTATTACCGGTAGCTCTCTTCCGAATTCAATTCCAGACGAAACGAATGTGGAAATGTCGCAAATTTTCTACTCTAAACGCGTTATCGAACTGTCGCGGATTCGAAACTTCTCGTAAGTCCACGAGTGCGTAAAATTACTTCGATTTTATTTCCAAATAATGCATCATCGGTACAAGAATTTCGCTGATAGACGAATAAATACCAATAACGAGGAGCGATTTACAAAATTGAACAATACATCGATACATCGATGTTCGATCCAACGAACACTCTATAAACTTTAACTCGCGTATTGTCGATACGAATTGCCGAAATTTACGTTAGATTTTAACTGTATAAATAGTTAAATTTACGTTCATTAGAAATCGATCGACTCGAGTTTCTGGTCGACTCTCGTTTTCGTTTCATCGTGCCCGATACACGTAACGCGATATAATAATAACAATTGCGAAAAACAATTTATTATACGCCGAACCAACGTGAACCGATAAAATCATGGATAAAGTTCAAAGGAAATTACACGACAATGAATCAATTATACAACACGATCCAGAAAATTGGTTATTTACAGAGTGATTTTTCCAGAGAACAATTAATTGTTTTTCAAACAGTTAACACGTTTACTTGCCGTGAGTTTTCCATAGTTAAAAGGGTTCTCGAGATTATTTCAAATTGTAACGTGAAAAGTAAAAATATTCTTTAATGGATTGGTGTCATTGTTATTTTGTAGTGTCGTTAAGGGTAGAATATTGTTTAAAAGTTTACGAGTATTAAACTTCGTTTCTTGTGAACGCTTTAAAAAGACGTACCAGTGACCAATCACTGTGACATTCAACTAAACACAACTAAACACTTGATGATTAATTTCCTTTTGTACGTTGACAAATCCACTTTTTTTAACACTTTTTTAACGCGTTTGTACTTATTTGCGTTCCGAATTGGTAGAAAAGTTGAGAGAAAGCATTCTCGTATTTTCCAAACAAAAAACGAAATTGTAATATCGCCATAAAGACGAATATTCAATTTTCTTTTTCTTTTTCTAAAGATATACGGTGAACGTCGCCTATTGGCTTGCGTGTTCGCGCGCGAAAATTCAAACGGGACGTAATCACGTAATTCGAAGTATGCACGAATAAAACGAGAAGAGTGTTCGTTCAATGCAATGCAAATTAGTATTGACAAGTGCTGAGTAAATTTTAATTCGGAGAACACGACAAACAAGATACGTATTTAATTTCACGTACGATGACGTAATTTTCCCGTTTGAGCAAACATGTAACAACCTAGTGCATAATGTTTGCGATAAATACGCGAAATTAATTGAAATCATTTTAGAGATATACACGTCGAGAACGCTCATTGGAACAGGAAAATCCGGAAAATTTACGACCACCTTGTATTTTTGTATTTTAACGTTTCTGACGCTTTTCAGACAGCCACGCATAAAGAAAACGGAATGCACGTGTATTGAATTCGGTCGGGGCTTCCATAAATTTTCCACGGAGTTTCTCGAGTATTTCCTGTCAATCGGTAGCTTATTACTGTCGACAAATTGAACACGTCGTCGTGTACACGGTGTCGCCCCTTTCTCCCCAAAAGGGAGAAGAAAAATCTCGATCTTCCAACGGGAACATTTATTCTCAATTTTTGTCGAACATCCTAAATCCCAAAGCCTCGTTGAATGCACCGCAACTTTTCAGGCGAAACGAAATCGATCGATTTATGGATGTGTGATAACAAATTAGATTCTTCTCCCCTCGTGAGAAAAGGAAAGATTGTCGCGTCATTGACATTGTTAAAAGAGCGATGTACAGTTTGCGTGTAACAAACTGTCCAATTAACGAAAATTCTTCTCGTAGAAGAAAAATAACGAATTGTTGAACGTAGATTTCTATGTCGGTAAATTTTACAATTTCAACGTTCCAAATTTTCCATCGAATTATACAAACATGTAAAATCCGAGGGAACGAATACAAATTGTGGACGATATAAATATTAATAATACAAATTGTGGACGATATAAGTATCAATAATACAAATTGTGGACGATATAAGTATCAATAATACAAATTGTGGACGATATAAGTATTATTCATACAAATTGTGGACGATATAAGTATCAATAATACAAATTGTGGACGATATAAGTATGATTAATACAAATTGTGGACGATATAAGTATCAATAATACAAATTGTGGACGATATAAGTATCAATAATATAAATTGTGGACGATATAAGTATTAATAATACAAATTGTGGACGATATAAGTATCAATAATACAAATTGTGGACGATATAAGTATTATTAATACAAATTGTGAACGATATAAGTATCAATAATACAAATTGTGGACGATATAAGTATCAATAATACAAATTGTGGACGATATAAGTATCAATAATACAAATTGTGGTCAATATAAGTATTAATAATACAAATTGTATATTATTAATAATACATTTATGGACACTTATTTCGTCGATAAATTCGTACATGCTACCTAATGACACACGTTTCGTCTTAGATTCGATAAATGTTCCTTCGGGGTGCACCGTTAAACGTTATTCTTTCGCCTTGCAGCGGCAACGTGCTCGGATTTCAACCCTATCAATCAGGTCATCCTGCTTGCGGCAGCTACGGGATGTCTTATTCGAATCGATACGCTGGTCTTTGTTGTAAGTTTTGTGCGATCGTTATTTTTCAAAAAACTTTTCTTTCTACCGAAACATAGACCAAGCCTTGCGATTAACGTAGTCAGAAAACTAACTCGAATCTCTCGTGTAATGAGTGGTGGGAAGTGTGTATACCGTTTTATTGTTACACCAGGTAGAGACAAATTTCGATAACTGCAAGAAACGATCCTCGCTATAACTGCCTGTGTCCATCCCCGCCATTGAGAGAGGCTAATCTTTCGGTTATTTCTATATCAATGGAATAACATTAATGCAACGGTGGAACTTTTTTTTATTTTTGTCTTTTTCTTTTTAATGAAAACTTTGAATAAAATCAGACCAAACGCGATAAAATTTTCATTATATTTACTTAACCTACAAGTGATACCAGAAAGTTATTATTACTTATCAAGTGTGCAAGTATAATTGAAATTATAACGTGTTTGGTTTCATTTTTATCGAAAAACCCTCGCAAATACGATAGTAAAAGTTTTGTTAAAAATAAATTGAGGATAGAAAAGTTTCACGATTGCATTAATTTGTCTCGTCCATACGTTTTCTTTTCTCACGTTCACTCTCCGACATCTTTCTTTTTCAATTGTCCTTTTCTACGTTCGGCACAAACGAAAGGAAAGATTGTTCGAGTCGTATCAGGTCTAAAAATCTTTTGTTGAATAAGTACCTGACTTGGATCTCAATTTTCATACAGTTATCCAACTTTTACTGTACAAAGTACAATAATTTCCGTTGAACTACCAAGAAAATATTTCAAACAAAATTCAGTCGGTAGTTAGCAACCATTTTATTTGATAAAAATTCAAAATTATTTCAAGTTTTTTAAGCGATAGTTTTTACTTTTTTGTGCATAGATCTTTATACATCACTCTATTCTTTTTGAAAAAGTATTAGGATATTTAGGTTGTAAATTGATCAGTTTAAAAGTTATATATATATATGTATATACGTGAAACGCTAGGTGACGTGTATCGTTATGTTTTGAACCTATGAAATTAGAATAGTACTATCAAAAGTATATTTTAGAGTTTTAAAAATAATATTGGGTTGTTCGGAAAGTTATTTCGTTTTTTTTTTTTTTTGGTGAATATGAAACACGATTGTTTTAGAGTGTATAAACATTTTATTAAATTATATATTCTCCATTTTGAAAAACGAAATGACTTTCCGAACGACCCAATAGTTTAACTGTACTCTTTTCACGAAAGTAAATACTTGTAATAAAAATGTATATGTAAATTCATACGTAGATGATTCACGCAAGTATATTATATTCTTTCAATGGATAAATAAAAATAAATGTTTATTGTACCGGATACGTGACCAAATATCGGATATACATTCTTAAACGAC